>NC_140589.1:1692058513-1692745596 GCF_964204655.1 Triturus cristatus | reverse complement strand
GAATGAGTAGTAGAGACTGAGTAGTAGAGAGTAGTAGAGAGTGAGTAGTAGAGTGAGTAGTAGAGTGAGTAGTAGAGAGGGAGTAGTAGAGATTAGTAGAGAGTAGTAGAGAGTGAGTATTAGAGAGTGAGTAGTAGAGAGTAGTGGAGTATTAGAGAGTGAGTAGTACAGAGTGAGTAGTAGAGTGAGTATTAGAGAGTAGTAGAGTGAGTAGTAGAGAGCAAGTAGTAGAGAGCAAGTAGTAGAGAGTGTGTAGTAGATAGTGAATAGTAGAGAGTAGTAGAGAGTGAGTAGTAGAGAGAGTAGTAAAGAGTGAGAAGTAGAGCAAGTAGTAGAGTAGTAGAGAGTGAGTAATAGAGTGAGTAGTAGAGAGTAGTTGAGAGCGAGTAGTAGAGAGTGGGTAGTAGAGAGAGTAGTAGAGAGTAGTAGAGTAGTAGAGAGTGAGTAGTAGAGCGTGAGTAGTAGAGAGTAGTAGGAAGTGAGTAGTAGAGAGCGAGTAGTAGAGTGAGTAGTAGAGAGTGAGTAGTTGAGAGTGAATAGTAGAGAGTGAGTAGTAGAGAGTAGCAGAGTGAGTAGTAGAAAGTGAGTAGTAGAGAGAGAGTAGTAGAGAGTGAGTAGTAGAGTAGTAGAGAGTGAGTGGTAGAGATTAGCAGAGAGTAGTAGAGTGAGTAGTAGAGAGTATTAGAAAGTGAGTAGTAGAGAGTGAGTAGTAGAGAGTAATAGCAGAGAGTAGTAGAGAGTGAGTAGTAGAGAGTGAGTAGTAGAGCGAGAGTAGTAGAGAGTGAGTAGTAGAGTAGTAGAGAGTAGTCAGTCAGTGTCAGTCAGTGTTAGTCAGTCAGTGTCGGTGTCAGTCAGTCAGTGTCAGTCAGTCAGCCAGTGTCAGTCAATCAGTGTCAGTCAGTGTCAGTCAGTCAGTGTCAGTCAATCAGTGTCAGTCAGTGTCAGTGTCAGTCAGTGTCAATCTGTCAGTGTCAGTCAGTCAGTGTCAGTCAGTCAGTGTCAGTCAATCAGTGTCAGTGTCAGTCAATCAGTGTCAGTCAGTGTCAATCTGTCAGTGTCAGTCAGTCAGTGTCAGCTAGAGCAGCTCTGCTGACCTGGTTCTCTGTCTCTAAAGCAGCTCTGCTGACCATGTTCTCTCCCTCTAAAGCAGCTCTGCTGGCCTGGTTTCTCTGGCTCTACAGCAGGTCTGCTGACCTGGTTCTCTGGCTCTATAGCAGCTCTGCTGACCTAGTTATTAGGCTATAGAGCAGCTCTGCTGATCTGGTTCTCTGGCTCTACAACATCTCTGCTGACCTGGTTCTCTGGCTCTAAAGCAGCTCTGCTGACCCGGTTCTATGGCTCTAAAGCAGTGCTGCTGACATGGTTCTCTGGCTCTAGAGCAGCTCTGCTGACCTGGTTCTCTCCCTCTGGAGCAGCTCTGCTGACCTGGTTCTCTCCCTCTAAAGCAGCTCTACTGACCTGGTTTCTCTGGCTCTACAGCGGCTCTGCTGACCTGGTTCTCTGGCTCTAGAGCAGCTCTGCTAACCTGGTTCTTAGGCTCTAGAGCAGCTCTGCTGACCTGGTTCTTAGGCTCTAGAGCAGCTCTGCTGACCTGGTCCCTTGGCTCTAAAGCAGACCTGCTGACCTGGTTCTCTCCATCTAAAGCAGCTCTGCCGACCTGGTTCTCTCGCTCTAAAGCAGCTCTACTGACCTGGTTTCTCTCTCTCTACAGCAGCTTTGCTGACCTGGTTCTCTGGCTCTAGAGCAGCTCTGCTAACCTGGTTTCTCTGACTCTACAGCACCTCTGCTGAACTGGTTCTCGGCCTCTAGAGCAGCTCTGCTGACCTGGGTCTCTGGCTCTAAAGCAGCTCTGCTGACCTGGTACGCTGGCTCTAGAGCAGCTCTGCTGACCTGGTTCCCTGGCTCTAAAGCAGCTCTGCTGACCTGGTTCTCTCCCTCTGAATCAACTCTGCTGACCTGGTTCTCTGGCTCTAGAGCAGCTCTGCTGACCTAGTTCTCTTCCTCTATAGCAGCTCTGCTGACCTGGTTCTCTGGCTCTAGAGCAGCTCTGCTGACCTGGTTCTCTGCCTCTAGAGCAGCTCGGCTGACCTGGTTCTCTGGCTCTAATGCAGCTCTGCTGACCTGGTTCCATGGCTCTAAAGCAGCTCTGCTTCCTGGTTCTCTGGCTCTAGAGGAGCTCTTCTGACCTGGTTTTCTCCCTCTAAAGAGCTCTGCTGACCTGGTTCTCTGGCTCTAAAGCAGTTCTGCTGACCTGGTTCTCTGCCTCTAGAGCAGCTCTGCTGACCTGGTTCTATGGCTCTGAAGCAGCTCTGCTGACCTGGTTCTCTGGCTCTAGAGCAGCTCTGCTGACCTGGTTCTCTGGCTCTAAAGCAGTTCTGCTGACCTGGTTCTCTCCCTCTAAAGCAGCTCTGCTGACCTGGTTTCTCTGGCTCTACAGAAGCTCTGCTGACCTGGTTCTCAGCCTCTAGAGCAGCTCTGCTGACCTGAGTCTCTGGCTCTAGAGCACCTTTGCTGACCTGGGTCTCTGGTTCTAGAGCAGCTCTGCTGACCTGCTTCTTAGGCTCTAGAGCAGCTCTGCTGACCTGGTTCTCTGGCTCGACAACGGCTCTGCTGACCTGGTTTCTCTGGCTCTACAGCACCTCTGCTGACTTTATTATAAGTACAAATATGTTATTTTTATGACTATCTTAGATAATCTCTTTCCCTAATATGTATATTAAAGACACATACATATCATTTTGGAACATAATTTTTTGCGGGAGTTGCGCACGCAGCGCGCCCCAGCACGTATATGACATCACGCGGGACCCGCCACCGCGCAAGCATCTCGTACCGTAATGCGCATGTGTCGCGAATGCGTGGGAGCAGGAGTCGAGGACTGGTCGCATACCAATCGCGCACATCACGTAATATTAAATATACATGATGTAACTGAAAAACACACAGTTGTCGCACACCGTACGCGGATCCTTCATAACTTTTCTAAAATAGCAGCTAGAATCAACGCACCCACCATGATGTGTATGCTTTGAGTGCCTGACTCCGATTTTTTTTGGGAAAAACCCTTTTTTTTAAAGAAAATAATATAAATATATTAAAATAAAAAATGAAAACAAAACAATTAATCAATATTTCAGTTTCAATGTTTAAATTTTTTTTGTGTGCAATTTTCAGAAAAATATATAATGTTACTTAATGAATAAAATATTTATAAATGAACATTTAAAAAACTGTAGAAAATCAGTACAAAAAATAGGTATAACTACTATCACACTTAAAAATTAGCATTTAAAAAACCTTTGAAATTCACTGCAAAAACCAAAGTTTTCGGAGACGTTATAGATAGAAATTAGCATTTAAAAAAGCTTTGAAATTCACAGGAAAAGCCATAGGTTTCAGAGACGATATAGTTAGAAATTAGCATTTAAAAAACCTTAGAAATTCACAGAAAAAAACATAGGTTTCAGGGGTGTTATAGTTAGCTGGACATTTCACTCGTACAAAACCATAGAAATTTCTCTGTTATAGTTAGTTCTGCTAACTATAAATCACGCGCCCGCAATGCACTGCTGATTATGTCACATATTGCATCATTCATGACACGGTCAGTGACATCACTGATGACATCACTGATGACATCTCAACGACATCACTGATGACATCATCCACGTGACAATCTGATACACCTCATCATACACTAGTATAACCTTTCATCACTCACTGTAAAATACAGAGTACCATATTTGAAACCATTGACGCACCAATACCAGTTACTACATACCCACTCACTGATTCCTAAGTCTACACACACAACTACCCATTCAACAACAGAATCATTTATACATGCAGTCACTAATTAATAGAAGACTATCAAATGCACTTATACACATATATAGACATTGACATATCAGCAGTTATCCTACTCCCTCATGAAAAAAATGAATCACACTTACATTTACTCACACAATTATCCAACAACACCTCATTTATTCAAACACATAGTAACTCATAGTTAATATGTTAAAAAATTACCATTACAATTATACACTCATTCATATAGTTACTCTCACAATCACTGACTCTTACACATACTTATTTATATACACCAACTCTCACATACAATGCCTTTTATTTTTTTTACTTTGTTGAAGATGTACAACTAAAACATATATTCGCTCACCAACACACAAATAAATACACTCAGTCACCCAAACAACTGTTTCCACATGCACTCTTAAACCTATACACCTAGTCAATCAACCATTCACACATCTATGCATAGAGTTACACACACCCCATCCAACAACAAACAAACTCAGTGTCCCATACAAATACTCACCCAACTAATCAATAACTAATATACACACTCATGTAGTTAGTGACCAACTGATGCAGCATGTTATACAACAACAGAGACAGTGATGCACACATTCACATAGTTTAGTTACTAATCCATGTATTAAGTGAGACACTTTTAATTACTCACGTAAACAGACAGTCAGACAGCTACTAAATCCTCCATCCAGAAAGTTATATATCCACTCAATCTTCAATGCAGATTGGTATATATATATATATATATATATATATATATATATATATTCACTGATAAAACCATAGGTTTCACACACGTTATAGTTAGGAATTAGCATTTAAAAAACCTTGAAAATTCAGTGAAAAAACCATAGGTTTCACACATGTTATAGTTAGCTGGACATTTTACTGATAAAAAACCATTGAAATTCCCCCATTATAGTTAGTGCAGGCAACTATAACTCACGCGACCGCAATCCTCTGCTGATGCTAATACTGTATTTAGACACTTATTTGCCCATGTCTTCTTCGATTAAATTTTAGCTATACATATATTACAAATATTTTTTTTTCATAAAGACACATATGTCATCAGCAGAGGATTGCGGTCGCGTGAGTTATAGTTGCCTGCACTAACCATAACGGGGGAATTTCAATGGTTTTTTATCAGTAAAATGTCCAGCTAACTATAACATGTGTGAAACCTATGGTTTTTTCACTGAATTTGCAAGGTTTTTTAAATGCTAATTCCTAACTATAACGTGTGTGAAACCTATGGTTTTTTCAGTGAATTTGTACGGTTTTTTAAATGCTAAGTTACTTTACGCCATTCGTGGCGTGCGCGCCCACTTAACGCAGTTCGTTCCGTGCGCGCACGGTGCGCTTCGCGCACCGCGCGCCCACTTTACGCAGTTCGTGCCGTGCACGCACGGTGGGCACGCGGTGCGCTACGCGCACTGCGTGCCGTTACGCTAGATGGGCCATATTTTGAAAATTTCGCGAGGATTCGTCGACCGGCGCCAAAGTTATTCCAAATAGAATGTTGCGGTTTTCCTATGGAAACAGGGTCCTAACTATAACTACCTACTGGCGACCGCCAGTAGGTAATATATACAATACATATTTAAATTTCAAACTAAACTACATTCACTGGATGATGTCATCAGTGATGTCATTTGAGATGTCATCAGTGATGTCATCAGTGATGTCACTGACCATGTCATGAATGATGCAATATGTGACATCACCAGCAGTGCATTGTGGGCGCGCGAGTTATAATTAGCAGAACTAACTATAACGGAGGAATTTCTAAGGTTTTGTACGAGTGAAATGACCAGCTAACTATAACACCCCTGAAACCTATGGTTTTTTCTGTGAATTTCTAAGGTTTTTTTAAATGCTAATTTCTAACTATAACGTCCCTGAAACCTATGTTTGTTTTCAGTGAATATATATATATATATATATATATATATCTATATATATATTCACTGAAAAAAACATAGGTTTCAGGCATGTTATAGTTAGGAATTAGCATTTAAAAAACCTTAGAAATTCACTAAAAAAACATAGGTTTCAGGGGCGTTATAGTTAGCTGGACTTTTCACTCGTACAAAACCATTGAAATTCCCCCGTTATAGTTAGTTCAGCTAACTATAACTCGCGAGCCCGCAATGCACTGCTGATGACGTCACATATTACATCACTCATGACATGGTCTGTGACATCACTCATGACATCACTGATGACATCTCAAATGACATCACTGATGACATCATCCAGTGAATGTGTGTTTTTCTGAAAATTACATATGTTTATATATGTATATCTCAAGGTCGATGGAAGAATAAATGGGTATATAAGTGTCTAAATGGATGATTTGTTTTTGAAAAATTGATTGTATAACTGACTGATTAAGTGTATCTTAGTGAATACATGGCTTAGTGAGTAATGTTTAAATGTGTAAATATCTGTATCAGTCTCTCACTTTGTGTATAAGTGGCTGCATGGGTTGGTGAGTAGATACATGAGTGCCTATATAGGTTATTAGTTGGTTTTTTGAGTATCAGTATGAGTGTCTGAGTGTCTGTATGGTTCGGTGGGGGTATTACGTAGTGCATAGGTGCATGAATGAGTGACTCACTGTTTGTATGTGTTGAAGACAGCATGTGTGCAGGACTGTATGGGTGGATGAGTGTGTGCATGGGTGTGTTAGTGAGTGATAGACTGTCTCAATAGTGTCTTTTTATGAGTAACTACATATGTTTTAAACTAGTATATGTGACTATTGGTGTATATAAGTGAGTATATGTGAAAATGAGAGATTGCAAGAGTTCCTGTATGAATAAGTATGTGTTTCTATAAGTGATTGTTTAAAAGACTAAGTATGTGTAAGTTTCTGTAGAAGTAAATGTGGTGGTGTGTGTATAACTGTATATGCAAGTAAATGGACGTTTGATTCTTTATTAGCATGAGTGACTATGTGTGTGAGTAACTCTATGGATGAGTGGCGTTGTGTAACAGGATGTATAGGTGTGTGAGTACATATGATGAGTGAGTACATGTATGAGTGACTGTATAGGACTGTTGGTGAATGATTGGATGTGTATGTGGATCTTAGAATTACTGAATAGGTTGTTGTAACTGGTATTGGTATGTCCATTGTAGTTTCTATTTTTGAATGTGTGTATCAAAGGTTATATTAGGGGAAGAGGAGGTCTGCCACTCTATCACAAGGATGATGTCATCAGTGATGTCATCAGTGATGTCATTTGAGATGTCATCAGTGATGTCACTGACCATGTCATGAGTAAGATGTGACGTCATCAGCAGTGCATTGCGGGCGCGCGAGTTATAGTTAGCTGAACTAACTATAACGGGGAAATTTCAATGGTTTTGTACGAGTGAAAAGTCCAGCTAACTATAACGTCCCTGAAACCTATGGTTTTTTCAGTGAATTTCGGAGGTTTTTTAAATGCTAATTCCTAACTATAACGTGCCTGAAACCTATGGTTTTTTCTGTGAATTTCAAAGGTTATTTAAATGCTAATTTCCAACTATGCCTACAGAGATAGGACATGTGAAGAAAGAAGAAAAAACGCACAGAAAGAAAAAAAAGAAATGCAGAAAGAAGCAACAGAAGTCCTCAAAGACGAAGAAAAGTGCAGGAAGAAGGATAACGTGCAGAAAGAACAAACAGAAGAGCAGAAAGAAGCCTTGTTGCAAAATCATCCTGTACCCTCAACTTTTTCAGATGGATACTGGTGGTAACTGAGTCTGACTAACCAGTCCTAGAGCCAGTGCTATGTTAAAAGACACTCTGAATACAGTGAAAACACCTACATACACTAGGGAACACTATGCGTTGGGGTCCCCCTGTGATCAGCATGACCTCCTCTGTAAGCCCCTAGTCTATAATAGGGCAGGGGATTAAAACTACCTCTTAAAACGCCCCACAGGGCGTGTTTGCACACGTCACCTCAGGCCCCGTCCCCTCACTTCCCCACTGTGTAAATACGCCCTGTGGCCGTTTTAAGTTGGGAGATTAAGTCCCCTTGAATCCTGAGGGTCCCTAGGGTCCAACTAGACCACTAGGTACCTCCAGTAAGCGCCGCAGAGCTGCGTTGCAGAGAGATGTAAAAAGGGGCACGGCCTAGACCACCTCTGCAACGCAGCGGAGTGGTGCTTACTGGAAGCACCTGGTGGGCTAGTTGGCCCCCAGGGTCCCTCAGGATTGAAGGGGAATTATTTCCCCAACTTAAAACGCGCCACAGGGCTTGTTTGCACACGTTAACTCAGGCCCCGTCCCCTCCCTTCACCACTGTGTAAACACGCCCTGTGGCCGTTTTTAGTTGGGAGATTAAGTTCATTTGAATCTTGAGGGTCCCTAGGGTCCAACTAGCCCACTAGGTACCTCCAGTATGCGCCACAGAGCTGCGTTGCAGAGAGGTGTAAAAAGTGGCACGGCCTGGACCACCTCTCTGCAACGCAGCTCAGTGGCGCTTACTGGAAGCACCTGGTGGGCTAGTTAGCCCCCAGGGGCCCTCAGGATTGAAGGGGAATTATTTCCCCTACTTAAAACGCGCCATAGGGCGTGTTTGCACACGTCACCTCAGGCCCCGTCCCCTTCCTTCCCCACTGTGTAAACATGCCCTGTGGCCGTTTTTTAAGTTGGGAGATTAAGTCCCCTTGAATCCTGAGGATCCCTAGGGGCAAAATAGCCCACTAGGTACGTCCAGTAAGCGCCATTGCAGAGAGGTGTAAAAAGGGGCACGGTCTGCACCACCTCTCTGCAACGCAGAGCAGTGGCACTTACTGGAAGCACCTGGTGGGCTAGTTGGCCCCCAGGGTCCCTCAGGATTGAAGGGGAATTATTTCCCCAACTTATAACGCGCCACAGGGCTTGTTTGCACACGTTAACTCAGGCCCCGTCCCCTCCCTTCACCACTGTGTAAACACGCCCTGTGGCCGTTTTTAGTTGGGAGATTAAGTTCATTTGAATCCTGAGGGTCCCTAGGGTCCAACTAGCCCACTAGGTACCTCCAGTATGCGCCACAGAGCTGCGTTGCAGAGAGGTGTAAAAAGTGGCACGGCCTGGACCACCTCTCTGCAACGCAGCTCAGTGGCGCTTACTGGAAGCACCTGGTGGGCTAGTTAGCCCCCAGGGGCCCTCAGGATTGAAGGGGAATTATTTCCCCAACTTAAAACGCGCCATAGGGCGTGTTTGCACACGTCACCTCAGGCCCCGTCCCCTTCCTTCCCCACTGTGTAAACATGCCCTGTGGCCGTTTTTTAAGTTGGGAGATTAAGTCCCCTTGAATCCTGAGGATCCCTAGGGGCAAAATAGCCCACTAGGTACGTCCAGTAAGCGCCATTGCAGAGAGGTGTAAAAAGGGGCACGGCCTGCACCACCTCTCTGCAACGCAGAGCAGTGGCACTTACTGGAAGCACCTGGTGGGCTAGTTGGCCCCCAGGGTCCCTCAGGATTGAAAGGGAATTATTTCCCCAACTTAAAACGCGCCACAGGGTGTGTTTGCACACGTCACCTCAGGCCCCGTCCCCGCCCTTCACCACTGTGTAAACTCACCCTGTGGCGCTCCAAAGGCCTTAATCGGCCCCGGGGACCCCAACCCCCGGGTCATGGCCTTTTTTTAATTTAAATTCTTTAGGAGGGGGCTGCGTTGCCCCCCTCCTCAGGCCACTTATGGCTCCGGGGACCCCATCCCCCGGGGCCGGCCTTTGTTTTTTATTATTTTAAACATTTATATATTTATAGAAACACCTAGGACATGCTGGACAAACCGTATGTACCTATCACCATGATGATTTGCGTGATATTCATTAAAAGGCGACTATGCATAGAATGAATCCACATGGAACGTATTTACACCGCTAGTGAAGCTCTGACGTGTCTGACGCCCTACCGTGCCTAATCCCGGCGCCCCCGCCAGTGGGTACTCTCCAAGTAGACACCCTTGTCGTTTATTTATACAAACATGGGTAGCTATTGACGGGCACACTTAATATACACGCACACCAAGCCATTCAAAGGGGATTCGACAAAAATTCGACCAAACTATGCAAGAAACCCCCTCATGGTTAATAAAAAACACATCCACCGCCGGATGTGTAATACTTTTTATTTTACTCTCTGGAAAGGAGACGAACCTCACTTGAGAGTCACAGCGTGCTCCTGGCTGAGCCTAATACTGTGTTACACCCACCAGTGCCCGCCGATTGCCTCACACCTCTGTGTTGTATTCCACCAGCTAGTGCGTATGCTATGACACACTCTAGCCCATGTGCACTGTAACACCACCGCGTGAATATGTCTTGCCACACTTGCCTTCGCACGGGTTATATTGCCCCATCTAACGTGCCTTCCCCGATGTGTATGTTATAACGCACAGCGCTATGCCATACATATTACAATCTGGGATCCATATCTTTGTCACAGTGCATATGCAACGTTACACTCCCCAGCACATATTTTATATTACAACTTTAGAGACTAGTTATGTTACACAACACTGCCCTGTGCATATTACACTCCAAGGCGCATATCGCATAGCACGCGCTAGTGCCAGTGCTATCTCGCGCTTTCCAATGAATCTGTCATTGCGCACAATGTATTGCATATTATATTTCACGCCCCGGTTCATCTTATATCACACTTTTTGGTGCATAGTTTATACCATATACTACATCTAGTTTTCATTTTCAATCGTGCTCTCAGGACTATGTTCTATATAACACTGCGTCCACCTACCCTTTTCACGGGCATTACATTTTGAGATGGGGGTGGAGGGTCAGGGGGTGTTTCTGCCAAGTGAGCCCGGAGTCACAGTCACAAACGTCCTCTTCTTCCTGAATAAAAGTGAGATTATGCTGCATACTTGTTCATATTTTAAGTAGTTCGCACAGACACACATTTTAAAAACAACAAAGTTCCTAATACCCACCTTCTCTGAACAGTTAGCTTGCTGCCCCATCCACCTCCTCCCTATCCTCTGTTGTCTGAATCCATGGACTAGCCTCCTCCCTCCTGCCATGCATGGTCTGATGTGCTGCCACTGCCCTCCATTTAGCATGATGTACCAGTCCACTCCTCCTACCCTCCATTGCCCAAATCTATGGCCCATCATTGACCTCCTGCTTAGCCTCTGTGCTTAAGTTGCTGCCCCTATTCTCCTTCCCCCTGCCCTCCGATGTCTTTGTGCATGCCCCTGCTCCATCCTTTTTGCCCACTATGTTCCATGGACCTGCCACTCCTACCTACTCTGAGTGTTCTGTTGAGCTGCCACCCCCCTCCCACCTGCCTAGCATTGTCAGATGACTGTAACCTGTCCCTGCCACCTCCACCCTGCCTGTCCACATGCGATGCCCCTATCACCTTCCTCCTGTCCTCCATGGTCCATTTTACTGCCACACCCTTCTGCCCTCCCTGATCTGTTGTGCTGCAACTGCTCCTCCTGCCTGCCCCGCGCGGTCTGTTGTGAGGCCCCTTCCCCTGAACTCTCTTGTCTGTGCCCAGGTCCTGACCCTCCCTTCTATCCTCCATGGTCCTTTGTGCATGCCCCTGCACCCTCCTTCTTGCTCATCATAGCCATTGTGCTGCCACGAACCCTACCGCTTGCCATGCATTGTCTTCTGTGCTGCCATGGCCCCTCCCACCTTCCCTGTGTGGTCAGCTAGCTGCCCCTGACCCCCTCCCACCTTCCCTCCATGGTCTGTGTGTATGTCACCATAGTCTCATTGTTGCTCTCCATGGTGTGTCTTGTTTCTAGTGCCCATCCTGCCTGACCTCCATGGTCATCTTGCTGCTCCTGCCCTTCCACCTTGCCCCCAGCCCTCTGTTTCCATGTGCAGACCCCCTAGTCCCTCCTTCCTGGCTTGTCTGTTCCATTGTAATGCCCCTGATCCGTCCCTCCTGCCCTTTATGGTCTGTTATGCTGCAGCTTTCTCTCCTGTCTGTCCATTATGGTCAGCTAGCTACAATTGCCTCTTTCCCATCTGTTCTCTGTTGTCCATGTGCATGGTCCTGTCCCCTCCCTATTGCTTTCTATGGATTGTTGTGCTGGACTCCCGTCCCGCATGCGCTGTGTGGTGTATTGTGCTGCTGCAAACCCTGATGCCTGCCCTGTAGGGTCAGTTTGGGGCACCTCTCCATGTCCCTCCTGTCCTCTGTTATCCGAGTCCATGTCCCTACCCCAATTCCCCCTGCCTACCATGATTCAATGTACCATACTTGCGAACATTTTGAACTTGGTAAGAGGGAGATTTTGAAAAAAACTGGAGTATTGATTTTCCCCTTTGAGTTACATTGAAAAAGAGGAGATTGTAGACAGGAGACAGATCAAATAAAGCCCATTTGAGCTTAAAAACATTGGACATTTCCTGGCTGAAATGGGTCTGTTGGCATGTATGGTTGTACTACCATTGCCTCTTCCTTCTGCCCACAATTGTCTATTATATTGCCACAGCCTCTCTTGCCAGTCCTGTATTGTTGGTTTGTTGCCCCTGCCCCCCTTTCCACTGCCCTCCATAGTCTGTTGTGCTGCCACTGCCCTTCCTGCCTGCCCAGTGTGGTCAAATTGTTGCCTCTGCACTCTCCTACCTGCCTTCAATTTTCAGAGTCCGTGTCCCTGGCCTCTGCCTCTCAACAGTATCCCAATGAACAACTAGATTGCTAATATTCTATATTTATTACAAAACTGTGGAACGCCTGACGTCATCTTGATGTAATCAAAACTGTAATACCTAGAGCATTTCCTTTAGAAATTACATATATGAGAGGGTCTTATTGGCATCAAAATTATGGTTAGTGCTCTAAAAAACTAAAATGAGGACATATTTTCTGAGTTTTCAAATAGCGACAAAGAACTTTTAAATTATTTGTAATCTTTATGTTTTTTTTATCCAGTTGACCACTTGATTAAATGTTGCACCTTGGCGAGAGGATGTGGTGTTACTTCCAGAGCTGCAGACTTTGCAACTGGGGAACCAGATTGGAGTTTCTGTTTCAGCTCAACATTCTGTGATTGTGGTCAAATCACTTAATCTCCCCATGTCTACAACCAAAATGAATTTGATCTTGTGTGATGTAACCAATGCTCATGTAAAGCATTCCAATACCTGACAAGTCTGCACTATATAAAACTGCAAATACACAAAAAATAAGTGGTTTGCACACTTCTGTCATTGGGCTACATGTGGGCTACATCTGGGTGATATTTGTGCGGCATTTAGGCTCTTTTGTGTCTGGTGGCCATCTTGGGAGATTTATTTGTTATGAAGTTTCCTATTTTCCTCATTTACTACAGTCTCCTCAGTAGGAAATGCTTTCAGTTTTTTACATTGATTCCATCAAGAAGGTATTCAGATATGTCACACATTTGCCATAAATTCTGAATGTTAGCACTCTAGTTGCTTATTAGATCACTGTAGTAAAGCTACTGCTCACCACGGAAGTCTGCTGCTGGTATTAAAAGTGCATGTTTCAGTCTGCATATCAGAATTTTTTAATGAAATAGAAGAGGATTTGAGAAGTCACTCAAAATGTGCCCTAATTTTTCTTTCTTCAGCACTAATCATAATTTCTATGGCAAAATGAACCCCCTCATTGAGTTCCTTTTTAAATTAAATGTTTTAAGTGTTACCAGTTAATTCCAATCAAGATGGCTTCAGGTGTGCCATAATTTTGTCATAAGTAAGACAGTAAGCGCTCTAGTTGTTCTTAAGAACACTCTGGGACATTCTGTCATTAGGCTATACTTGGGCTACATCTGGGTGATATTTGGGCTACATTTGGGCTCTTTTGTCTCTGGTGGCCATCTTGGGAGATTTATTTGTTATTAAGTTTCCTAATTTCCTCATTTACTGCAGTCTCCTCAGTGGGAATACTTTCTGTTTTTTATGTTGGTTCCATCAAGAAGGCATTCAGATGTGTCACACATTTGCCATAAATTCTGAATGTTAGCATTCTAGTTGCTCATTAGATCACTGTAGTAAAACTACTGCTCATCAGGGAAGTCTGCTGCTGGTATTCAAAGTGCATGTTTCAGTCTGCATGTCAGAATTTGTTTATGAAATAGAAGTGGATTTGAGAAGTCAAAATGTGCCCTAATTTTTCTTTCTGCAGAAATAATCATAATTTCTATGGCAAAATGAACCCCCTCATTTTGTTCCTTTGTAAATTAAATGTTTTAAGTGTTACCACTTTATTCCAATCAAGATGGCTTCAGGTGTGCCATACTTTTGTCATAAGTAAGACTGTTAGCGCTCTAGTTGTTCGTTAGAACACTCTGGGACATTCTGTAATTGGGCTATACTTGGGCTACACCTGGGTGATATTTGGGCTACGTTTGGGCTCTTTTGTCTCTGGTAGCCATCTTGGGAGATTTATTTGTTATGAAGTTTCCTAATTTCCTCATTTACTGCAGTCTCCTCAGTAGGAAATACTTTCAGTTTTTTACTTGGTTCCATCAAGAAGGCATTCAGATGTGTCACACATTTGCCATAAATTCTGAATGTTAGCACTCTAGTTGCTCATTAGATCACTGTAGTAAAGCTACTGCTCACCAGGGAAGTCTGCTGCTGGTATTCAAAGTGCATGTTTCAGTCTGCATGTCAGAATTTTTTTATGACATAGAAGAGGATTTGAGAAGTCAAAATGTGCCCTAATTTTTCTTTCTGCAGCACTAATCATAATTTCTATGGCAAAATGAATCCCCTCATTGTGTTCCTTTGTAAATTAAATGTTTTAAGTGTTACCACTTTATTCCATTCAAGATGGCGTCAGGTGTGCCATACTTTTGTCATAAGTAAGACTGTTAGCGCTCTAGTCGTTCGTTAGAACACTCTGGGACATTCTGTCATTGGGCTAAACTTGAGCTACATCTGGGTGATATTTGGGCTACATTTGGGCTCTTTTGTCTCTGGTGGCCATTTTGGGAGACTTATTTGTTATGATGTTTCCTAATTTCCTCATTTACTACAGTCTCCTCAGTAGGAAATACTTTCAGTTTTTTACTTTGATTCCATCAAGAAGGCATTCAGATGTGTCACAAATTTGCCATAAATTCAGAATGTTAGCACTCTAGTTGCTTATTAGATCACTGTAGTAAAGCTACTGCTCACCAGGGAAGTCTGCTGCTGGTATTGAAAGTGCATGTTTCAGTCTGCATGTCAGAATTTGTTAATGAAATAGAAGAGGATTTGAGAAGTCACTCAAAATGTGCCCTAATTTTTCTTTCTGCAGCACTAATCATACTTTCTATGGCAAAATGAACCCCCTCATTATGTTCCTTTTTAAATTAAATGTTTTAAGAATTACCACTTTATTCCAACCAAGATGGCTTCAGGTGTGCCATACGTTTGTCATAAGTAGGACTGTTAGCGCTCTAGTTGTTCTTTAGAACACTCTGGGAAGCTGCAGTAGAACACAAAGGAATGAACTGACAGTCTCTGCCCTTGTTGGATGTACATGTTTTACTGAGAATGTCAGACTTCATTCTCACATGACTGCGAAAGATAATGTGAATTTACAGAAAATATGCTCTCAGTTAGCTTATAGATCACCTTCCAAACCTCTGTGGGAAAAGCATGAGAAAATAGTTTTCTCTCAAACATGATTCATGATATCACAGCAGAAGGCTTTTTCACATGGTAAAATCACCTTAGAACACACCACAATTCCTAAAATGAGTATGGTACCATCAACAAATGATTTATAATGTAACTAAAGTCTTAAAACCTTCTATTAACTGAAATGCTTTTTAATGAGGTGCTATCATGTATATTGGTCCCAAGATGGCTGCCAACACTTCTTGGATGAAGTGCTGACAGCCAATCAGATCTCACGATGAGATGTGTGGTTAGGCTCCGCCCAGATATATATGTGATTTTACTTTTGATTTTCTCAGGAACTACTGAACGGATTTACACCATTTAAGCAAAAGGCACATGCCTGTCCTGAGGACTACCTCTTTGCCAAATTTCAAGTAATTCTGTTCAGCCGTTCGGGCTGTACCTTCGACTAAAGGTCCTATGGGAAAATGCATGGGGAAAACGCATTTTGGGACCCCCCTTTTTTCTCAGCCCCTGCTTGACGAATCACCCCGAGACTTTCAGGGTAGGAGCTGAGCGGAGCACCCCATTAGTTTTGAAAATTTCACGAAGATAAGTCAACCAGCGCCAAAGTTATTCAAAATAGAATTTTCAGATTTCCTATGGGAACTCGGTCCTAACTATAACTATCTACTGGCGACAGCCAGTAGATAATATAGATATATATATATATATTCACTGCAAAAAAAGTCCCTGAAACCTATGTTTTTTTCAGTGAATATATATATATATATATATATATTAAATTTAAATTTAATAATGTTTGATTTTTCCGCAAAATTATATGTAATTATTATGTAATTCCATGTAAAGACACTTATGATGAAATAATGTGCTTATAATATTGAAAACTCTGCGTTAAAGCAGTTTTTCAGAATGGCAATGGAGAAAACAGGCAGAATGTAATGAAATGAAAACCATTAAAAAATGGTGCCAGCATTTCCTTACCTTTTACTGTGTTGATGAAAATTTGGTAGTCCCTCATTTATGTCGTTTGTGATAAGTGTTTTTTTAAAATTAGAAACGATTGGTTGCTCACTATCATGAACAAGGTGGCGAGAGGCCATCGAAACGCGTTGATGTGATCTCATCAATAAAGGAAGCCGTAAAAGAAAACCCCTTGGAGTGCAGTGTGGTTACTGTAGAGCTGTTCGTAACCCTATGCTGAATATATATATATATATATATATATATATATATATATATATATATATATATATATATATATATATATATATATATATATATATTCACTGAAAAATACCATAGGTTTCAGGGACGTTATAGTTAGTTGGACATTTGACTTATAAAACCAGAGAAATTCGCCTGTTATAGTATGTATGTATGTATGGCATATTTGTATAGCGCAGACTGTCACCCGAAGGGTATCCTGGCGCTTTAGACAACTATACCAACACCACGCATAGCAGTGAGATGAAATTAAGCAGGCCTAGGGAAAAGAAACGTTTTTAATTCTTTCTTAAAAGAGAGAAACTCCCTAGAGCTTCTCAACAACAAAGGGAGAGAATTCCAATATTTGGCCGCCACGAAACCAAAGGCTCGGCCGCCCATGCGAGCCCTCAATACCTTTGGGACTACCACAAGATGTGCTGACAGTGACCTAAGGGAGCGAGTGGGCACATACCACTGGAACAGCTCCTGCAGTGGAACCGGTCCTTGCCCATGAAGTCCCTTAAACACCAGACAAAGCGCCTTAAAGATGACTCGCTGTGAAACTGGTAGCCAGTGAAGATCGGCTAGCGCCGTAGATGAAGAGTCAGACCGACGGCGGGACAGGGCTAGCTTGGCTGCCATATTCTGCACGCGTTGTAACTTCGCCAGCAATTTGTTTGGAGCTCCCAGAAGTAGTGCGTTGCAGTAGTCTAACCTACTCAAGATGGTACCGCGAACTACTTCTGGGCGAACATGGGCCGGCAGCAGTGGAAGAATCTTCCACAGCATGCGTAGCAGCATCATGCAGGTGGACACGGTTTTATTTACGAAGAGATCCAGTTGGAGATCGGACCCAAACACAACGCCCAGGTTCCTGGCAGATACTGCTGCAGAAGGAACTTCCTGGAAGGAGGCAGGCCAAAAATCAGGAGGCAGTGGCCGAGGGATGTGGTCCAGTGAGCAGTGTAGAACCTCTGTTTTAGAGCTGTTAAACTGCAGAGAATTCTGCCTCAACCAGTCCGCAGTTGACGCCATACATTTATGGAAAGTCTCCAGCGACACCGCGTCTTTGCCCTCGATGGAAAAGATGAGCTGCGTATCATCGGCATAGTTAATAACCGAGATGCCAAATGATTTGACCAAGCTCACCAGAGGGCGAAGATAAAGATTAAACAGTATAGGGCTGATGGCAGACCCTTGCGGTACGCCCTGCTCAATTGTTTTAATCTCTGACTGGAATGGTGGCAAGGCCACTACCTGGCGTCTGTTTCCTAAATAGGAAAACAGCCAATCGCGAGCCGAGCCCCTCACCCCTGCATCCTCAAGTCTTCTGACCAAGATGTCATGGTTGACCGTGTCAAAAGCGGCCGACATGTCGAGCAGCACTAAGAAGGCCGCTCGCCCAATGTCGGCCCGCGAACGAAGATCGTCCAACACGGTCACCAGGGCTGATTCCGTGCCATGCGCTGGTCTGAAGCCAAATTGAGACGCGTCCAAACAGCAGTTGGTCTCCAGGAAACTGGACAGATGTTTAGTAACCAGTTTCTCTAAGATCTTAATGGGAAAAGGAAGCAGCGATATAGGTCTATAATTCGCTGGACAGGTGGGATCCAAAGTTTCCTTCTTCAGCAAAGGTGAGACCACTGCTAATTTCCAACATTTTGGAACACGTGCCAAAGAGAGAGACTGGCAACAGATAGCATACAGCGGAGGAAAAAGCTCCGTCTGGAAGACTTTCCAATATTTGTGAGGCAATGGGTCTAAAGGAGAACCGGAGGATATGCTGTTAGCCAGCAGGCAAAACTCCTCAAGAGACGGAAGGGGAAAGCTATCCAGCTGTGCCTGACTATCAACTACCCTTACTGCCTCCCTTTCGGCCGCTAAGGTAGAGCCAAGTACAGGCTGAGTAACAGTTGTTGAACTAGTTGAACTAACTATAACTCGCGCGCCCACAATGCACTGGTGATGACGTCACATATTACATCACTCATGTCATGGTCAGTGACATCACTGATGACATCACCGATGACATCATCCAGTGAATGTGTGTTTCTGTAAAGTTTAAATATTTTTCATATATATCTATGTCAAGGTGTATTGAAGAAAGAGTGAATTTACAAGTCCCTGAATGGATTTTTTAGTAGGTGTGTGACTGACTGTATAAGTGAGTGATTGAACATGTGTTACTGAATGCATGGGTTAGTGACTAAACTGTGTGAAAGTCTATATCAATGTCTCAGTTGGTGTATAAGTGGCTGCATGGGTTGGTGAGTAGCTAAATGAGTGTCTATATGGGTTATTGATTTGTTGTCTTATTATCAGTATGGGTTCCTGAGTGTCTGTATGGGTGGGTACGGGGGTGTGGTGAGTAAATGAATGTCTCACTGGTATATGTGTGTGTAACTACATATGTTTTAAGGCAGTATATGTGAGTGTTGGAGCATATAAATGACTATACATGAGAGTAAGTTATTTGAAGAGTGGGTGTATAAAAGAGTGTCTGCTTGTATCAGTGATTGTATAAGACAGTAAGTATGTGTTAGTATCTACATAAATAAGTGATGTGGTGTGTGTATAAATAACACAGTCGGTGTGTATAACTATATACATGAGTAAATGCCTATGTGATTGATTATTTACATGGGGTTGTCAGTGCATTTCAAAGGTTTTTTAAATGTTAATTTCATATTTAAATATTTATAAAACCTATATTTTTTCTATCTTTTTTGTAATATTTTGCAACTCTACTATCCTATTTTTTTAAATGTGAAAAATTATGTAATTTTTTATATCTTCCCAAAAAAGTATGTATATATACATTGGTTCATAACATTTCCCATTGTAACAGTTGGAGGACCGCACCCATTTTAGTCATTCTCTCTACACCGTTTGATGAGAGACACCTCTTCTACTTACAGAGTTTTTTTGAAAACTTTTATGCTGTGTACACATATCTTATAGTACACACAACATGCAACGATCATCTTAATCAATAATCATGCTCTGTACAGTAGCCTTCCACGTGTGATAGCTATGCATCTGAAACGTTACATCAAAAAACAAATGTGTGTTACACGATGCCCCTGGTGTGTGTGCACGCATTTTATTGTGCTGCCTTTCGGCCTGGGTATTGGTGGCTTGAAGGGGTATCATCAGCTACGGGCAGAGTGCACATCCTAGATCATATATGACAAACAGTAAAGAGTAATGTGTAGATTTGTGTTGCAGTATGCTCTGTTGTCAGGCTTTACCAGTATAGTAGTGTGTCATATGTGAATTTCAGATTCACGTTTGACATGCATTGCTTGAATGTAATGAGCGTTATCACTGTGTATGACGTAGCCTCACTGCTGATCCTCCCTCCATCCGAGCACATTCACATGTGTGCGGTTCGTGATAGCAACACTTTCAATAATACAGCACACCATTGACATGTGTGTCTGCGGATATCCACAAGCTTGACAACGACATGTGATGTTGTCCATTCAATGTTTTCGGACAGCATCTCATTAGCGATAGTTGCCACCCTCCCGGTACATGCTACATTAATGTAAATTGCAGATTGTGCGACGTCAAAACTGGAACAGGGACACACACATAAGTACACTTCCTGCCCAGGCAGGAACTGAATAATGCCCAGGTCCCCGGAATAATTATTCACACCCCTACGCTGGCCTGGCGTATGCAAGCCCAGCCCACTTTGCATACGTATAAATAGGATAACAACGATGCCACATGTCCCAGTACTTCCACACTGCTTTAGGTGATCTGGCCGCATCCACCTCGCATATCACAATACGCAATAAAAAAAAGGGATCCATGAGGTGCACATCATCCTGGCAATCAAAACTACATCTGAATTGTGAACCCTGCTGGCCGTCGTGTTTGGAAACAAACCAATGACAGCAGGTGAGCAGTGGGGCCTGGGTGCACAGGGGCTGCAATTGAGCACGGTGCGGCGGAAGGGATGGGGTGCATCAGCCTGGGTGCACAGGTGCAAACAAGCGATGTTGCCATGCGTAATGATGTGATCTCTGACCTTATTCAGTCACATCTCTGTCTCATTTTAAGGACCTGCTGGACCGTACTGTAGGCCTGAGCCAGCGGACAGCGCTGCCCTACATACACGTGGCGTTGGCTTTTGGGGCACTGTAGTGAGCTGATTACTAAGTGTACATGCACACAGGCTTGCCCAACTGCATTGCACGTGCACATTATCCTTCTAGCATGCGCTCTGTTCCTTTGTATGTGAACGTTGGCATAATATATTATTATTTTCCCTTGTGTATTCTCGTGCACTCCAACTCCTCTTTGAACCACGATTACCACTAACAGTTGGTAGATCGTACTTCAAGAAGGAAGGATGCACTCAACTGGTGTTCTCTCTTAAGCTTGAAATAAACCTTCATTTACCTTAAGACGTTTCCACCATTATATTATTTCTCCCTTTTCAGACACTGAGTTAGTTGCACGAAAAAGCACTCAGCAGGTGCTCAACCGGGGCTGATGCTCTGGCCTTTCTGATGCCTTCCATCGTCGTATCAAGACACCGTCCCCGACCGGACACCTGCTGTGTCACCCTGAGAGAGGCACCCCAGAGTTGGAGCTCGCACCGGCACGTCTTTGGACACACCGGTTGTGGCAGGTGAGCAGTGAAGCCTCGGTGTGCAGAAGCTGCAATTGAGCACAGTGAGGGGGAAGGGGCTGGGGTGCAGAACCCTGGGTGCACAGGTGCAGACAAGCAATGTTGCCGTAGATAATAATATAATCTCTGACCTCATTCATATCTCTGTTTCATTTGAAAGACTTGCTAGACTGCACTGTTTCTCGCGGACCCCAGCATCCCAGACACACGGGTGGCGGAAGGTGAACAGTGACGGCTGGGTGCAGTAGGCCGACGCTGTCTCCTCCTCCCTCTGTTCTTTTGACTCTCACTCCCCTTCTCCCTTCCACCCACTCACTCTCTGTCCCAGTCTCACTTTCTTCCTTTCATTCTGACTACCTTTCTTTTTAGGTCTCGCCTACGCAGTGCGTATGCACTGCATAGGAGACGTTTAGTCGTTGTGCAGCTCTTTTTACAAAGCACATACTCGTGCTTGTGGCAGCATACGGCTTGCGGGAGTGCATAGCCACGTGCCACAAGCACGTGTATGTGCTTTGAAAAAGAGCAGGATGCGCGATCACGCACCCGCTCATCGCCAGGGCACTCACTCAAGCACCTCTGAGCACCACTTGCGTGCTTTTTTAGATTTTATTTTAGCGCACGCGCACACAACTCCCGGGCCTGTTATTTCATTGTATTTATTTTGACGTTTTTAGGGCGCCTAAGTGGCGCCTTACGAGAACTTCAGGGTGTGTGCTGATATTGCCTCTTTTCTGATGCCAGCTCATGAGCGCGGCTTAAGGCTGCCTCTGGTTTCATGAGGTGAGCCAATGGTGGTGAGTTTTAGGGATAGGAACCTCATACTGTGAGCAGGAGCCAGTGTCACTGGGCAGGGTGCCTTGGGTCAAAGGGCAAGGAGCCTTTAGTCTTGTGCAGAGGGCGCTTGCTTGAAAGGTACAGTGCGCAGGGCTTTAAGTGGGCCGGGTCCCTCCTGGTCATAGACCTGCCAGCAATTAACAAGCACTTGCAATTTTTTAACCAATAAATAAGTGAGTGTATGGGTCTTCTTTTTCTGACAACCCTTGTCTAGTTTATTTTGAAAATCGGCAGTTGATAGTAGGTTATGAGGGAAAACATTTTTAACTTTGCGGTGCACCTACCAAATATAAACCAACAGAAAATTACATAAATGAAGCCTGGGTAATTCTACAACGGCAAGGGTTCTATGAGTGTATCACTTTATAACACCATGAGTACAGCCCGTGTGATTTCAGAACCAATAAGGCACTGCCTAGGGCCACCGAGGCTTCAAGGACTGGCGAGGCCCACCCTGCATATTTAAGTAAAGCCCCGGAGGTTGCCGATCCCCGGTCTTGAGTTGGCCTCGAAGCCCCCCGAACAATTCGTAAACAATACCAGGGGAGGTGTCGATCCCCTAGTCTGCGAAACGTCTCTGTGCCCTCCAGCGCCTAATTTACATGTGAGATTAAGGTCCCCAGTGCTGCAGAGACCCTGCAATATAATAATAGGATTGGCCCGGAACATTACCCACCAGTGGGCTCATTTAAATGAACGGGTGAGACCCCGCTTCATTTTTTTATCTCCATTTTTCCCATCCGGATCTGCTTTATTGAAGCGATGCGAGGTTTTCCTCCTCTCGCTTCAATGAGGCAAACAAAAATGTACTATCACAGGGAGGGTGGAAGCAATGCTCCCGCCCTGTAATAGCAAATATAAATGTCCCGCGGATGCACACCCCGGGACATTGTATGACCTGCGCCTGGGAGGTGGTGCTCCATTGGGTCATGATGCATTGGTTAATGCATACCTACAGAATTAGTATAAACGCATACTAAAACTACTTGCACACGTGTAGTACAGCAACCACAGTGTAGTGAAGAGGCAGAGGATGCCCAAAATCAAAAAATATAATTCCTACCAGAAGTAGGATCACATAGTTCGATCAGCCGACGACCCTGGGATGAGTAGAAACAGCTTCACTAAGAAAGCCGGTCTTCAGCAGAACGCAAGCAAGCTCAAAATCTTGGTGAGTGCTGCCTTCTTTTTACCTCCTCTCGCTCGTCGCCAAATTCATGTAGTGAAGAGGAAGACAGCAGTGGATCAGATAAGTAGATTTATTGCAGGAAAAGAAGACAGCTTAAACAGCCACCAACAGGACCAGACAGCAAGGCAACCGTCTTCTCCAAGATTTCCCTCATGACAGCCCTACATTCTAACATTATATACTTACATTATAGTAGCATTACATACTAACATTCTACTATGACTTACATTGGAATACAACACAGAGCACATGACTTTACAGCAATGAGCTCATGGTTTCATCCACGAGTCTTGAGACCGGTAGGGGTGAGTAGTTCGCTTCCCACTCCCTGTATTGTATAAACGCAAACTAACACTACTTCCACAGGTATGCTACAGCGCCCATAGCACATCACTTTACAGCAATGAGCTCACGGTTTAATCCCTGAGTCTTCAGACTAGTAGGGGTGAGTAGTTTGCTTCCCACTCCCTGTATAGTATAAACGCATACTAACACTACTTACACAGTTATACTACAGCTGCCAGTATGCTACAGCACCCACAGCCCATCATTTTACAACAATCAGCTCGGTTTGATCCCCGAGTCTTCACACCGGTAGGCGTGAGTACTTCGCTTCCCACTTCCAGTATAGTATAAACGCACGGTAGAGGTCAGTAGTTCGCTTCCCACTCCTTGTATGGTATGAACTCCTACTAACACTACTTCCACAGGTATGCTACAAACACCAGAGCACATCACTTTACAGCAATGACCTCATGGTTTACGCTCTCGGTTTCATACCCAAGTGTAGCAGCATCTCATCTCAGCACCATGTCACTCTGAGCAACACTGCACTTTCAGTCCAGTAGGAGTGACTACTTCGCTTCACACTCCCCCACAGAGGTTACAGTGCTCCTATCCTCCTGTTTCCTACTTTTTTTGCCCTTTTTCCCCCTTACTTGTTTCAACGGAATCACAAAATGGCTGCCAATACTTCCTAGTTGCAACCGCTCGCACCGCTCACAGCCAATAAACAGCAAGCTTGTGCTCATAACGCCTCAGCCAATCAGATGGCAGAATTCCCAAATATCGATATCTGTAAATTTCGATATTTCTCCAAAACTACTGAACGGATTTACACCAAATAAAAAAAGCCTGATTTCTAGACTAAGACCCTTCTCCCTGCCACATATGAGGTAATTCCGTTCACCCGCTCGACCTGTAGCCTTGTCTAAAGTTTCCTATGGAAATTAACATGGAGAAAACACGTTTTTGGGACCCCCTTTTTCTCAGCCCCCCTTGACGAATCACCCCCAAACCTTCAACATAGGAGCTGATATGAACAAAGAATCAGTTTGGAAAATTTCATGAAGATTCATCAAACGACGCCAAAGTTATAAGCAAAACAAAAAATGCTCTTCCTATGGAAACTTGGTCCTAACTATAACTACCTACTGGCGACGGCCAGTAGGTAAAAAAAAAAAAATATATATATATATATATGTATATATATATATTATCTACTGGCGGTCGCCAGTAGATAGTTATAGTTAGAACCGAGTTTCCATAGGAAATCTCAAAATTCAATTTTGAATAACTTTGGCGCCGATTGACGAATCCTCGCGAAATTTTCAAAACTAATGGGGCGCTCCGCTCCGCTCCTACCCTGAAAGTCTCGGGGTGATTCGTCAAGCGGGGGCCGAGAAAAAGGGGGGGTCCCAAAACGCGTTTTCCCCATGGATTTTTCCATAGGGACTTTAGTCGCAGCTACAGCCCGAACGGCTGAACAGAATTAAGTGAAATTTGGCAGAGAGGTAGCCATAAGGTCCATGAAGTGCCTTTTGCAGGTTCGGTGTAAATCTGCTCAGTATTTCCAGAGAAAATAGCATTTAAATCAATATATATATCTGTACGCGCGCAGCATGCGCGCTGGGTGCGCGCACCTTGCCGTGCGCGAGCGCAATTCTGATTGGTTGTTAGATCTTAGTAAACATTCGAATCGGTCGAAACCAGGAAGTGTCGGCCGCCATTTTGTCTCTCGCACTCTGAGGGGGTGAAAAACAAATGTGGAGAACGTGAAAAGGGGGCAGGGTGGACAGTTCCTGACCCCCTAGCCGTGGTCAGGGGGTCCCAGAAGGACCCCCAAGGGCAAAAAAATGTTTTATTTTTTTTTCGAAAAATCGCCGAGTGCGCACACCTTGCGCGCACCACCCACACGGAAAAAATTCGGCGAAGTTCGCGCAACGTGCGCGCACACCATGATTTTTCAAAAAAAAAAAAATGTTTTTGGCCCTTGGGGGCGAAGCGCTCCGTGCCCACCGCGCGCGCACGGCACTAACTGCGAAAAGTGGGCGCGAGGTGCGTGAAGCGCACCGCGAGCCCACTGTGTGGGCACGGCGCGCGAAGCGAACCGTGTGCGCACGGCACGAAGTGCGTAAAGTGGGCGCACGGTGCGCGAAGCGCACCGTGTGCCCACCGCGCGCGCACGGTGCGTGAAGCGCACCTTGCGCGCGCCGAGAAAAAGTTTTGTTTAAAAAAATATATTAATAAATACATAACTTAGCATTTAAAAAAACGTACAAATTCACTGAAAAAACCATAGGTTTCACACACGTTATAGTTAGGAATTAGCATTTAAAAAACCTTGCAAATTCACTTAAAAAACCATAGGTTTCACACATGTTATAGTTAGCTGGGCATTTCCCTCGTAAAAAACCAATGAAATTCCCCGTTATAGTTAGTGCAGGCAACTATAACTCACGCGACCGCAATCCGCTGCTGATGACGTCAGATATTACATCACTGATGACATATGTGTCTTTATGAAAAATAAATATTTGTAATATATGTATAGCTAAAGATTAATGGAAGAAGACATGGGTAAATAAGTGTCTAAATACAGTGATGTAATATCTGACGTCATCAGCAGCGGATTGCGGTCGCGTGAGTTATAGTTGCCTGCACTAACTATAACGGGGAATTTCATTGGTTTTTTTCGAGGGAAATGCCCAGCTAACTATAACATGTGTGAAACCTATGGTTTTTTAAGTGAATATATATATCTATATATAAATTAAAAAACCATAGGTTTCACACATGTTATAGTTAGCTGTACATTTCACTCGTAAAAAACCAATGAAATGCCACGTTATAGTTAGATCAGGTAACTATAACTTGCGCGCCCACAATAAACTGCTGATGACGTCACATATTACATCACTCATGACATGGTCAGTGACATCACTCATGACATCAATGATGACATCTGAAATTACACATTGTGGATTGCGGTCGCGCAAGTTATAGTTACCTGATCTAACTATAACGTGGAATTTCATTGGTTTTTTACGAGTGAAATGTACAGCTAACTATAACATGTGTGAAACCTATGGTTTTTTAAGTGAATTTGCAAGATTTTGTAAATGATAATTCCTAACTATAACGTGTGTGAAACCTATGGTTTTTTCAGTGAATTTGTACGGTTTTTTAAATGCTACGTTATGTATTTATTTTTTATTTATTTTTCTGGTTTTTCACTGTGCGCACGGTGCGCTTCGCGCACCGAGCGCCCACGTTGCGCAGTCCATGCCGTGCGCGTCTCACCTTTTTTTTACACAGTAACATTTGCTTTTTTCTCCCTTGTGGCTCCTTTAATTTATTTACTAAATGTGATTGTTACTTCTTTATTTATTTATTTATTTTTTTGTTCCCGTGCGCGTACGGTAAGCTTACCGTATGCGCACCCCGCGATTTTTAAAAAAAATTATTAAATGTATTTTTCGTACTTTTGGGTCCTTCTTGGACCCCCTGACAAACACTAGGGGGTCTGCAACTCTCTTCGTTGCCCCCTTTTCACGTTCCCCACCTTTGTTTCTCAGTGCGAGAGACAGAAAATGGCGGCCGACACTTCCTGATTTCGACCGATTCGAATGTTTACAGTCATGTAACCACCAATCGGAATTGAGCTCGCGCACGGCACCGTACGCGTACGGTAAGCTCACGGTAAGCGCACGGAGCGCGCTTACAGATATATATATTGATTTAAATGCTATTTTCTCAGGACCTTGCAAAACAAGGAGAGGGGCTCAATCAAGTACAAAGAGATAGAGCACCAATAACTGTTAGGTTAAAAAGAATTTTCTCTTTGTACAAACATAGAGACTTATGTTGCAACAAAAAACCTACTACCATTCACCCACTCGCAAGCAGAAGTTGCAACGTGGTTTACCTCTTATTGTGCCCTTGTGGTCTGGCATATGTCGGTGAAACTGGAAGAGAGCTCAGATTACGACTTCTTGAACATCGATCAGCATTAAAGACTAACAAACAAAATGCTCCCCTTGTCGAACACTATGACACCTTGAAGCACAAACATACCGAATTCAAGTGGTTTGTAATTGAAAAAATCTCTGGAAGCCTCAGAGGAGGCAACTTGGAAATGAAAAGAAAAAACAGAGAACAGTGGTACATTTCCGCCCTCAACACTATCTATAAAGGGCTCAACACGAGGGAAGATTGGATGAAACTTAGTTCTTAGAATCCCCATCCCTCTGTGAATCCCTGCCCAAACTAATTGGGTTTCATTCACCACTTGGTTAACTCACCCGCTTTCACTGGAGCCTTTTAGAGGATCAAGTTTTTCACTCTCTTCTTGTGATTTTTTAGTAAGCTAGTTTTCCATCCATCCTTACATTTATATATGTCCCTGTTATTACGTCCCTTTTTAATATTGGACTCAGATGAAATGAATCCAGGAATATCTAATAATTTCAAAAAATTCCTTTTTAAGGTACACATAGTGTCCTCACTTAGTGTGTAGTCCCTATTTCACATGAGAACCAGCGTGAATACTGCATACTTCGCTTTTACAGATATACATTTATGTGAGTCTGCATACTCCGCTTTTACAGATACACATGTTTGTGAGTCTGTAAACCTGCTCATATATAATGCAATGCCACCTACAATAATGGGTCATATATTGAAGATACACGGACCACGGACAGAACAACGTATTTTTTGTATGTCCAACAACGTATTTTTTGTATGTCCTACAAACTAATTGTATATCTACTCGGAGACAGTTCACGAATTGTCAATAGTATAGGATAGGGTAATTGAGATTTGTATTTACAGAAAAAACGATACTCAAAAAGTCTCCCACTCTAATATGGAGCCTATTTCAACAGTGGGCCAGTAACCTTCCAGTACTCCTAACTTAGAGTCCTTTGTTACTCTTCATGTCTACTTGCTTAATCACGTGGGCTTATAGCGGTAACATAAAGGTAGGACGTAGGAACAGGTCTTGAGATAGGCGATTCTGAATCGTGCGACGTTTGTTTGAACGCGTACCGTCATTGACGCAGGTAAGAAACCACGAAGCACTTGAATATTGGCGCGTACGCTCGGGTGCCTGCGTTGTTTCCCTCTAGCTCACGGGGGATACAGCAGCTTAGCTAGCCAGGCCAATTGTGGTTAAAATCGGGTTTTAATTTTGGTTATAAGTGGGCAGCAGGTTAAGTAGCGAGATAATTAGAAGCCTTCCCCTCACGCACAGACGCCTCGTGCGGTTTCAGCATGACTCAAGCAAGCAGACAGAACAGCGGTGTTCTTCTGCAACTACGGAAAAGAGTAAATTAGCTGAAAACTGTCGTTCAGCTCGGGTTTCAATCGGCAGCACAAAGCACTTAGTGAATGTAGTGTTAGTTCCCTGGTTCGGAGTGAGGGAACACCGACACCTATGAATTTCCGCATGACAGATAGGGTCTGAATTAGGATTAGCGCTTTTGTCTTTTCTTTAAATAAAATCTAGCTGCGCGGTAATAATGTGAATTTCATCTTCATTTTTACTCTCAGCCATACCCAAAACTTCGGGTGAACGAGACAAACATTTCTCTGGCCCTGATTGAACAGCTCGCATAAATAGATGCTTTGGCAACCCAACAAATTACCCATTAGTGCATCACCATATAGGGTAAGTGTCGCAGTCTAAGAACTTAGTTTGAAGTTATGCTTTTATTGATATGCACGAAATAAATGGATCACAGTGGATTTCATTTACTGTTTACTCCTAGAGACCGTATCATCCCTGAAGAGTAACCAAATAGATTCGGGATTTGCCTTACTTTTATGAAGTTTTTGAAACGTCTAGATAATGAACATGACCTCATGTATGCAGTGAGGCCCCACCTTGTTGGATCAAGGTGAGATTATGCGACACAAAATACTCTCGGGCTATAAATAGTATTGTCAATACTGAGGAGAAGTAGTATGAATAATGGGTTCTATTTTTCTGAAATTTTAAAGCACTCTATGATATCTTGAAATTTGTATTTGTTTCAGATAAAAGATACACGCCAAAGATAGGCATTATCCTAGCCGCCAATCCGCCTGTCAGCAATATTTTATTGGGACAGTGATGTAGGTATTATTTACCATTGTTCTATATAATTAAAATCGTGGTACCAGATAGAGATTCCATTTAATAATATGAATGGAGTAGGGCCCAAAAATTATAGAAAAGTGTTCTACACATTTATACATTAGCTATATCTTTAACAACAATGCTTGCCATTATTTATTCTGCTAAAATGAACTTAGGTATGATTTATGAATGAGATTTGTCTTCCCCTCCCCCCGTTTTTTTTTGCATAAATGTAGTCCCTTCTGTGTAATGTTGGAAACCTTGAGGTCACTCTTTTACAACTGGGATGTAGCTAGTCTCTTGATAGGGCAATGTCTACTATCTAGTGAAAAAAGCAAAAGAATGAAAAAATGTTTTTAATGTGTAATTAGAACATATATATGTATTTCATTGTTGTAGATTATGATTTTTTAATGGCTGTATTATGTTTTATGTTTAGGGACGTTTGTTAAAGGTATTCTGTGGAGGAATCTTAAATTGTCAGTCCTGAAGAAGGTGGTTTTTATCACAATACACCACCGAAACGCGTCGACACATAGATTATTTGGTGGAATTTGTCGCAGAACAGAACTCCGAGTAACTAGGGTGCATTGTCACCAGACTGTGTCGGTTTACTGGTATAACAAATCCACACATCCAAGACATAACCTGGATGTTTGTCATTGTTCCTCCCATTACACATCTACATGTATGTCTTTTTGAGTTTTTTTTTTAATTTTTAATTTATATTGAAAGTTTTGCTTCATAACTACATGTGTCCTTTGACACAACGTACATATATATTTTTACCTTATTGTCACGGTTGAGGTTTAAATTTTAGCCAATGTGTCTGATTCTTCTTTAATTTTTGATGTACTGTGATTATGTTATATGTTTTTTATCTTGTTAATAAATTTCAATCAATGCTTTTTACGAATTAAAGAGTTCCTCTATTGATATTTTTCCAACACTACACGTTAGATGGTTATTACCTTGTCCGAGCGCTTGCGAGTGGGTGAATGGTAGTAGGTTTTTTGTTGCAACATAAGTCTCTATGTTTGTACAAAGAGAAAATTCTTTTTAACCTAACATTTTCTCAGGACCTACTGAACAGATTTACACCAGACCTACAAAAGGCACATCCTTGACCTGAGGACTACCTCTCTGCCAAATTTCAAGTAATTCTGTTCAGCCGTTCGGGCTGTAGCTCGGACTAAAGGTCCTATGGGAAAATGCATGGGGAAAACGCATTTTGGGACCCCCCTTTTTTCTCAGCCCCCGCTTGACGAATCCCCCCGAGACTTTCAGGGTAGGAGCGGAGCATAGCACCCCATTAGTTTTGAAAAGTTCGCGAGGATTCGTCGACCGGCGCCAAAGTTATTCTAAATAGAATGTTGCGGATTTCCTATGGAAACACGGTCCTAACTATAACTATCTACTGGCGACCGCCAGTAGATAATATATATATATATATATATATATATATCAATGAAAGGTTTGCCTTTTGCGGGAAGCACTCGATTCAGATTAGTATCGCACCAGGGACACCGCTGCAACCAAACACAAGACAATTCAAGCTGGACGCGTTTCGGGCCTTACGCCCTTCTTCTTAGCAGCTAACACAGAGTTGAATGGACACAACTGCCAGGTAAATCCCTCAATTTATTAAGTGGATTAGGACACGCCCTTGTGGGCCAGCAGATCATTCTCCGTCTGTTTGGTGCATCATGGGCCGGGTAGTCAGTCCTTTGAACCCCATGAAGTTCGCTTGTGAGGAAGCAGGTGAATTCGTTCTTATACAGGCGCTGAGGCATGTTCTCCCATAGTGCGAATCTGTTACTCACGTGGCGGCTGTCCCAATAAACAGTCACGGACCCGCTCAATATGCGGTGGTGCTTGCCCTCGACCTGGCGGGCCGATTTAAATCAATGAAAGGTTTGCCTTTTGCGGGAAGCACTCGATTCAGATTAGTATCGCACCAGGGACACCGCTGCAACCAAACACAAGACAATTCAAGCTGGACGCGTTTCGGGCCTTACGCCCTTCTTCTTAGCAGCTAACACAGAGTTGAATGGACACAACTGCCAGGTAAATCCCTCAATTTATTAAGTGGATTAGGACACGCCCTTGTGGGCCAGCAGATCATTCTCCTTCTGTTTGGTGCATCATGGGCCGGGTAGTCAGTCCTTTGAACCCCATGAAGTTCGCTTGTGAGGAAGCAGGTGAATTCGTTCTTATACAGGCGCTGAGGCATGTTCTCCCATAGTGCGAATCTGTTACTCACGTGGCGGCTGTCCCAATAAACAGTCACGGACCCGCTCAATATGCGGTGGTGCTTGCCCTCGACCTGGCGGGCCGATTTAAATCAATGAAAGGTTTGCCTTTTGCGGGAAGCACTCGATTCAGATTAGTATCGCACCAGGGACACCGCTGCAACCAAACACAAGACAATTCAAGCTGGACGTGTTTCGGGCCTTACGCCCTTCTTCTTAGCAGCTAACACAGAGTTGAACGGACACAACTGTCAGGTTAATCCCTCAATTTATTAAGTGGATTAGGACACGCCCTTGTGGGCCAGCAGATCATTCTCCGTCTGTTTGGTGCATCATGGGCCGGGTAGTCAGTCCTTTGAACCCCATGAAGTTCGCTTGTGAGGAAGCAGGTGAATTTGTTCTTATACAGGCGCTGAGGCATGTTCTCCCATAGTGCGAATCTGTTACTCACGTGGCGGCTGTCCCAATAAACAGTCACGGACCCGCTCAATATGCGGTGGTGCTTGCCCTCGACCTGGCGGGCCGATTTAAATCAATGAAAGGTTTGCCTTTTGCGGGAAGCACTCGATTCAGATTAGTATCGCACCAGGGACACCGCTGCAACCAAACACAAGACAATTCAAGCTGGACGTGTTTCGGGCCTTACGCCCTTCTTCTTAGCAGCTAACACAGAGTTGAACGGACACAACTGCCAGGTGAATCCCTAAATTTATTAAGTGGATTAGGACACGCCCTTGTGGGCCAGCAGATCATTCTCCGTCTGTTTGGTGCATCATGGGCCGGGTAGTCAGTCCTTTGAACCCCATGAAGTTCGCTTGTGAGGAAGCAGGTGAATTCGTTCTTATACAGGCGCTGAGGCATGTTCTACCATAGTGCGAATCTGTTACTCACGTGGCGGCTGTCCCAATAAACAGTCACGGACCCGCTCAATATGCGGTGGTGCTTGCCCTCGACCTGGCGGGCCGATTTAAATCAATGAAAGGTTTGCCTTTTGCGGGAAGCACTCGATTCAGATTAGTATCGCACCAGGGACACCGCTGCAACCAAACACAAGACAATTCAAGCTGGACGCGTTTCGGGCCTTACGCCCTTCTTCTTAGCAGCTAACACAGAGTTGAACGGACACAACTGCCAGGTAAATCCCTCAATTTATTAAGTGGATTAGGACACGCCCTTGTGGGCCAGCAGATCATTCTCCGTCTGTTTGGTGCATCATGGACCGGGTAGTCAGTCCTTTGAACCCCATGAAGTTCGCTTCTGAGGAAGCAGGTGAATTCGTTCTTATACAGGCGCTGAGGCATGTTCTCCCATAGTGCGAATCTGTTACTCACGTGGCGGCTGTCCCAATAAACAGTCACGGACCCGCTCAATATGCGGTGGTGCTTGCCCTCGACCTGGCGGGCCGATTTAAATCAATGAAAGGTTTGCCTTTTGCGGGGTGCGATACTAATCTGAATCGAGTGCTTCCCGCAAAAGGCAAACCTTTCATTGATATATATATATATATCTCACTTCCAAACTTCGTTTTTGTGACAATTCCGATTTCTGTTGAAATGAATGCAAACTCCAGGTTCCTGGTGCAATTAGAAATTAATTCTAGCCCTTACACCACCGCCATGACGTGTTTTAGCCTGAACAGGCCTTGATCACATGACGCGTCTGCAGAGAACATTCACATTTTTAAAGTGCTGGGTACATACACACGCGGTACAACAGTTTCATTGACAGAGAAGGCATACTTGTTAACTCAAAATGCTTAATTTACATTTCTCTCTGCCTAGACAAAAATAATCTGATTAATACTTTTTGCATTGATAGTTAAACAGTTAACAGGATTATTATATAAATATTTAAATTGTAAATATTTAAAGTATAACTGTTTAAAATTCAATACGCAATACATAGCTTATATTGCAACACATCTAAATGCGTGTACTGATATACGTTGTTTGTATAAGACGGGAGATGAGACTCAAATGACTACTTAATCTGTGTAGTGTCTATGCTCCCTCCCACAGGGACCTCTCTCATAATGTTAATGTTAGTTGGTCCACCATGTTGTTACCATCTATGCCTTACCACGAGTAAAGCCCAAGTGGGCTTGGCCCTATCTCTTTTCTTATATGGTCTGTCTAAAAAAGTGCTATAGTGCAAAAAAGTGCCACCACAATGAACTATTGCTGTTCAAAATGTGCTAATAGTGCTTATTGATTAAAAAAGTAAAAACTTCCTGCTGTTCATATTTCATGGAATACAAAAAAATTGCTTGTAAGGGGCTTGTTCATCTAATACATGTTCTATATTTTGTGTGATGGAATTATAGGCAGGTATAAAAATCCTCACTCGAGTTATGGCCCTGTGGCGTCTTTGTGTCCAGTTCAATTATATATCTTGTATCAAGTGTTCTTAAAAGTGCTTCCCGGTTGCCACCCCGTCTTAAGACTGGGACTCTATCCACTACAAAGTATTTTAGGTGTTCAAAATTATTGTTGTGGATATCTTTAAAATGCCTTGCAACCGGGTAAGCAGGATCTGAGTTCGTAATTGGCCTTATGTGTGGAGTATTCTTTTGTGCCAGGCCTATTGGCTTTATCTATAGGTGAGTACATCAATATATGTATATATTATGTAGGCTTGCACTTTTATGGGGATCAAAGCACTGGTCACATTAATTTTAAATAGCTAAGTGTGTATGAACAATTGAAACAATACCAGTTTACGTGGAATTTTACTGTATGAAAATCTGTAAAAAATGAAAGTTTTAAGACAGGTTTTATAGGTATGCATTAGGATATTTTAACAATTTTTTAACACTATATTTATACTTGTTTTTATTATTGCATTCATGCAGATATTGATATGCACGACAGTATGTTTTTCTTGTCTATCACCAAAGCTATTGAGCACTGTCACTTTAAAAGGGGAGATCCTATCTTCTAATGTTGTCATGTGATCAAGGCCGGTAAGGGCCGAAACGCGCTATGGCGGAATGGTAGAGTGCTGAGTAAACACTTCATTGCACCAAATCGGGTCCACTCTTGTTTTTCTCTGTGTAGGAGAGGAAAAGCAGGTGAGCGTTCCAGATATTTGCCAGATTGACATCCTCCGGCTGTGTGGACCCCCTCCCTTCAAGTTGGCTTCGTGGCTGGCAGGTCAAGCATCTGGTGGATCCAAGCCATTGGCATCGCAGCCTGGAGGTGGATGTCAGTGACACTGGTGAACCCGGAAGCACCCGGCAAACGTTCCACCAACGGAAACTACGGAAGCTCCCTGTGATCGCGGAACATGGCCTTGGAATTTTGAACAGCGGGAGGCAGAGCTCGACTGACGGTAACTGCTCGGAGGAGTGGAGCCGTACAAAGAGCCTGCGTCGTCATTTGTGTCCACCGTAAACTAAGGTACAGAACATTGCGAACTTAGCAAGCAGGCGGGGAGGTGTGCGCTGGTTGTGACCTCCATTGGTATCAAACAAGTGGGTGCTGGCAACAAGCAGTAGTACACAATATGAAGTGCACTCGCCATGTCCGCTGCGACACTGAGGGATCTTGATTCGGCAGCCGAGGAGATGTTTTTGGACTCTCATTCGGAACACCAGCATGGAGACAGTAACGCTATTGAAGCGACTACTGGGGGAGCCACAAGTTTAAAGGACAGCTTTCGCACCCTTGAGAAACACATGTGTCAGGAACAATCTAAGTGGTGGGAAGCAAAATCCCTCCAAAAGTATTTGGATGTGGAAAGGATTCCCAGGGGGCTCCAAATAATGATAGCCCCTAATTATGAAACACCCAACCCGCGGATGTTGGCAGAATGGGCCGAATGCAACCTCGAGTCCTCTCGCAGGCTGGTCCAGATACTAGTCAAATATGCGGAGAGTGACCGGGTTGATCTTCAGGTCAAAATAGACGCTATGAATGAACAAATCAAGGTGCAAGGTGAACCACAGCAGAGGCACAGATTGCAAGACGAAATGACTGTCAGATTAAATAAAGAGGAGGAAAAAAATCAAGAAGAGAAAAATATATACATTTAAAAGGGACAAGGATGATTATATGTATAGTCAAATCTTCACTTTCGCCCACAAGTATGACTCATTAAGGAATGCCACCGCAAGCAAAAGAAAGCTCCAAACTGAAAATGATGCTTATCAGGGTGAGATAACATCAGCAGCCGAGCTTAGCTCTGCGTTAGAAAGTGAATCCGAGACGGAAGCAGCAACAAGCAGACCCAACCAAAGGGCCATTAAACTATCACTGGGTGAAGAGCTAGACTACTTAAGGAGAAGCAGAAGGGAAACGCTGAGACCAAGAAACAACAGACCAGCAAAAAATGACGAACTGAAGGCAGGTGAGAAAGAAGGCAGGCAGCCAGAAAACACGGGCAACAGTGGCAGCTGAAGGCCAGCGAGGGGACGGGGGCAATGGAGATGCAAATAGAAACGATAACCCGATCCCCAAAGACCACTTCAAATGACAATACCGTTATTAATCTGGCCAATGTGAACCTGGATGCAGCAGAACGACAGCTACTCTCTTTGGGACTTTCTTACTGCCATGAGACTAATTTTTATTACACCAACACACGAGCAGATATATATAAGTTCATTAGGAAATTGAAGCTTAAAAAATGTCATCAGCTTCAAGTCAGTCCTAGTGAGCGAGCACTGGATACTCCAACCACAACTTCAACACCAAGTAATCCCATGACGTCAAACTTAACTGTAGCAGATCTGGGTTTATTAAGGGATCTTTATAACCTGGAACAGGACCATGGAGCAGTGGGGGGGGGAGGGGGTTTACATGGGTTATGAGTTTGAAGGAATTTCCAAAAGCTTTGTGTGTCGCCATCGCATGAAACTTGCGCAAAGCCTGTTACACCGTTCAAGGTGCGAACTAAATTTGTTCACATCATGCCAAGAGACTCACTTGATTTATTTAATGAACAAGTGGTGGTGCAAGTGAAGAAATTGAACATTGAGATTAACAAACTTAGTAGATAAATCTCCAACCAAGAAAGAAAATACTATCAACTGATAGAGAAACTCAAAAAAGAAAAAGAAGTAGTGGTCAGGAGTTCTTATAAGGGGTGGAACATTGTGTTGTGGCCCCTGAGTGATTATATGGAGGAAGCAGCGTCTCAGTTGAATAATCCTGACTGCTATAGGAAAAGTTCATTGCAAGGGTTTAAAAGCACACAGGACATGTTCTTCACGAAATTATTGGCATGGAAGAGCTTGGACCTTTTGAGTTTGGAGGAATATTAGTACTTTAAAAAGGAACATCCAACTATACCTATAATATAGTTTGTTCCTAAAATTCACAAGCGCCTAAACAAGCCACCAGGTAGACCCATCATAGCAGCAAGTGATGGGCCACTTGAAAATATGTCTATTTATATCGATTTTTTCTTACAAGAACATGTAAAAAATGTAAAATCATTTGTGCAGGATACAAGCGATTTTGTACGGAAAATAGAAACTATAAAATGGCAAGCTGGTTACCAATTGATCGCTTTAGATGTATCTACACTTTATACATGCATTAAGAATCATGATGGCATTAAAGAAGTGGAGTACTTCCTGGCCAACAGACCAATGAAATTTGCCTCCCGGGCGGCCTCCGCAGTATACTCAGAAATTTTGTCCCGAATACTCGCCAGCTTGGCATCATCAGGGCTGGCCGCCAGCGACGTCTCCAGCGTCCGAAGGTCAGCCTCCAAGGTGCGCAGGCGCGCCATAATGCTCTTCAGGACACCGGACCCCTTGGCAATGCACATACCCCGCAGGGTCACTTTGAAAGCATCCCAGATAGTCTTAACGTCCTGCACAGAGTCTTTGTTGCGCTCAAAGAAAGCCAAGCATTCCTCCCGCAGCTCCTCTTGAAAAAGGGTATCGAGAAGCATCATGGGCTGCAGACGCCAGGCAGCCAGAGGGGGGCCTAGTTCCGCCGCCCTCAGTGTGACTCGCACCGGCGCGTGGTCCGAGAATGTACGGGGAAGGTGTCGCGCTCCAACCAGCGCCACATGAAATTGTGGGGTCAGGAGGACGTAATCGAGCCAGGCCCAGGAGCGCGCCTGCGCCGTGAAGTGAGTACCCTCGTGGCTCTCCGCATGGAGGTGTCTCCATGCGTCAATCAGCCTGTGCTCCGCAATGATGTCCAGAAGTACCTCCCGGGATCGCGTATAATGATGCGAGGCCGGGTGGGACCTGTCAAGCGCCGGGGCAAGTGTGACGTTGAAATCTCCCCCCCATATGAGGTGCTGCGTACCCACACCTATTATATCCGCACCGAGGTCAACGAAGGAGGCAGGGTCGTCCACGTTGGGACCATAGCAGCAGGCCAGAGTAACCATTCTATGTCCCAGTCTCCCCCACATCAGGCAGTATCGGCCCTGGGCATCGCTTTTCGTACCCGCCAGCACGAAGGGGGTGTTCCGTTTAACTAATATAGCAACACCTCGAGAGTATGAGGAGTAAGAAGAAAAGGTAGAGTACTTCGCCCATCTATTAGCAAAGGTAGGGGCAGTCTGCGCCCGTGATGTGTACAGGCCCCAGCTAGGCCCGCAAGGCACAAGGGTTCGCTCTCCTGTAACGGAATCTATAAGGAAGTTGGCACGGAAACTGCAAAGTACAAAAACAAGGTTTATTAACCCTTAAGGGTGGTCCTACAATCCATACAATACCCTTCAGCATTGCATAGAGTAGCACAAAGAACTTGCGTACACAGTCCCCTTTTATACACACCAGAGGGGCTCATAAGTGGGTGGATACAACATGAGGCCGAAGAACATTACCATTTATGGTCATTCTCGATACTGAATCAATACATAGGCGGAGCCAACACACTTCTTGAGCCCGCGAAACACATGGTCAAGCAAGGCTAATTATAACAGATGTGGTCAAGTCTGGGCATGCGCCAAATGGACAAGAGAGAGCTATTTATAAACTGTTACTAGGCAGATTACAAGAGCAACTAACACAAAGGTCGGACTCTCCTCGTGGCGAACACGTGGCAGCATGACAATACAAAATGGAGTCCAAACTTCGGTCAACATAACGGAGAAAACATGATCTAAAGGGAAAGCATTAATGTCGTCAGTAAATGCTTAATCACATTGCTGCTCTAATTACAACAGACGACCCTTTCAGCATTTACTGAAGACATCCGGCTTCCAAAAATCATCATATATGTCAATTATCATCATTCCTTTAACCTCTTTAGCTAGACGCTTCTGATGAGCAACATCGGCAATAGCTTTCTTAGCCGGAATGCAGAATGAAATGCATACAGAACAGAACAATGGTCCACATTGAACACACATACAGAAAAAGAACAGAATTGCTATAATAATACAGAGACCAGTTAAGACCTTCCATCCCCAGGCAGTAACCAATGCCCAAAACCATCCAGAAAAGGACCAAGTGCCGTTTCCTGTGTGGATTTCAGCTGCTATTTTATGCAACTTGTTAATGGCGTTATAAACGGATGGCGTATGATCAGGGATGAACACACAGCAACTGCTTCCAATAATTTTACAGGCTCCACCTCGATCAGCTAGCATTACATCTAATACCATACGATTCTGCAATGCAACAATCCTAGTTATTTGTAACTCTTCCGTAAGATTCCCGAGAGCAGCAGCAGTCTGATTTTGTCACAGCTTCTACCACTCTTGTTAATCTTCGGATCTTCCTACTATTCAAAGCGGCTCCAACAAAGAAAAACAGTCCTAAGTTAAAATCAATATACTGCTGCAAGCTGGTATCAGTTTGATCCACATCATCAATCGATAAAGTACGTTTATACCTATTTACAGTCACATTATTCAACAATTTCAAGTCCTTATGGTAAGATGCTGGTGCTAGGAATACAGGAGGTAATAGGAAGGATACATAACATACCCCAGACCACCCAGCCGGCAAACGGTAATAACCTTTATTTCCGCACACAAAATAGGTATTATGGGACGCTAGGAAGGTACTGTTGTTCAACCCATCAATGTTCAAGATAGTTAGGCAATCACTGACACCAACAGGGATAAAACCCACACTCTGGACACACAGGTCCGCTTGAGCCTGTGCCACTTGGATCACGAATTTGCCCTTCCCCACAGTGTCTCTGGTGTTCGTGAAGATGTAGGGAATGGATTCATTGTCTGGTCGGTACTCTTCCCACTCCCAAATTGTCCCATTCGCTTGTGGATACCCATTCTTGTCTTGATGGCATTCTTTATTAAGTCTAAAAAGCAATCGTCCCACTGTCGGTTTCCGAGTGGCAAACAGTAAGGTGTACCATGCTCTACAAGAGCCATTATGAGAGAAAGGAAGTGGTATGAATGGCGTACCTCCTTTCTTCTGATGGGCCGGCATCATCCCACATATCCAACAGTTCGTAGCGTTTGTAGCAACGTGGGTATGATGCAGCATCTGAATGAAAGTGTTATTCAAATAAGACTGTCGATGCTTCAACTCTTGATACGGCAATGTATAGAAGTAGTGCTCCGCAGGCACCGGAGTCGTCAACACAAGGGTTTTCCGAGCAGGAGTTACCTCCTCTACAAACCATGTTGTTATCCCAACAATAGCTACTGTTAGCATGAACCCCAACGCACAAAGGATTTTCTTCTTCTCCATGTCAAAGGAAACAATACCCTGATATCTTCCTGAAACTAAAAAGTCTGTCAGAACTCTTCCCCTTGGGCAGCGGTTGATTTCTTCACCAGCGGGCCAAGACGGGTGTCGCTACACTAATGCAGGGCTGATCCCCCCCCCTTGCCTCATCGGCTCTCCGTTTCACTAACCCAAGGGCCGTTCTGACAGTGTGTCCCGGTACTGGAAAACTCACTTCCGTGGTCGAAGATGATATCGCCTTCCTCCAGAAGTCGCGTGGTCCGGAAAGAGCTCCTCAGTGTCACCTGGCTCTGCAGCACGGCCTGTCTCTGCTGCCAGGATTTCTCGTTGATCGGTCAGCACGGCAGACTCCACCAATCCGGGCGGTACCTTTCGACAATGCAAGGAATGGATCCAATTCTTCCTGTTCGAGACTCGCACAGCCGTCCTCGTTGCAAGGAGGACTTGCTCAGGGCCCACCCATCTCGGTTCCAAGCTGTTCGTTCTGTCAAAGACTTTCACCATCACATGGTCACCAGGCCGGAGACCATGTCCTTCACCGGTAGACCGATCAGGGAGCGCCTCTCGGACCTGTTGATGAATAGAAACCAAGTTATCCGTTAACTGTGCCAAATAATCACTCATCATTACACAAGGTACATCATACACAGCCTTAGGCCTTGGTGGACCCCAAATATTCATTGGGCATCCGAATACCACTTCATACGGCGTAAGGCCAGTTCGAGAGTGCGGTACTGATCTAATTGACAATAACGCCAGTGGCAGGGCGTCTGGCCAAGTCAAAGACGTCGAAGCTTGAATTTTGGCTATTTTAAGCTTCAGTGTACCATTATACTTCTCGACTAGGCCTGCAGACTGAGGGTGAAACACGGCGTGGAACTTCTGAGTGATGCCTAGACCCTTCAAGACATACTTTATAACATCCGCTACAAAGTGAGGGCCATTATCACTCCACAGAAGTCTACAAACGCCATATCGGGGGAAAAACTCCTTCAGCAGCAGCTTCGCAGTAGTCATTGCAGTATTGTCTTTCGTAGGGTACGCTTCAACCCATTTGCTGAAAGCGCAGACCACTACTAGAACATACTTCAAATTATTACAGCGCTCGAGCTGGATGTAATCCATCTGCAGAACCTCAAAGGGTGCAGTAGGTGTCGCAAATCCTCCTGCTGGAGTTCGAGTACCCTTTCCTGGGTTATACTTCAGACAGATCATACAAGTCTGCACCACCCTCTTTGCCGTGCTAGCAATCTCTGGATGCTCCCAAACTTGAGTAAGCAATTTCACTATTGCGGAAGCTCCAACATGTGCTAGCCCATGTGCCATCTGAACCATAGGTTGTACAAAGGCCGTGGGTAATTTCCATCTATCCATTTGCTTATTTCTCCAGCAACCCTCGTCATCCAACTCTCCCTCGCTAGCCCATTGCTCCCGCTCTTTATCAGAAGCGGTCCTTTGCATTTCTCGCACTTCCTCCTTCGCATCACGCCATCTTTCCACCTGTGACTTTACTACATACATGGCAGTAGCACCGGGCTGCATCGCAGTCTCCCGTGCTACTCGATCTGCTAACGCATTCCCTTCTCCAACTTTATCAACTATTTTCCTATGGGCGCTACACTTAACAATGGCAATTTTCTTTGGGTATGTCAATGCGGTTAAAAGATTGTGAACTAACTCTCCATGCATTATCTGCGCCCCATGTGACGTTAAAAACCCTCTCTCCTTCCAGAGTAGGCCGAAGTCATGCGCTACTCCGAAGGCATAGCGGCTATCTGTATAAACATTCACACATAATCCTGTACTGAGCTCACATGCTCGTGTTAATGCTATCAGTTCCGCTGCTTGAGCTGATTTCTGTGGTATGCGTGCTGTCTCCACTATCGTTTGTAATGTGGTAATTGCATATGCTGCTGAAGTCGTACCATCTGGTAGCTTCAGACAGGATCCATCCACCCACAGTTCTCCATCTACATCTGGAAAGGGCGTATCCTGGAGATCAATACGACCCTTTGTTTGTTCCTCAGTCACAAGAATACAATCATGCGCTTTCCGCGCCTCAGGCTGAGTTTCGGGGTATGGCAACAATGTTGCCGGGTTTAGTGTTACGCACCTTTTCAACGTAATATGAGGAGCCAAAAGCGTCAACTCATATCCCGTCAAACGGGCACTGGTCAAATGCTGCGTCTTTGTTTGATTAAGCAGGGCATCAACAGCATGGGGGACTAATACCAACAGCTTGTGAGATAACACAATTCCCTCGCTTTGGCGTATTGACACAGCTGTCGCCGCAACCGAGCGAAAACAACCAGGCAATGCTCGGGCGACAGGATCAAGTACAGCCGAGAAATATGCACAAGGGCGCTGCTTGTCGCCGTGCATCTGTACTAAAACTGACAATGCACATCCATCTTTCTCATGCACATACAACGAAAAGGGTTTTGCATAATCAGGGGTCCCTAACACTGGTGCTGAACAAAGGGCCTGTCGCAGTTGCTGAAAAGCAGCATCACACTCATCTGACCAAGGGATTGGGATAGGTGTATCCTTTGTCAAAAGGGCTAACAATGGCTTAGCTATGTGTGAAAACCCCAATATCCACTGTCTACAAAAAGAAACGAGGCCCAAAAATGCACGGACATCCTTCTGTGTGGATGGTCTCGGTGTATCCAAAATTACTTGGATACGATCCGGTGTGAGTGCCCGTCCCTCCTTAGACAAAAGGTGACCCAAATAAGTCACCTTTGGTCTACAGAATTGCAATTTCTTCCGAGATACCTTATGATTGTGGGAGGCTAAAAAGGAAAGTAAGGATAGCGTGCTTTTCTCACACAGCTCCAGGGTGTCAGCCGCCAACAAGATGTCATCGACATATTGAATGAGGGCGACCCCCTCGAGTAAGACAAAGGAATCCAACTGTCGTTTCAAAGCCTGACTGTAAATGCTAGGGCTTTCTGTATAGCCCTGGGGAATCCTACAGAAACGATAAGATCTATTATTTAATGTAAACCCAAAAAGATATCGGCTATCAGGGTGAATGGGAATGGAAAAGAAGGCATTTTTCAAATCAATCACTGAGAACATGGTCGCCATAGGCGGGACCAAGGTAAGCAACGTCGTGATATCGGAAACCACCGGGTACTGAGGTATCACGATCTTGTTTACCTCCCTCAAATCAATTATGAACCGATAGACCTTTGCATCCGTGTCCTTTTTCAGAATAGGGAGAATCGGACTGTTACAGATATTATAGGGAACTTCTTCCACTACTCCCACTGCGATCAAATCTTGCACAATCTGTATGAGAGCCTCCTCGCCCTCCTGGGAAATACGATACTGCGGGAGGCGCGGCAACACCGCCCCCTCCTGGACACTAATGTGGACCGGAGGAATCACCATTTGTCCCACATCTGTGTCCGAAGTCGCCCATAAAGCTCGAGGGAGGGTGGCCAACAACGCATCCTCTGATATCGTACACATCCGCTCTGACCGGGGGTAGTTGTCATTTAAGATCACCCTCACACCCTCAGGGGAGCAGCGGATCGTAGCCCTAAAGTGCTTTAACATATCAAGGCCCATAATGTTATCCGGTGTATACGGAGCAAGCAGAAACGGACAGGGCGCAGAAAAAGAATCAACCTTAAATATAAGGGGCTGTGAAAGAGGGCTTCGGGAGAGTGTACCGTCAAACCCTACCGATGTAACCACTGAGCCGGATGGGGGAGCCCCTGGAACCAAGTACCTAGACAATGCACTACGTGTCGCTCCTGTATCTACTAGGAACTGATCAGTAGAACCTAAAACCTCAGCCGATACATAAGGACCCATCCTATGCATGCTGCGAATCATGATATCCCGACCGATCGATCTCCGATACGTGATACTGGTGCTGGCGATCGAAAACATTTGAGCTATCTCGGTGCTGCCCAGCAGTATCGAAACGAACATGATCGGTAGAATTTCCTTTAAAGCTCGAGGAACCCCCTCTACCTCTCGGGCCACCCGGAGTATGCCCCTGTCGCGAGGCACGCAACACTGGGCAATCCCTGGCCCAATGGCCCAATTGCTTACAATACGCACACTGGTTCCTATTCAAATCAGATCGGCCCGAAGGGGGACCATAAGATCCTCCCCTTCCTCTATTATTACCCCGTCGGGGCGGGCCATAAACTTGTGCCAACATTACCTTAGTCTTAAGATCTTTCGATTTCTTTTCCTCCTGGCCCTTCGCCTCGTGCTCCTGACGCTCATAATACTGAGCGATAGTCAAAAGGGCCGTCGGCGTCGCGGAGGACCAGGAACTCTCGCTCGCTTTTAAACGGGCCGCAACTGCCGGTAACAGATTAGCCACATATTTGTCCGCGAAAAGGTGGCGGCCAGTGTCGTCAGTAAGCGACTGGCCACTAAAATCATGAAACGTTTCCTCAAAGCGCGTGAAGAAATCTGCAACTGACTCGTCAACTTTCTGTTTACATGCGGCTAACATATTCCAGTCAATCTTTTTAGGGGGGATAATCGTCTTCAGCTTAGTCACAATAGCAGCAGGGAGATCTAAAATACTCTGCGGCGGTTTCTGCGCGGGCTTCCTCTCCCTGTCTTCATCCTCAAGCTCAGACCACCGGGCCTTAAAGGCAACTATATCATCTACCTTTCGTACAGATCGCCACATATCCGGTGGTAGAATAAGGCCAAAGAACAGGTCTATGTCTGCTAAAGTCATAACGCAAGAATTCAAGGCCCCCTCAACTTCTTCATAGAAGGCCGCTGGATTCTTGCGAGGGTCGGGCAGCGCATTCTTCAATGCCATAACATCAGCCCTATGCCACGGAGTGTAAACCCAATTATACACGAAATATCCCCTAGCATCGGCGGAGGTAATGTCCGAGCTAGTCCCTGCTCCTTTAGGAGGAACATACAAAGGCGCTGCCTCTCGCATTGGTTTAGCATGCACTACGTCATCCTTATCTGACTGGGAGGTGGATGAGTGGCCCCCTGCTGCAAACGAATCCGACTGCTTCTCCTCCTCCGTTTGTTGGCGTGCTTTCTCTCTAAGGGCCAGCACCTCGTCCCGCAAAGCAAACAACCGCCGAGCCGCCTCAGGAGCCTTAGGGGGAGAAAAAACACCATTACGTAATGCTCCGGCATCCGAAGACACTTCGTCAGGCTCAAGGACACTAGAATATTTTCGGAAAGCAGTAATTACTTCATCCGCGAAATGAGACAGAAAATACACCCTCTCTCTATCTTGCAACGACCCCCAAGTATGGAACAACTCCTCCTTAGACATCTTGCCCTTAAGTGCACGGAGGGAAAGTTTCCGAAGCTCAGCCATATGCTCGGCCGATAACATGGACCGTGTGTCTACCTTACCCGAGGCCGGGCCAGAATCTTGCGGCCGCGGAGCAGATGCGCCAACATAAGGGGGCGGAGAGCGATCTAGCAAATAAAAATCATCATCAGGATTATTAAGGACAGGATAAAGTGGCTGGCGAACAACATATTGACCCGAAACTTGGAGCCTACGCTCTTTCTCTTGTCTGTCCGCCTGCTCTTTGTCCTCCCGACGCTTCGCTTCCTGTGCTCGCACATGATCATTCTTTCGTTGGTCTTTATCATACAGCGCTTTCTCACGCTTCTCTCGCTCACGCACTTCCTTCACCCATAATCGCACACACTCAAACATATCCTGACGAGCACGTCGCTTACACATACACTGTTCCACATACTCAATCTTACGTATATCAAACGATCCATACAAAGGCCATCGCAACTCAGGATCCTTCTTTGTGTATTTCCTCCATACTGTGCTGTACATTATGGAAGAAAGACCATGCTTCACATACATATCCCTATTAGGCGTCCCCTCTGGGGGAGCCGGAGCAGATTCCTCGAGGTTCAACCGGTTTCCGAAACAGCAGCACCACTTACGGAGTGCGCTGAAAGCAGGCATGCTCAGAAATAATGCAAAATATGCAATATTATAAAAAATGGCACTTAATCGTTGCGCCGTTCAAAGTTACACAACTCTGGAGAAATCTCTCCACATTACCTGCCTATATGTGTTGCAACGCATATATATTCACAAAGACAAATCCAAAATATGACTAGTCATCATCAATCAAACTCAAATAGCCAACCCAGGCTTCAAAAACTCGGAGCAAGTACCGTACAACGGTTCTTACCAATCAAGAGTCCAGATTCCAACTGCCAAGCTCCACAATCGCCCAAACGGCTCTCACGGCAGGACCGACAGAAGAGGTCTCAGTCGATGATCGGCGCCACCCAGACGGTCAGCTCGGAAGGGAAGGAAGAAAAACCTCGGGATGCCAGGGCTAAAACGCCGCTGGCAGTGATCACGTCCCCGGCCAAACTCCTCACCTTCGTCGCGACCAGTCCTTCGAGCATCCGAGTCACCGATGAGCCCCACGTGACGGGCGCCAATTGATGTGTACAGGCCCCAGCTAGGACCGCAAGGCACAAGGGTTCGCTCTCCTGTAACGGAATCTATAAGGAAGTTGGCACGGAAACTGCAAAGTACAAAAACAAGGTTTATTAACCCTTAAGGGTGGTCCTACAATCCATACAATACCCTTCAGCATTGCATAGAGTAGCACAAAGAACTTGCGTACACAGTCCCCTTTTATACACACCAGAGGGGCTCATAAGTGGGTGGATACAACATGAGGCCGAAGAACATTACCATTTATGGTCATTCTCGATACTGAATCAATACATAGGCGGAGCCAACACACTTCTTGAGCCCGCGAAACACATGGTCAAGCAAGGCTAATTATAACAGATGTGGTCAAGTCTGGGCATGCGCCAAATGGACAAGAGAGAGCTATTTATAAACTGTTACTAGGCAGATTACAAGAGCAACTAACACAAAGGTCGGACTCTCCTCGTGGCGAACACGTGGCAGCATGACAATACAAAATGGAGTCCAAACTTCGGTCAACATAACGGAGAAAACATGATCTAAAGGGAAAGCATTAATGTCGTCAGTAAATGCTTAATCACATTGCTGCTCTAATTACAACACCCGGAAGTGGGTCTCCTGAAGAAACGCAATGTGTATGGCGTGACGATCTAAGTAGGAGAGGATGTGTCTACGCTTTCTAGGGTCCCCCAGGCCTCTGACATTCCAAGTGAGTATGTTCAAATCAGTGTCCCCCATAGCCAGGTCGACCCAAAACAGGCAGGAAGTGCAGCGGCAAAGGGGCCTCTCTCAGTCATCCCCCATCTGTCGCGCGCGCAATTTGCTCTACACACCCTGCTCCAAACCACCAGCGCTCCACAGTCTACAACACCGGCCAAGCCAAGGCAGAATCCACCCTCACCAAATGTGTACCCTCCACGTCCCCTCAGGGGACCATGCCGCAGACAAACATCAAAAGCGTGAGATAATTCCATGGACGGCAGCGTCCTGAACACAGCTGTATCAAACATAGCAACAACATTAAGAAACATCCCCGGTCTCCCAACCAACCCGGCTGCCTGCCCCAGCAGATACCCAGCACCAGGCTCAAATGCCGAGCAACGGGGAGAAGCGAGACACTCAGTCCCCAGAACCTTGACCTCGGATCCCACCCTACTGCCCCGAAAGCAGACCCACAACGCCACAGAGCTAAGGAGTTCCACAAAGCCCCGAGTCCCACCACCCCACCCCACACCCACTGAAGCAACCCCAACTCGCCAGAAATGTCTACCCACCCCCCACCCGTCAGAACCATCAGAAAGCTCAACAGGAGCAACTCAGTCAATAGAGTCAATGGGGTACACCCTACGGGGGTCATCCAGAGGGCACACAGATCCACCCATGCCTGCCCGTAGCCCACCATAGTCATAGAGGGAGGGAGAAGGGTGGTGCCTGGCATACATTACCGATCTCTGTCCAGCACGCGACCAGGCCAGGCTCGCTCAGTCAGTACGCAGCCCATCAAGAGGCCCGCAGGGGCGGGCAATCAGGAGAAGCACAGAGAAGCCGTACAGTAATGTAGGGGAGTGATCCCGGTAACCCACAGGCTAGCAGTCAATGTTCGTTCTCTGGGGCCGCATCCTCCTCATCAGGCCGGTCACGACGCGTTTTCCGCAGGGATTTCAAAAAGTCCTCCACCTGCTGCGGGTTCGTGAAGAAATGTTGCTTCGCTTGATGGGTGACACGCAGCTTCGCCGGATAAAGCAACGCATAGTCGATTTGGAGAGCTCGCAGCTTTTTCTTAACATCAACGAATTTATGACGCTGTTCCTGCACAACAGGCGTGAAGTCTGGGAAGACGGTGAAGCTGACATCTTCGCATGACAGATTCTGGTTCATACGCGCAGCCCGCAGCGCAGCATCTCAGTCGCGGTAGTTTAGAAGCCGCGCGATGATGGGCCGGGGTGGGGCGCCGGGACGCGGTCGCGGGCCAAGTGACCGGTGCGCCCTCTCCACGATGAACTGTTTAGAGAAAGCGTCCGCGCCAATAGAGGCAATGAGAATCCTCTCCACATAATCCTCCATGCGCCCTGTATTGGTGGACTCTGGCACACCCACCACGCGAATATTATTACGGCGGCTGCGGGCTTCTAACTCCTCATTCTTAGCTGCTATAATGCGCAGGACATTGTCCATTTTTGTGAGCTGTGTAGAGTGGGAAGCAGTCGTATCTTCGTTCTCCGAGATCCGCCGTTCGGTCTCATTAAGGCGCTCCTCATGGGTATCGATTTTCTGTGCGTACGCATCCATACGGGAAGTAAGACGGTCCACCTTATCCACCACGGTGGCAAAGCCCTGCCTCATCTCCCGCATCATCTGTTGCAGATCCAGTGGCGGCGGGGCCGCGTCCACGTCCAGCACCGGGGGGGCCCGCGCGCCTCCATCATCCGGCGCACTCCGCAGCCCGGTTTTCGCAGCTGGGGCAGCAAACGACAGCTTCGCCTGTTTAGCGTCATGCTTGCCCATCTTGGGCACTTGGTAGGGGACCGCCACACACCCCAGAGTAGCCAAGGTCGCCCCCGTCGCCGGCAGGTCAGAAACAGGGGCTTGCAAAGGGCAGTTCAGCCCCGGTCGGCGCCGGTGCAGACGACGGACCCACCCGGCAACGCAGGAGCAGCCCAGGAAGGGAGCCTCACGACAGCCCGCACCGTCCCAAGGGCGGAATCAGTCAGCGCTCCGCTGCGGGCCCCGGCCGCCCGTGCACAGGAAGGAGGCAAGCCCACGAAGAGTAACCCCCACGTCAGGGACACCAGCAGAGCACCAGCAGGGGGGCCTCCAGGCCACAGCGAGGGGAGGCGAGGGGAGTCGTTCAGGAGCAAGCCCTAGGGGTCTCCAGCAGCAGTGTAGTCTCGGTCCGTGCAGCACTAGGCCATCGCGGCGTATCCCTCTTCCGCCATCAGCCCCGCCGAAGTCACGGCTCAGCGCCACCTCCGTCAGGCCTCAGAGTCCCGTCGCAGCGAGTTCAGCAGGAGGGATGCGGGGAGTCCGGAGCACCCTCGGCGGCGAGTCAACAGGGCCCAGGTAAAGCACGGGGGGGGAGGGGGCATCCATCCGCCACAGCCCCAAACAGCGCAGTCCGTCCAGTCCAGGATGGGGGGGGGGTCCGGTTCACCTCTGGCGCCACGCAGAGAGACCCCTCCGGCCACCAGCACCGCTCGTCCCCAAAGCGCAGGATCACTTCACTCCGCCGCCGGGCACAGGCAAGTCACACGGCAGCGGGGGGTGGGGGGGGCCAAGCCAAGTACAAGAAGAGTCCGGAGCCCCTCCGCTCTTCGCCGCCTCTGTCCCCCGTGCAGCCTCCTCGATCCCCTCCGCAACGGTCGCCGCAACAGCCAGGGGCAGGCCGGGGCATACCTGCCTCGTGGACAGCACCGGGAGCGCGTAGCTCCAGATCCCGGCCGCCGTCACCAACACGCCTCAGCCACTGGTCCGGCGGAACTTGCAGCGCCTCGCACTCAGTCCTCGAGGGTCTCTCGGCTCCCAAACTTCCGTCGGGGCCGTCGGGGCCGCCGGGGACCAGCAGCCACAGGTACACCCGGTCGCGGTCCGGCAGGCGATCAGTTAAGGAGGATAATTGTAGGATAGTGTGTCCAGGCAGCAGGAGCCTCACCGAAGTGCGGCCATACTGCGTGCGCGCCCTCTAGCACCCCCCGGGTCAGGGGGTGTTTCTGCCAAGTGAGCCCGGAGTCACAGTCACAAACGTCCTCTTCTTCCTGAATAAAAGTGAGATTATGCTGCATACTTGTTCATATTTTAAGTAGTTCGCACAGACACACGCTTTAAAAACAATAAAGTTCCTAATACCCGCCTTCTCTGAACAGTTAGCTTGCTGCCCCATCCCCCTCCTCCCTATCCTCTGTTGTGTGAATCCATGGACTAGCCTCCTCCCTCCTGCCATGCATGGTCTGATGTGCTGCCACTGCCCTCAATTTAGTATGATGTACCAGTCCCCTCCTCCTGGCCTCCATTGCCCAATTCTATGCCCCATCATTGACCTCCTGCTTAAACTCTGTGCTTAGCTTGCTGCCCCTATTCTCTTTCCCCCTGCCCTCCAATGTCTTTGTGCATGCTCCTGCTCCATCCTTTTTGCCCACCATGTTCCATGGACCTGCCACTCCTATCTACTCTGAGTGTTCTGTTGAGCTGCCACTCCCCTCCCACCTGCCTAGCATTGTCAGATGACTGTAACCTGTCCCTGCCACCTCCACCCTGCCTGTCCACATGCCATGCCCCTATCCTCTTCCTCCTGTCCTACATGGTCCATTGTACTGCCACACCCTTCTGCCCTCCCTGGTCTGTTGTGCTGCAACTGCTCCTCCTGCCTGCCCCGTGCGGTCTGTTGTGAGGCCCCTTCCCCTGAACTTTCTTGTCTTCTTGTCTGTGCACAGGTCCTGACCCTCCCTTCTATCCTCCATGGTCCTTTGTGCATGCCCCTGCACCCTCCTTCTTGCCCATCAAAGCCATTGTGCTGCCACTAACCCTCCCACTTGCCATGCATGGTCTTCTGTGCTGCCATGGCCCCTCCCACCTTCCCTCTGTGGTCAGTTAGCTGCCCCTGACCCCCTCCCACCTTCCCTCCATGGTCTGTGTGTATGCCATCACAGTCTCACTGTTGCTCTTCATGGTGTGTCTTGCTTCTAGTGCCCATCCTGCCTGACCTCCATGGCTATCTTGCTGCTCCTGCCCTGCCCCCTTGCCCCCAGCCCTCTGTTTACATGTGCAGACCCCTACTCCCTCCCTCCTGGCTTGTCTGTTCCATTGTAATGCCCCTGATCCGTCCCTCCTGCCCTTTAAGGTCTGTTATGCTGCAGCTTTCTCTCCTGTCTGTCCATTATGGTCAGCTAGCTACCATTGCCTCTTGCCCCTCTGTTCTCTGTTGTCCATGTGCATGGTCCTGTCCCCTCCCTCTTGCTTTCTATGGATTGTTGTGCTGCACTCCCGTCCCGCATGCCCTGTGTGGTGTATTGTGCTGCTGCAAACCCTGATGCCTGCCCTGCAGGGTCAGTTTGGTGCACCTCTCCATGTCCCTCCTGTCCTCTGTTATCCAAGTCCATGTCCCTACCCCATTTCCTTCCATGATCCAATGTACCATACTTGCGAACATTTTGAACTTGGTAAGAGGGAGATTTTGAAAAAAAACTGGGGTATTGATTTTCCCCTTTGAGTTACATTGAAAAAGAGGAGATTGTAGACAGGAGACAGATCAAATAAAGCCCATTTGAGCTTAAAAACATTGGACGTTTCCTGGCTGAATCGGGTCTGTTGGCATGTATGGTTGTACTACCATTGCCTCTTCCCTCTGCCCACAATGGTCTATTGCATTGCCACAGCCTCTCTTGCAAGTCCTGTATTGTTGGTTTGTTGCCCCTGCCCCCCTTTCCACTGCCCTCCATAGTCTGTTGTGCTGCCACGGCCCTTCCTGCCTGCTCAGTGTGGTTAAATTGTTGCCTTTGCACCCTCCTACCTGCCTTCAATTTTCAGAGTCCGTGCCCCTGGCCTCTGCCTCTCAACAGTATCCTAATCAACAACTAGATTGCTAACATTCTATATTTATTACAAAAGTGTGGAACGCCTGACGTCATCTTGATGTAATCAAAACTGTAATACCTAGAGCATTTCCTTTAGAAATTACATATATGAGAGGGTCTTATTGGCATCAAAATTATGGTTAGTGCTCTAAAAGACTAAAATAAGGACATATTTTCTGAGTTTTCAAATAGCGACAAAGCACTTTTAAATTATTTGTTACCTTTATTTTTTTTATCCAGTTGACCACTTGATTAAATGTTGCACTTAGGGGAGCGGATGTGGTGTTACTTCCAGAACTGCAGACTTTGCAACTGGGGAACCAGGTTGGAGTTTCTGCTTCAGCTCGACATTCTGTGATTCCGGTCAAATGACCTAGGGGCATATGTATAAAAGGAAAAATTAGTCGCAAACGCTGCGAATTGCAAAAAACAGCGTTTGCGACTGATTTTTCGCTATTTCATATGTATGACACACTTCCAAACAGAAAAATAAGAAATCGCTAAATTAGCGATTTCTTAGGCTGCGAAACAAGAAAACAGCGAATTTCCTAGCGAATACTTAATTTGTGATTCCTTAGCGTTGCGAATATCGCTAACAAGAAATCGCTAGCTAAGAAATCGCAAACACATGTATGAAATTGTCGCAAATTGCGATTTCACAAAATTCGCAATTTAAGAAATCGCAATTAACACCAATTGCTTGCAGGTGGTAAACTGGTGCAAGGTACAAAAACCAGCCCACAATGCAACAAACACACCCACAATGGCTGCAATGTACGTGATAGCCAGGAGGCTGCGTATTCGGGCCCTTGCACACAGGAGAATGAGACAGGAACGTATCTTCAGGCTGCGCTTCACCCTGTTCCAGAACACTGAAGAGGAGATCTATGACAAGTACAGACTGCACCCACAGACCATAATGGACCTGATTGAGGAGCTGAAACCCCACTTGGAGCACCCTACTCGCAGGACACAAACAATTCCCACACATGTGCAGGTCCTGTGCTCCCTGCACCTCCTGGCGTCAGGGAGTTTTCAACGGGTCATAGCGGAGGTTGGTGGGGTGTCACAGAGTGCACTTTCGCGCTTCTTCCATGCCTTCCTAGATGCAATGCTACTGAGGCTCTCACATCACATTTACTTCCCCACCACCCAACAGGCATTACAGCAAACGATACTGGACTTCTACCAGATTGCACGTTTCCCCCACGTCATTGGCTGCATTGACGGGACCCATGTGGCCATCACACCCCCAGCAGAAACTGAATATGTCTACAGGAATCGGAAATGCTACCATTCCCTCAACATACAGATTGTGTGCAACGCTAAGTATCACATCACAGACATCGTAGCCAAATACCCCGGCAGCACACATGACTCCTTCATCTTCCGACACAGTGGAATACACAGACGTCTGAGTGCTGGAGAGTTTGGGGAGGGGTACCTGCTCGGTAAATACATTGCACACATCAATACATCCACTACATCACTTGAGGGGGGGGGGGACATTGACTCACCTATTGTGTTTTTTTCCATGCAGGTGACAGTGCCTATGCAGTGCGCGACTTCATCCTGACCCCATACCTGGATCCTGCAAATGCAAGTGAGAGGAGCTACAACAGGGCACACAGATCTACACGCTGTGTCATTGAGCGAACCTTCGGAATCCTGAAGAGCCGCTTCAGGTGCCTGCATAAAAGTGGAGGCGCACTGCAATACAGCCCTGAGACCTGCTGTAAAATCGTGGCAAGCTGTGCAATGCTACATAACATGGCAATGAGGAAAGGCACCACAATTGATGTGACCGATACAGACACATCGGATGACGAGCGCCCTGCTCCCCCTGCCAGACCAGCACCAGGAGTTGGGGCAGATGCTGGACGCCAGAGACGGACTGAGATCACACGAAACTACTTTTAGGTGAGTATTGAGGAAATGAGACTACAAAGCCTGATGATGTGTCAAGTGTTTAATCACACTTCACATGAAAGAAATTGTAATTGTCCCCAGCACATGTTGTACACACAGTGCAGAGAAGGCACAAGTAATAGGGCAAACAGCCTTTTCGGGTAAATGCACCCGTGTTGCAGTCAGTGTCCCCGCAGATGATCACCTCCGTCGGTGCCGTCCAGGGTGAGTGCCCCCCATGGTGCGCCCTTGGCCTGCTACCTGTCTGCCACTGCGGCGTCTTTCACCTGGCAAGGTTGGAGTGATGCTGCTGCGACTCGATGTGTCCTCACTCTCAGCAGAGGCCATTAGTGCGCTGCCACCAGCATTGGCTGTCTGCAGCTGTTCCACAGCAGTGGTTACCTGCTCTAGCCCTCGTGCAATGTCCTGGCAGCAATGTGCCATGTCCACCTGCATGGTTACGCTTCTGCGTGTGAGTGCGCTGGTGGTGGTGCAGAGGCGGTTGACTGCCTTTGTATAATTGTGTAGCCGTGCATTGGCACGTCGTCCAGCCCTGTCATTGGCAGCTTGGGTGTCCCTCAAAGTGGCACAGAGCTCATGTATTGCCGCTACCATGTTGCGATTGTCCTGATGTATGCGGCCTAGCTGGCGATTTATTGACCGCATTGCCTTGCTTTGCAGGCGCTGTTCCTGCAGCATGCACTGTTCCAAGCCGGAGAACACGGTGCCTTCTCCTTCTGTTGCAGTGCTGCTCCTGGGCCTTGACCTGGATATGGCTTGTTCCCTTTGCCTTGGTGTTGGTGCGTCATGACGGGGCATGTCTGTCACACCCTGACTCCCCTCTCTCCTGTCGGTATCATCGCCTGTTGCTGGGACTTCGTCCTGAAATGGAGGCAGTGGGGGCACATGTGCGCGCTTCCTGCGCTGAATTGGCTGCTGCTCTGTCTCATCGCTGGAGTCCGCAGGGTCTGCAGGCTCCTCTCCCCCTGCGCTGTCTTCTTGTGGCATGCCGTGTGCTGTGGATGTAAAGGGGACTACATGAGTTTGTGTTACTGTCTGCATGTGGCACTCAATAAAGTTACAATTCTTTGACGGCTAACCTCTGACACATTTCCATTCATTGATCCCCAAAACACATATGTTGCATTTAATTGTGATGGTGTCATGGACACACAGTCAGACACAGTACTACGAGTCCCATGATGCATTGCTGGGTGTGCTGTAAGACCTGGGCTGGATTGGCATGTTGGGAGTTTACTATGCGCATTTGGGGGAGTGTGCAAGGGATGGGGAGGAGTGCAGGGTGATTTGGCATGCATCTTACCTTGTCTGCTGGATGAGGGGTCGGAGCTGTCTATTGCCGCCAAACCACCAACGCTCTCAGGCAGGAGGGTAGACTCCACGAGCTCCTCATGGGGGGTTGGCTGCTCTGCAGTGGATGGTCCTCCTCCAGTCTGATTGGCATCCTTGAGTCTGGCTGCCACCCTCTCCTTGGACCTCTGGCGCATATCATACCACCGCTTGCGCAGCTCCTCGATGGTGCGTGTGGTGACTCCAACAGCATTCACCTTGCTCTGTATTTCCAGCCAGATTTTCCTCTTCCTGGCCTCTGGGACTTTGAGTGCCTTCTTCCCAAAGAGGAGCTCATGGCTGCAGACCATCTCCTCAATGAGGACCTCCTGCTCCTTTTCTGAAAACTTGTTTTTCTCTTTCTTTTTTCTGCATCTTTGCCCTGCTGGTTTTGTTTGGGATCCATTGCTGGTTGCTGTCTCCAGGAAAGCCTCCTCACACTCCACAAGCAGCCTCTGGGTGTGGCTCAGGTGAGCAGGTGCAGGCAATCACTACAGTTTCCTGTTTGTGATGTCATCAGCCTGCACCAGGCTTGCAGATTCCCGTTTTTGCGATTTCTTAATTAGCGAATTTCGCTATTAAGAAATCGCTATACGGGATTCTGCGAATTATTTGCGATTTTTAAGGAATCGCAAATGATTAGCGATTTATTTTATACATACCGTTTAGCGAATCTGAATTTGCGAATCGCAAAATCTCGCAAATTAGGATTCGCTAAAGGGGAGTTTGATACATATGCCCCTTAGTCTCCCCATGTCTACAACCAAAATGAATTTGTTATTGTGTGATGTAACCAATGCTCATGTAAAGCACTCCAATACATGACAAGTCTGCACTATATAACACTGCAAAAACACAAAATAATAAGTGTTTTGCACACTTCTGTCATTGGGCTATATTTGGGCTATATCTGGGTGATTTTGGGCTACATTTGGGCTCTTTTGTCTCCGGTGGCCATCTTGGGAGATTTATTTGTTATGAAGTTTCCTAATTTCCTCATGTACTGCAGTCTCCTCAGTAGGAAATGCTTTCAGTTTTTTACTTTGATTCCATCATGAAGGTATTCAGATATGTCACACATTTGCCATAAATTCTGAAAGTTAGCACTCTAGTTGCTCATTAGATCACTGTAGTAAAACTACTGTTCACCATGGAAGTCTGCTCCTGGTATTAAAAGTGCATGTTTCAGTCTGCATGTCAGAATTTTTTAATGAAATAGAAGAGGATTTGAGAAGTCACTCAAAATGTGCCCTCATTTTCTTTCTTCAGCATTAATCATAATTTCTATGGCAAAATGAACGCCCTCATTGTGTTCCTTTTTAAATTAAATGTTTTAAGTGTTACCAGTTTATTCCAATCAAGATGGCTTCAGGTGTGCCATACTTTTGTCATAATGAAGACAGTAAGCGCTCTAGTTGTTTTTAAGAACACTTTGGGACATTCTGTCATTGGGCTATACTTGGGCTACATCTGGGTGATATTTGGGCTACATTTGGGCTCTTTTGTCTCTGGTGGCCATCTTGGGAGACTTATTTGTTATGAAGTTTCCTAATTTCCTCATTTACTGCAGTCTCCTCAGTAGGAAATACTTTCAGTTTTTTACTTTGATTCCATCAAGAAGGCATTCAGATGTGTCACACATTTGCCATAAATTCAGAATGTTAGCACTCTTTTTGCTCATTAGATCACTGTAGTAAAGCTACTGCTCACCAGGGAAAACTGCTGCTGGTATTGAAAGTGCATGTTTCAATCTGCATGTCAGAATTTTTTAATGAAATAAAAGAGGATTTCAGAAGTCAAAATGTGCCCTAGTTTTTCTTTCTGCAGCACTAATCATACTTGTTATGGAAAAATGAACCCCCTCATTTTGTTCCTTTTTAAATTAAATGTTTTAAGAGTTACCACTTTAATCCAAGCAAGATGGCTTCAGGTGTGCCATACGTTTATCATAAGTAGGACTGTTAGCGCTCTAGTTGTTCTTTGGAACACTCTGGGAAGCTGTAGTAGAACACAAAGGAATCAACTGACAGTCTCTGCCCTTGTTGGATGTACATGTTTTAATGAGAATGTCAGACTTCATTCTCACATGACTGAGAAAGATAATGTGAATTTACAGAAAATAAGCTCTCAGTTTAGCTTATAGATCACCTTCCAAACCTCTGTGGGAAAAGCATGATAAAATATTTTTCTCTCAATCATGATATCCCAGCAGAAGGCTTTTTCACATGGTGAAATCACCTTAGAACATACCACAATTCCTCAAATGAGTATGGTACCATCAACAAATGATTTATAATGTAACTAAAGTCTTAAAACCTTCTATTAACTGCAATGCTTTTTAATGAGGTGCTATCATGTATATTGGTCCCAAGATGGCTGCCAACACTTCTTGGATGAAGTGCTGACAGCCAATGAGATCTCAGGATGAGATGTGTGGTTAGGCTCCGCCCACATATATATATGATTTTACTTTTGATTTTCTCAGGAACTACTGAACAGATTGACACCAGACCTGCAAAAGGCACTTCCCTGAGCTGAGGACTACCTCTCTGCCAAATTTCAAGTAATTCTGTTCAGCCATTAGTGCTGTACCTTGGACTAAATGTCCCTATGGAAAATTGCATGGGGAAAACGCGTTTTGGGACCCTCATTTTTCTCAGCTCCCGCTTGACGAATCCCCCTGAGACTTTCAGGGTAGGAGCAGAGCGGAGCGCCCCACCTATTTTGAAAATTTCGCGAGGATTCGTCAATCGGCGCCAAAGTTATTCCTAATAGAATGTTGCAGATTTTCTATGGAAACACGGTCCTAACTATAACTATCTACTGGCGGCCGCCAGTAGATTATATATATATATATATATATATATATATATATATATATATATATATATATATATATATATATATATATATATATATATATATATATATATATATATATCTTCACCCAAACACTGCCCATGCATTAGAGACGCACTCCTCCAACCGGTGAGTTTCAAAACCTTTATTGTAAAAGGAAAAGAGTTACAGCTCCGATTTTTACGTCCATCTGCCTGACGCGTTTCAGAGCGTTCACGCTCTTTCTTCAGAGGCAGTTTAAATTCACATAAAATTTTCAGGCTCCCACAGTTCCCTGCATGCTTACAATTTATAGGCCTCCGGTGTGCCTTTCTGGATAGAATCTATTCCAATGCATGCTGGAACTTGTTGTTTCATTCCATATATAATTATTAACCTCCAGTGGTTGCGTGTGATTTAAACTATTTCACGGACAGATAACAGCCCTCAGTGGGCCTCAGGGCTGTATTCTTGTTCCACAAATTTATGTAACCAGCTGCGCTGTCACTGAATTCCTGAACAGTTCAGATCAGAAGATTCCTTACGATGTTGAAGGGTGGTGCGAACTCCCACGTCTAGACCCGCCGTGTATAAATCTTCACCCAAACAATGCCCATGCATTGAAGACACACCCCTCCAACCGGTGAGTTTCAAAACCTTTATTGTAAAAGGAACACGGTTACAGCTCCGATTTTTTAGTCCATATGCCTGACACGTTTCAGAGCGTTCACGCTCTTTCTTCAGAGGCATTTTAAATTCATATCAAATTTTAAGGCTCCCACAGTTCCCTGCATGCTTACAATTTGTAGGCCTCCGTTGTGCTTTTCTTGATAGAATCTATTCCAATATATGCTGGAACTTGTAGTTTCATTCCATACATAATTATTAACCTCCAGTGGTTGCATGTGATTTAAATCATTTCAAGGACCGATAAATGCAGTCCAGTGGGTCTCAGGGCTGTAATTTTGTTCCACAAATTTATGTAAATTATTGCTGTGGATATCTTTAAAATGCCTTGCATCTGGGTAAGCAGGATCTGAGTTCGAAATTGCCCTTATGTGTTGGAGTATTCTTTTGTGCCAGGCCTATTGGCTTTATCTATAGGTGAGTACATCAATATATGTATATATATATATATATATATGTGTGTATATCAGGCGCGCAACACCCATTGGGCTCACCGGGCTTCAGCCCCCCCCGTCGTGTGTGTCAGCCCGGCTGAGCCAGCCTCGCGGGCTGGCGCCCATCTAATTGCAGCCGCACCCGAGTACGTCACAGGTCTTTAAAAGACCATTTACTCGTTAATGAGGCTTTTGTTGTGGTTTCACCCCTGCTTATAGCCACTCTGCCTATGGCTCGAAGACTTAGCCCCCCCCCCGAAATATTTTTCAGCCCCCCCCGAAATTTGGCTCTAGTTGCCCGCCTGGTGTATATATATATATATATTATCCAAAACTTCTCCAAGTTCAAGAAAAGCAATCGATGCCGTGTCTGTGCTGAAAATTATTTATTGCCAGCCGAAAAAGCTAGAAGCGTTTCGCCTGTCCTGCAGGCTTGTTCACTAGCCAATATATATATAGATAGATAGATAGATAGATAGATAGATAGATAGATAGATAGATAGATAGATAGATAGATAGATAGATAGATAGATAGATAGATAGATAGATAGATATCGCAAATATCCACAAAGTCAGCGCGCTCTAGTTCACTATGACTACTTCCTTGACTGGTTTTGCATTGCACGTTTCACGTGAGCAAGTTTTAGGATGAAATCGAAACGCGTTGTGAAATAAACACTTTGGTGATATTATAAGAAGACGAATCTTTCTTTCCTGAGAGCACGCTGACTTTGTGGATATTTGCGTTTGAAATTTGCTGGTACTCCGCCGGCGTGCGCGCCACTTTCCTCGTGTCCCTGGCAATCCGGAAGGAGATTTTGTTGTTGATATATATATATAAATTGTTCAAGATTCACCAACTCAGAGAACATAACGCTAATACAATAACAACTACAATACCCTCCCCTTCTCCCTCTATTGATGATACTGACATTTTAAGAACACTGATTAGCCTTAATGATGAACAGACTGTATATAATTCACAAACATCAGAATTATCGGACCAAAGCACGATTGATACTGACACTAGGACTTTAAGGGCACTCACTAGTCTTAATGTCGGTGATAAAACTCTTGACACACAGAGATTAACAATATCTAATCCGAATATCGGTAACACAGTGTCAACCCCAGGGCCAGATTTAGTCAGACCCGTTGTTACACCCTTTAGAGGAAAATCTAAATATAGACCACAGAACCCCAAAGACAACATTGACGTCTTCCATGAAATGGTCAATCAAGATATCTTACATCTTCTGAAAAAACCTATCACTGATTCCAATTTCAGTAGAATACAAAGAGACACGATAAGGGATTTGCAAAATGACGATAGTATTGTTATCAAGCCGTCCGATAAGGGCGGGAATATTGTCCTGTGGGACAAAAAGAACTATATCCAGGAAGCTATGAGACAGCTTAATAATGTGACATGCTATACTAGGGTTGATAAGTCATATCTTAGTAAATTGCAGGATAGATTTTTCAACCTTCTAAATAAATGGGCGGATGAGAATCTTTTAAATTGGGATGAACAAAAATTCCTGAGAAATGAGACACCCACCATACCGACTTTTTATCTCCTCCCTAAAGTGCACAAGGACCCCATGCAACCACCAGGCAGACCAATAGTTTCTTCCAAAAATAGTTTGCTCGAAAATGTTTCCACGTATGTGGACCATTTTCTATCAGACTATGTAAAGGACTTAACATCGTATATCAGGGATACTAAAGATTTTTTACAAAAAATAGAGAATATACATTGGGATAGAAACTTTTGGCTTGTGTGTTTAGACGTGGAAAGTCTGTATACTAGCATCAGACACAGAGATGGACTCAAAGCGTGTGAGCACTTTCTCAGCTCTTGGAGTATACATCTGTCAACACATACAACGATGTTACTGCAAATGATCGAGATGTGTCTTGTAGAAAATGTATTCACATTTAATGGGGTACTTTACAAACAAGTACAAGGAACTTCGATGGGCACCAGCTTCGCACCTAGTTATGCCAATCTCTAGGTCGGCTGGTGGGAGAAGCAGGTGCTCTGGAGTGAATTGATGGAACACTGGACCAATAAGGTCACTATCTGGCTTAGATTTATCGATGATATTTTCTTTGTATGGGAAGGTGGAGAACAAGAACTGTTTATGTTCCTGAAGGAACTGAATGAAAATGCCCTGAACTTGAAGTTTACGATGCAACACAGTCAAGAAACCGTAGACTTCTTAGATATTAGACTTACTGCAAAGGGTAATAAACTGGAGACGGATTTATTCAGAAAGAGTACTGCTGGCAACTCAGTGCTACATGCAGCAAGTAGCCATCCTCCTAATTTTAGGTGGAGCATACCCTTCGGTGAGTTCCTCCGTGCTAAGAGAAACTGTAGCACGGAGGAATCATATGAAAGGAACAAAAAAGAGATGTCAGAGAGATTTCAAGCCAGAGGGTACCCCTACAAAATGCTCAAAATGGGTGAGAAAAGAGCAGATGGAATAAAAAGAATTGAGGCACTCTACAAAGCACCCAAGAAAAAACAGTTAGAGACAGATTCACCAATTAGACTCATCACGACATTTAACTTCCAATCTAATCTATTCAATCAGATAATTAAAAGGAGATGGGACATCTTGACACAAGACAGGGTTCTTAAAGAAAACTAGGCCCGCACCCTGCCATAACATACAGAAAAGGCACCTCCATTAAAGATATGATTGTCAAGAGTCACTTAAGTAATCTAAAACCAACATGGTTGGATAAAGTGGGAGGATTCCATCGATGCGGTAAATGTAAGGCTTGCAGCCATAGTGAAAATGTCAAAGAAGTCATCCTAGAGAGAACGAAGAGAAAATGGTACATTCGCAAAAACATACAGTGCAGCACAGACTTTGTAATCTATGTGATCACTTGCCCTTGTGGCAAGTGGTACATAGGCTCAACAACCTTTCCAGTGAAGAAAAGAATATTGGAGCACTGGCGTGCCATTACCAATAAGGATTTCAGTTACAGCACAGCTAGACACTTCCACAATGTACATAATGGAGACTGGACGAAGGCAAAATTCTTTGCTCTTGACACCATCCCCAAAAACCCCAGAGGGGGGAATAGAATCCAGGCTCTGCACAGAACGGAATCTAGATTCATTCTGCAGGCTGGAAGTGTAGCTCCATTTGGGATGAATAATGATGAAGAGATGCACGTACATCTATAGAATGATTAATGAAGTGCAATGTAGCCTTCGCTTTGCACCTTTTAGAAACTCCAGTTCCTTTTTATAGAAGTTTAGTTTTCATTTTGTGTGTATATTTGTGTATTTTAATACATAATTTTCTGTCCTTAGTGTTTTGGACCTCATCCCCCCAATATATGTGATTTTTGTATTTTTTCATGTATTTTTTCATATCTTCTCATATTTTGATATGGTATATGTGATAAATATTTAGCCTTTAACAGTGAGATGTACACCCCCCCCTGTCTTTACTTTATCTTCAATGACCTTGAATTTAGAAATTGTTTCAGATGCGTTCTCTTGTCTTACAACTTTAGAAACAGAACATTGATATAAGATTATGAGCTATGGACCTTTACTGTGAATAAATCTTTGTCCCTTTTCTTTCCCCATAGACTGGACGTGTGAAGCCCACAACCACCACTGCTACCGTTAAGAGATACGAGCACGGAGTTGTAGGTGTTTGTTATTACAATCACCTTCTCCTTTTTGCATTTATTTTGGTACTGGCTATACTTGTTTTTTGCATTATAATGACTATATTTTTCTGAACTTCCTGTGGGAATATATATAGGGATGAATAGTTATCGCCATTTTTCATTTACATTTTGTATTTACATTGTGAGTTGGGGTACTACACCCTTAATAATTTTTTGTTCCGTAGCGAAAAAATAGATGGTTCAGATGATCACTATGAGTACTTTACTCTTCAAAGGTTTGCATCCACTAAAATTATGTGACCATTGTCGCACTGTTATAAAGTCTTGATAGAAGTAAAATAAGGAATGTTAAACGAATTCACATCTCTTTAAAATTGCATACTGTTACAAAGTTGCAATCGGTATGCATACATACTCTTCGAAGCTTTTGTTTTCCACAAAATGCATCAAATCATGAGAATCTATTTAGTTTTATTTTTATGTGTACGAATCTATATGAATGTTTCATCCATTATTCACACGAGTGGGGGATAATGTGATATTGTAAGTCTTTCGTTTATTTTCATGAAATGTCTTTAAAAACACTGAACTTTGAACTTACGGTCATGTGACCAAGAGCTGGATAGCTCGAGACGCGTCTTGTTTGCCCTGTAAAATAAACTGCATATTACCAAATTGGATTCGTGTGGCTCATGCTTGCATAGGAATTGTGCGAGCTGTCGGTGGATATGTGGATATATATATACATCTATATATGTATACATCCCGAGAACAAAGTCCGAGGAGAGGACCGAATGTGGCATCGTAACTGCTCTCTGCACAATAAAGTACATTTCTGCAGAGTCCCTGTTAGTGCATTCCCATTATTTGCACCTAGTGCAAAGAGGAGGAAATATATATATATATATATATATATATATATATATATATATATATATATATATATATATATATACATATGCTTCAAAAATAAAGCCCCACTCCGACTTCTGTGCAAACACAAGACTTTATTCGTCTGAAGCAGCATATATATAACTCAAGTCCTGACCGGTTTTGGCGTCACCACGCCTTGCTCACAGGTGAGTTCAATATTTACCATGTGGTCACGAGGCCATAGGATCAACTACAGCCCCCAGCATGCATCATCGTTGCTTTGTAATAGGGGAGTTTTCTCCTCTTGGAAGCTCCGCAGTGCTAACCCTTATCATGGACAGAGGCAGCATAAAAGTGCACTTGCTGTGAGAAGGAATGCGTGCACATTACAATTTGGTACGTTGTTGAGACATTGTTCATAAAACGCTATTTGGGCAAAACATGAATACTAAGCAATGCCTCGTGATTACAAAGCAACGATGATGCATGCTGGGGGCTGTAGTTGATCCTATGGCCTCGTGACCACATGGTAAATATTGAACTCACCTGTGAGCAAGGCGTGGTGACGCCGAAACCGGTCAGGACTTGAGTTATATATATGCTGCTTCAGACGAATAAAGTCTTCTGTTTGCACAGAAGTCGGAGTGGGGCTTTATTTTTGAAGCATTGAATATGCAGGCTTCTCCGCTCCTGCAACCTTTGAGCCCACCCTGCAGAGTCGGTGGCCCCCAGTAAACGGAGGATGTTGTGCTGGATATATATACATATATATATATATATATATATATATATATATATATATATATATATATATATGTATATATATATATATATATATATATATATATATATATTCACTTAAAAAAACCATAGGTTTCACACATGTTATAGTTAGGTGGATATTTCACTCATAAAAAACCAATGAAATTCCCCCGTTATAGTTACTTCAGATAACTATAACTCGCGCGCCCGCAATCCTCTGCTCACGACGTCACATATTACATCACTCATGACATGGTCAGTGGCATCACTCTTGACATCACTGATGACATCATCCTTGTGATAGAGTGGCGGTCGCGCAAGTTATAGTTATCTGAAGTAACTATAACGGGGGAATTTCATTGGTTTTTTACGAGAGAAATATCCACCTAACTATAACATGTGTGAAACCTATGGTTTTTTAAGTGAATTTGCAAGGTTTTTTAAATGCTAATTCCTAACTATAACGTGTGTGAAACCTATGTTTTTTTCAGTGAATTTGTATGTTTTTTTAAATGCTAAGTTATGTATGTATTTTTTTTATATATATATATTTATTTTTCAATAAACTACGTATTAAATTTGTTAAAATTTTTTTGTATGGTTTTTCACCGTGCGCGCACGGTGTGCACACAGTGCGCGCACCCCTGCGATTTAAAAAAAAGAAAAATGTAAATGTTTTTTTCTGCCTTCGGGGTCCTTCAGGGACCCCCTGACAAAGGCTAGGGGGTCAAGAACTCTCTACCCTGCCCCCTTTTCACGTTCGCCACCTTCCTTTTCCACTCTCGCACTGAAAACAAACAAAATGGCGGCCGACACTTCCTGATTTCGACCGATTCGAACGTTGACTGACATGTATCAACCAATCAGAATTACGCTCGCGCACGTTAGGGTGCGCGCACGGTGCGCGCCTATAGATATGTATGTGCTTTTAAATGCAATTTTCTCTGGAAATACTGAACTGATTGACTACATACATGCAAAAGGCACTTCCCTGACCTTATGGCTACCTCTCTGCCAAATTTCAAGTAATTCTGTTCAGCCGTTCGGGCTGTACCTTCGACTAAAGGTCCTATGAGAAAATGCATTGGGAAAACGCGTTTTGGGACCCCCCTCTTTTCTCGGCCCCCGCTTGACGAATCCCCCCGAGACTTTCAGGGTAGGAGCTGAGCGGAGCGCCCCATTAGTTTTGAAAATTTCGCGAAGATTCGTCTACCGGCGCCAAAGTTATTCAAAATAGAATTTTGAGATTTCCTATGGAAACACGGTCCTAACTATAACTATCTACTGGCGACCGCCAGTAGATAATAAATATATATATATCGCACAGCAGAGCAATGCAGAGCAAAGCATTCACCTTACCCGAGCCCCTTCCGACGGCGTTCCACGGCGGGATGGCGAATCCCTTAACAGGAACACATGCTGAATTCTAGGTAATCAAAACAGCACGCCATGGCCCAATCTTTGCAAAAGCGATTTTTATTCAAAGGCTTGACACACTCTACGCGTTTCGAGGATATCCCCTTGATCACGATTAACTGTGTCTATTTTTTTAGTGGTTTAAGTAACATCACATGTGACCAACTGAACATAGTGAAAAGACTTGCATAGAAAGTTAAGAGTTCAACATCACTCAAAAATCAAATATAAGTGAAAAAGTTTTAAAGCAGATCTGATAACTTATTATATTTCAAATTTCATTGATGTGAATGTATTTACAATTGCGGTGAAAAAGAATGTGAAGGGCGTGTCACGGGCCAACAATTAAAGGGGTGAAACTTTATTATTCACATCCCAAGCGCAAAGCTGGAGTGCTTTATGGACAAAGTCACTTGTTGACAAAATTAAACAAAGATGAAACTTTATCGTTCATGTCCCTGATACATAATCAAGTACAACATACTTCCCAATGTTAATAACATGTTTGAGGGTTCTCAGTGATGTCATGAGTGATGTCACTGACCATGTCATGAGTGATGTAATATGTGACGTCATCAGCAGTGCATTGCGGGCGCGCGAGTTATAGTTAGCTGAACTAACTATAACAGGGGAATTTCAATGGCTTTGTACGAATGAAAAGTCCGGCTAACTATAACGCCCCTGAAACCTATGGTTTTTTCAGTGAATTTCTAAGGTTTTTAAAATGCTAATTCCTAACTATAACGTGCCTGAAACCTATGTTTTTTTCAGTGAATATAGATATATATATAGATATTGTGAAATATGGACAATATGTCACAGTTCACTGTGAAGTATGGATTTCATCATCTTAACGACTGCCTTCAAGCCACTCAGCGGAGCTTTATCTTTGTCAGGGATACTCGGATATTGCACCTTAAAGAGCCAAATTATGCAACATGTTTATTTTAAATATGTGGCAACAAAACAAATTATGCAGCACATTCCCTGGCAGTATTATTTTCATCTGTCTGAGCTAGAAACAGCATTTTTGGGGAAATCTGCAATTTATGTGGCAAATTACATGGCACGAGCGGTGCATCCATAATTATATATTAAATGCTGCTGCCACAGAATCCCATAAATCACTACTGTCCAATGTTTTTTCAAAAATTTATTCATAAAAGATAATAAAACCTAAAGATGTGTAATATGGTCTTCTATTGCTACTGGTGACATTTAGAAACGACTTGGCCTTAGGTCTCATCATTTATATTATGTCACTGATCTCCTAATCAATGATATTAGATTGTGTTACTCAGATACTCATCATGTACACTATATATTGATCTATTTATATATAATCTATATATAATCTATGTACAAATAATGTGCTATTAATTGCCATTATTGAGTGAGGCTAGTGGTCACGACTTTGGAGAGATAAATATTCACTGGAAAAAAATACAGCTCTATATTAGTTATGGTTCAGTGAACACACACCCCAAAATCCCTGAATTTGCCATTTATGATATGTAAGGCATTACACACACCATAAGTCATTGTGGGGTTTGGATGCAGGGCCTGGCCGTTATCACAACTGCTGCGGGCAGTGAAGCCTTATTGCGCAATGTCTTTGGCCATGTGCAGCGGTGGTTGACTGCAGGACATCCTCTAGGGGCCTACAACACATTACATATGGTTTGTTTAATGAATTAGGTGATTTGAAAAGATTGCATTTGAGCAGTGGAACGGTTTACAGTATGTGATGCTGCCAGTGTACCAATAGTGCCATCAAAGTAATTAGAAAGTAAACACTTGAAAGCCTTTTTGTCTTTTTTTTATAGCACAGTGTGCTCAATAGACAATACAATCCACTTCAACATAAGACATATCTATAAAAGAGAATGTTAGCCTTTGTAGATCAAGAAAGGTAAATAAAAGGCCATCATTGTTACAGAATCCTTCATAGAAGAACATCTTGACAAACACATCTAGAGCCACCCCCTGCGTCTGCCACAAAGCACTCGTGGAGTCAGTCAGGGGCAGGAGAAATAGAAAAGTTAAAGGGAACACATTTTGTTGGTGGTTTCGATAGAGTGAATTCTAAGAGAGCTTCAAGGTGTTGAAAAGAAACTAGAGAGAGGAGATGCCATGGGTGACTACTGAAAGAGTATGTAGTGTCACCACGAAAAATACATTATGAGTGAAGGATACTGTTAGACCTGGCACATCAGCCTGGATAGAAGGTGTGGGTCATGGCCCCCGTGGAGCCCTGTGCGCTCCAGGGTAAGTGGACCGGCCCCTTTGAGGTTGTGGAGTGCAAGAGTCCCGTTACCTACTTGGTGGACTTGCGGTCTCCCAGGAACCCCTAGAGGGTCCTGCATGTCAACCGCCTGAAGCCCCACTTGGAGAGGTCTCAAGTGGGCATGCTCTTGGCAACAGATGCTGGGATGGAGGAGGAGACCGAGCCTCTTCCTGACCTCCTGTCAGCCAAGGAGCAAGATGGGTCAGTGGATGGTGTCAACCTCTCTTCCACCCTGACCCCTGAGCAACAGAATGACTGCCACCAGTTGCTGGGACAGTTTTCTGATCTGTTCTCCCTGGTTCCAGGTGTCACTGATTGGTGCGTCCATGATGTGGACACTGGGGACAGTACACCTGTGAGGCACAAGGCCTACAGAGTGACTGACAGGGTAAGGGCTTGCATCAAAGAGGAGGTCTCAAAGATGCTTGCACTAGGGGTAATTGAGTCCTCTAGCAGTCCTTGGACCAGCCCAGTGGTCTTGGTCCCAAAGGCTGCCGCGCCGGGTGCCACACCCGAACTCCGGTTCTGTGTGGACTACAGAGGGCTCAATGCAGTCACCAGGACTGACACCCCATCCCCAGAGCTGATGATCTCATAGATCGGCTAGGGGCTGCGCAGTACCTCAGCACGTTTGACTTAACGTCTGGGTACTGGCAGATCGCCTTGACCGATGGGGCCAAAGAGAGGTCAGCATTCTCCACACCAGATGGGCACTACCAGTTTCCGGGTTATGCCCTTTGGGATGAAGAATGCCCCTGACAACTTTCAGAGGTTGGTCAACCAGGTGTTGGCTGGACTGGACTCGTTCAGTGCCGCCTACCTGGATGACATCGCAGTGTTCAGCGCCAGTTGGGAAGAACATCTGCACCACCTCTGGGAAGTGTTGATGGCGCTGCGGAGGGCAGGCCTCACGATCAAGGCGAGTAAGTGCCAGATCGGGCAGGGTTCCGTGGTGTACTTGGGACACCAGGTAGGGAGCGGCCAGGTGGCGCCCCTACAGCCCAAGATTGAAACCATCCTGGCTTGGGAGCCGCCCAAAACACAGACAGAGGTGAGAGCCTTTTAATGAATCATGGGTTACTACAGGAGGTTTGTCAAGGGGTATGGCAACATTGTTTCACCCTTGACAACGCTGACTTCCAGGAAGCAGCCAAGGAAAGTGCTTTGGACTGACCCCTTTCAGGAAGCTTTTGAAGCCTTAAAAACTGCTATGTGCACAGCGCCCGTGCTCTTGGCACCCAACTTCTCCAAGGAGTTCATAGTACAAACAGACGCTTCAGAGCATGGTGTGGGGGCTGTTCTAGCACAGATAAATGAGGAGGGCCTAGATCAACCTGTAGCCTTCATCAGTAGGAGGTTACTTCCAAGGGAACAGAGGTGGAGTGCTATTGAGCGTGAGACTTTTGCTGTGGTCTGGGCACTGAAGAAGCTGAGACCCTACCTGTTTGGGAATCACTTCCGGGTTCAGACAGACCACAGGCCCCTCAGATGGTTGATGCAGATGAGGGGTGAGAATCCAAAGCTGTTAAGGTGGTCCATTTCCCTACAGGGGATGGATTTCACGGTGGAACATCGACCCGGTACAGAACACGCCAATGCTGATGGTCTGTCCAGATTTTTCCGCCTTAGTGATGAGAACTCCCAGGAGGTAGGGTAGTTCTCCCCACATTTCAGCTGGAGGGGACACGTGTTAGACCTGGCGCATTGGCGTGAGTCTCATGTATGTTTTTGTTGGTGTTAGTTGCTCAGGGCACTGTGCCACTGCTGTCCAGTGCCACAGTGCAAGTGCTCCCTATTGTAAATTCATGTAGGATTTGTGATTCCATGATTGGTTGGTTTGGTTTACTTGTCAGACCCTAGTACAGGGCTTGTAATCCAAATACTGCTGGTGGGCTTGCAGCACTGGTTGTGCCACCCACAGAAGCAGCCTGTAAACATGTGTCTAAGGTCTGCCATTGCAGAGCCTGCATGCAGTCGGGTACTGTCATGCTGACTGGGCAAGTGCACCTACTTGCCAGTCCCTAAACCTTCCCTTTTCTTCATATCAGACACCCCTATGGTAGGCCCAAGGGCAGGGTGCATTGTAAGGATAAGGTAGGACATGCCATGGTGTGTGTAGCATGTTCTAATAGTGAATTACAGGCATTTGCGTTTTTCACTATTGCAAGGCTACCTGTTCTCCATAGGCTAGAATGGGCAGTTTGGTTATTACATTTTATAATCCTCACTGACTCCGAGAACATGGTAGAAAATCGAATTTAGTATGCCTGAACTCAGGATGATAAAATACATCTTTTAGTAAAGTTGGTTTTAACATTTTGGTGCCGATCACGATCCGGCAAAAACCGGGTACGAACCGTCGGACGGAGCATATTCTCCGTCCGACGCGTACCCGGTCGTCAAAATATACAAACATGGAATTACGATTCGCACGGGTACACCATTACCGTACGAATCGTAAAAAAGACCGACCGAACAAAAAACACCTACCAATGCGATCCGGGAAAGCGCCGACCTGACGTCGGGACGCACGCAGCCAGCCATTCACGACCCAGGAATCACGATTCGCACCGACGTCACCCCGCACGGTGAATATTTTGCGGCAGCCAAAAACTGCCGGGAAATCAGGACGACGCGAACAAGGACCACCAGTACGCGACGGACAGACGGCGACGCGAACAAGGAGGACCAGTACGTGACGGACACACAGGACGACGCCACCAAGGAGGACCCGTACGCGACAGGACGACGCGATCAAGGAGGACCCGTACGCGACAGGACGACGCGAGCAAGGAGTACCAGTACGCGACGGACAGACATGGACCCGAACCTACGAGTCATCCCTGCCCTCATAGCAGTACACCTCCTCTACAGGTTACGACGCAGACGCCGCAGAAGGTCAGAATAACTAAGGGAGGGGGGAAAGTGGGGTGGGGTGGGGGTGGCACGACCAGGGCAGGCCACAAAACAACCACATGAGTGACACACTACACATGGCCTGGACATACCTGACTCCCATGCCCTGGTCACCACGAGGGGGTGGGGGCGTGTCCTGATAAGCCAGCGACCGCCACAACGGAAGTCCGTCACCACGCGAACCGGCAACACAACCAGACAGGTACGTCCCGTACCCACGCCTGAAGAGCGTGGGTACGAGTCGGACCACGCCCACACACGTCACCCCAACAATGGCGGGACGGATCGCACCCACGTGGCAAAGGCCTGGGTACGGGCCGCACAAACATCACATAGCATGGGGACGGATATGTACGGACCCTACCCCCACCCCGTATGCAAGGAGCGTACCCCCCAGCCCAACAGTGCAAGTACGACCCGTACCCCCACCCGCGGACGTACGGAGCGTACCCCCAGCCCAACAGTGTAAGTACGACCCGTACCCCCACCCGCGGACGTACGGAGCGTACCCCCAGCCCAACAGTGTAAGTACGACCCGTACCCCCACCCGCGGACGCACGGAGCGTACCCCCAGCCCAACAGTGTAAGTACGACCCGTACCCCCACCCGCGGACGCACGGAGCGTACCCCCAGCCCAACAGTGTAAGTACGACCCGTACCCCCACCCGCGGACGTACGGAGCGTACCCCCAGCCCAACAGTGTAAGTACGACCCGTACCCCCACCCGCGGACGCACGGAGCGTACCCCCAGCCCAACAGTGTAACTACGACCCGTACCCCCACCCGCGGACGCACGGAGCGTACCCCCAGCCCAACAGTGTAAGTACGACCCGTACCCCCACCCGCGGACGCACGGAGCGTACCCCCAGCCCAACAGTGTAAGTACGACCCGTACCCCCACCCGCGGACGTACGGAGCGTACCCCCAGCCCAACAGTGTAAGTACGACCCGTACCCCCACCCGCGGACGCACGGAGCATACCCCCAGCCCAACAGTGTAAGTACGAACCGTACCCCCACCCGCGGACGCACGGAGCGTACCCCCAGCCCAACAGTGTAAGTACGACCCGTACCCCCACCCGCGGACGTACGGAGCGTACCCCCAGCCCAACAGTGTAAGTACGAACCGTACCCCCACCCGCGGACGCACGGAGCGTACCCCCAGCCCAACAGTGTAAGTACGACCCGTACCCCCACCCGCGGACGTACGGAGCGTACCCCCAGCCCAACAGTGTAAGTACGACCCGTACCCCCACCCGCGGACGCACGGAGCGTACCCCCAGCCCAACAGTGTAAGTACGACCCGTACCCCCACCCGCGGACGCACGGAGCGTACCCCCAGCCCAACAGTGTAAGTACGACCCGTACCCCCACCCGCGGACGCACGGAGCGTACCCCCAGCCCAACAGTGTAAGTACGACCCGTACCCCCACCCGCGGACGTACGGAGCGTACCCCCAGCCCAACAGTGTAAGTACGACCCGTACCCCCACCCGCGGACGCACGGAGCGTACCCCCAGCCCAACAGTGTAAGTACGACCCGTACCCCCACCCGCGGACGCACGGAGCGTACCCCCAGCCCAACAGTGTAAGTACGACCCGTACCCCCACCCGCGGACGTACGGAGCGTACCCCCACCACACCAGTGTCAGTAGACTCGTACCCTCACCTCTAATGCAGTGTGCGTAACCCCACCGTGTATGTGCCAAGCGCACAAATCCAGAAATCGGAGGTGTGTGTGCAGACTCCACCCAGCAGTGCCCTGAGACAGGAGGGGTGGGTGCCCATCACTCCCAGCAGTGCCCAGAGACAGGAGGGGTGGGTGCCCATCACTCCCAGCAGTGCCCAGAGACAGGAGGGGTGTGTGCAGAGTCCTCCCAGCAGTGCCCTGAGACAGGAGGGGTGGGTGTGGAGTCCTCCCAGCAGTGCCCTGAGACAGGAGGGGTGGGTGCTGAGTCCTCCCAGCAGTGCCCAGAGACAGGAGGGGTGGGTGCCCATCACTCCCAGCAGTGCCCAGAGACAGGAGGGGTGTGTGCAGAGTCCTCCCAGCAGTGCCCTGAGACAGGAGGGGTGGGTGTGGAGTCCTCCCAGCAGTGCCCTGAGACAGGAGGGGTGGGTGCTGAGTCCTCCCAGCAGTGCCCTGACACAGGAGGGGTGGGTGCAGAGACCTCCCAGCAGTGCCCTGAGACAGGAGGGGTGGGTGGTGAGTCCTCCCAGCAGTGCCCAGAGACAGGAGGGGTGGGTGCAGAGTCCTCCCAGCAGTGCCCTGACACAGGAGGGGTGGGTGCCTAACACTCCCAGCAGTGCCCTGAGACAGGAGGGGTGTGTGCCTAACACTCCCAGCAGTGCCCTGAGACAGGAGGGGTGTGTGCAGAGTCCTCCCAGCAGTGCCCTGAGACAGGAGGGGTGTGTGCAGAGTCCTCCCAGCAGTGCCCTGAGACAGGAGGGGTGTGTGCAGAGTCCTCCCAGCAGTGGCCAGACACAGGAGGGGTGTGTGCAGAGTCCTCCCAGCAGTGTCCACACCCAGGAGGGGTGTAACACATGTGTGTGATGCCACAATTACCCACATCCATACTGCCTACAAGGGAACATGTCCCCATGAACTCATGTCAACTGACTCCACACACAAGTACAGTGATCACCAAGGATGCCACGATTGTTGCAGGTGGAGACATGGCCATGCATGCATGGCCAAAGTAGAAGGGCTCCGTCACACACACAGCTCATGTAGACACAGCTCTGCGCTAAACATTGGGAACACCCTGCAGGGAAGAAACTGGGTACACAGAGGAAGGAATACACCCTGGGACAATTGAACCATGCAGTAACTGCTGACATGACCTAAGGAAGTTAGCCAACACCTTGTGATGGCACACAGATCCTAGGGTGGCCCCAAAGAGCAGAACACTACTACAAATCCCACACACCCAAAGCCTTAAACACCACCCAAAACAATGTAGCAGCCCCACCAACACCAATACCACCATAGCAGGAGTGTGATAATGAAAAAAAAAATAAAGCTTTAATCAGCATGAGCACAATGTCCGTGGATCAACGGCAGTTCAAAGTCAACAAAGGCCATAGGGCAGTCAATTATTCCCAGCTGCATGGGGGACACAGTGGGATGTGTGTCCCCTACCTTGCCTGCACAGTCAAATGCCATCGTCTTCCATACTGGTGAGGGCATCAGGGGGGGGGGAAGCAACAGGCACCGCAGGGACATCAGGGCAAAGGGGCGGCGTTGTGGGTGCAGGGATGGAGGACTCAACCACAGGGGGTGTGTCATGGCCAAAGGCGGAGGCCAGGATGGCACTACACACCTTAGCAAGGTCCTCCAGGGAGTCCCCTGCACCCGAAGTGACCTCAGGCCCCAAGGAGGGGGGGGGTTCAGAGGGATGGGTTGCAGCGCCACCGGGGGAGGGTGGAGACAGGGGGGGAGACTCAACCACCCTGACCGAGGACTTCCTTGACCGCTTGCGTGGTGGCGTAACTGTGGGGCTCAGGGACAGAGCGGCCATGAAGGAGTCCTTGGGGGAGATGTGGCCAGGAGAGCTGAGGGGAGGGGATTTGGAGGGAGTGGATTGTGTGGAATGCGGACTCCCACTCTGGCTGCGTGTCACACGTTTGCCCCCCGACCCAGTGGGTGTGCCTATCTCACCCTGTGTGTGCGTGTCAGGAGGAGTGCGGTGGACCTTCCCTGCTGGTGTGGTGCCTGTGTCTGTTGTGGTGGGTGCATGCCGACGTCTGGGTGTACGTGGGACAGGCATGGAAGTGGGAAGTGTGGATGGGGCAGGGGTAGGTGGGGGGAGGTCGCGCTGCAGGAGACCCACTGCTGCAGTCAGTGTGGAGTCTAGGGACCTCAGCAAGTTGCGTTGGTCAGCCTGCAAAGAATGAATGCCCTCCAAGAATGCCTCGATGTTGCTGAGGGTTTTCCCGTGGGAATGGAGGACATTCAGGATCGCAGCCTGACCAACCTGCATTTGCCGCTGGATGTCCATAGACTCAGCATTGGCGGCAGCAGTGGAGACAGGGGCAGGGGGTGCGGTGCCTGGCAGGAAGGAGACATGCGGTGACCGGGCACGCTGGGAAGGGACACGAGCAAGTGGGAGGCGGTTGGTGGGAACTGAGGGGGCGGTGGCAGGTGTTGTTCCACTGTCAGCTGCTGGTGCAGCCTCCGCCAACCCTGAGACATCCTCCTCGGACCTGTCAGCTTCGTAGTCTGATGTGCCAGTCGACAGGTCCTCGGCCACACTATCCTCCGCCTCTGTCCCACTCGATGTGCCAGCCCCGATGTCACGGCTGCCACTGGTGCTCGGTCCCTCCGCCTGGTCCGTGTCCATGTCTCCCTCTGTGTCCCCCGACGATGCTGTGGGCAGGGTGGAGAGACAGAAATTAATCAGACACCTGTACACATCTGTCACATGAGTCCAATCTACATAGTCAACATTGCATAGCCTGAAGAGGCAGATCCCTAACATCTGCAAAACAAGGTACCGATGTAGGGCATGATACACACTTGTTTGAGCCACCATGCCACTGAAATACCATGGAGAGCATGAGACAATAGCTGATGACAGGAAACGGAGTCTGACATAGCACCCAGGCCCTGGGGACAATCCTGCACTGCCTCTGCACCACACAGCGTTTGTGAAAATACCTATGACCAGGGACAATATCCATGAACTTGAGACACATGCTGCATAGGTAATGCTGCTAACATGCCCAACATAACTCGGTCACTGCACCTTGCGTGTGTGTCCAGTAACATCACACACTGTCCAGACCCAGCAATTAGGAATCAGGATTTGACACATAGGCATTGCCCGCCCCAAGTAACCCCCACACGATGCTAATTGCTGAGACACAGGTGGCACCAACATCTCATAGTCTGGGTGATAAACACAGTGGCAGGCAAAAGGCAAGATTGGACGCAAATTAGCAAAGGTGCGGCTGTACAAATAATGAGGTACCAGTGCCCATCCTCAGATGAGTATAACAAGACACACAGGCACTGGCAACTGTGAGTATGAAGAGGGACAATCAGGTCAGGCTGCACAGTGGACACCTGTACATAATAGCACGTCTATATACATGGTGACAGGGGACAATGGCACAGAGCACAACCTACGCTGTAGACAGTGAGAGTGTCCACGTTGATGATGACACAAACAACACTGAGGATAAGGTGCCCCAGGGGACAGTATTGGGCACGCAACTACATGCTACTGAATGGCTGAATGGGAATGACTGCTACACACGTCACCATCCCTGCACTATGCGTAGCGCACACTCATGCACATCATGTCACAGGCCACTACATAGGACATGCGCGCTGTAAGGCATGACACATGAGAGACCAACTCCCATGTCTGGAGCCAGCATCAGTGCCAACTGACATGGAACCCACATGCAGTGAACTTGACAGTTCACAGGCAAGGTCCCACAACCTGTTACCCACCACTACCACCCATGATGCTACAGTCATTGTTCTCGTGGACAAAGCGCCAGCCTACATTACCTTGTGAAGGAGTGACTACACACAGACCAGGGAACACATTGCAAGGAGGGGAAGGGTGGCAGGGGCGCAGCGCCACACTTGGGCAAACTGGATGGGCACAGCACCTTTAAACCCTGCCAGTGAATTAATGCCACTGTGCCCTTACAAATGCCGGTGACACACAACAAACGCACATGTACCTACCCCCTTCCGCCTGCTGCATCGCCTGTAAGCGCCTCTCCAGGTCTGGAAAGACCACCGGCAGCACACGCCTGTGGAGGTGGGTCAGACGGCGGCGGCCGCGGTTCTTGTGGCTCTCAGGTGAGTCCCCCAGCAGGAGCCGTGCAATCCTCCGCGTCCAGCACCGGATATCCTGCCAGCGTTTCCTCACCTGGGACAGGCTCCGCCTCCGACCATCCACACGCCTCACGGCACTGACGGCGGTCAGCCAGATCTGCTCCTTGGCAGAGGCGCCTACCTGTGAGGAAGTACAAGTGACACCACATCAATACACCAGCCACATGTCACAGAGAGACATATGTGAACATAATAGCTGGTTACTACATGGCATGTAATGCAGCCAACGCATTGCACCTCTGTCATAGGGACATCATCCTCTGGTGAGGGAAAAGGCAGTACGTGCCATAGTGGGTACTCAGGTGGAATGATGGCAATGTCACAATCAATGATCAAGGCTCACACTGTGCATCACACCCACCCCTCCTGTCTCAGGGCACTGCTGGGAGGACTCCACACCCACCCCTCCTGTCTCAGGGCACTGCTGTTAGTGATAGGTCCCCACCCCTCCTGTCTCAGGGCACTGCTGGGAGGACTCCACACCCACCCCTCCTGTCTCAGGGCACTGCTGTTAGTGATAGGTCCCCACCCCTCCTGTCTCAGGGCACTGCTGGGAGGACTCCACACCCACCCCTCCTGTCTCAGGGCACTGCTGTTAGTGATAGGTCCCCACCCCTCCTGTGTCAGGGCACTGCTGGGAGGACTCCACAGCCACCCCTCCTGTCTCAGGGCACTGCTGTTAGTGATAGGTCCCCACCCCTCCTGTCTCAGGGCACTGCTGGGTGGACTCTGCACACACACCTCCTGTCTCAGGGCACTGCTGGGAGGACTCTGCACACACCCCTCCTGTCTCAGGGCACTGCTGGGAGACATCAGGCACCCCCCCCCTGGTACCCCCCCGACAGTACATGGCATGTGTGTCACACCGGGTCACAATGCCTGAAGACACAGTCACAACATAGGGACAGTCTGTGGCAGTGGCCTATGCACTCACCTGATACCCTGGTCGCCCATACAGCATGGGGTACTGTGGGAGGATCACATCCAGCAGAGCCATGTTCTCCTCCAGGGTGAATGGCTGTGTCCTCTCCACAGCCCTTGACATGTTTCCAGGGAATCAGTAGCAGCAGCTTGGTCGACAAATGCAAAGATGTGCAGGCAAGTAATCCCTCATGGGACCTGGCTGCCTTATATGTGGCCTTCTGCCCAGTCTCATGCACAGGAGTACAGAGTGATTGGTCACTCACATTTGCATCCTATGTTTCCACCAATCCCTTCAAACCTAGCAGTCTGTGGGTTCTCTATCGGTTTCATTCTCCTGCATGATGTCAGCCCCACAAACACATTGCAACAAAGTAGAAGAATTCCAACTGACTTCTGCTGTGCACCTTCCAGAACAAAATCGAAATTTGAACCTGGTCGCCATGACAACCAGCATGCATGTAGGCCTTAATACTTGTCCCCTATGTAATTAGGAGAATCACACACAGGTACGGTGCGTTTCCGGGCCCTAGGGCACCCCAAAAGCATGGCAACGGCCCGTACATGCATGCCTACGTTCAAAATCACTATGGGTCTGCACGCGTATGCGTACACGTAGTGGTACGGACCGTACACACGCATGTACGCTCACTATCACTATGGGTCTGCACGCGTATGCGTACACGTAGTGGTACGGACCGTACACACGCATGTACGCTCACTATCACTATGGGTCTGCACGCGTATGCGTACACGTAGTGGTACGGACCGTACAAATGCCTGTACGCTCACTATCACTATGGGTCTGTGTACCCGTAGTGATAGTGAGCGTACATGCGAGTGTACGGTCCGTACCACTACGTGTACGCATACGCGTGCAGAACCATAGTGATAGTGAGCGTACAGGCATTTGTACGGTCCGTACCACTACGTGTACGCATACGCGTGCAGAACCATAGTGATAGTGAGCGTACAGGCATTTGTACTGTCCGTACCACAACGAGTACGCATACGCGTGCAGAACCATAGTGATAGTGAGCGTACAGGCATTTGTACGGTCCGTACCACTACGTGTACGCATACGCGTGCAGAACCATAGTGATAGTGAGCGTACAGGCATTTGTACGGTCCGTACCACAACGAGTACGCATACGCGTGCAGAACCATAGTGATAGTGAGCGTACAGGCATTTGTACGGTCCGTACCACTACGTGTACGCATACGCGTGCAGAACCATAGTGATAGTGAGCGTACAGGCATTTGTACTGTCCGTACCACAACGAGTACGCATACGCGTGCAGAACCATAGTGATAGTGAGCGTACAGGCATTTGTACGGTCCGTACCACAACGAGTACGCATACGCGTGCAGAACCATAGTGATAGTGAGCGTACAGGCATTTGTACGGTCCGTACCACAACGAGTACGCATACGCGTGCAGACCCATAGTGAGAGGGCCGTACACTCGCATGTACGCTCACTATCACTATGGGTCTGCACGCGTATGCGTACTCGTTGTGGTACGGACCGTACAAATGCCTGTACACTCGCCATCACGATGGGTACACATACGGCAGCACTCCCACAGTGATTGGGGAACATACACAGGCCCTCTTAGCAGCAGTACGCCGGTTTGTACACATCACTGTGGTGATAGTCGACACACAGGTAGGAATAGGGCGGACATACTTGTCCATGGATGGACATACTTGTCCAGGAATGGACATCTAGGCATCGTCTGTGCATTACTACATGTGTGGGGCACAGGTGTGACAGGCTGTGATGTGGAACATGCCTCCTGAGTGGAGAAGGCACCAGATGTATGATGAGATGTGTACAGGTGTACTGTGTGAGGGTGCAATGTGTGCCAGGCATGCCCTTGACTCCTTTGACATGTGTGCATGTCGTACTGCGTACTTGGGGTGAGCGTCACTGGCATGGCACGGACACCAACACACGGAAGTGTCCCATGATGGCCGGTACAGGGGTCATGAAACCTGACTTGTCACTACCCACAGTGCACAATGTGACTATGTCATTTATGTGTCCGGGATTTACATCAGGTTGATGTTGTAGCACCCTCAAAAGCTGCAGCCGTTGCAGCAACCAACATGTGTCTGTGTGTAGATTATCATTGCACACTGTTCCGCACACCATGCCACATGTGGTATCTGATGTGAGGTGCACATGTATGCATGGGACACGGAGTAGCGTGACAAGGCCATGTCAGCAAACTCACAAGGAATGTGTGGTGAGTCATGACATGTGCACCTTCATGGCAAGGTGTGTGGGCTGGACTAGTGTAATGTCATGTGACCTGTGGCTCCAGTGTTCCGCTACCAGTCTCTGCAATCGGCATCCTACTTCTGCTGATGTGTGGGTGTATGTCACTTCTGTCTTGCGTCGGGCTGTTCACTTGCACTGGGACACAGCTATTCCCATGGCGTGGCATGGGGAGGTTCTCAATCACCGTGTGTGGCTGGGTCTTGGAAGGAGTGTCACCTTGCATCCATACGTGTCCTGGGCATGTAGCACATGCCTGACTCCCTATGTGGCATGTGTGTATTGGCAGATTTACATGTGCTCAGTAGACATGAGTTGTTCTCGTAGTGCACTCACTCTTCCTTGTCACTTCCAAATTACTGCAGAGCGCCTCCTGTTGCCCGAAGAATTCCAGACTTGGCCACCATGCAGGAGAATGACAGCATCCGGCTCTACCGCTTCACCCAACCGTTGATTCTGGAGCTGACGGCGAGACTGGCACCACACCTGCAACCGCAGCACAGGTATCCTACGGCACTGACACCCCAGCTGAAGGTAATGGCTGCCCTACATTTCCTTGCCACGGGTACCTTCCAATATACCATAGCTCATGTTGGTGGCATGTCCCAGAGCATGTTCAGCGGTGTGCTGCATGATTTCTTGGAGGCCATGTTGATTCACCTGGATGACTTCATCAAGTTCCCAACCCCTGAACAGATGACTGAGGTCAAGCGTGGATTCTATGCCCTGGGAGGGATGCCCCATGTCATTGGGTCCATAGATGGGACACATGTAGGTTTGGTACCACCACACGCACGGGAGGTGGCGTACCGCAATCGGAAGCACTACCACTCCATCAATGCCCTTGTGGTGTGTCTGTCCAACATGGTGATTTCACATGTCTGTGCTCGTTTTCCAGGATCAGCACACGATGCCTACATCATGAGGCGTAGCGGGATGCCTGATATGATGATGCAGCTGCGCAACGAACGTGCATGTGTTGTTGGTGGGTACAGTCTGTCTGTCCTGTATTCTGTTTGGCCGAGCAGCACTACCGCTTCGCCTGTTCTAACGATATCCATGTGTTTTCCATTTAGGGGACGCTGGCTATCCCAACATGCCTTGGCTGCTGACACCTCTCCGCAACCCCATCACGCCGGCCCAGCTCCGCTACAACACCGCCCATGGCCGGACAAGGCGAGTGATAGAGAGGACGTTTGGCATGCTGAAGAGCCGATTCCGGTGCCTCCACAAGACCGGCGGCGCACTCCCATATGCCCCGGCGAAGGTCTGCAAGATCTTCATGGTCTGCTGCATGCTGCACAACATGGCAGTTGAAAGAGCTGTGCCCCTCATCCTGGATCAAGATGACGAGGACCATCCACCCGTGGAGGACGAAGGGCTTGGCAATGGGGCTAGTGATGTGGAGGATGTGGAGCCGCAAGAGGACATCCGGACTCGGCTCATACGCGACTTCTTTGCTTAGTGGTGAGTACCAGGGTCTGAGTGTGCACGCATTGATCCCCGTGTGGCATGCGTTGTGATGTGTGTCTCCACCTGCATGTATGGCACGTGGGTCAGAGGTGTGTGTGGGTGTGTCACTGGAGTGATGGTGGCAGTGATGGTAGTATTTCCCCAGACATAATTGTGACATAGCATGTTGTCATACATACATGTGTCGAGTACATGCACATGCAAGTGGCTGTGCTTCTTGTGGCTGAGTTCTTGTGTGTCTCTCTTCCCCAGGTACCTGCGCATGCCGTTTGCTGGTTGCATTGTTGTGGCACTGCTATTCCTCATGGACATGGCATCGTGGGCTGACTCAGCGTTACAGGCACGGACACGTTTGGAAGTCTCCATGGGGTAAGGGATGCATCTGGGGTGTATTGGGTGTGGCAGTTGTTCACGATGTGTGCACACTGCCCCGGTCGGGGTTTGGGTCCTCTGCAGACATGTGGCATCCCCATGGGACACGACATGCAGCTGGGTACACCTGAATAGATGGGCTGCCTGGTTGTCAGTCATCAGTGATGGGATGGTGGATTGTGATGAAGGCATCAATGTGTGTGACACTGCCCTCGGACACATCCGGTTAACATTGTCTTGACATGGCGTGGGACTTCCACATCAGCGGATGTATGGTGTATGGCAGGCTCTCCGTGAGCAGCTGTGGGTATTTAGCTATTATCCGACACTTGTGTGCCAGTTCCATGGCTATCACGCATTTGTGCTGCAGAAGGGGGGTGCCAGTGTTGGAGCCACATGGTACTCCACATGATGTGTTCATGTGTACTTCAAGTTGCCTCTGCAATCCCAAACACATGACTATTAAAGGTGTCCCTATGCCTCCAAGGTGCCTCTTCTCAGTCAATGCTGGTGTGTTGGCACGGTGCATCCTGCATGTCTGGCATGGTATTCCCTGATTGTGGCTATGTGTCAATGTGTCGAGTGGCAAGATGCAAGCTGTGTGTGTGTGCTGAGACTGTGTAATGGGCATGATGTCCATGACTGTGTGGGTATTGTGACATGTGCCATCCCCATGCATCCAACGTTATCCATGACCCCATTCTCTGCATCCACCGGACTGAAGCTTGCAGGACATGGTTCTGCCACCTGTCTACACGTACCTGGGTGCCCCCCAGGACACGGGCCAGGATCCCTGACCTCTGCGCATGACTGTTGCTGTACTCAATGTGTCTGTCAGCACGGTTGTTCGGCCACCCCCTCAGCTGGTTCTGACCATCACGGGTGTGTATGGTGCTCCATGTCTGTCTTGCCTAGAAAACTGTGACCCATGTGTCCTGTGCCAGACTCAGGCCCCAGGGTGTGGATGGTTGAAGTGAACAGATGACTCAGGCATGTTTAGACTGTACAAGACACATGTTAGGTAATAATGCTACCAGCAGGCATCTACTCTTAATAGTGTGATTTATTATTGGGGGGGGGGGGCCAAGTGAGGGCCTTTCCGGGATTAGGGAATCCAAAGTTCAGTAGGGGAGTTGGTGTCCTTGCCATTGGAAATCCTCAGAGTCCATGCCACAGTCTTTGTCAACATTGGTCAGCCAGTGACCAGCAGGGCCATGTGGCAGAGAATGTCTCTTGATGCTGTGATGCTGTTGCTCCAGTGGGCCAGGTGCCAGGCCAGGTGTCCTGGGAGATGGTGATGTAGCAGCCACCCTCACGGTCCTTTCCGTGGACGACCCGGCTTCCTGCGGGGAACCTCAGCAGCAGGCCGTGACGACGTCTGGGATGCTCCGTCGGATGTTTCCTCCTCCTCCTCATGATCCCTCCCTGTGGGTGGTGATGTTCTCCGCCTTCTGGCACAGGGAGGGTCGGCCATGGTGTCGGCCATCCGACGGAGTTCAGCGTGAATCCCCTGGGACGCCGTCACTTGCTCAGCCTGTCTGTCCTCCATCCTCCGTTGGTGTAGCTGTAGACAGGCTATTAGCTCCGCATGTTGCTGGGCCTGCTGGACCTTGATCCCCTCGAGGACGGACACAACCTGGGCCATGCCCGTGGTGTCCTGCCGGTATGAGTCCAGGATGTTACGGACATGGGAAAATACCGGATCCCCAGCCAACTGGTCAGGCTCGCGCCTCCGCCGCTCTCCACTCCCACCACCCCTGCCCACTTGCGTCTGGCCTGCACTTGTGGGCACATGGGGTCTCCGGGACCCCTGAGGGGTGGCATTGGCGTTGTCGCCTGCCTCCTCCTGGGTGCCCGGGACACCGTGTCCCTCCTGGCGAGCCTGGCTGCATTGTGGTGTTGGGGCAGGGATCCTGGGTGTCTCCTGGGATGTGGCAGGAGTGGGGGTGGTGGTTGGCACGGTTGTACCTGACGCAGGTGCTGCAGGTGGTTGGACACCAGAGGGGCCAGGTCGGTCGGGGTCGTCCGCAGAGTGGTGAGAGTGGTCGCTGCCGGTGGGATCGGTCTCCTGCAGATCCGGGTCCTGTGAGTGTTCCCCCCCAGTGTTGGGGGGTGCAGCACGACGTTGACCTGTGTGTGAGAGAGACAATGTTACTTTTGATCCATGCAACATCCATGTTGCATCCGTTACAAAGTTGGCACATTTCCTCTTGGAATTAGGATCTGTCTTGCATTCCACTCACAGTGCACTTGTGCATGTGTGTGTCCCTTGGGCACCAATTTGGCCCCTTTAACTATGTGTGGCACAGTCTTACTGGCTGCGTCAAGTGTGACTGCAGTCAGCAGTGGAGTGTGCATGTGTGGCGAGCCATGCACTTGCGCCTTCCTTGTAGCACTGTACATGTGCACATGGAGTGGATCCACACACTCATATGATGCAGGTGGCTGTCCTTGTGCTCGTGTACAGGTTGTAACATGGCCCTGCGTTTTGCCATGATGAAGAGGGGGGGTTCTGGCACTGGGCACCCTTGTCTACATGCACGCAGTCCACCTGCTGACGAGCAGACATTCCCACACACCAAAGGACTGATTTGCTCTCCCTGTGTCTCCCTCCTTCTCTGTCCCCCTCTCCCTCCCTCTCTGTCCCCCTCTCCCTCCCTCTGTGTCCCCCTCTCCCTCCCTCTGTGTCCCCCTCTCCCTCCCTCTGTGTCCCCCTCTCCCTCCCTCTGTGTGTCAGCCTCCTCCCTCTGTCCATCTTCCTGTGTCTCCCTCCCTCTCTGTCCCCCTCTCCCTCCCTCTGTGTGTCAGCCTCCTCCCTCTGTCCATCTTCCTGTGTCTCCCTCCCTCTGTGTCCCCCTCTCCCTCCCTCTGTGTGTCAGCCTCCTCCCTCTGTCCATCTTCCTGTGTCTCCCTCCCTCTCTGTCCCCCTCTCCCTCCCTCTCTGTCCCCCTCTCCCTCCCTCTCTGTCCCCCTCTCCCTCCCTCTGTGTCCCCCTCTCCCTCCCTCTGTGTGTCAGCCTCCTCCCTCTGTCCATCTTCCTGTGTCTCCCTCCCTCTGTGTCCCCCTCTCCCTCCCTCTGTGTGTCAGCCTCCTCCCTCTGTCCATCTTCCTGTGTCTCCCTCCCTCTCAGTCCCCCTCTCCCTCCCTCTGTGTCCCCCTCTCCCTCCCTCCGTGTGTCACCCTCTGTCACCTTGGCCCAGCTTCCTGGGCACACACTGTTAGCAGATCTTTGAGTGGCCCTTGGCCTGTTGATGTGAGTTTGTTTCTGATCTCCAGGCACCCATTTTGTCTGCTGTGTGTCTGTGCGCTGCTGCTGTGGTGGTGTGTGCTGCCACTCTTTCACACTGTTGGCTGTTCATTAGCTGCTGGCATGTGCAAAACAGTGCCTTCACCCCCATGTGTTGATGCAAGGCATCCGCCATTTGCTGGCAAGTCATTCCTGTGTTGGGACACAGTGTTTGTCTGGCTGTGACCTAGGCCATATGGGCAGAGGGCATTGTTGTCTGCTTTGGAGTCGCACTATGTGATTCTTGGTGCCCACACTCCCGCCATCCGGGTTACCGTGTCATGTGTTGTTGTCTTCTGTGGCCTGTGACTTGACATTGTCCAGCTGGGTGCATGGGGCATGGTGGCAGCAGTGGCATGTGCCTGCTCATGGAGTGTGGTTGAGTAATGCGATGGCTTGTGGTGGTTGCGTGCCTGTTAGTAATTTTGTTTGTGGTTGCAGTTCCCCCCATGTGAGGTGCGTTGTTTGTGTACTCACCCGGGTCTCGGAGTCCTTCTACTCCTTCAACTGCCTCCACCGGCAGTATGGCCATCACCCTCTCCTCCCAGGGATGGTACTGTACGGGTCTGCGGGAGGGCCCTCCTCCGGTGGCGTTGGCCTGGTCGTGTTCCTCCTGTCTCTTGGCTCTGACCCTCCTCCGCAGATCGTACCACCTGTTCTGGCAATCCTGCTTGGTCCTCCTGGTGTCCGCAACAGCATTCACAGCATCGACGATGGTCTGCCACATGGCTGTTTTGGCTGCCTGGCTGGTGCTTCTGACCAATGTTCCAAAGATCTGTGGCTCGACTCTGAGGATTTGATCAACAAGGACCTCCAACTCTCGGTGACTGAACTTTGGATTCTTGGTAGTGGGCATGGTGAGGGGTGTGGGTGGGGATGGTGTGGGTGTGGGGGTGTGTGGATGTTGGGGGGGGGTGTGGATGGTTGTGTGTGTGTGTGAATGTGATGAGAGGGTGTTTGTGAGGGTGGTCGTGTGAAGGTGTGCAAGTGTAAGATGTGGTGTCGCTTGTAGTCTGGTTCTGTGGTGTCTGGCAGCAGTGGGTCTGTTGCAAAGGCTCATGGTTTGTGTGTGTGGGCCCTTTTTATTGGTCCATGGGTGGGTGTGGCAGTGTTTGAATTTTGGGTGGGTGTGTTATAAGGAGTGGTGGTGTATTGGGCCTCTGTTTGTTTTTGACAGTTGCAGGTCAGTGATTGTGTTATTTTAGTGGTTGTTGGCCATGTTTAGTGGCTGTGTGCCTTTCGAATGGTGTATTGTTGAGTTTTTTTGTTTTGTCCTTGTTGTGTACGTGCGTTTTGAGCGTGTGTACGGTGTGTACATGGGCCATTTGGTTGTACGATTTGGTCCTTGTGTGTGGCTTTGCACGACTCGTACATGCGGTTGTGATGTTGGGGCATGGGGTGCGCTCCGTACTTAGGAGGTTGTGTTGGGGGTGCGCCAGGAACGTACTGGGGTGGGGGTACGACTGGAACGTACTGGGGTGTACATGGACGGTGGTACGACACGTACAGGGGTGGGGGGGTGTACATTGACGGTGGTACGACACGTACTGGGGTGGGGGTACGACTGGAACGTACTGGGGTGTACATGGACGGTGGTACGACACGTACAGGGGTGGGGGGGTGTACATTGACGGTGGTACGACACGTACTGGGGTGGGGGTACGACTGGAACGTACTGGGGTGTACATGGACGGTGGTACGACACGTACAGGGGTGGGGGGGTGTACATGGACGGTGGTACGACACGTACAGGGGTGGGGGGGTGTACATTGACGGTGGTACGACACGTACAGGGGTGGGGGGGTTTACATTGACGGTGGTACGACACGTACAGGGGTGGGGGGGTGTACACTGACGGTGGTACGACACGTACAGGGGTGGGGGGGTGTACATTGACGGTGGTACGACACGTACTGGGGTGGGGGGGTGTACATTGACGGTGGTACGACACGTACTGGGGTGGGGGTACGACTGGAACGTACTGGGGTGTACATGGACGGTGGTACGACACGTACAGGGGTGGGGGGGTGTACATTGACGGTGGTACGACACGTACAGGGGTGGGGGGGTGTACATTGACGGTGGTACGACACGTACAGGGGTGGGGGGGTGTACATTGACGGTGGTACGACACGTACTGGGGTGGGGGGGTGTACATTGACGGTGGTACGACACGTACTGGGGTGGGGGTACGACTGGAACGTACTGGGGTGTACATGGACGGTGGTACGACACGTACAGGGGTGGGGGGGTGTACATTGACGGTGGTACGACACGTACAGGGGTGGGGGGGTTTACATGGACGGTGGTACGACACGTACTGGGGTGGGGGTACGACTGGAACGTACTGGGGTGTAGGTAGACGGGGCTGTGACACGTACTGGGGTGGGGGTGTGGCTCGTACGTACTGGGGTGTAGGTAGACGGGGGGTACGACACGTACTGGGGTGGGGGTGCAACTGGAACGTACTGGGGTGTACATAGACGGTGGTACGACACGTACAGGGGTGGGGGGGTTTACATGGACGGTGGTACGACACGTACTGGGGTGGGGGTACGACTGGAACGTACTGGGGTGTACATAGACGGGTGGGGGTATACATATACGGGGGGTACGTGTCGGACGTACGGGGGCTGGGGGGAGTGTTGGGCGCGTATGCGGGCACATGTCTCCATGGTTGCTATTGGTGTTCGGTGCGGACAGTGTTTTTTCCATACGGTTGTAGGCTCGGACGCACGGGATGGATCGTGATTCCTCGGTCGGACTTGGATTTTTACGTTTGTAAGGTAAATCGTCCGAGGACGTGTCGGACACGTTTTCCGACCCGAGGACGTGTGGGGAATGATTCCCGGTGCGGGTCGTATGGACTTTTTACCATGCGAATCGTGATTGCCAGTTCGTACGGCATTTGTACGATTCGTACGGTAAAAAGACCCGATACGAGTCGCACGGGGGAATTTTTTGCCGGATCGTGATCGGCACCTTTGTGTTTGAAAATGCCACTTTTAGAAAGTAGACATTTTCTTGTCTAACCATTCAGACCTGCCTCTGCTAGGCTGTGTATATTCCTTTGTCTGGAGTTTGAGTGACAGGGCTGGGGAATTCCAGGAGACAGGGTGAGGTGTCCCAGTGGTGAATATAGAGATCTGCATTCAGAAGGGTGGGAGGAGTTGCACATGGGAGCTGAATAGGGCTGTGCCTGCCTTCCACAATGCTGGCTCCACCTCCTGGGGAGCGGCTGATGTCTCTGCCCTGCACAGTGAATGAAGAGGAGGAATCCTGTCAACAAAGTGCTCCAGTGCTGTACTTGCCTTCCACAATGCTGGCTCCACCTCATGTGGGGCGTCTAATGTTTCTGCCCTGCACTGTGAAAGGAAAGGAGAGGTCTGGTAAACAGAGTGCTCAGGAACTGGTTTGGACTGGGCAAAGGCCCCTCTGCCTTCAGAGGACAAAGGATTTCTGGGTATAAATATTGGGACCCTGATCCCAAGAACGTATTTCTTATTTCTTATTTCTTATTTCTTTGCACCAGAACTTTGCCGTATTTCCATCGCTGCGACATTGCTTGTCGTGGAAGCGCAACGCATCTAAAAGGTACATTGACTTAAAGTGTTGCATTTAAGAACTTAAGAGAACTAAGCAAACTTCTACCATCTAAAGTAACAGTATTGTGTGTTTTTGTCGTTTAATGGTCTTGTGGTAAATCTATATAAAGAATACTTATTTTTAATATAAAACCTGTGTGGTGTCCATCTGTAGTGTTGTCACTGTATGTGTTCACAAATGCGTTACACACTGCCTCTGAGATAAGCCTGTCTGCTCGTGCCAAGCTACCAAGGGGGTGAGCAGGGGTTATTTTAGGAGTGTACCCCCTTACCCTGACTAGAGGAGGAGGTCCCTATTTGTCACAAGTGCATACCTGTGCCAACTAGAGACCCCCAAGTCTAACAGATACCTTGAGAGGGATGAAGAAAAAACAAGTTGTGAACTAGACCAATCATTGGTTAAAGTAGCAGATTCACAAGAATAAAGCACTCTTCCCTTCAAAGGCAAAAAAAGATTCTGGTATTGGCTATTTAGAGGCCAGTTTTTGGTTACTTGACTTTAGAAGGTTGTGTTAAGTTATAGGACAACTGGATCCGCAGAGTTATTCCCTATTCCCCATTCCTAATTAAGGCTCACAGTTTTCAGTTTTTATTGTTTTTTTGCAGATAAATACAGACTAAACACCATTTATTTCACTGTCTTTATTTATTTTAAAAAATGGATCAAAAGACAACAAAGCTATGTTTTGAACTATTCTCACTACTGTCTACCAAGACTGTGAAGCCAATAGCTGTCCAGCTTGACAGCTAGAGATTAATTTTTTCTAGTTAAGTATATACAGCTTTAGATATGAATGTGTCTGAGCTACAATGCTCATGTTTTCATGAGTGTATGTTATACCCTACTTATTTGTATGACATGTATTCCAGCCCTGCTGCCTCTAGCTGCTCAGCCAGAGTGTGAATTGGTCATGGAATGTTGGTGTGTCTGTGATGCGTGGAATGCCTGGGTGTCTGAGTGGATGAGTGTTGGCAGTCAGAGATGGGCTGAGCAGCTAGGCAGGCTGCTCCTGGGGGGTCTGGTACCACACCTCTGCTGGCTGGACTAAAGATTGATGTAACCTGAACTGGAGACTGAATAAAGAAGACTTGATAATACATCCTGACTCCAGGTGTCTACCTTCATAGGACACAACATAATTTTGGCGACGAGCGGACTTGGACCCTAGAGACTCTTGGTACAGCACAGAAACAAAGGGACTACAAAGAAACTTCAAGAGAAACCAAGAGATCCCACAAGCAACTACATCTACAAAGAAAGCATTTCCAGGCAAGCCAGCGCCAGCCCCACTAGTGTCTTTACCAATGGACAGCCCCACCGGACAATGTCATCAGCTACTGACTCTTCAGCCTGGTAATACTCAAATGGATTTACAAAGCTACAGTGAGTTGGAGGAGTAGTTCAACTACAACCGCATTTGGTGTTCCAGCCACAACGCTTGCTGCATAAAAGATTACAGTGAGTTGGAGGAGGAGTCACTACAGCCTTATCTGGTGTTCCAGCCACAACGTTTGTTACACAAAGAATTACAGTGAGTTGGAGGAGTAGTAGCACTACAGCCACATCTGGTGTTCCAGCCACGTTGTTACCTGCAAAAGGGTTTGGTGAGTTGGATGGGTAGCTTCTCTTCAACCAGGTGTTGGTGTTGCAGCCACATCGCTCTACAGAGTATACAGTGTTATTAAGAAAAAGGCACAATTTTGGATTCATAGTAATTAAGATGTTTGAACACACAGCGTGCAGTGGCTGCACAGATGTAGAATTTTTGGTGCTTAATTGACATTTGCAGCGATTTAAAGTGCCTCCGAGACCACAGTAACCTCATAAAAATATACATGTCTGTTATCTTGCCACATCGCGCAATGAGATCAACTAGGAATGGATGACTAGTAACCACAGCACATTAAAGCAGTCTTCATGCTTTTTACAGAGGTGTACATTGATTGGCACAAGGATCAAGAAGTTTGGGGCCCTGCGTTATGTGTCTGCTCAGAGGAATAAGGTACTGTTGTTTACGTTGCTTTGTGGCAGTTAAACTCTCTGCAAGTCTTGCGTGGCTTGGCTGGTGCACTGTATCGAGGTATTCTGTTTTTCGCCACTAGAGTGTGCACATAACGAATGAGAGGATATACTATGGGCCACACAGGATCCACTGAGCACTGTGCAAGTTTTCGTTTTTGGCAACCAAACCAACTGGTTGCTATGCCCTGCCAAGAGATGTTAGACACTTTTTGTCTTTTGTTGGTAGAGTCCGCTGAGACAGCTAGCCTGCGGGTGTTAGTCAACCGCCATGCGAATTTCAAAATACTGGGGCGCGAGTCTCAAACAGCGCGTGCAACATTACCTCATGTTTCCTCGTGGGATCCTGCATGATGCGCTCATCTTCGAGGGATCCACTATGACAGATGTTCTTCACATGGGACGCTTTTGGAGCACCTACGCGCCGGGAGCCTCCCGGCGCAGCGCAAAACAACGTGACGCCATCTTAGGGTTTGTGGTGGCACATTGTATTTCAATGTGATCTTCTTTCCTTGTGCCAACCACGTTGCTCTGTGTGTGTCTCAATAAAGTTAATCGCCTTTAAGTCCGAGGTCAACGCTGTGCTTGCGATACCAGAACATGATGAGGTATTTTCGACTTAGGAATCTTCCTGGAGAGCCTCCGTTTCAAGTATGTCGGGGGTAATGTACTTTCAGCATGCTTCTTGCTATGTCCAGCATGTCGAGGTGAGCCATGGGGACTTTTGAGTTTTGTTCCCAGCCGGTCTTTCTAACGAAGAAAAGGATCTTTCATTATTTTTAAAATTCTTGCATGGCACTTTGTTTACTTGCTGACATCGGACTGTGTTGAGCTCTTACTGGACTGTTACCAAATGTGTGAGTCTTTTTTTTCACACCAGATCTTCCTCCTTTAATCTTTTCCTACAATGCGGTCTATAACTTATGACAAAGGGTTGGTATTGCTTAACTTTGTAATCGTTTACGCAACTTGTGTGTAAGTGTGTTGTAAACTTTGTACTCTTAAGCAAAGGAAGTTCTTTTCCTGCTAAATTTGGGTGAGGAATCGTGTATAGGGGCATCTTTGTTTTTTGAGGGACATATGTAGATGTTTTGCCTAGAGTGTTGTGCATAAAATTGAATGTAATTCTATTTTTTTAGCACATTTGTTGTCGTGATGCCACAGAGTTTCGCTTTATTATGGATGGGGCATCCATTAGTTCTTGTGGGTGGTCATCACATTGTTCCCATACATGTGGGATGGTTCTGGGCTAGTTACCCCATTACATTTCAATGGGATATGTAACTCTACAAGGGGGTTGGACATGGGTTGGTTCCCATAATGGATCTAGGTCAACCCTTACACTGGGTTGGGATATGGACTTAGTCTCCATGTATAGTTGCGCGCAGTACCAAGATACATCACTACACGGGCGGTTCTATGGGTGACGACCCATATACATGTTTGTTCCCTTTCTCTTGGGATTGAGGTTGCAGGGTATTCTACCCTTTGCGTTAATCTACGTTATGCTTTTTATCATTTGTGTTGCGGGGTCTTTTACCCTTTGCGTTATAGTACATAACCTTACAGTTTATGATACAAAATGTTACAAATGGTATTTCTTTTAATGCTACGATTTGTTTATGCCTCAAAATGTTTTATAATTTCTTATGTGGGAGGATGGGGGATATTGTTGCTCAAATGTTTGTATGCTGTATCTTTACGATCCATTCTTGTCTTAATGGTTCTCTCTCTTGTGATGCGCTGCCTTTATTGCTGCATATTAGAGCTTCGAACCATCATTCATTTTTCCTGTTTATAGTTCTTGCTTGTGTTACACATTTTCATGTTTCGTTTTCTTCTGAAGAAAAAGGGATAATGTTATACCCTACTTATTTGTATGACATGTATTCCAGCCCTGCTGCCTCTAGCTGCTCAGCCAGAGTGTGAGTTGGTCATGGAATGTTGGTGTGTCTGTGATGCGTGGAATGCCTGGGTGTCTGAGTGGATGAGTGTTGGCAGTTAGAGATGGGCTGAGCAGCTAGGCAGGCTGCTCCTGGTGGGGCTGGTACCACACCTCTGCTGACTGGACTAAAGATTGATGTAACCTGAACTGGAGACTGAATAAAGAAGACTTGATAATACATCCTGACTCCAGGTGTCTACCATCATAGGACACCACAGTGTATTTGTACATCAAAACACATATAGAAAAAACAGATAAAATAAACCCCCCAAAAATATGGATAAATACAGACAGAAATGTGAAAATAAATATCATAAAACCGGGAGCACGACCCACAATTGCATAGTATTGAGAGTGTTACCACATAGGACCCATGTAGAGCACACAGTATTTGTGCAGAGTATACACTCCACTAGTAAGTACCGTGCAACTTGGAATCAGGGTGTTAGTGTGCATCTAGTCTGCCACCATCTTTCCATCGCTAGTGAAAACACCGTAGGCACCATCTGACTGCAGATTCTTTTGCCAGTACTTTAAAAATGGGACCGCTGAACCCATGGTGGCGGTGTGCACCAGAGGTCTGACTGTCGTATTTTGAGTTTGGCGGTCAGACTGCCACAGGACAGCCGGGGATCATGGATCCCGTAGCGGTGGCGCAGAGATCAGAGACCGCAATATGCTGATGGTGCTGATGCAGCACCACAGTGACCCTTTCCATGGTGGTGAGCACCGCCATGATAAAGGTGGCGGTGAGGCAACTCAGGGGGCCGTTACAGAGCCCCCTGTAGCATCTGTGCATGGGGAGTATGCAGGGGGGCACATATTGTGCTCCCCTGCATGTTTGCACCCCCAGTTTCTGCACAGGAAGAAATGCACAACATGGTGCATTTCTCCGTGTGCATGAACGTGCTGCAGCACTCCCAAGTCGCTGCTTTTCTATGGCTTTCCTTTGAGCCTTAGAAAGGCACTGCCATGGGAACGCTACCACAGGTCAACACGCCAGGATTACAACTGGTAGTCTGGCAGGCAGACTGACTACGGGTTTGGTGGTCTTGGAGCCGGGCACTGGCATTGCGGGCCTCTCCAAGACCGCCAAACCCGTAACTAGGCCCTATATGACATTGCTCCATTTCCCACCCTGAGCCTGCTGCTCCTCCTCAAAACCACAAGAGAAGACCTATGAAGGAGGGGGAGACTGAAGATGTACACACACACTAGAGGGGGTTGTGGTGTAGAAAAATTGCTGGCATTCTTTGAATGGAACTTACAGGCAAATCTCTGCATGTAAAAGAGAAGGATGTGAAATTTACATTGGTAGTGAAGTGTGTTTCAGAAAGCGCTGATGGGCCTGAGAAAGGGAGGGAATATGATGATGTGTCATGTATAGTTGCTTCTAGGCTTTCTTTTTCCAGTTGACTTCTAGCAAATACCATTCAATTTATAGTATCCGTATGACATAAACTATATGTGATAGTTGGTGCCATAGACCAGTGGTTCTTAACCTGTGGTCAGGGAACCCATGGAGTTCCGCGAAGCCTAGCAGGTGGTCCGCTTAGAAAATGAGATAATATTACTATCATATAAAAGTGTATATAAATGAATCAAAATTGAACATTTTAAATGTTCTGTAAATGTGAAGGAGGTTGAAACTGAAAGCTACAAAGTAGGTTAGTATTCTCAGATTTATGTGTGGGAGCAGGGTAAGCGACCAAAAATGTAGAATCATATTTTGTGTATTTGTTTGATGAATACTTGTTTCTTTATTTTTTGTGTATTGCTTTGTGGTTCAAATCATCAAAAATACTTAGGCCAGGGTCCCCAGCTTCCATTAATAACTCAGTGGGGGCACCCAGAGCGTAAAAATGATTCACTAGGCGACATTGGGTTCCAGGAATGACTAAGTGGTGGTCCACAGAAGTCAAACGTTTAAAAACCCCTGCCCTAGACATTTATTTAGCCTGTCAAAACGTGAACGAATCAAGACTGCAGTTTTGACACGACTGAGAATGTTTAAACATCATATTCACTCTTGTTTATACTTATTTTGTTTTAACTCGAATGCATATTGCAAATTGCACCCCACTGAATAAAGTTGTTTTGCCAGATGAGGTGGCTCCATTTCAGGAAAGGATTGGTTCACGGTCCTTTTGCTTCTGTTGCCCTTATGAATATTTGTTTAAAACGTTTTCATGCAGAGCCTTAATGTTTTGCTTAGTCTTTTGATCTCGACCACTTCTTTAGAAAACAAAGGCAAAATATCTAAGGCATACATTAATAAAACAACTGTGGTTTTTTTCAAACGTTTACAAAATATGTTCTGATGTGATAGATTGAACCACCTCTGCCAATCCCTTGTGAAAACTGTTTGAAAAAAATGACACATTTACATATTTTACAAGAGTTGTAAACAAAGCGTATTCAACCTGGCGACATGCTGGGTTTGAACTTTTGGAGTCGACGCGGCATTTGGTTTTAGCATAAGGCAGCGTTTGACAATAACCCTGGCCCGGGATGTTAGGCCTCGAGGGTGCGAGGGGGTTAGGGAAGACAGCCAATAAGAAGGGAAGCAATTAATGAACGTGTGGTGGGACACTGTCACAGCCTCCTCTTGAAGGATCATGAAATCCTGAAAGCTCGTGCCCCCATCCTTCCAGAAAGAACACAATATTATCCCATGACACCCCTGCCGGCAGAAGACGGCCTTTCACCTTACCACTTATCTGTAACCCTAATTTCATTACCTATGAGGCACTGCAGCTCCTTGCAACAGATCTTGCTCATCATGTGCTCTACTCTACATTTTTTTTATTGCAGACAATGGCGGGGTGAAGGGGGCAGGGTGGACTGCTTCATTTGTAAAATACGTAAGTACCAGGGCCCTTCTCGGAAAGCCTGCAACACCCTTACTCTGCCAGCACTGCCAATGAGTCAGTACCAACATAACACCTAACCATCACACTTCTGGAAGTGTGACAATTGAGAAAATTTCAGGCCACACAAAGCTACAATAATGGCATGAGAGGCTGGTATTATTCATTTTCAATGCATATTGACCTAAGAAAAACGTTTGTTGTGCTCATCTCAAACTAAAAAGACAGCACCCCCATTTGGTGGACTGTCACTAGAGCCGATGCTGACAATTAAGTGCCGGTGCCGAGCACCGGAAACCACAAGCACAAATTAAGCATTGACAGGGCAAGGCAAGGTAGAGTAGGGTCACTCGCAATACAAGCTCTGCACCAGGCTGGATAGGAAAGGGCTAGCAACTTACAGAACATGCAAAAGGAATATGAACATGGCCCTGCAAATAAAATGAAAATGGGGTAGCAAGACCTGTAGAAGTGGAACCTCACATGGTCTATCCCAATTGCATCGGATGCATTGTGAACATGGCTAACACTTGTGTCACTCACTAGAAGTTGTTACATGCACCTACACGGGAGGAATTCTTTAGTAGGATGTAAAGCCAGCAAAAAAGTCAAATATTTGCTTTTTGTTATTACTATCCCAATTGCTTGACAGCAGGCCTCTGAACTCGTCGGCTCCCACTCCCTACTGAGTACATATAGCTCTGGTGTCAAAAGTAACACAAAGCGCATATTATTTGGAGCCCCTATATCCCTCATTGTTCAGAAAATTACAGAAGAGCCTGAAAGGGGCAAAGAATTTTGCACTGCAGAGACCCCGCATGGTGAATTGGAAACACATAGGGGGTCATTACGATGGCGGAAGGACAACCACTGCAAGCCATTCAGTGGCGATCCTTCCGCTATTGAACGTACGAATCACCGCCGGCCAGATTAATATGGCGGACGGATCCAAACTGCGACCATGGCAGGCGCAAAGACCGTCCGCCAAGGAACTGCCACAGGCTCTGCATTCCTAAAATAGTGGCAATTAGGATGCTGGCTTCAGCCGGCCTTTCAATTGCAGCAAAACCGCCATGGAAAAGCTGGTGGGGATTGGTTTCGGGGGCCCGTTGCGGGCCCCCCTTGTGTTGGGGGAGGTGTTTGTGCCCCCTACATTTCACTGCACCAAGTGGCAGGCACTGTGTGGTGCCTGCCACGTAGTGTAGTGAAAAGCACAACATGCAGTTTTGACATCGCAGCGGGTGCTGCAGTCAGCAGCACCAGCCTCAGTTCTTAAATTGAAAAATGTGACTGCCATGGCGGCGGTCGCATCCTAATTTGGTGTGCAAGACACCGCATGCATGGCGGGCGGTCCCATTCCCCACTATGATGGCGGGCGGACTCCAGTCTGTCCGTCATCGTAATCGGCCCCATAGTTAGGTCCTTTGTTGCTAGTTCTTGCTGCTGTTCAACAATAGGCCGAACGTAGGAGTGGCTTGGAGGAGTCTGCCATTAGGTGAACCTCTTGGTGTAAACCATGTAAACCCTGTTGTTGGAATAGCCGTAGAAGAAACAGATTAAGGAGTAAAAGAGGGAACACTCACTATAGGATTTGAGGTAGAGAAAACTGGGCTTGTTATACTGCTTCACAGGGCGCATGAGCCTTTTCCCCACTCTTTGGGGACAGCTAAAGAGAAGGCTACCTAGAGTGAATGCCTTGGGGGAGGAGGTCTGCGGGGGGGGATGAGAGATGTGGTTAAACAGTTTTGGGGCAGAAATAAACACATACAAAAATAGATATTCTACAAAAATGGAAAATGCACAAACCTGGAACCCTTTTCCACCTGTGACTCGCCTAGCCTTGAAAAGTAAAAAGATTTATGTCGCCTATGCTTCAAATACTAATTTATTGCAACTGTTCCTTGAAGAAATAGATTTTTTAAGCAATGGGATATCCTTGGCTACAAACTTCTGTCCTTGCTTTGTCGGTTGAAATGAAACAGCTTTTACAAAACCTTTTCACAGGCCGATGTGACGTGAAAGGCCTGGAATCTAACCTTGCCTTCCCAGTCTGACCCTTGTGTAGCATCCCCTTGTTCTGCAAGCTGATGGCTCTTGCTTACAGGTGAAAAGTATGCGCAAAATGGCAGTAATTTCATTAGTTTGTTACCATAATATTAGTATTTTGGGTCCAGATGTACGCAGTTTTTTTTGAGGTCGCGAACTGCCTGTTTGTGACAACAAAAATGTTTTTAGCATGCATGAAACACAAATTTCTGATCGTTAACGTGTAACCCAACAGCAACCTGGTTTTGTGATTCGGTATTTAGAAAGGGCGTCCCTGAGGTAGGACGATTTGCGACCCACTAGGAAACAATTAAAAGTTGTAAGATTTCTTACATTAGAAATTGCGATTTCCTAATTGTGATTCGGTAAGAATCTCAATTTGGAAAATGCAAATCATAGTTTTTGTACATCTGTCCCTAAACCCGTAATACAGTTATCTTGCTGTTTTTTCATTGTTGTAACTGTCACATTCATGGAAATTACAACGCATGTTTCTACGAAAAAAGGGAATTGCACCTTACACATAAGCAAGCATATGTCGGTAAGTATGTAATAGTCTTGGTAGTGGGGTGGGTGGTGTTTAGGGTGGATGGGGGTTTAGGGATGCGTAGCGTTTAGGGGAGGAGAGGAGGATTTATAGATCAGGGATTGGTGGTGTTTAGATGTTGAGAGGGTTTTTTTAGGTTTCACGGAGGGGTGGTGATTGATTTAAACAGTTCAGGGATGGGTGTGTTTGGGGTAGAGTGTTTTTTAGGGTTCAGGGATTCATAGTGTTAAGGGGTGGAGAGGGAGATTTAGGGTTCAGGGATGAGTGGTGTTTAGAGGTGGAGACGGTTTTTAGGGTTCAGGGAGGGGGGGAGTTTTGGAGTGGAGAGGGGTTTTTAGGGTTCACAGATGGGCGCTGGAAATGGATTCTTAGGGCTCATGGGTGGGATTTGTTCAGGGGTGTAGAGGTTTTTTAAGGTTCAGGAATGGGTGGTTTTTAGGGTGGTGAGGGTTTATTATGGTTAAGGGATGGGTGGAGGTTAAAAGTGGAGGATTTAAAAAAATATTCAAATAAAGTTGTTGAATCTTAAAATGTTTTCTTTTTTAAATGCTGTGTCAAAAGCAAGTTTCTGTTTACAGTTTATAAGATGCAAATGCAATGTCAAACATTTAATTTGATGTAATGACTGCATTGTACAGCTAGTTACTTTGAGATACATTACTACGCGATGCAAAAACTATTGTGGTAAAAACACGAAGAAAAGCAAAGTAAAGTATCTTGATTTAACAACTGGACATTCATTTAATTCAAAGATGCGGGTGGCTTTTATTAAGCACTTCAGCTGATATTAGTCATACAACACTTTACATTACCAAAGTGGCATAAGAACCATAGCTAATAACAATTTAAATACCCCCCAAAATGTCTTCATATTAGATTACCTCAACACTGCAAATTTGTTTCTGACATCACTTTTCTATCAAAAGTAACTGAAGTTTTAATCCATGTCACCCATTTTGGAAGGCTCTACAGCCTCGCTACAGAAAATATTCACTTCTTAAAGCAAATGGAAAAAGATCTAACTTCATTCCTACAACCCATATAATATACTTTGCGTCCTTGCGCAAAGCGTTTGTGACTATACAGCTTATTTATCAGAGTGACAGGTATTGTAACTTTTGAATAAAAAGGGTTGTCCTTTTAAACAGAACACACATAATTAAGAGGGGTAGTTTGCCAATTAGGGAATTTCAGCGACATTCACCTCTTTTCACCCCTGTCACTTTCAGGAGATAAAGGTGTGCAGCACTGCCTCTATGGTATAGATCATGGTCCTGGAGGCCCTGGAGTACCTATAGCAGTTATTGACAATGCATGCTCCTTTAGAGAGAAGGGGAATGCAAATGTGACCAATAGCTTTTTAAAACTTGTATATCAGAGCTCCTTAACAAAAGACAGGCGCCAGTCAAACTTGTATTGTGATTACCAGCTGAGGACCCTAACATTAACCACCACGCTGACTGCAAAGTGTAAATCCAACCCGGAGTGCTACAGAGCATAAGAGGGGAAGCAGCAGCAGTGGGAACAAGAAGCCAGCCACGGGACAGGTAAATAGAAAAGACTGAATTGCTTTAGCTGTATGTGTGTATGAGTGTGTGCCATTGTGTCGGTGAATGAGCATAAGTCCATATATTTGAGCATGTTATTGTGCCTACCACGCCGGTGGTAATTTGTGGCATATTGTAGGCATCTATGGTATGAGGGTGGTTTCACAAACAAAAGATTGAAAACCTAAATATCGTGATACAGAAATATTGTGTCAAAAATATCGCTCATAAAAATATCATTTTTTTATACTTATAATCTTAATGACTAAAATATCCCCCCAAAATATTGCTTTACATTAATATCTAAAAATATATACAAAAATATCGTTTTTAAAAATATATATCGTTAAAAATAGTAAATATTAAATATATTGACATGTAACAGTAATATCATGTAAATAATATGTAAAATATATATTAAAATATATTTAAACAAACACACACACACATATATATGTATGTTTAGGTAAGCATATATATAATAAAAACTCTTTTTAAAATAATGATTTTAATTTATATTATAATTTTCTATTTTGTAAGTTAATAATATAACATGTATATATATTTACACACATGCACAAAAAAAGAAAAAACATACATTAACTGGACTTTTTTTAAATCCCAATTTATTACATATGAAAAAGTAAACAATATACAAAAATACATTTTACTAAAAATATATTATATATTACAAAAAGTACTATATGAAAGATATAATTTCTAATACACAAAAACAAACAAGTAATATAGTTTAAACAATATTAACAAAACTATTCAATTCTAGGAATAATATATATATTGAGTCATGAGGGTTACAATTTCCTAATCCCACTCCAGTCTATGCAACAGCAGGGAAAGCGTTGGACTCAGGAGGGGTAAAATTATCTAATCTCACTACAGTCCGTGCAACAGAAGGGAAAGCGTTGGACTCAGGAGGGGTAAAATGTACTAATCCCACTCCAGTCTGTACAACAGTAGGGAAAGCGTTGGACTCAGGAGAGGTAACATTTACTAATCCAACTCCAGTCAGTGTAACAACATGGAAAGCTTTGGACTCAGTATAGGTAAAATATATTATTCCCACTCCAGCCTGTGCAACAGTAGGGAAAGCGTTGGACTCAGGAGAGGTAAAATGAACTAATCTCACTACAGTCTGTGCAACAGTAGGTAAAGCGTTGGACTCAGGAAGGGAAAAACTTACGATTCCCACTTCAGTCTGCGCAACAAACAGTAGGGAAAGCGCTGGACTCAGGAGGGGTCAAATTTACTTCTCCCACTCCAGTCAGAGCAACAGCAGAGAAAGCATTGGACTCAGGAGGGGTAAAATGTACTTTTCCCAATGAAGTCTGTGCAAAAGTAGGGAAAGTGTTGGACTCAGAAGGGGTAAAATTTACTATTCCCACTCCAGTCTGTGCAACAGTAGGGACCCTGTTGGACTGAGGAGAGTAACATTGCATTCAATAGTATAGTACACAGAAAGTACTTCACTTGAAACAAACAACATATTTTAACAACTCTATTAAATACCCCCAATATAAAATTCTAAATATAAAATTCAAATATCTTAATTTTAACAAAAATTTAAAAAAGTATAGATACATTTTACAATTTGAAATAATTATTATCAATTATTATTATTATTAATGTAATTTTAAAAACACAGCATATTTCCACAAACATAATAGCCAACAATTAAAATGTAATGAAAATAAACAAAGTATAACACAAATAACATATTAAATAATAAAACATTTTTTAAATAAATGAATAATACTTTTTTTATTTATGATTACTTAAACCTAAAATATAACTTAACAAATATAAGTTCACAATTAACATAATTATCAATTATATAATTAATAATAAGGTCATAATTAATTATCAATAAACTATTTGTTAATTAGCTTCCCACCCTGTAACCCTAAAAATGCAACAACCCGGGGGCGTGGCTTAGGAGCCAGGCATGGTGGACGCGTCTCATTAGAGCTCCGCCGGCCTGAGCCTATAATTGTCAACATATGTCGCTTATCCTGACCCCAGAGACCATTTGCACTACTGCACGATACGTGCGGACACCGCTGCTCGCCATGGGACCCCAATTCGGCAGCGATCGGCTTTGTCGGCCTGGGTCCAGCACGACGTGACCACAGCCCAGAGGGAGAAGGTGCCGAGAGCGAGGTGGACTGAGGTCTCGCGCACCCGAGACGGTGCGCAACGGCAGCAGCGGAGGCTTACAATGTATGTGCACGCTCTACTGCTGCGGCCGGTGACTCCCGGTTGGAGAGCCCATCCAGTCCCACGGGCGGAGGTGCCCCCAATGCGAGATCAAGGTGCCGGTAAGGCCTAGAGGCTGGGTGGAGCCTGCCGGCAGGCGAGACCGGGAATCACCGGGCGGTCTCGATGATGCTGAGGAGGATCTGGGGTGTGCAGAACCCCTGATCAGCGTGGTAGCCCCTCCCCCTCCTATATACAGCTTCAACCGGACCACGCAGGGAGCGTGTGGAGCTCCCGAAGGGTACACGGGGTGCAGCAGCGGAACCGACTGAGGTGCCCTCAGCGCTGGCACTGCGCAGACGCCCGTGTAGCTCGGGGCGGCCCGCATCGAGACGAGGTCGAGGCAGGCCCGATCCTGATTGCACCTGACCGGGGTGGACACATAGGCCGAGGGTCCGGTGAGTCTGGTCCCTGTAGGGGGTCTACTTGGCTGGCCTTTCCGGGCAGCGGAAGCGGCTGGGCTAGGCCTGGTGTGGCTTGCTGCCAGGGAGGCCAGATTCTGTGAGGCCTGGCCTGGAGCTCTGCCCAGGATCTGATTGGGACGCTACGGATGGTGTAGTGGGCCTGGCCTGGAAGATCCACATCTTGAAGACACGCACAGAAGGCGCCGCAAAGGGGCACCCTGGCTCACTGGATCCACCTGTCCTCTCTATACGCTCTTCGCCGCATACCTTCGCCTACACCCTCCTCCAACAATGGGCAAGGATAAACAGGGAGCAGCTGCCTCCAAGCAACACACGATGGACCATTATACCACCACAGGTCCAGGTAAGGAGGGCACCCCGGGTTCGTCCCCAGACAACGCTGCCCTGCTAGTGGCCATTACCCAGTCATGGACAGCGCTCGAGGCCCAGTCGGATCAGATGTGTCACTCCTTCGCCAAGACCTCCGGAAGGCTGTGGATAGGATCACAGAGGCGGAAACCAGGGTATCCACAGTAGAAGACACAGTCACTACCCTTCGGCAGAAGGTCGACAAGCTTACAGTCGTCTCACGGGAGTTGGTCTCACGGGTCGAGGACGCTGAAGGTAGGGCGCGGCGCAACAACATCCGCCTGGTGGGCTTTCCGGAGGGATGCGAGGGAACCTCCATGGATGGTTTTCTCACTGGTTGGCTCATGTCCATACTGCCGTTTGATGTTATGTCCCGCTGCTTTGTGATTGAGAGGGCCACCATGCCCTGGCCAGGAAGCCACTCCCCGGTGAGCGCCCAAGGGCTGTGGTCGCCCGGCTCCTCAACTATGCTGACCGCGACGCTAGCCTTCGATTTGCTCGGACTCACAAGGAAAAAATGGTCTATAACTCCCATGCAATCATGATATTCCCGGACTATACCAGACTGGTGCAGCAGCAGCGCCAATCCTTTGTGGCTGCCAAATGCAGACTTCGAGAACTAAATCTGTCCTATGCGCTGTTGTTCCCCACCAGTATGAAAGTAATTTTTAATGCCAAAACGTACTTCTTTGACTCCCCTGAGGAGGTATTTGCCTAGACTGACAAGAGGCGCAATCTCAAGCCACACAAACCGCCGCCGGTGGATTCGGACTCCTCGCAGGGGTCTCACAGGAGCTGTCAAAACAGAGGCACGTCGAGACAGCGGCATAGATCCTGCTCCAACTGGAGAGCCCTTGAGCTGTCTGCAACCACTGAGTGACGTGATCCCCAATAGTCCCTAGGCCTCATGCTATGACCACTGGCCCTCCATTGGGGTATGATCTACAATGTACTGGGGTCCATTATATCAGCTCTAGGCACGATGGAGGTCCACGCCCCTGGACATCTTGGGTTATGTTTCGTAATGTTGGGTTGGGTGGGGTTGGTTGGAGGGACTTCTTGGGTCTTCACGTTTGGGGCCTGAGTTATGTTTCCACCGCAACAGGCGGTGACGTGGGGGGATGACGTAATATAAAGGTAACACTCCATTGGGAGAACTAAACATAATCTCTTGGAATGTACGGGGGCTGTTGAACAAGGTCAAGCGAGAGACGGTGCTCCGCCTGGCAAAGCGCTATGAGGCCGATATTCTTCTGTTGCAGGAGACACATCTCCTTGGTACCAAAGCTCGTTGCCTTAACAGGTTTGGCTTCACCACTATATATCATTCCGGATTTCACGGATTGCACGGGGCACGGCGATCCTTATTCACAGACGTGTGCCAATCCACATCTCTAAAAACTGGTTAGACCCTGGCGGGCGTTTTACCATAGTCTCAGGCACAGTGGCAGGGGAGCAAATTACTATTGGGAGTGTTTATGCTCCCCCTCCGTTAGGCCAAACATTTGCCGACAAAATTACACAATTGTGGGGTGACCTTCCTGGCGGCTTGACGATTCTGGGTGGTGACTGGAATGATACCATGGCCCCCAAGATAGATGGCGGGCGGCGCATCCTGACTGATCCTCTTCTACTTCCAAGCTGAATATACTCGCACACACTTTAGGATGGTCTGACACATGGCGCGCGCTTCACCCTACAGAGGCAGGGTTTTCGTATGCATCGGCCGTCCATCACACACTCTTGCGGCTAGATTACATATTTCTTCCGCACAGTTATTCACATAGACTAGTACAGGCCTCTAACTTGGCTAGAGGACTCTTGGATCACTCGCCCGTTCAAATTAAGCTGCGCCTACAGGCCCCATGGACCTCGTGCAGGTGGCGCATGTCCCCGTGGCTCCTTCAGGATGCTAAGTATCAGGAGACTTTACGTCTCGCCATTGTAGAATATCTCTGGTTTAACGGGACTACCTCTCCATCGCCTGTAACATTATGGGAGGCTCTCAAGCTGACGATTAGGGGGACTAACATCAACTTTCATACGAGGGAGAAACGTATTCGCCTGGCACAAGTGCTGGAATTAGAGGACCGCCAAATCCAGTTGGAGTCGCAAATATTAGAAGGGTTGGACTCCAGCTCACGACGTAATCTGCAACTTGTTCAGCAACAAATTAGTCAGCACCTTACTGACGAGGCCAAGGAGGCATGGCTGGCAACCCAGCACAGGATTTATCAATGGGGCGATAAGTCCAGCCAAATGCTTCATCGGCTGTGCCAGGCTAGATCAGCCCCGGTACAGGTTCCTCTCTTGAGGGCCCCGGATGGCACACTATGCACCTCCCCCGATGCGGTGGTCCAAGCGTTTGCCTCCTTTTATTCTGACCTTTACCAGGAGTGTGAGTTGATAGCGGAGCATCTCATAGACGAATTTCTCTGAGATATCCTCCCCTGCAGGCAGTCTGATCAAATGCGCGACCAGCTGGATAGCCCCATATCGGTTGATGACCTACAGGCGGCGTTGGCAAGTATCCACCCTGGGCCCGAATGGTTTTCCCAGTGACTTTTTGCGTCCTCGTTTGGCGACCCTGGGCCTCCACTCACTAAAGGCCCTGCATGAAGCCTTAGAACAGCGTATCTTACCAACGGATTGGCGTCACGCCGAGATCGTGGTATTCTTAAAGACCGGTCGTCCCCCAGAAGACCCAGCCTCCTATCGGCCTATCTCATTGCTGAACTTTCAGCCTAAGCTCCTGGGCAAGGTCCTGGCGGACCGCCTCCGGTCTTGCATCCACGACCTTACACACCTTTACCAGACAGGCTTTATGCCGCAGCGCTCCACCAGGCACAACATCAGGCGCATCGACAATGCCATCGCGGGAGCGCCCAGCTTGGGTCTCCTGGCGACTGTCTTACTCGCCGACATTGACAAGGCGTTCGACTCCTTGAGTTGGACCTACCTCTTCAGGCTCTTGGAGGCTGTGAATATGGGCCCTCGGTTTATAGCCTATAAGAGGCTGCTGTATACAGACCTCACCGCGTCGGTTTGTGCCACGGGACATTGTTCTGCCCCTTTTCCCATCCGTCGGGGCACGAGGCAGGGTTGCCTCCGGTCCCCTCTCCTGTTCGCCCTTGCGATAGAGCCCCAGGCGGCATGGGTGCGCCAGGACCCGCTGATTCCGGGGATGGATTGGACACGGGAGCACTCCGCTAGAATCGCACTTTACGCAGATGACGCTCTCTTCTTCATGTCGGACCTATGGTTCTCGGGGCCACGCGTCCTACAAATCCTGCTAGTGTTTAGCGAAACCACTGGGTTGTGCACCAATCCATCCAAATCTACACTTTTTCCTATTTACGGGGACCAGAGGAGTCAAGGCTGGGCCTCGGAACTGCACTTTGCCGATTCTGGCTTCAAGTACCTGGGGGGTTTTATTTTGCCGTTCCCCACAGTCTCCTGGACACACAATATTGCTCCACTGCTCCCTGCTGTCCGTAATGAGACAACAGTCTGGTCCCAGCTACCTCTGTCTCTATACGGAAGGTCCGCCATTTTCAAGATGGTGTCCTTACCGCGCCTACTATATCGGCTCCAAAAGTTTCCATACTCCATCCCTCCATCATGGTTTACACAGCTTAATGCTCTTCTGAACAGGTTCCCAAGAGGGTCGGCCCTGAAATGGTTTAGTAGCTACTTGAAGGACCGCAAAACTATTGTCCAGATGGGTAACATCACCTCCAGAGAGCGATCCGTAACTATGGGTGTGCCTCAGGGCTCTATTCTGAGCCCCACTCTTTTTAATGTCTATATGGCCCCCCTAGCCGCAGTGATCCGAAACTACGGTTTCGATGTCCTGTCTTACGCAGATGATACCCAAATTCTGGTCACACTGGGCCCGGATCCCATTGAAACCAAGAAGCGTTTTAAAGATTGCCTGTCACATGTGGACAAATGGATGACAGCTAATCATCTTCAGTTAAATGGGACCAAGTCGGAGATTATGCTTTTTGGCAAAGCGTTCAACCACTGGTCGCAGGACTGGTGTCCATCCAGACTTGGCCCATGTCCTCCTCACAAGAACCTGGTTCGTAACCTAGGCGTCCACTTGGATTGCGGTCTGTCTATGAAGGGACATGTGAACCACATTATTGGCACCTGTTTTGGTGTTATGCGGAGCCTCCGTAAAGTCTTTAAATGGCTCCCCCTTGAAGCCCGCAGACCCTTAATACAGGGTCTTATAATTAATAGAATGGACTACGGCAACGCCTTACTGGTATCTATCAATTCCGATCTTCTCGACAGACTCCAGGTCTTACAGAACACCGCAGCGAGGCTGGTCCTCGACCGCCCTCACAGATCACCGTCGGCACCCTGCCTTAAAACTCTACACTGGCTTCCTGTGAGAAAACGCGCTCTTTTTAAGACCTTGTGTCTTACACATAAGCAAATGTATGAAAAGGGTCCTAATTACTGGATGCAAAAACTTCGATGGTATAAACCATCTAGGGCTCTGCGCTGAAGTGACTCTGCTCTGCTCACCCCTCTTAAGATCCGCACGGTTAGACAGGGTGGGCGTGCCTTCTCTTTTCTGGCCCCTGCATCCTGGAACAAAATGCCATTTGAACTTCGCAGCATGCCAGACCACAACTGTTTCCGAAAAAGATTGAAGACCTGGCTGTTTGTATAAGCGCCGTGGGTTTCCTTTCCTCCTGCTCGCTGCAGACTGCAAGCGCCATGAGACTCGCGAGAGTGATATGTGCGCGATATAAATACCCATGACTTGACTATGGCAAGGGGGTGTGATTTGGGTAGTGCTCTCCACGTGTACACAATCTACGTTTTGCGGGGACACTGCAGCGGCCGATGTCTAAGCGTATCATTCTGCCTCACACCTCTTGGTGATAAATGAGTGGTGGTATGGGCCCCAGTCGGACCCGGCCTACGCCGTTGAGCAATTGCTATGTCCGGCACCCTTTGCTACATCGCTTGTATAGTAATGCTTCTCTAGATACTCTACCTCCGGCTTGCCGTACAGTCATACAAATCTGGAGGCGGGCGGTTCGGTCCGTGGGATGGTGGAGTAGACTGATATGCTCTACTCCCCTATGGCATGGCACATTTCTTCGACCTGTTGCGGCGCTCTGCGGATTCCGTAAATGGGACCTCAGCGGGATTTCCACGCTGGGGGATGTCATGCGGGGCACCACGCTTAAATCCTTTCAAAGGCTGCAGTTGGATTATTACCTCCATAAATCACAGTTCCACCGCTATCTACAGCTTCGACATGCCTTAGAACCCCAGATAGGCCAACTGGAGGCTCTGCCTGAGTTCCACCCGTTAGAGGGTGAGGGTCGCCTACTGATAGGGGACATCGGGGATCACAAAATTCGGCAAATATACCAGACACTCAACACACACTCTAAGACAACTATCCATAAAACCAGAGCGGCATGGGCTGTGGATCTGCCGGCCGTCACAGACGATGACTGGGCCGAGCCTTGGCCTGCCGTCGGTATTCAGCGGTGTCTGCTAGATACAGGCTCATCCAGTTTAGGTGCCTCCACCGAGTGTATTACACTCGCCATTGGTTGTGGAAAATGGGTGCAATTCAGTCCCCTATGTACTCCGCTGCTGCTCTGAGGATGGATCCTTTTTGCATAAGGTGTGGAGCTGTGTGGCAATTCTGCTGTTCTGGACCAGTGTGGTGTCTTGCCTGGGTCAGGTCCTGGCCTGGACTATTCCGCTCGACCCCAGACTGGTACTTCTACATGGCACAGACGATATTGGGGGGAATCGCTATAAACAGCACCTTTTATTTCTTGGCCTCACTTCACCCAAAAGGGACATAGCGCAGCACTGGAAAGACACCTCCCCGCCCAGTGTGACTAAATGGAAAAAGGCTCTGGACAGATGCATGACGGCCAAAATTGTGGTGTTTCAGGCGAGAGGGTGTCCACAGAAGCATGGGAAGATTTGGGCCCGCTGGGCCACATACCGAGGTATAGATCTGCCCCCAATGTCACTGTCTGCCTCTCATGACCCCATTGAACAATTGGTAGTTAGCAACTCACTTGCGTAGTGTACTGGTTTTGTATTTCTGTGGATGGAAATTGATATAGTATGCGTAATGCTTCATAAGGGTGTTAGTGCTGTTTACATTGTGTTTGGTCTTTTGTTCTGCAGACCATACGGGTTTTATTTACGTACTTTAACACATGCACAATGTATGTATTATCCCTGCTGGGCTGCGCCCATTTGCTACGATGGAAAATCAATAAAAATGTATTGTTAAAAAAAAAAAAGCAACAACCCGCACCTAACATATAATTTTAAATATATCTTAATTACAAAATGTACATAATTAATTATGGATTAAAAAATAATTGATAATAGTTTTACATTAATTATTAACTATAATTAATTTACTTCCCATCTTGTACCCCTACAAACCCAACAACCCGCACCTAACATATAATTTAAAAAATCTTAATTACAAAATGTGCATAATTATCAATTAAATAATCAATAATAATTTTAATTATTATAAATTAATCATAATTAATTTACTTCAGACCCTATATCCCTATAAACCCAACCACCAGCACCTAAAACATAACTTAAACAATCAATTAATTGTATAATTTACATAATTATCAATTTAACAATTTAAAATAAATTATTAATTTAAATTAATTTACTTCCAAACTTGCACCCCAACAAACCCCACAACCTGCACCTAAAACATAATTTAAAAAATTAATTAATTACACAATTTACATAATTGTCAATTACATAATAAATATTTAAAAATTAATTATATATTAATTATAATTAAATTACTTCCCACCCTGTACCCCTATAAAACCCACAACCCGCTACAACACTAAAAATTGCAATAAACAGTTGAAATTAAATTAAAAATAAACTAAAAATGTACAATATTAAAAAACACTAGCAAAAATTATACAAACAATTAAAAATATATACATATATATATAATTAAAATATACTTAAATACATAAAAATAATTTAAAAATGATACTATGAACAAAGATATTTTTGTAAATGATATTAACAACATAGATACTTTTAACTTCAATATTAACAGCATAGATATTTTTGTAAACGATATCACCAACATAGATATTTGTGTAAACGATATTATTAACATCGATGTTACCTACCTTAGAAAATGGATATTCTTGTCAATGATATTCCTGCATCACAATATTGTGTATCATGATAATAAAAACTCTATATTTTTGCATCTTGATATTTGTTCTCTCTGTATTTTGTGCAAACACAATGAGGTTGCCCACCACTTGTTAAAATAACAGCCCTGGCAGAGTAATTGCTATTTTGACATATTTGGGGCCTCTATGACATTAGATTGTATGAAAATGGGTTATTAACTGGGGAGGTTGTGATTTCCTCGGAAATAATAAGTCCAAAATCTTCTGAGGTTCAACACACAATAAGTTACCCTGGCCACAACAGCAGATAGATTTTACTTAAATATACGTCTGTAAAGTATTTAGCAGTGCCAAAACAATAAAAAAATTCGAAATACGATACGGTAAAAAACCCACAACCAATTAAAAAAAATAAAGAAATAATTGTGAGAAGAATGACACCAAAATGCCTAATATCCAAAAAGGAGAACCAGTGATAAATATTTTGAAGGTTTTAGGACAAAATCGCGAAGAAAAACTAAAGCACCAATCTGAAGTCACTGTTCGTGGTTAACCAGGACCTAAGTGTGATTTTGGGGTGACTGAAATAGAGCGGAGGTCAGATACCCCAAACAGGTCAACCCTGCCGAAGATTTTACCTTCGGACCTAGGGCCTGATTTAGAGATTAGTGGCCAGGTTACTCTGTCACAAACCTGACAGATATCCTGTCTTCCTTATTACAAGTTTAAATATATCATGTGGAATGAATATTAAGGTTGTTTGCTGCATTTCCTGAGAGGAGGACTCCAACTCCCAGCCTTCCTGCGGCCCAACTGCTGCTAATGCTGTCTGCCCGCGCCCAGAGTGGCAAAAAGGGGTCAGGGCTTCCCACAGCGCAGGAGCCCGCTGTTTGCTGCATTTCCTGTGGGGAGTACTCCAACTCTCAGAATTCCTGCAGCCTGAGTGCCACCAACGCCGTCTGCCCGTGCCCAAAGGCACTGAAAATGGGCTAGGGCTTCCTGCAGCGTGGGAGCCCGCTGTTTGCTGCATTTCCTGTGGGGAGGACTCCAACTCCCAGCATTCCTGCGGCCGGAGTGCCGCCAATGCTGTCTGCGGCGCCCGGGGGCGCTGAAAAGGGGCAGGGCTTCCCGCAGCGCTGGCGTGCCTGCTCCGCGCCCGGGCCAAGGGCGGGCCCATCTACGCCCATTTGGAGCCCAAAGGAGGCTGGGCTGGGCCCCCCTCTGACATCTGGCATAGGCAAGGTTTACAAGATCAATCAATCAATCAATCATTTAATTTGTAAAGCGCCCTACTTACCCGTAAGGGTTTCAAGGCGCTGGGGGGGGGGGGAGGACCAAACTGAGTCTTGGTCCTGCAAACCTTGGCAAGATGACCCCTCTTGCCACAAGCCCTGCATAATGCTTTTCTAGCCATACACTTGGGACTGGAAGCTATATTCCCAGGAGCACCACAACGATAACATTTAACAACCCCTATACTTGTTCCTAAAGTAGCAGTATTAGCACGAGGAGTATCATTAGATTTATTTGGCAGCCTATTAGGAGTTTTAGTAAACTGATGATTGAATTTCACCTCCTTTCTCCATTTGTTTCTTCGGAACTGTGGAATTACTACAATTTTCCATTTCCTTTATCCACAATTCAGTGAGTTCTAAACGTTTGGCAATCTGTATCGCCTCTTCTAAAGTCGAATCTTTAATAAGCAATTTCTCTTGTACTCTCTTATTATAAGTACATCTCACAATTTGGTCACTTCTAAGGGAATCTGCCAAACTCTCAAAGTGGAAAGTCAGTGAAAGACCTCTTAAGGCAACAACATATGTACCAATATCCTCATCTATCTTTTGTTTACGACAAAAAAAATTATCTCCTTCTAGCACAACATTCACCTTAGTGGTGAATCTTAAATCTAACATCTGCATTGTCATCTCGTAGACATTGTTTGGTTGACCATCTCCCATCCCTAAGAAAATTTCAGGTAGATCCTCGTATAGGCGGCATCCTTCAACACCTTAGTGGTGAAGTAAGATTGTCTGCCTACACACAGGACCATACTTATCTGCACCAGTAGCAAGGATAGGAAGTTAAAAATATTTTTTTCCAATCCTTCCAAAGAATAGCAGGGTCACCTGAAGTAGGGAGGAAAGTTAGTGGTGCAGATAACCCTTGATCAGCCATCTTAATTATTAAATATAATTACAAAATACAATCAGTCCCACCAGTAAGAAACCAAAGATTAGATACAACAACAAACTAATATAACTAACTAAATTAAGAACTGAAAACAACGGGGGCGTGGCTAACCGAGCAGCGAGATGGCCGCTCTCTGAGCGAGCTCCGCCGGCTGCACATGTATAAATCCTTTATTATCCTAAGCGACGCTACCGAGGGGCCCGGCTTCCGGGTGAAACTGATGCGACAGCCCGGAGGCACGACCGACTGGATCCTTGCCGCTCGCGAGCGGCTGCGCGCCGAGACCTGGCGACCGTGATTGACGCCGGCCCGACTGCTGGAGCCCGCCTGCAGCTGCGGAACTCGAGGCGGCGGTGACACCTGGCTGGACCTCGGGGATTACTAGGCCCACGGAGATCGGCGGAGAGGAGGCCACTCAGGCGCCCTTGATGCGAGACTGGAGGCTGTCGGTGGCCACTACGCGGTGATAATTGTGCACGGAAGGAGGGAGCGGAGCGGCTATTCACCAGAGGTAACAGATCGGGGGAAGGGCTGAGGCAGAGGCGCGACGCCGCCATTTTGCGGTGCGTCCGGGTCGTTAGAGGAGAAGCTGCGGACCCGTGGCGCACTACAGCCCACACTGTGTATGCCCCTTGCTTGGCGTGCCCCGGAGCCCCTGCTGATCGCCGTTGGGTGTTCAGGTGTCGATCTTGCCCTGACACCAGGAGCTCCGCTCCCGGGCACAGAATAACGTGCGGACGGCCTCGGCCTGCTTCTGCCGGAGCCTCTCAGGAGCCTCTCACGTGCTTTGTCCTCCACTAGGAGATCGTGGGGGAAACTTGGTGGGGTCGCCGCAGGACACTGGGCAGCCCACTGTGATTTGGCGCTTCTGCCCCCGAGTTCCCTCTTGTGACGCCTCGCACTGTGCCAGTCAGCTCTAGGGGCCTGCGCGGCGCGCCGGAGAGCGCTTTCTGCCGCGGCCTGCGCTCCGCGCCCCGCGCGAGCCAGTGATGGGGGGCACGAAGGATGCCAAGCAGCCTAAATTGACTTTTGACCACAAGCAGAAGGCCAAGCAACAGGCAGTGGAAACGGGGGCCGCGTCGTCACCTCCTAAGAGCCCTGCGGCCGAAGTTGATTTTGGCGCTCTAATGATGGAGGTCAGATCTAGCCTGAAGAGTATCGACACAAAGCTGGATGCTATGGCTGCACAACTAGAGGCGGTAAAGTCCAAAGTGGACGTGCACGAAACGAGGCTGGACTGCCTAGAAACCAGACATGCCGAGTGTGCCGAGTTTCAGCAACAGGCGAAAAACCACATCACCAATATTGAGCGCGAACTGGAGGCCATGCGAGCAAAGGCGGACGATCTGGAAGCGCGTTCCCGGAGGTCCAACGTCCGAATCACGGGAATTCCGGAGACAGACAACACCGGAAAGATGGAGGTCTTTGTGTCTGATCTTTTACACGAGCTGTTCGACCCGGACCTGTCCCAGGTGTTCACGGTGGAGAGGGCGCACAGGACTCTGGGCAAGAGACCGCCACCAGGCGCCACCCCACGCCCTATATTAGTCAAGCTACTCAACTTTCAAGACAGGGACCGCATCCTGCAGATGGCCCGTGAAAAGGGCAAGATCATCCATAAAGGGAATCATATCTCATTTTACCCTGATTTCACCCCCCGTGTCCAGGCAGCCAGAAAGGAGTTCATACCTGCGAAGAAGCTCCTGATGCAGGCCGGAGTCCAATACTCCTTGTTATACCCAGCAAAATTGAAAATCTTCCATGAACGAACTGCTCACTTTTTCACCGACGCTAAGTCAGCCCTAAAGTTCGCTAAACACATCAGTGGCCCTGGTGCCAGACGCAAGTCGCCGAGGTTGGAGGAGGACGCGGCCTGCACGAGCGACAATGATTGAGGTACCGAGGGTAAAGTGATCTGTGTTGGCCCCTTTCACTAAAGCTGTCATTTGCTGGACTGTTTGGTCCCCTCTGGATGTGAACTGGGGGACGCTACTGGAACTGATGGAGCTGGCCCGCTCATGTTGGGAGGGTCTTGGTTGCTGATTGTGTCACAGGTCTGGGGCATATTGGACGGCAAACAGCTCCAGTACTGTTTGTTCCATGCTGCTGGGCACCTCTTGGGTGTCGTTTAGAACCTTAAGTGTGCAGCCACCCTGTGTATTCAGGGGTGTCAGCTGGGAGCGCCTCGCCCCATGGGGAATCTCCTGTTGTTTTTGTTCTCGATTGACTCAAGTGCGATTCAGAGCACAAATGGGATTCTAGCGCAACCTGTTTGGGGGGTTGGCGTGGGTGGGGGGTGGGGGGGAATGTTGAGTGTTTGGTTACCGGTGCTGATGGAGCGTATTGCAATCTATCATCTCATGACTGTGCTGCGCGGGGGTAGGCGGCGGTCTGGGCCTGTTTGTGTGGGGTGGGGGGGCGGGGCGGCGGCCTGGTTGCCCTGGATGTGCCACAGACATGGGGGGAGTTAAACTGTGGACTTGGAACATTCGTGGCCTTGGGGACTATAAAAAAGCCAGATTGATGCATACTATGTTGACCAGACACAATGTAGACATTTGCTTGTTGCAGGAAACTCACATTAACTCGACCCCATCGCCCAGGCTGAAACACCACAGGTGGTCGCATGTATATTCAGCTATATACTCTAACTATGCCCGGGGGGTGGCTGTCCTTATACGGAAGGGGTTGGATTGGAGAGAACATCATTGTGTGCTGGATAAGGAGGGTCGTTATGTACTGGTGCATGGCTCATTGCAGGGTAGACCGCTAGTTCTGGCCGCTGTATATGGCCCCAATGTGGATGACCCTGAATTCTTTCGCAATGTTTGGGCGCAAATTGTGTTGCTTGATTGTAACCTGATAGTGGTGGGGGGGGACTTCAACGTGGTGCTGGACGACGAATTGGACAGACGGGGTGCTAGTAGACCTACACATGCGAGGGCGAGACAGGCGTTGTTGGATGTGCTGGAGGAGGGGAGACTGACTGATGTGTGGAGACTTCGGCACCCTGGGGAGAGAATGGGGACCTGTATCACGTGCCATCACGACGCTTGGTCCCGCCTAGACTTTTGGCTGCTGTCTCCTGAGGTGGCTACATGGGTGGGGGAGGTAGAAATTCAGGCTAGGTCGCTCTCGGACCACGCCCCCTGCATGCTAGAGCTACGGATACCTAACGTGGCCCCTAGGGCGTTTTCGTGGCGGCTGCCGCCCCACGCTCTTACAGATCAGGTGTTCACGGAAGAAATTAGAGATGACATTGTCAAGTACTTTGCGGACAACGAGGGTTCGGCCTCTTCTGAGGCCGTGGTGTGGGATGCCTTTAAGGCGGTAATACGGGGCCAATGTATAGCTCGACGGGCAGGGGTGCTACATTCCATACGTCAGACACTGGCTAAGCTAGAGCAAGAACTCAAGGAGCTGGACTCGGCCTTCTGCCGAGACCCGACGTTGGCTATTGCAGGTAGTCTTAAAGCAAAACTGTTGGAGTTCAACGAGGAGGCGCAGAGAGAGGTGAAGTTCTTAGGGAAACAGGCCGAAGCCCGCAGATACGGGGAGGGTGATAGACCGAGCAGGACACTAGCTAGGCTGATTGCTCCCCAGGCTCAGGCGCGCTATGTACACACTATCATGAACAGTGAGGGGACACAGGTCACGGGCCAGGAGGCGGTGCTGAAGGCCTTTGCCGATTTTTATACTTCCCTGTACACGTCCAAACACTCTGCTGCCCCGACTTCCCTGGACGATTTTCTTGACTCTATCGCCCTTGTCTGGTTCAATGACAACCATAGGAAATACATGGACCTGCCTGTCTCGGCCCAGGACATAGCTCAGGTTATCAAAAGCATGCCGGCTAATAAAGCTCCCGGCCCAGATGGCCTCACCACAATGTTTTACAAGACATACGTTGAAGAACTGGCCCTGAAATTGCACTCTGTATTCGTGGAGGCGCTGGAGCTGAATGCTCTCCCAGACTCCATGCGCGAGGCACTCATTGTCACTCTATTAAAACCCGACAAAGACGAACTGTACCTGGACTCCTATCGTCCCCTTTCTCTCATAAATGTTGACGCTAAAATCTTTGCCAAGGTCATTGCGGACAAACTACAGCCGCTGCTGCCGATCATCGCTCTCCCGGACCAGTCAGGATTTATCCCTGGCCGTGCCACCTCGCACAACCTCAGAACACTTTTCTCCATCCTACATTATCTCCACCCCTCCGTCCAGGCCGCGGTCGTGTTTCTAGACGCGACCAAGGCCTTCGATTCGCTAGAGTGGCCGTACCTATTTCGTGTCTTGGGCAGGATGGGCTTTAGTCGTAACTTTATTACTCTCATCCAATTACTATATGACAGACCTCGCGCTCGGGTGCGAGTGAATGGCCTGGTGTCCGAGCCCTTTCCCATCTCCAGGGGGACTAGACAGGGATGCCCACTGTCGCCCCTCCTCTTCGCTATTGCGATGGAGCCACTGGCGGCCAGAATACGCCAACACCACACGGCGAGAGGGATAGGCTTCAGCTCTCGCAGTCTGCTGATCTCACTTTATGCAGATGACGTTACTCTGTATGTCTCCAGCCCCGCGGAGAATTTGAACCCATTGCTTCGAGAATTTGTACGTTTCGAGGGTCTGGCGGGCGTGTCTATAAACTGGTCCAAGTCAGTTGCGTTCCCTCTCACTGACGGGACAGCCCAACCTCCTTCGGACTACCCCCTACGTTGGGAAACTGACGCGGTCAAATATTTGGGTATTTGGATTAGTCGAGACACACAGGAACTATGGTCTCTTAACTTCGGCAGAGCGGTCGACTGGCTGGAGCGGAGGGTGGAGGTCTGGAATAAACTTCCCCTGTCCCTGGTCGCGAGGGTGGCACTGGCAAAGATGGTAGTTCTCCCGAAATTCCTATATCTGTTCGTTAATCTTCCGCTGCCCATGACTGCGTGCTTCCATGCACGAGTCCGCTCCCTGCTTGTGTCTCTGGTGTGGGCTGGGCGGCAGGCGCGGACCTCTTGGGCTTTGCTCACACTCCCGCTGCGACAGGGGGGCCTTGGAGCGCCTGACCTTAAGCTTTACTCGCTGTGCGCTCAGGCTCAATTTTTGCACTTCTGGGTGTTCCCCACCCCCTACCAGCCACATGTGGCGGTGGAATTGGCCGCGGTTGCCCCGCTGCCACTTCGGGTGGCGTTGTATGGCAGGGTTTCCCGCCCCTCGAAGGAGGTGGACACCGTTGAGATGATCCGCTGGTCATGGAAGGAGCTACGCCGGAGGGCGGGCCTTCCCTTGCTCTATGCGCCGGCCATTCCGCTGCGTAGTAATCCGATGCTGCCTTGCCTTAGCGCTAGGGGTGATACCATCACGCTCCAGGGGAGACGGGTGGCCACTTTCGCTGACATCTACCCTGATGGGACGTTTGGTGAGTTGGGTGTCCGTGAGGACGGACGGCCTACCTCGTTCTCGGACGCGCTTCTGTATCACTCTCTCCAGGAGTCCTGCAAGAAGATGTGGCCTCAATTCCCCGAGGAACCCCCACAACTGGATGCCCTCCAAAACTTGCTGTCACGACCCTCCCCCGCGAAACTAGTATCTAGACTATACAACTGCATGCAGGAGCAGGCCCCGCTCACCGTGCCTGGGGCCAAACAGGCTTGGGCCACAGATCTGGACGATACCCTGTCAGATGCTATGTGGGAATACTGCTGTACGCAACTCACAGCGCTGTCACCGAACTATAGACTTCGACTGGTCCATTTTAAATTCTTGCACCGGTACTATCGCACACCAGTGCTGCTCCGCCGCATGGGGATCCGCACTGACGCTTCCTGTTGGAAGTGTGGTGGAGCTGACGCGTCCTTCATCCACGTGGCGTGGAGCTGCCCTAAGCTAGTTGAGTACTGGTCGAGCATCTTTGAGGCCATCAACCGCATTTTACACAGAGCAGATGAACCCACTCCGCTTTTGGGGCTCCTGGGATACGTTAAAGACACCGAACCCGCCGACAGGAAACTGCACGCGATGCTGCTACTTTACGCTAAACGCCAAGTGGCGCTACACTGGGGCCGTGGAGCCTTGCCTACGTTCGCCGCATGGGTTCGCGACGTTACATATGGTCAGACACAGCTCACGACCTACTGGGAGACGATGCCCACCGCATCTAGGCCCAATGACATCTGGGAACCCTTCCTGCAGTGGACAAGAGAGCGGGCGGGTTCGGCTGCCTCTGTGGACTCCCCCGGGACGGGTGTTTCGGATGACATGGGGTGAACCTTTGAGCCCTGTACACATTGTGATGGAAGGATGGATGCTTGTTTGGTGGGTGTGCCTGAGGGCTGTGGAGTGTGTTGCTCCTGCCGGATCCCGTGCCTGCTGCATGCCTGTAGGATTTGACGTGTTGCCCCCCTCCCCGTCCGGGCGTCTTGCTGCTTTGTCCTGCTGCGTCCCCCGCCCCCCCGCCCCCGCCCTATAGCTGCTGCTTTGCGAACCTCCTGCAGCCACCAATGCTGCTTGTAGTCGTCCCTCTATGACGGACGGGTCCTGGTATGTTAGCCCCTGCGTAAGCGAGCTGAGATGTCTGTTGGTTTTCTGCAATAGCTCCGCACCGAAAGTTTGCTGTTTCCCTCCGATTGTTGCGGGGGGGTTGGGAGAAAAGGTGGTAGCGGACGATTTACCTATAAGTTACCCTCTCCACGAGCTGCGGTCCTAGTACTCGCCGGAGTGTCAGGACGGGACCGTGTGCCTAGGATTCGATTCCAGTTCACAAAACCCAGAAAATGTCAGACCCTCCACTCTTCACTGGTCGCGCCGTTGTACTCCTCACCAGGGCCGAGGGTGTGTCTCTCCCTGTATGTTAGGATGCTGATATTGTTTATGACTCCTGATATGATACACCTCCATTGGAAACATTTGTCGATATCGCGGCCTGCCTCCGGGTTGTTGGCGTGACGCAGTGTAACCATCCCTTTGCACAATAAAGGTCTTTAAAAAAAAAATAAAAAAATAAAAAAAGAACTGAAAACAACAAAACAAATTGTTGCTTGAAGAATGTTCAACTCGGTTCCTCGTTAAATTGTTGATTCCTCGAGGTCGACATTTTAAAAATGTAAGCTATTCTCAAAAAATTCAATTTCTTGGCTTCGTTGTGATGGAAACATTGTATTTTTATGTAGAGTGAGGGAATTGTTCCCACTCGTGTAAAATAGTTGCCAAAACGTAAAGTTTAGGTCAATTGTCCGAAGGAAATCGGGCTTGTATGAGCAGCGTGAAGGTCGTGGAGAAATAGAGAGTGAGACAGCTCTCAAGATTGCAGAGCGTGCGCACAAGCGTGAAGAACAAACAGCACGAGTGAAGAATGGAGTCGCAGCAGGAAAGCGCGAGTCCAAATGCAGCCTTGGGATACCAGTAAGCGTTCCAAAAATGTTTGGTGTTTGTTTTTAAGATTTCCAACCATTCTTGCAGTTCGTTATGAATTTCACGTCTAATAATTGAAAATTAACACAGCTGGCATGCCATTTTACAAAGCGGTAACATTCTCAAGTCTTCAAGACATGCGAAGTGCATTTTTTGACAAATAAGCGGGTTAGATCAATTAAGCACGCTGTTTCCATAGTAAATTCGATCCAGTCAAACACACACCATGTCGGTAGTGAAATTGTAAGTTGGATCCGATTCAGTTAATTAGGCCCACTGAGCATTTCCACAGTAATATCAATCCAGTCAAGCATGCCCCACGCCGGTATCGTAATTTCTGGGTTGAATCGATTCAGTTAAGATCCATCCAACTGATACACAGCCGTATAGGAAGGTAAAAAGTATAGTTGCAGTCAAAACACGCAGGAAATAAGTAGCCAGCAGAAGGTTGTGCAGAAAGTACTTACAGTAATATGCAGAGACTCATTTGTAATAAGATAGTAGAAGTACTGTCTTGTACTGAGTTCTTAGCGGTAGTAGTTTCATCCAGGGGTGGAGGTACTGATGATCATCTGCCCCCTGCGCAGATCAAAGTCAACTTGTCGCCAATGTAAAGATCCAGACAAGTTGTGAAGATGAGGTATCTTTATTGAAGAGTAACATCAGGTACCTCCAGCTCAGCTTCACAGCTATCAGCAAATAAAATCCTTTTCAAAGGATAATATTCCAGCCTGGCAACAAGGTCAACATTCCAACATATGTAGATAACTCCACACAAATACTACCCCTTCACGACCTACTTCAAATCGTTTTATGGCGCTGATGGACATGGAGGCTTGTGATTCTCGACTGTGTACTAGGGAGGAATCTCAGAATGCAGTGGGGTATGTATCTCGGGAAAGTTTGGACGATGAAGTCCCTCCCCCAAAAGGACAAGGATACCTTTACAGCCATCACCTGGAACATGGCAGGACTGGGGCAGAAATTGTTGGACCAGGATTGGCTAAAATACATTCGCACTTTTGACCTAGTATGCCTGCAAGAGACTTAGGTAGTGGGTCCTGTTAGTATAGATGGATATAGATCATACTACACCCCTGCCATTGCCCAAACCGCCGGAAGGGCGAAGGGCGGGATTGTCAAATTTTTAACGAATGCCATGAGATTTAAAGTTTTATCATCTTAATCAAATCAAATCAAATCAGGTGTTTGTTAAGTGCGACTACTCACCCGTAAGGGTCTCAAGGTGCTGGGAGGTGTGGGGGGGGGGGGGTTTGCAGGTTCCATCAAGGAGGGGGTCTGTCGAAGAGCCAGGTTTTGAGGTTTCTTGCGAAGATGGGGAGAGATGTTATCTGTCTGAGGTGGAGCAGAAGGTCATTCCAGGCTCTGGCCGCGCGGAAGGAGAAGGAGCGGCCTCCCGATCTGGTCTTTCTGGTGCGGGGGACCACAGCGTAGGAGTGCTGGGCTGATCGCAGGGTCCTTTGGGGTGCGTGGAATTTGAGTCAGCTATTCAGGTATGCTGATCCGTTGTCGTGGAGGGCCTTGTGAGCGTGGGTTAGCATCTTGAAGGTGACTCTAGCTTCGATGGGGAGCCAGTGGAGTGTGCGCATGTGATGGGAGATGTGGCAGTGTACTGGCAGGTTGAGTACCAGTCTTGCAGTGGCGTTTTGGAGGTTCTGTAGCTTGCGGGTGAGGTTTCTGTTTATTCCGGCATAGAGTGCGTTGCCGTAGTCGAGCCTGCTGGTGAACAGGGCATGAGTGACGGTCTTTCTGTGTTCGAGGGGTATCCATTGAAGGTCTTACATAGGAGGCGGAGGGTGTGGAAGCAGGAGGACGAGACGGAAATGATCTGGCGGCCCATTTGAGCTCTGAGTCCAGGATGATTCCCAGGTTGCGTGCGTGGTCCGTAGGGGTGGGTGGGCTTCCGAGGGCGGGGGGCCACCAGGTGTCATTCCAGGCATCTGGGTTTGGGCCCATGATGAGTACTTCCGTTTTGTTTGTGTTTAGTTGTAAGCAGCTGTTATTCATCCATTTGGCGACGGCTTCCATGCCTTCTCGAAAGTTGTGTCTGGCGGTGTTGGGTTCGTTGGATAGGGAGAGGATGAGTTGGGTGTCGTCTGCGTATGACACCATGTTGAGTCCGTTGGTTCTGACGATGGGGGCGAACGGAGCCATGTAGACATTGAAGAGAGTAGGGCTGAGGGAGGACCCCTGGTGGACTTCGCAGGTGGTTGGTGTAGGGTCCGAGAGGAAAAGGGGGAGTCTGACCCGCTGCGTTCTGCCGGAGAGGAAGGAGCGGATCCAGTCGGGGGCCTTGTCTTGGATCCCTGCGTCATGCAGTCTGCATATTAGGGTGCGGTGAGAGATTGCGTCGAACGCCGCTGAGAGGTCAAGGAGGATGAGGGCTGCTGTTTCTCTTTTGTCCAGTAAGGTACGGATGTCGTCTGTTGCGGCCAGGAGGGCGGTTTCCGAACTGTGCTTTTTTCTGAAGCCGGACTGGGAGGAGCCGAGGAGGTTGTGCTCTTCGATGAATGTGGCGAGTTGGCTGTTGATGGCTTTCTCAATGACTTTCGCTGGGAACGGGAGCAGGGAGATGGGTCTGTAGTTTTTGAGGTCGGTGGGGTCTGCCGAGGTTTTCTTCAGGAGGGGGTTGATCTCAGCGTGTTTCCAGTCGTCAGGGAATGAGGCGGTTGCCAGGGAGCGGTTGATGGTGTGGCAGAGCATGGGTACGATGGTGTCGGCGGCTCTGTTGAAAATGTGGTGGAGGCAGGGGTCCGTGGGGGCCCCGGAGTGGATTGACTTCATCGTCTTCAGTGTGTCTTCGGTGGTGAGGGCTGTCCAGTTGTCGATCGCTGGATTCAGGGTGGCTGGTGAGGGTTCAGTGTGTTGGTTGTCTACGTCAAAGTTGTCGTAGATGCTCTTGATTTTGTGGTGGAAAAAGGTGCTGAGTTTGTCGCAAAGGTCTTGTGAGGGAGGGATGTTGGTGGACTCGCTGGTGGGTTGGGCAAACTCCTTGATGATGTTGAAGAGTTCTTTGCTGTTGTGTGCATGAGTGGAGATTCTGTCTTCCATCACTTTTTTCCTTGTTTTTCTGATGAGTTGGAGATGGGCGCTGGTAGCGGCTCTGAAGTTGTTGTGGGCTTCTGTGGATTTGGTGTTCCTCCAGGCCTTTTCAAGGTGGCGACAAGTGCGTCTGGACTCTCGAAGTTCGGTGGTGAACCATAAGGCTTCTTTCTTGGCGTGAGTGTTGTTTTTCTTGAGGGGGGCTATGGTGTTGGCACTGTTGGAGATCCATGTGTGCATGGTTCGGGCTGCGGTGTTGGCATTGTTTTCCGCGATGCTAGGGGGGGAGTTGCTGAGTGATGAGGTTAGCTGGTTGTCAGTGATTCTGGTCCAGTTTCTTCGTGGGAGCAGGTGCTGGTGTCTGTGGATGGTGGGTGCTCTGAAGGTGAATTGGACGCATCGATGGTCAGTCCATGAGAGTTTGGTGGTGTGGCTGAAGATGATGGAGTTTCCTGTTGTGAAGAGGGGGTCGAGGGTGTGTCCTGCTGAGTGCGTGGGTTCGGTCACGATCTGGCGGAGTCCAAGGTTGTGGAGGTTGTCCAGGAGGGATGTCGTGCTGGGGTCCAGTTGGTTGTCGAGGTGGAAGTTGAGGTCTCCCAGTAGGGTGTAGTTGGTGGACGCGATGGCATGCGGGGAGATGATGTCTGTGATGGAGTTGGTGAAAAGTCCGCAGGGTCCAGGGGGTCGGTAGATGAGGGTTCCTCGGAGGGTGGAGGTAGGGCTGGCCAGTATCTTGAAGTGAAGGTGTTCCATCAGGTTGTGGGCTTGTTGAGGAGTGTGCTCAGGTGGAGGGTGGATTTGTGGACGATGGCGATTCCTCCTCCCGGGCGGGAAGGGCGGTCCTTCCTGGAGATCTTGTATCCTTGGGGAATGGCAATGTCCGGTCCCGAGGTGGTGTTGGTCCAGGTTTCGGTAAAGAATGCTACGTCCAGGGTAGTGCTGTCGAGGAGGTCCCAGATTTCAGTGGCGTGTTTGTGGAGGGATCGGACATTGAGGAGGATGCATTGCAGGGTCTTCGGTTCGGTTGTGTTCTTGCAGGCGGATTGCGCTGGGTCTGTGGTCTTGGTGGTCCTGCAGTTGTGCCGGCAGAGGTGACAGCTGAAGGGTCCGTGGGTGTCGGCTGGTGATGCTAGCTTGGAGTTGTTGTTGCGGCCTGGGTTGAGAGTGTGGAGTGCCGCTGGGTCATAGCGTTGGCGGTGCAGAGATCCAGGGTTCCTGGCACTGGTCACAGTCGGGTCACAGACGGGCGCAGACGAGCTTGCCTTTGGCGCCATTAAGTTGGGGTTGGGGAGGGCTGGTCGCACTGGTCGTGCTGGGGGGGAGGGGCCGCGGTGGCAGCAGCGGCGGGGAAAACAGGCTGAAAAAGGCAAAAGGAAACAGGAAACAAAGAGAGAGAAAAGTGCAGATAAGGCAGCAAAAGTGCAGGAAAGAGGGGAGGAAAGACACAGAGGACACACACAGGAGAGTGAAAGGGGGAGATTGAGATGAAGGTAAAAAACGAGTGAAAAACAGAGGAAAGACACAGGAGGAGAGTGAAGGGGAGCTTGAAATGAGGGGAAACAACAGAAAAAGTGCAAGAAAGAGTGGAAGAAAGACACAGAGGACACAGGAGAGTGAAAGGGGGAGATTAAGATGAGGGTAAGAAACAAGTGAGAAACGGAGGACAGACACAGAAGGAGAGTGAAGGGGGAGCTTGAAATGAGGGGAAAACGACAGAAAATGTAGGAAAGACCCAGAAGGAGAGTGAAGGGGGAGATAAAAGTGAGGGAAAAAACAAGTGAAAAAGGAGAGAAAAAGCAGAGAAAGAGAATGGATACAGAGGTCCACTGGACCACCAGGGATGACGCGCAGGTGAAACCTGCGGGTGGAGGAGGGCCGCGAACACCAACACTCGAGAGTGCAGGGGCTTGGGGGAAGGCCTCACTTAATGGTGGAGCTGCGAGGGAGGGAGAGCAATTTCACTGAAAATGAGTCAGTGGTCTTGCTCTCATAATGAATGGCAATATTTTAATATGTTACATCTTAAAGGTCCGGAAGGCAATACCATGTTATTGATTAATTTTTATAATAATTTATTTGGGGTTGAAATGTACAAAGTTGTTGATACAGTAGAGGAAAATATGAATAGGATAATTGTTTTATGTAAGAAAGATCCGACAATGCTGTGGATAGGCTATTTTAATGTACACCCCTGCCTCTTTGCATTAACCTCAATCTATGGTTTTACAGACAAGGATGGAGGATGTAATATTCATTTCGCCCATAACCACTATGGGAATGCCCTAAATAAACATATTTTTACAAAAGATTTGGAGGTTATGAACCCCCGAACGGAATCCACGGCCTCTCGCTAGAAACCTTTCGTTCCTCCTCATAGAGCTCCTCAATTGATTTTTTAATAGCTTCAGCTAGATTGGTAGGAACTCTTAACAATAGGAAAGTTGAACTTTTGGGTTTTAACGACCATGCGGCTGTAACCTGGCATATGAACTGGTCATTCATGGCCTTAACTTTTCAAATACAAAACCCACTATAGCAAGAAAGAATGGGATACCACTTAAGTCAGAGGGCATTTATAAGACTTTTCTCATTCCCCAGATAGTTATAAGCAGAAAGAATGAAATAGCAATATGTTTAGATCCAAATCAGGACCCCCAGTCTACCATTGAGGCCTTTGAAGTCATTCAGCTTGAGGTGAAAAAGAATCTCTCAAAGAATGGTGGGTCAATCAAACCCAAGGAATCAAAATGGTTTGACCACAACTACACTAAAGCACTTTCCCATCTACATCAATCTCTCAAGTCTGTAGCAAAAAAAGCCTCACTTGTGAAACAGGCCTGTCTAAATTATTATGTGGCCAGGAAGAATAGATTAAAGATATTGAAAGAAGAAGCCTGGAAAAAAATACTTAAAGCATCAATTACAAACAATGCAGGGGATTTCAGGTCAACAATTAATGCCCCATTCCTAAAATTGAACTCTGATCCTAATTTGGACACACATATAGATGAGGACTCATGGGTGGAGCATTTTAATAAAATATTTAACATTTTGCGAGAGGGTCCCGGGGCGACGAATGAAGAGTCTGTTCTATCTTCTAGTATCGCCCTTACTTTTAAGAATGCGGAGATAGGTGTGGCTCTGGCACAATTAACTAGTAATAAGGCACCTGGTATAGACGGTGTCCCAATAGATTTTTTTTACAGATTGCCCCGATCATTGGGGACCCTTGCTTACTAACACATTTAATGCCATAGCAAAAGAGTGACCTCCTGCTTTCTGGCATAAAGCAGTTTTAGGACCAATTTATAAAAAAAGGAGATAAACAATACCCCAGAAACTATAGAGCTGGCAAAACTTATGGGCAGAGTGCTATTAAATAGATTGGAGGCATGGGCACTGACAAACAACATCTTGTTCCCGGCACAATATGGCTTTAGAAAAGGTAGAGGTACTCAAGATCAATGCCTGAACCTGAGTCTGCTTATAGCGAAGTACTCCCACGCTAAGAAAGGTAATTTATATCTGGCCTTCATGGATCTTAGCGCAGCCTTTGACTGCATATCCCATTCCCATCTATAAAGGATCATCAGGGAAATGGGGGAAGACCAGGAAATAATTACCTTTATAAGACAAGTGTACTCGAAAGCCGAAGCATGTGTAAGGTACCTGATGGTTTTCAGTTACTAGAGGAGTTCGTCACAAGGGTGCGTCCTCGCCCCTCTTTTGTTCTTGTTATCTACAAATGGGGTGGAGTCCAAACTGCTAGAATCAACCATAGATGTTCCTAGAATAAACAAGATGCGCTTGCAATGTTATTATATGCAGACGATGCAGTTTTAACTGCGCGAGCGGGAAGGTCGCACCAGAAATTGTTAAATACCTATGTACATTTTATGAAAAGTCTGGATCTTCATACAGACGAATCTAAGTAATTTGTTTTAATTGCAGGTCAAAAGCTGAAAAATCCTCCATCCTTTTATATTTGTAATCGTAAAGTAGAGCAAACAGAGTTATTTTCGTATCTAGGGGTAACTTTTGACTATAGGGCATCCTGGATGAATATGGTAGAGAGTCGTGGGACCATGCTTGAAAAGAGTACAAATGCTATTCGTTATTTTTCAAAAAAGTTGGGAACAAGAAACCCAGATATTTTAAGAAAGGTTTATGGGGCAAAATCTAGTGCAGTAGCTGCATATGGTGCGGGAGTGTGGGGCCATGTTAATGTAAAGGGGATAAAACCAATAGAGGATTGCTTTTGGAAATCAATGATGAGCCTCCCGATTAGTTGTTCCAACTTGAAATTACATCAAGAGCTAAGTATCCCCTATATAACAGATTTGATAAACGTAGCACTCATTCGCCTATGGCACTCAATTTGGCGCAGAGATACTGTGTCCCTTACCCAACAAATAATACTGGATTGCTCATCCCTAGAACATAAAGAGGATAGTCAATGGTTAAAGTATGTGAAAAACACTCTCCATACCCTAGATCTAGGGAGTTTATTTGAATTCCCAGGACAATGTGCATCTGTCTCGAAAAAAGCTTTAAAAACCCATTTTATAACCATTGCTAATGAAGTGAGAATAAATATACACTGTAATAAACCGACTGTCAGGGGATACATTGTAGGATAGCCTCCTACTTCAAGTTTGTAACAATCCCTCTGCACAGTTTTATTCTGTTAAGGTCCTGGCGTGAACACATCAGCCAACACCTTCGAAGGCTCCACTGGCTCCCCATGGAGAAAAGAGTCACCTTCAAGATCCTCACCCACTCCTACAAATGGCTACACAACACAGGACTCAAATACCTCAACGACAGAATCAACTTCCACGTACTCAAAAGAAACAACCGATCCTCCAACCTAGCACTGGCCGAAACACCGTGCATCCACAGATACAGAGCAGGTGGAAGAGCCTTCTCACACATTGCGACCAAAACCTGGAACGAGCTCCCGGCAGACATCAGACTCGCCCCTCCCTGAACACCTTCAGGAAGGCCCTCAAGACCTGGCTCTTCGGCTAACGTATCTGCGAACCCCACTCCCCCAGCGCCTTGAGACCCTCTTGGGAGAGTAGCGCGCTTAATAACCCCTGATTGATTGACTGATTGTATGTTGGGCCACCCGGCTGGTATTTATTCTACTAATGATCTCCCTTGTTGCCCATGTGATGATTTCTCACGTCAAACTGATTTGCACATCTTCTTTTTGTGTAAATTTTATTGTGATCATCGCAAAAGGTTTTTAAGTCCACTTTTCCGTTAGCATAATTTTAGACAATGTCGCCCGGACCGTTTTCTTTTATGTATGCTGCCTGACCCTCTAACCTGTTATAGTGTTGCTTCCTTTTTATGTATGTCTTTGAAAACCAGGATATCGCTTATTTGCTGAAATGAATGAACTGTTCTCTTTTAGAGTTTTCATCTTTGATGTACATTTTAACTTTTCTGATTAATTTTGTATTAATTGAATAAAGTAATTCTGATCTGATTATTAAGGCACATGGGATATCCATAACATTTCTGATGGAGTACCGAGCCACTAACCTCAGGCCCTTAGTCTTTCTTATGGAATGCGAAATCCTCTAACGGAGAACAACTGGAAGCTGTATCTGAATATGTTTTACCAATTGCAGGCACTTTTCTTCCTATGGCCCCACTGAAACTCCAGAAATCTTGGAAGTTCAAACATTTTCTAAATCCCAGTATTCACAGAAGGCATTTAGGAGTCCTACAAGCCTTCTGTGAATACCGAAAGTCTTAAAGTTAGGATTTTTCTCAGTTTAGGAGTAGTAAAGTTAGGACTCCTAACTTTAGGACTCCTAAATGCCTTCTGTGAATACCGAAATGAGTAAGTGCCTTCTGTGAATACCAAAATGAGTAAGTGCCTTCTGTGAATACCAAAATAAGTCTAGTAGTAAGTAGTAGTAGTAAGTTTAGGATTTTGTCCTAAGTTAGTTCTGTGAATCGGGCCCTGGGAGACTGCTTGGTTCTGATTCCTACCATAAAACATTGCAGCTTAAGTGTAACACAGAGCTCTCTCTAGAATCACAGATGTTGGCAGACTCATCTGTCACCTGCTTTCCAACTAAAACTTTTGTGGCAAATCGTTCAGTGTCTCGTCGTCTTTGGAAATGCAACCATCATCATTGCACTCATCATTTCTAAAGGTCTTTTCATTTTTTCCGGCTAATCAAAATGTTGCTCTGCTCCTCCTGCAATGCATCTGGAAATTTATGAAGTTATGTGCTTACACTGATCTTTACACTAGCTCCTGGGTGAGACCAAATAACCTTAAAAACCCTCTGTAACGTTCATCCTCTGTGAACAGCAATTTTTTTAGTTCATGAAGACTAACGGCCTGATTTAGATCCCAGTGGAAGGGTAACTAACTAGTCCACAGAAATATAAATCCCATAGGATATAACTGAAGTTGTATTTCAAGGACAGGATACCCGTCGTTGTTGTGACGTAGTAACCCGTTCGCTGAGATCTAAACCAGGCTTTAAGTTTTGATGACACTAACAGGACTGTGCACCTCTTGAGAAATTCATCTTCAGGATCCTCACTTTTATAGAAATTGACAGGGCGGTCGAAACATTTGAATTTAGCTACCCTTTTCCTGAAATAGTCTTCCTAGTACCCCCAGAAAATTCATAACAATCTAAAATTCACCTAAGTTTTGAAAACGTTGATATTTTAGATTGGAAATGGTCTTTTGAATAGGTAGAAAAATATAGTGCTAAGTGGAAACCATATCGGAGCAATCACAGTTACTGCTGAAGCTATAGCGAGAAAAATATCAAAACATTTATAGAAATTGTGATGGTATATGTCATATTACAGTGATGATTTACAATTGAGTACTCCACAGATCTGTAATGCACTCTGGCTATTTACAATATGTATAAGTTACTTACCTGCAATCCTAGTTCTCTTCCAGGGGTATCCTCATCAAAGTCATAAACACTGAATATTCCCGCCCATGTGCGGGGACCCCGAAAATAATAAACATTATACATGAAAAACATATATATACAGCTATATATATATATATATATATATATATATATATATATATATATATATATATATATATCACAAACAAAGAACCCAACTTGGAGAGCCACATACGGTGAGTACTTCTTTATTTTGTTAGGCAGCCTGAAAATAACGTCCGTTAGCACAGGATTCTGCATGCCATCTTTCATATTCCTTACGCGTTTCGAGAGTTCATGCTCCCTTGCTCACAGGTGATGACAAATGGGGGCAGGCAACATGCCGTAACTCTAAATATCCAGTAACATGAATCCCGCCCATGGGCGTGTCAGCACAATGCATCCTGGTATTGAGAGTTCATATTCATGTGCAAATCCTGAGGAAATACAGCCGCCCTGCTGCCCATTACGAGTTCCTTACCACAGTGGGTTCCTGTAACAACAAAGGCCATAGTCAGACTGGTAATGTCCTGAACAAAAGACTCAGCGTTCCTTTTTGCACTGTCACAATAGCTGTGCCGGACCCGCACATCCGCGGGAGGGCTCGTCCGCGACCATGGGTGGGCCGCAATTAATACCACAAACAAAGAACCCAACTTGGAGAGCCACATACGGTGAGTACTTCTTTATTTTGTTAGGCAGCCTGAAAATAACGTCCGTTAGCACAGGATTCTGCATGCCATCTTTCATATTCCTTACGCGTTTCGAGAGTTCATGCTCCCTTGCTCACAGGTGATGACAAATGGGGGCAGGCAACATGCCGTAACTCTAAATATCCAGTAACATGAATCCCGCCCATGGGCGTGTCAGCACAATGCATCCTGGTATTGAGAGTTCATATTCATGTGCAAATCTTGAGTAAATACAGCCGCCCTGCTGCCCATTACGAGTTCCTTACCACAGTGGGTTCCTGTAACAACAAAGGCCATAGTCAGACTGGTAATGTCCTGAACAAAAGACTCAGCGTTCCTTTTTGCACTGTCACAATAGCTGTGCCGGACCCGCACATCCGCGGGAGGGCTCGTCCGCGACCATGGGTGGGCCGCAATTAATACCACAAACAAAGAACCCAACTTGGAGAGCCACATACGGTGAGTACTTCTTTATTTTGTTAGGCAGCCTGAAAATAACGTCCGTTAGCACAGGATTCTGCATGCCATCTTTCATATTCCTTACGCGTTTCGAGAGTTCATGCTCCCTTGCTCACAGGTGATGACAAATGGGGGCAGGCAACATGCCGTAACTCTAAATATCCAGTAACATGAATCCCGCCCATGGGCGTGTCAGCACAATGCATCCTGGTATTGAGAGTTCATATTCATGTGCAAATCTTGAGTAAATACAGCCGCCCTGCTGCCCATTACGAGTTCCTTACCACAGTGGGTTCCTGTAACAACAAAGGCCATAGTCAGACTGGTAATGTCCTGAACAAAAGACTCAGCGTTCCTTTTTGCACTGTCACAATAGCTGTGCCGGACCCGCACATCCGCGGGAGGGCTCGTCCGCGACCATGGGTGGGCCGCAATTAATACCACAAACAAAGAACCCAACTTGGAGAGCCACATACGGTGAGTACTTCTTTATTTTGTTAGGCAGCCTGAAAATAACGTCCGTTAGCACAGGATTCTGCATGCCATCTTTCATATTCCTTACGCGTTTCGAGAGTTCATGCTCCCTTGCTCACAGGTGATGACAAATGGGGGCAGGCAACATGCCGTAACTCTAAATATCCAGTAACATGAATCCCGCCCATGGGCGTGTCAGCACAATGCATCCTGGTATTGAGAGTTCATATTCATGTGCAAATCTTGAGTAAATACAGCCGCCCTGCTGCCCATTACGAGTTCCTTACCACAGTGGGTTCCTGTAACAACAAAGGCCATAGTCAGACTGGTAATGTCCTGAACAAAAGACTCAGCGTTCCTTTTTGCACTGTCACAATAGCTGTGCCGGACCCGCACATCCGCGGGAGGGCTCGTCCGCGACCATGGGTGGGCCGCAATTAATACCACAAACAAAGAACCCAACTTGGAGAGCCACATACGGTGAGTACTTCTTTATTTTGTTAGGCAGCCTGAAAACAACGTCCGTTAGCACAGGATTCTGCATGCCATCTTTCATATTCCTTACGCGTTTCGAGAGTTCATGCTCCCTTGCTCACAGGTGATGACAAATGGGGGCAGGCAACATGCCGTAACTCTAAATATCCAGTAACATGAATCCCGCCCATGGGCGTGTCAGCACAATGCATCCTGGTATTGAGAGTTCATATTCATGTGCAAATCTTGAGTAAATACAGCCGCCCTGCTGCCCATTACGAGTTCCTTACCACAGTGGGTTCCTGTAACAACAAAGGCCATAGTCAGACTGGTAATGTCCTGAACAAAAGACTCAGCGTTCCTTTTTGCACTGTCACAATAGCTGTGCCGGACCCGCACATCCGCGGGAGGGCTCGTCCGCGACCATGGGTGGGCCGCAATTAATACCACAAACAAAGAACCCAACTTGGAGAGCCACATACGGTGAGTACTTCTTTATTTTGTTAGGCAGCCTGAAAATAACGTCCGTTAGCACAGGATTCTGCATGCCATCTTTCATATTCCTTACGCGTTTCGAGAGTTCATGCTCCCTTGCTCACAGGTGATGACAAATGGGGGCAGGCAACATGCCGTAACTCTAAATATCCAGTAACATGAATCCCGCCCATGGGCGTGTCAGCACAATGCATCCTGGTATTGAGAGTTCATATTCATGTGCAAATCTTGAGTAAATACAGCCGCCCTGCTGCCCATTACGAGTTCCTTACCACAGTGGGTTCCTGTAACAACAAAGGCCATAGTCAGACTGGTAATGTCCTGAACAAAAGACTCAGCGTTCCTTTTTGCACTGTCACAATAGCTGTGCCGGACCCGCACATCCGCGGGAGGGCTCGTCCGCGACCATGGGTGGGCCGCAATTAATACCACAAACAAAGAACCCAACTTGGAGAGCCACATACGGTGAGTACTTCATCAGTGATGTCATTTGAGATGTCATCAGTGATGTCATGAGTGATGTCACTGACCATGTCATGAGTGATGTAATATGTGACATCATCAGTAGTGCATTGCGGGCGCGCGAGTTATAGTTAGCTGAACTAACTATAACGGGGGAATTTCAATGGTTTTTTACGAGTGAAATGTCCAGCTAACTATAACATGTGTGAAACCTTTGGTTTTTTCATTGAATTTCTAAGGTTTTTTAAATGCTAATTCCTAACTATAACGTGTGTGAAACCCATGGTTTTTTCAGTGAATTTGCAAGGTTTTTTAAATGCTAATTCCTTACTATAACGTGAGTGAAACCCATGGTTTTTTCAGTGAATTTGCAAGGTTTTTTAAATGCTAATTTTTTTTTTTTTCTTCTTTTTTTTTTTACATATTTTTATTTTAATTGTCTATCCTTTTTTAAAGACTATGGTTAAATTGTAAAAATTCTACAATATGTTTTTATTTTACAATTTTTTTAAAATAAACAGGTAAAATTTATTAGCAATACATTTTTTTTTTTTTTTTTTTTACCGTGCGCGTACGGTAAGCGCACGTCTTGCTGTAAGTACGTTAGATTTCTACGCTGTTTGCGTTCATTTACGCAATTTGCGTAGACGCACGTCACGCGCGCATAGCGCGTAACGCGTACGCTGCACGCGCACGTTACGCGGAAGTGAAGGGGCGTGCCTGTTTTGCGCATGCGCGTGTGCGCGTGTCTTTTTTACGCGCATGCGTACTTTTGCCGTAAGCGCACCGTAAGCGTACCGTAAGCGTACGGTAGTTCATGTGATCATGAAACAAAACTTTTGATTGGTTGAAACTACTTTCAGTTCTAGAACTCTCCTACACCACACCCATTCCCCTCATTTCTGCTTGTGATCCCTTAGGAGAAGGAGCTGGGTTGTCTTTGTGATACGATGGCAGAACAGCAGAGCCCTTCTGAGAGTGAGGCTAGCAGCACTACCTTGAGGCAGAGAGCGAGGAAACAAAAGACCTCTTACATATGGGAGTATTTTTCTTTTCCAGAAGGCCAGCAAAAGGTAAATGCACCCTTAGTGACTTGTAAGCTGTGTGGCCGTGTACTTTCAAGAGGGAATCCCGACAGGAAGTATTCCTTTGGGAATCACACCATGATGAGACACCTTAAGGATGTACACAGAAGGACACATGCTCGACTTACTGAAGGTAACCCTTCAGTAAATCAACCAAGCACATCCACAGCAGCTCAGCCTGGACCATCATCTGCAGTGCCGAGTCCTTCTTCTGCAGGTCAGGTGAGCCCTTCATCTGTGGGGGGAGCATCTCCTTTTACTGGTCCTCTGGAAACTAACCCTCGGTTTCTGAGGGTTGAAATACGGTGCGCCACTTGTCATGATCTAATTTGTTATAGGGAGACCAGTATTTCACTAGTGAACAATAAAATAGATCAGCACACTTGTCGTACCGTCTAATATTCCCATTCTTTCTTTCCTCTGTCCCTGCATGAACACAACGGCTCTTTTAAGAGCCAACCTTACCTTTCATCTATTTTTTATATATGTTTTTAAAAACTTTTGTAATTTTTTTGTTACCGTACACGTACGGTACGCGTAATTTGTTTTTTTTTTTTTTTAAAAACACTAAAAATCAATTATCACATTACAAGGTCCTTGAGAGACTACAATGAAAAACTGAAAATGTGATTGTAGAGAAGTGGAAAAAAGGGATCATGATATTATTGAGTTACCATACCCACTCAAAAAAATATTTATTAATTTAAATTTTTTTTAAATTGCTTTAAAAATGGTTCTAGTTTTCGAAAATTTTCTATCTCAATCTGAAAAAAAAGAAAAAAGTATTAATATTTAATAAAACATTTTATAATACAGTACACATATTTACATATTTTTCAAAAAATATTTTTGCCTTTTTTTTGCTGTTTTCAGAATATATTGCATTTCACTATAAATTGTGAAAGCAATTGCATTCATCATTTAACAGCGGGCAAAAAAAAAATTAACAATCTCAAAGATTGTTTTAAAAAAGCCCACAATCTCTTTTTGCATAAACATAACTTTATAAAAAAGCATAATATTCTTAAAAAATATCATCTAATATCAATACTTATTTCTTTAAAATACCGTCTGATATTTTTGTTTCAGAAGTATAATCACAATAATATATCTCAAATAACTCCACAATACATCTGGTTCCATTTCCTTTAGGCCAAATAGTAATTTAAAAATTCTATTTTGATTAAATTTCCAATGGTAATCCAATAAAAAACTAAAGTTTAAATTGTACAGATCTCACCGATTCTCTGTAACATTTTGGTTTCCGAAAGATTTATTAATAATTAAATAAGTCCACAATAGAATTGTTTACCTTTCCGCATGGCCAAATAGTAATTTTAAAAATCTTTTTTGAAAAAATTTCCAATGGCAATCCAATAACATTCCAAAATTTAAATTGTGCAGATGTTACCGATTTTTTCTAAATTTTTGGCTTTCCAAAGTTTCATTAAAAAATGGAAAAATTCCACATTACAATTGGTTACCTTTCCATTAGGCCAAATGATAATTTGTTAAATCTTTTTATTTGTAAATTCCAATGGTAATCCAATAAAATGGTAAAATTGTTTTGTCCAGATGTTGCCAAATCTCTCTAAAATTTAGGTTTCAGGAAGATTAGATAGGAATTGGCTAAATCAAAAGGCAAACGTTGCTTAAAAATCAATTGGGAATCATTACACAGTGTCCAGCCTTTTTCACATTTAAGATAAACTGTGTAATGACCATAAGTTACAGTAGGTCCATCATGGAAAATTATTGCAACTGTTACAAAAGTTTTTCCTGAAATTGATAATTGCTGTCCTGTAAACTTCTTTATTAAAGTATCCAATTTTGAACCATCAGCTCTACATCGTTGCATCATTAAAATTACATACTGTCCGTATTCCTTTAAAATTAACGTTGAAAACATGTCAGATTTACACTCACCGCATTGCATGCTATGATTAGCATCTTTAACTAATTTAGCAAAAGTGACTGTTTTACTCTCTGGCAATGTTAAATAAATAAACCTTTCATTATCAACATTAGAGCCACATATATTATAACAGTTTTCACAACTATGTTCCCATTTATAAGAGAGACCAAATACATTTTCAATGGGAACCCCTTCTTCTTCCAGTACCTGAAGAAAACACATCAAGAATTCCTGTGCGTCTTGCTGTACATTTTGAGAAAACTGTGTTTGTCCTGAACATACATCTAAAAGTTTTCTAATTTCAGTAGCACTTTCTATTTGAGTTTTATCATTACTCAGCTTTTCAAAAAGGAGACTCAGCACAGAACAGAATCTTTTTCCCTGATTTACTATTATCTGCTCTTGCAAACTTTCCAGATAAAATGCAACATTCAGCACTACATTTGCGTAGCAGTTGACACCAGAGCTATTTTCAAAATGACATCCTACAACCTGTTCTTCATTTTCCTTATTCTTTTTGCTTGCAATTACATCACTCCTCTTTTTTTTCCTCCTCTCTACATCTTCATTACAGATATTCTCATTTCTCCTTTTACGAGAAACTACACGTTTCTCCAACACAGGATACTGACCTAAATGAGGAGCATAGCTTCTTCTTAATCTATTATACTCCTTTACACAATTTGTATCAGCACTAACTTTTGAATCATCAAAGTCTATCATGAATAAACCTGATAATGTTTTCACTCGTGACAAAGCAACATATGCCATACCTTCTTTGAACACAGTTGAACCAATGTTCACAAATGCACAATCTACAGTCAATCCTTGAGACTTGTGAATAGTTACAGCATAGGCTAGAGAAAACGGAAACTGCTTCCTACGTACATATAAATCTTTCACAAGCATGAAACGAACAGAACAACGACAAATGTCTTTAACTTCTTCTATCTGATCAAATTTTATTTTTAAACATTCAATTCCATCTTTTTTCTGATAATTAATAAAACCCACAACTCTTCCCATAGCTCCATTAACTAAACCTTTTTCAACATCCAAATTTCTCCTTAAAAATACTCTACAGTTCATGCAAACATATAGATTTTTTTCTAATCCAGCTGTTTTGGAAATGTTCTTCTCTAGTGAATCCAATTTATTTTTCAGTGTGCCTGTTAATGTGACAGTAATTCTTCCATCCTCAATTTTGTCCACTGCTTCAAATTTCCTGATATCTTCCTTTTCCAATTTCAAAAGCTCCTCATTGAATATTGAGCATTCACGTAGAGTTGGCATTAAGCAGATGACACTTTTGTTTTCTGCAATGTTCTTGTATATCTTCTCTGCAACTATTTCTTCCTTTGGAAATAAATTATGTAGCAGCCGACTCTGTAATGCTTTTTTGCCAGCTTCAGTGAGTAGTCCAATTCTGATATCTTTCAGAATACTTCCATATTCTTCATCGTTTGCTTGCCTCATATTAGTAGTAAGTTCCTTGTACTCAAAGAAGGACCAAATATTTGTATTACCGATGCTTCCCAATGACTTCTTCGTGTCTTCATGTGTCACAGTATTAAACACTGGTTGTCCTTTAACTGGAGTAAGTTGCAAAAGATCTCCAAAAACTATGACGTGTTTTCCTCCAAATAACACGTCATAGTCTGTCTTCAGAATTTGCTGCATTCTTAAATGCACAAAGGCAAGCATTAAGTTTGATACCATGCTCACCTCATCAATAATGAGAACTTGCATCTTCTTCAATACTCTTGAAACTTCCAAGCATGCTTCTATAGTTAGCTTGTTGTATTGTATTTTGTTCTCATGCTCCACTGGTAACATTAGCAAACGATGTAAAGTGATTCCTTTTATGTTATATGCTGCTAACCCAGTTGGAGCAGTAACCACACAAGACAAAGTAGAATCCGTTTTTTGCTGTAGGTAGCTTCTGATGACTTTTATAAGGAAACTTTTTCCAGTTCCAGCTTGTCCGCTTACATACATCCTGATTGGATGAAATGATGTGCATGAGCACTCTTTTTTTTCATGTAGAAATCCGTGATCAATTTTTTTTCTGATCTCTTCATAAATTTGTTGCTGCTCTTCGTTCAGTTGTCTTTCCAAATTTTGTAAGTCTATAAATTCTTCTTGAGCTTGATTCATAGCCGTTTCCACTTCATTCATGGCTATTGATGCTTCATTTTCAACGATTAGTTGTCCTAGGGGATCTTGACTGAGTGTTCCTGAACTTTGGCTGTCCTGAGAACTGTCTCTAGCTATTTCTGCTGCAATTGTAGTTTCCTGTTCAATTTCTTCATTTAACATTTGCAGATAAGTTGAGAATGTACTGCATTGTATGCTGTCTTTGCAAGCATTAAAAGAATCTTCATAGCTTTGAAATTCTCCCAGTAGTTCATCCTCTGTACGCCATGGTTTAAACAGCTGTAAAAGAGCCAAGTAGTAAAATTCCTTTTTGTCAGTAGTGTCGCAACTCAGCTTCCTGTGATTTATCAAACTTCCTTTTGTTTGCTTCACCAAACATCCTTCCTCACCAATGACTTTATATTTTCCATTGTTGATGTCTTCTGTGGCTTTCCGTGAATAAATGTAGTTCTGCAGCACTTCATAGAGACACATGTTCTCCAGATGATGACTTCTCTTGGGATAATATGTGTCCAACATGTTTGATTTCAAAATATCTGTACTTTCTGGGTCATTTTCGGCCAAATATTCAATTTCTCCAACAGATTTCAGTACCCGATTTCTCATTGCTGCAAGGCCTAAACTTGCCCAAATTATTCTTCTTGATTTCGAGTAGAGACTTGCAAAAGATAACCTATCTGAACATTCGTAGGATCCAATTTCTCGATGCGATAACATCTTCAAACTGAAACTGTACAGCTTCTTACTGACAGTTTTCTCGTGAGAAATCTCTTCCCACATTTCCTTCAATTCTGTTTTTTCTGATTTCGTAATGTAAGACGTTACATATCGAGCAACAGCAATGGAATTGTCAGCTACATACTGTATATCCATGTTAGCGTTCCACATGGATAAAATGACTGGGTTGTAGTCATTTATATTTTTTGATTCTTCGTTTCTTTTAAGGTTGTAGGTATTCTTAGGTGATTTTCTTGTGATAGTATGTCTCACAGATGACATAAAACTGTTTACTCTTCCATTTGAAAGAACAGGTCTAGGAAATCCAAATCGACATTTAGTGTAGTATTTATCTTTGCTCTTGTATTTACGTCGACAGTATTTTCCACACCGATGACTTTGGAAACGTAAAACTTGCTCCTTTAACTTTTTCTCTTCTGTGCTTTTTGGTATAGCACATGTTGCATATTCTTCAATGTAAGATAACACTGCTTCATCAGCATCTGTTCCAAACTTTGGGGCATCCTTGATCCACAACAGCATATGAATATGAGGAGCACCTCTTGCCTGGTACTCTTTTCTCCAAAAGAAATCCACTACTTCTCCTAGAGGTGGATTTTTTTTATTGCAGATGAACGACATCATAGCCTCAAATCTATGATTGAAATATCTGCCAACATTAACCGGATCCAATGAGCACAGTTCTCCTGCTGTCTTGTATTTGATGTTTTTAATGTTTGAATTTGCCTCTCGTAGAAAATCCAGTAAATCATCCCAAGCGTACTCCGCACAGCTAAGGGTAACGAACCATGTTGGTGTTCCTAAATTCCGTAACATGCATTTTAATTCACCATGGCGTCGGTACCAATATTCATTTGTCCCACGCTGACAAGCCATCAGATTGATCAGTTGTGTTTCCAAATGATCATCTCGGTGCTGCACTTTCTCCATAAAATCCTTAGCAGACACATTTTGTAAATGTACTCCACTTTTTAAAATGTGATTTACTGCATAAGACAATGCAGACAAGTCGCTTTCAAATAAAAGATGGAACAAATAAGGAATACTTTGTCGAAATCTGGGATCTTCAGCATATAGTCTTGTAGTCCGATACTCAGAAGCTGGAACCTGTTCCGGACGTTCATCGTATCGTCCTCCTTTTCCTTTAGGAAACAGCTGGGGAAAACATCGAGCTTCCAAGCTCTCCTCCCATACACTCACGGGAGTTCCTTTTGCTTTCTTCATCTGAAATAGATCAATATTGTCTCCCATAACTTCTTTTGAATGAAGAGGATGTATGCTAAAATGTTCATAAATTTCTTCTTCCTTTGACTTGTCCACTTTTTCAATTTGTCCAGTTGGTGTTTCTGTGTCTTCTTGTAAATCTTCTTCTTCTTCTTCTTCTATATAAATTGATTCATACCATTTGTTATTCCTTTTCAAATACAAATTTGCTCTTTGTACTTTCCGTACATCTACCAGCTCCTGCCAAATCTTCTTATTCTTTGTAGGTACACCATTAACGGTTCAGTTTCCAAAGTATCCGCATCAATAGTTTCCATATTTTTTTTCAAATCCAAGGGCAAATACACCACTCTACCTTTTAAACCTCTCAGTAAATCTGAAGGAGGTAATTTACCAGTTTTGGGCTCCATACGTACTATGGTCTGGAACGGATGAACACATTGAATGAGTATAGACTCATATGTATTTAATTCAGAAAGTTCAGCAGGAATAGCATCCAATTCTAAATTATTATGTACAGCTCTGGTCGGCATTCTATTTTCCCCTAACTTGTTGTAACAGTATTTACAAATACGCTGATCTTCACCCAATTCAAAACAATTTTCAAGAAATATATATGTGGCAAAATCCTTCCACTTATAATTATCTTCATTTTCACTTTTTCTGTAGAGATCAACATTCCTAGTTTGTTTTCTATAATGAGTTCTGCGGCAACAAATACAAGTAATATTTGGTCTTTCATTAGAGATTATTGCAAATTTTGTTATGTGATCATTAAATGTCTTACTTACAGAGGGTTATACATTCTCTTCCACTTCTTCCTCATTTACTGTGTCCTTTTCTGCACTGTTTTGTTCAGGACCAAAGTAACAAAACTGAATTTCATCAACAACCTTCTCTACATCTGATACCGTTCCACGGAACAGAGCCCTATTCAATTCATCTAACTTTATTGCTGGACTTTTAGCAAAATACAACCGTCTCACAAACTTTCTCATTTCAGTATGATGAACAGCCAGCATCCTAAAATGATGGAAAACACTATTACACACTTTTCTAGATAGACAAGCCAGAGAATGACCCTGCAAACCAGTATTCTCTCTCACTCTGCATGGATCCAGACTTTGAAGCACCTTAATCTTCTGTTTTACACTTTTTTTTACTATATTCTCTTAGAAACTCACGAAATTTATCAATAGATTCCTGACGCACAGTGCAAATACTACTACAATTCCAAGTGTACACTGGGGCTTTAGGACGTCTCCCCATAGCCTCATTCGCCATCACTTGTACCTCATCTCTTGGAACCATTATCTCCTTCTCCATTATGCAACCATTTTTCACTTCGTAAGCACGACCTCTGGTGTCAACTGCATGCAGCAAACTATTACTTTGAAAACAGCTCTCTTCATTAAAAAAAGGTTCACTACTTGAACTATGCATCCATTTTCCTAAAAACACTTTACAAAAGTTTGCTCTGTTCACTACTCTTTTCCTTTTGCTTTGTGATTTCAGTACATTAACCATTTTATCTAATGTACGCATCCTATTCAAAATTAAAATGAATAGTTTCCTTTTTAATTCTAATGCCTTTGCTGCAATGGCTTCAATTTCTTTTTTTCTCTTATAAAACTTAGCCTTTTGCTTATATTTCTTCACATCCTTTATCAAATTGGACATAACTCTTCTCTGAAACATTTTTCTACGTATCTCTTTAAACGCTGTTTTTCTGTTTAAGTTTATCTTTTTAGTTGCAGAAGGTATATTTGCATTAACTAAATGCTCAATTTTTTCCTCTCCTTTTCTATTGAAAACATGTTTTCCAGTACAGACATTTTGTACATTTTTCCTTTTTTTTAATATGTTCTTTAAAAAATCTTTTGTTTGCTTACCAGAAGATTTTTTCTTTTTCCCAACATGAGCATCTCCAACTAACTTAGGTCCTCCAGTTGTCTTCAAATATAGGTTTTTTTTGTGGTCTTTCTTTACTCTGGATTTTGTAGGCATCTTAAATTTTGTTCACTGCTCTTCAGCAATACCTGAAAAAAACTAAAAAAAAATTCCTTTATTTTATTTAAATATATTACTACATTTTTTATGTTCTTTAGAAATCTTAAAATACTATAAACCCCTTTCCTATAAATGAAAATCACAATAACACCTTCACAAATTAAATTTCTAAAAATAATTCCTGTGTGCACACAAAGTCATGCTTTGAAATTAGGCAGAAAACTGCTTTTTCAGACCAGCACCATGTGTAACCTGGGTGACTGCCTACACTCCAGCAAGGGCAACCAGCCTTAGTGATGCTGTATGTATTTGCATTACTGACTGAAACCTCAAACCCCACTCGCTTGTGAATACTGTGCATGATTCCACAGGGTAAGCAGCTGGGTGTGTGCTAAGAGTCTGCTTCTGCACCAAAAAATGGCTCCCCCTTTCCATCTAATGCAACTGTGAAATCACCAGAGCAATACGCAATAAATCTCTGCCTGTAATTCCTATTTGCACACAGAGTCATGTTTTCACATTAGTCACAAAACAAAATTTCTTTGCCAATTTGAAAGCACACTTACTACTCTTTTTTTTGGCAAGTGATAATCACTTTTACAGACTGACACATTATGAATCCACTTTTCAGATTCTTAAAAAAGCACATGTCCAAACTGCTTTTTCAGACCAGCACCATTTGTAACCTGGGTGACTGCCTACACTCCAGCAAGGGCAACCAGCCTTAGTGATGCTGAATGTATTTGCATTACTGACTGAAACCTCAAACCCCACTCGCTTGTGAATACTGTACATGATTCCACATGGTAAGCAGCTGGGTGTGTGCTAAGAGTCTGCTTCTGCACCAAAAAATGGCTCCCCCTTTCCATCTAATGCAACTGTGAAATCACCAGAGCAATACGCAATAAATCTCTGCCTGTAATTCCTATTTGCACACAGAGTCATGTTTTCACATTAGTCACAAAACGAAATTTCTTTGCCAATTTGAAAGCACACTTACTACTCTTTTTTTTGGCAAGTGATAATCACTTTTACAGACTGACACATTATGAATCCACTTTTCAGATTTTTTAAAAAGCACATGTCCAAACTGCTTTTTCAGACCAGCACCATTTGTAACCTGGGTGACTGCCTACACTCCAGCAAGGGCAACCAGCCTTAGTGATGCTGAATGTATTTGCATTACTGACTGAAACCTCAAACCCCACTCGCTTGTGAATACTGTGCATGATTCCACATGGTAAGCAGCTGGGTGTGTGCTAAGAGTCTGCTTCTGCACCAAAAAATGGCTCCCCCTTTCCATCTAATGCAACTGTGAAATCACCAGAGCAATACGCAATAAATCTCTGCCTGTAATTCCTATTTGCACACAGAGTCATGTTTTCACATTAGTCACAAAACGAAATTTCTTTGCCAATTTGAAAGCACACTTACTACTCTTTTTTTTGGCAAGTGATAATCACTTTTACAGACTGACACATTATGAATCCACTTTTCAGATTTTTTAAAAAGCACATGTCCAAACTGCTTTTTCAGACCAGCACCATTTGTAACCTGGGTGACTGCCTACACTCCAGCAAGGGCAACCAGCCTTAGTGATGCTGAATGTATTTGCATTACTGACTGAAACCTCAAACCCCACTCGCTTCTGAATACTGTGCATGATTCCACATGGTAAGCAGCTGGGTGTGTGCTAAGAGTCTGCTTCTGCACCAAAAAATGGCTCCCCCTTTCCATCTAATGCAACTGTGAAATCACCAGAGCAATACACAATAAATCTCTGCCTGTAATTCCTATTTGCACACAGAGTCATGTTTTCACATTAGGCCCTTAAACGAAATTTCTTTGCCAATTTGAAAGCACACTTACTGCTCTTTTTTTTGGCAAGTGATAAACACTTTTACAGACTGACACATTATGAATCCACTTTTCAGATTTTTTAAAAAGCACATGTCCAAACTGCTTTTTCAGACCAGCACCATTTGTAACCTGGGTGACTGCCTACACTCCAGCAAGGGCAACCAGCCTTAGTGATGCTGAATGTATTTGCATTACTGACTGAAACCTCAAACCCCACTCGCTTGTGAATACTGTGCATGATTCCACATGGTAAGCAGCTGGGTGTGTGCTAAGAGTCTGCTTCTGCACCAAAAAATGGCTCCCCCTTTCCATCTAATGCAACTGTGAAATCACCAGAGCAATACGCAATAAATCTCTGCCTGTAATTCCTATTTGCACACAGAGTCATGTTTTCACATTAGTCACAAAACGAAATTTCTTTGCCAATTTGAAAGCACACTTACTACTCTTTTTTTTGGCAAGTGATAATCACTTTTACAGACTGACACATTATGAATCCACTTTTCAGATTTTTTAAAAAGCACATGTCCAAACTGCTTTTTCAGACCAGCACCATTTGTAACCTGGGTGACTGCCTACACTCCAGCAAGGGCAACCAGCCTTAGTGGTGCTGAATGTATTTGCATTACTGACTGAAACCTCAAACCCCACTCGCTTGTGAATACTGTACATGATTCCACATGGTAAGCAGCTGGGTGTGTGCTAAGAGTCTGCTTCTGCACCAAAAAATGGCTCCCCCTTTCCATCTAATGCAACTGTGAAATCACCAGAGCAATACGCAATAAATCTCTGCCTGTAATTCCTATTTGCACACAGAGTCATGTTTTCACATTAGTCACAAAACGAAATTTCTTTGCCAATTTGAAAGCACACTTACTACTCTTTTTTTTGGCAAGTGATAATCACTTTTACAGACTGACACATTATGAATCCACTTTTCAGATTTTTTAAAAAGCACATGTCCAAACTGCTTTTTCAGACCAGCACCATTTGTAACCTGGGTGACTGCCTACACTCCAGCAAGGGCAACCAGCCTTAGTGATGCTGAATGTATTTGCATTACTGACTGAAACCTCAAACCCCACTCGCTTGTGAATACTGTGCATGATTCCACATGGTAAGCAGCTGGGTGTGTGCTAAGAGTCTGCTTCTGCACCAAAAAATGGCTCCCCCTTTCCATCTAATGCAACTGTGAAATCACCAGAGCAATACGCAATAAATCTCTGCCTGTAATTCCTATTTGCACACAGAGTCATGTTTTCACATTAGTCACAAAACGAAATTTCTTTGCCAATTTGAAAGCACACTTACTACTCTTTTTTTTGGCAAGTGATAATCACTTTTACAGACTGACACATTATGAATCCACTTTTCAGATTTTTTAAAAAGCACATGTCCAAACTGCTTTTTCAGACCAGCACCATTTGTAACCTGGGTGACTGCCTACACTCCAGCAAGGGCAACCAGCCTTAGTGATGCTGAATGTATTTGCATTACTGACTGAAACCTCAAACCCCACTCGCTTCTGAATACTGTGCATGATTCCACATGGTAAGCAGCTGGGTGTGTGCTAAGAGTCTGCTTCTGCACCAAAAAATGGCTCCCCCTTTCCATCTAATGCAACTGTGAAATCACCAGAGCAATACACAATAAATCTCTGCCTGTAATTCCTATTTGCACACAGAGTCATGTTTTCACATTAGGCCCTTAAACGAAATTTCTTTGCCAATTTGAAAGCACACTTACTGCTCTTTTTTTTGGCAAGTGATAAACACTTTTACAGACTGACACATTATGAATCCACTTTTCAGATTTTTTAAAAAGCACATGTCCAAACTGCTTTTTCAGACCAGCACCATTTGTAACCTGGGTGACTGCCTACACTCCAGCAAGGGCAACCAGCCTTAGTGATGCTGAATGTATTTGCATTACTGACTGAAACCTCAAACCCCACTCGCTTGTGAATACTGTGCATGATTCCACATGGTAAGCAGCTGGGTGTGTGCTAAGAGTCTGCTTCTGCACCAAAAAATGGCTCCCCCTTTCCATCTAATGCAACTGTGAAATCACCAGAGCAATACGCAATAAATCTCTGCCTGTAATTCCTATTTGCACACAGAGTCATGTTTTCACATTAGTCACAAAACGAAATTTCTTTGCCAATTTGAAAGCACACTTACTACTCTTTTTTTTGGCAAGTGATAATCACTTTTACAGACTGACACATTATGAATCCACTTTTCAGATTTTTTAAAAAGCACATGTCCAAACTGCTTTTTCAGACCAGCACCATTTGTAACCTGGGTGACTGCCTACACTCCAGCAAGGGCAACCAGCCTTAGTGGTGCTGAATGTATTTGCATTACTGACTGAAACCTCAAACCCCACTCGCTTGTGAATACTGTACATGATTCCACATGGTAAGCAGCTGGGTGTGTGCTAAGAGTCTGCTTCTGCACCAAAAAATGGCTCCCCCTTTCCATCTAATGCAACTGTGAAATCACCAGAGCAATACGCAATAAATCTCTGCCTGTAATTCCTATTTGCACACAGAGTCATGTTTTCACATTAGTCACAAAACGAAATTTCTTTGCCAATTTGAAAGCACACTTACTACTCTTTTTTTTGGCAAGTGATAATCACTTTTACAGACTGACACATTATGAATCCACTTTTCAGATTTTTTAAAAAGCACATGTCCAAACTGCTTTTTCAGACCAGCACCATTTGTAACCTGGGTGACTGCCTACACTCCAGCAAGGGCAACCAGCCTTAGTGATGCTGAATGTATTTGCATTACTGACTGAAACCTCAAACCCCACTCGCTTGTGAATACTGTGCATGATTCCACATGGTAAGCAGCTGGGTGTGTGCTAAGAGTCTGCTTCTGCACCAAAAAATGGCTCCCCCTTTCCATCTAATGCAACTGTGAAATCACCAGAGCAATACGCAATAAATCTCTGCCTGTAATTCCTATTTGCACACAGAGTCATGTTTTCACATTAGTCACAAAACGAAATTTCTTTGCCAATTTGAAAGCACACTTACTACTCTTTTTTTTGGCAAGTGATAATCACTTTTACAGACTGACACATTATGAATCCACTTTTCAGATTTTTTAAAAAGCACATGTCCAAACTGCTTTTTCAGACCAGCACCATTTGTAACCTGGGTGACTGCCTACACTCCAGCAAGGGCAACCAGCCTTAGTGATGCTGAATGTATTTGCATTACTGACTGAAACCTCAAACCCCACTCGCTTCTGAATACTGTGCATGATTCCACATGGTAAGCAGCTGGGTGTGTGCTAAGAGTCTGCTTCTGCACCAAAAAATGGCTCCCCCTTTCCATCTAATGCAACTGTGAAATCACCAGAGCAATACACAATAAATCTCTGCCTGTAATTCCTATTTGCACACAGAGTCATGTTTTCACATTAGGCCCTTAAACGAAATTTCTTTGCCAATTTGAAAGCACACTTACTGCTCTTTTTTTTGGCAAGTGATAAACACTTTTACAGACTGACACATTATGAATCCACTTTTCAGATTTTTTAAAAAGCACATGTCCAAACTGCTTTTTCAGACCAGCACCATTTGTAACCTGGGTGACTGCCTACACTCCAGCAAGGGCAACCAGCCTTAGTGATGCTGAATGTATTTGCATTACTGACTGAAACCTCAAACCCCACTCGCTTGTGAATACTGTGCATGATTCCACATGGTAAGCAGCTGGGTGTGTGCTAAGAGTCTGCTTCTGCACCAAAAAATGGCTCCCCCTTTCCATCTAATGCAACTGTGAAATCACCAGAGCAATACGCAATAAATCTCTGCCTGTAATTCCTATTTGCACACAGAGTCATGTTTTCACATTAGTCACAAAACGAAATTTCTTTGCCAATTTGAAAGCACACTTACTACTCTTTTTTTTGGCAAGTGATAATCACTTTTACAGACTGACACATTATGAATCCACTTTTCAGATTTTTTAAAAAGCACATGTCCAAACTGCTTTTTCAGACCAGCACCATTTGTAACCTGGGTGACTGCCTACACTCCAGCAAGGGCAACCAGCCTTAGTGATGCTGAATGTATTTGCATTACTGACTGAAACCTCAAACCCCACTCGCTTGTGAATACTGTGCATGATTCCACATGGTAAGCAGCTGGGTGTGTGCTAAGAGTCTGCTTCTGCACCAAAAAATGGCTCCCCCTTTCCATCTAATGCAACTGTGAAATCACCAGAGCAATACGCAATAAATCTCTGCCTGTAATTCCTATTTGCACACAGAGTCATGTTTTCACATTAGTCACAAAACTAAATTTCTTTGCCAATTTGAAAGCACACTTACTACTCTTTTTTTTGGCAAGTGATAATCACTTTTACAGACTGACACATTATGAATCCACTTTTCAGATTTTTTAAAAAGCACATGTCCAAACTGCTTTTTCAGACCAGCACCATTTGTAACCTGGGTGACTGCCTACACTCCAGCAAGGGCAACCAGCCTTAGTGATGCTGAATGTATTTGCATTACTGACTGAAACCTCAAACCCCACTCGCTTCTGAATACTGTGCATGATTCCACATGGTAAGCAGCTGGGTGTGTGCTAAGAGTCTGCTTCTGCACCAAAAAATGGCTCCCCCTTTCCATCTAATGCAACTGTGAAATCACCAGAGCAATACACAATAAATCTCTGCCTGTAATTCCTATTTGCACACAGAGTCATGTTTTCACATTAGGCCCTTAAACGAAATTTCTTTGCCAATTTGAAAGCACACTTACTGCTCTTTTTTTTGGCAAGTGATAAACACTTTTACAGACTGACACATTATGAATCCACTTTTCAGATTTTTTAAAAAGCACATGTCCAAACTGCTTTTTCAGACCAGCACCATTTGTAACCTGGGTGACTGCCTACACTCCAGCAAGGGCAACCAGCCTTAGTGATGCTGAATGTATTTGCATTACTGACTGAAACCTCAAACCCCACTCGCTTGTGAATACTGTGCATGATTCCACATGGTAAGCAGCTGGGTGTGTGCTAAGAGTCTGCTTCTGCACCAAAAAATGGCTCCCCCTTTCCATCTAATGCAACTGTGAAATCACCAGAGCAATACGCAATAAATCTCTGCCTGTAATTCCTATTTGCACACAGAGTCATGTTTTCACATTAGTCACAAAACGAAATTTCTTTGCCAATTTGAAAGCACACTTACTACTCTTTTTTTTGGCAAGTGATAATCACTTTTACAGACTGACACATTATGAATCCACTTTTCAGATTTTTTAAAAAGCACATGTCCAAACTGCTTTTTCAGACCAGCACCATTTGTAACCTGGGTGACTGCCTACACTCCAGCAAGGGCAACCAGCCTTAGTGGTGCTGAATGTATTTGCATTACTGACTGAAACCTCAAACCCCACTCGCTTGTGAATACTGTACATGATTCCACATGGTAAGCAGCTGGGTGTGTGCTAAGAGTCTGCTTCTGCACCAAAAAATGGCTCCCCCTTTCCATCTAATGCAACTGTGAAATCACCAGAGCAATACGCAATAAATCTCTGCCTGTAATTCCTATTTGCACACAGAGTCATGTTTTCACATTAGTCACAAAACGAAATTTCTTTGCCAATTTGAAAGCACACTTACTACTCTTTTTTTTGGCAAGTGATAATCACTTTTACAGACTGACACATTATGAATCCACTTTTCAGATTTTTTAAAAAGCACATGTCCAAACTGCTTTTTCAGACCAGCACCATTTGTAACCTGGGTGACTGCCTACACTCCAGCAAGGGCAACCAGCCTTAGTGATGCTGAATGTATTTGCATTACTGACTGAAACCTCAAACCCCACTCGCTTGTGAATACTGTGCATGATTCCACATGGTAAGCAGCTGGGTGTGTGCTAAGAGTCTGCTTCTGCACCAAAAAATGGCTCCCCCTTTCCATCTAATGCAACTGTGAAATCACCAGAGCAATACGCAATAAATCTCTGCCTGTAATTCCTATTTGCACACAGAGTCATGTTTTCACATTAGTCACAAAACGAAATTTCTTTGCCAATTTGAAAGCACACTTACTACTCTTTTTTTTGGCAAGTGATAATCACTTTTACAGACTGACACATTATGAATCCACTTTTCAGATTTTTTAAAAAGCACATGTCCAAACTGCTTTTTCAGACCAGCACCATTTGTAACCTGGGTGACTGCCTACACTCCAGCAAGGGCAACCAGCCTTAGTGATGCTGAATGTATTTGCATTACTGACTGAAACCTCAAACCCCACTCGCTTCTGAATACTGTGCATGATTCCACATGGTAAGCAGCTGGGTGTGTGCTAAGAGTCTGCTTCTGCACCAAAAAATGGCTCCCCCTTTCCATCTAATGCAACTGTGAAATCACCAGAGCAATACACAATAAATCTCTGCCTGTAATTCCTATTTGCACACAGAGTCATGTTTTCACATTAGGCCCTTAAACGAAATTTCTTTGCCAATTTGAAAGCACACTTACTGCTCTTTTTTTTGGCAAGTGATAAACACTTTTACAGACTGACACATTATGAATCCACTTTTCAGATTTTTTAAAAAGCACATGTCCAAACTGCTTTTTCAGACCAGCACCATTTGTAACCTGGGTGACTGCCTACACTCCAGCAAGGGCAACCAGCCTTAGTGATGCTGAATGTATTTGCATTACTGACTGAAACCTCAAACCCCACTCGCTTGTGAATACTGTGCATGATTCCACATGGTAAGCAGCTGGGTGTGTGCTAAGAGTCTGCTTCTGCACCAAAAAATGGCTCCCCCTTTCCATCTAATGCAACTGTGAAATCACCAGAGCAATACGCAATAAATCTCTGCCTGTAATTCCTATTTGCACACAGAGTCATGTTTTCACATTAGTCACAAAACGAAATTTCTTTGCCAATTTGAAAGCACACTTACTACTCTTTTTTTTGGCAAGTGATAATCACTTTTACAGACTGACACATTATGAATCCACTTTTCAGATTTTTTAAAAAGCACATGTCCAAACTGCTTTTTCAGACCAGCACCATTTGTAACCTGGGTGACTGCCTACACTCCAGCAAGGGCAACCAGCCTTAGTGGTGCTGAATGTATTTGCATTACTGACTGAAACCTCAAACCCCACTCGCTTGTGAATACTGTACATGATTCCACATGGTAAGCAGCTGGGTGTGTGCTAAGAGTCTGCTTCTGCACCAAAAAATGGCTCCCCCTTTCCATCTAATGCAACTGTGAAATCACCAGAGCAATACGCAATAAATCTCTGCCTGTAATTCCTATTTGCACACAGAGTCATGTTTTCACATTAGTCACAAAACGAAATTTCTTTGCCAATTTGAAAGCACACTTACTACTCTTTTTTTTGGCAAGTGATAATCACTTTTACAGACTGACACATTATGAATCCACTTTTCAGATTTTTTAAAAAGCACATGTCCAAACTGCTTTTTCAGACCAGCACCATTTGTAACCTGGGTGACTGCCTACACTCCAGCAAGGGCAACCAGCCTTAGTGATGCTGAATGTATTTGCATTACTGACTGAAACCTCAAACCCCACTCGCTTGTGAATACTGTGCATGATTCCACATGGTAAGCAGCTGGGTGTGTGCTAAGAGTCTGCTTCTGCACCAAAAAATGGCTCCCCCTTTCCATCTAATGCAACTGTGAAATCACCAGAGCAATACGCAATAAATCTCTGCCTGTAATTCCTATTTGCACACAGAGTCATGTTTTCACATTAGTCACAAAACGAAATTTCTTTGCCAATTTGAAAGCACACTTACTACTCTTTTTTTTGGCAAGTGATAATCACTTTTACAGACTGACACATTATGAATCCACTTTTCAGATTTTTTAAAAAGCACATGTCCAAACTGCTTTTTCAGACCAGCACCATTTGTAACCTGGGTGACTGCCTACACTCCAGCAAGGGCAACCAGCCTTAGTGATGCTGAATGTATTTGCATTACTGACTGAAACCTCAAACCCCACTCGCTTCTGAATACTGTGCATGATTCCACATGGTAAGCAGCTGGGTGTGTGCTAAGAGTCTGCTTCTGCACCAAAAAATGGCTCCCCCTTTCCATCTAATGCAACTGTGAAATCACCAGAGCAATACACAATAAATCTCTGCCTGTAATTCCTATTTGCACACAGAGTCATGTTTTCACATTAGGCCCTTAAACGAAATTTCTTTGCCAATTTGAAAGCACACTTACTGCTCTTTTTTTTGGCAAGTGATAAACACTTTTACAGACTGACACATTATGAATCCACTTTTCAGATTTTTTAAAAAGCACATGTCCAAACTGCTTTTTCAGACCAGCACCATTTGTAACCTGGGTGACTGCCTACACTCCAGCAAGGGCAACCAGCCTTAGTGATGCTGAATGTATTTGCATTACTGACTGAAACCTCAAACCCCACTCGCTTGTGAATACTGTGCATGATTCCACATGGTAAGCAGCTGGGTGTGTGCTAAGAGTCTGCTTCTGCACCAAAAAATGGCTCCCCCTTTCCATCTAATGCAACTGTGAAATCACCAGAGCAATACGCAATAAATCTCTGCCTGTAATTCCTATTTGCACACAGAGTCATGTTTTCACATTAGTCACAAAACGAAATTTCTTTGCCAATTTGAAAGCACACTTACTACTCTTTTTTTTGGCAAGTGATAATCACTTTTACAGACTGACACATTATGAATCCACTTTTCAGATTTTTTAAAAAGCACATGTCCAAACTGCTTTTTCAGACCAGCACCATTTGTAACCTGGGTGACTGCCTACACTCCAGCAAGGGCAACCAGCCTTAGTGATGCTGAATGTATTTGCATTACTGACTGAAACCTCAAACCCCACTCGCTTGTGAATACTGTGCATGATTCCACATGGTAAGCAGCTGGGTGTGTGCTAAGAGTCTGCTTCTGCACCAAAAAATGGCTCCCCCTTTCCATCTAATGCAACTGTGAAATCACCAGAGCAATACGCAATAAATCTCTGCCTGTAATTCCTATTTGCACACAGAGTCATGTTTTCACATTAGTCACAAAACTAAATTTCTTTGCCAATTTGAAAGCACACTTACTACTCTTTTTTTTGGCAAGTGATAATCACTTTTACAGACTGACACATTATGAATCCACTTTTCAGATTTTTTAAAAAGCACATGTCCAAACTGCTTTTTCAGACCAGCACCATTTGTAACCTGGGTGACTGCCTACACTCCAGCAAGGGCAACCAGCCTTAGTGATGCTGAATGTATTTGCATTACTGACTGAAACCTCAAACCCCACTCGCTTCTGAATACTGTGCATGATTCCACATGGTAAGCAGCTGGGTGTGTGCTAAGAGTCTGCTTCTGCACCAAAAAATGGCTCCCCCTTTCCATCTAATGCAACTGTGAAATCACCAGAGCAATACACAATAAATCTCTGCCTGTAATTCCTATTTGCACACAGAGTCATGTTTTCACATTAGGCCCTTAAACGAAATTTCTTTGCCAATTTGAAAGCACACTTACTGCTCTTTTTTTTGGCAAGTGATAAACACTTTTACAGACTGACACATTATGAATCCACTTTTCAGATTTTTTAAAAAGCACATGTCCAAACTGCTTTTTCAGACCAGCACCATTTGTAACCTGGGTGACTGCCTACACTCCAGCAAGGGCAACCAGCCTTAGTGATGCTGAATGTATTTGCATTACTGACTGAAACCTCAAACCCCACTCGCTTGTGAATACTGTGCATGATTCCACATGGTAAGCAGCTGGGTGTGTGCTAAGAGTCTGCTTCTGCACCAAAAAATGGCTCCCCCTTTCCATCTAATGCAACTGTGAAATCACCAGAGCAATACGCAATAAATCTCTGCCTGTAATTCCTATTTGCACACAGAGTCATGTTTTCACATTAGTCACAAAACGAAATTTCTTTGCCAATTTGAAAGCACACTTACTACTCTTTTTTTTGGCAAGTGATAATCACTTTTACAGACTGACACATTATGAATCCACTTTTCAGATTTTTTAAAAAGCAAATGTCCAAACTGCTTTTTCAGACCAGCACCATTTGTAACCTGGGTGACTGCCTACACTCCAGCAAGGGCAACCAGCCTTAGTGATGCTGAATGTATTTGCATTACTGACTGAAACCTCAAACCCCACTCGCTTGTGAATACTGTGCATGAATTCACATGGTAAGCAGCTGGGTGTGTGCTAAGAATCTGCTTCTGCACCAAAAAATGGCTCCCCCTTTCCATCTAATGCAACTGTGAAATCACCAGAGCAATACGCAATAAATCTCTGCCTGTAATTCCTATTTGCACACAGAGTCATGTTTTCACATTAGTCACAAAACGAAATTTCTTTGCCAATTTGAAAGCACACTTACTACTCTTTTTTTTGGCAAGTGATAATCACTTTTACAGACTGACACATTATGAATCCACTTTTCAGATTTTTTAAAAAGCACATGTCCAAACTGCTTTTTCAGACCAGCACCATTTGTAACCTGGGTGACTGCCTACACTCCAGCAAGGGCAACCAGCCTTAGTGATGCTGAATGTATTTGCATTACTGACTGAAACCTCAAACCCCACTTGCTTCTGAATACTGTGCATGATTCCACATGGTAAGCAGCTGGGTGTGTGCTAAGAGTCTGCTTCTGCACCAAAAAATGGCTCCCCCTTTCCATCTAATGCAACTGTGAAATCACCAGAGCAATACACAATAAATCTCTGCCTGTAATTCCTATTTGCACACAGAGTCATGTTTCCACATTAGTCACAAAACGAAATTTCTTTGCCAATTTGAAAGCACACTTACTACTCTTTTTTTTGGCAAGTGATAAACACTTTTACAGACTGACACATTATGAATCCACTTTTCAGATTTTTTAAAAAGCACATGTCCAAACTGCTTTTTCAGACCAGCACCATTTGTAACCTGGGTGACTGCCTACACTCCAGCAAGGGCAACCAGCCTTAGTGATGCTGAATGTATTTGCATTACTGACTGAAACCTCAAACCCCACTTGCTTCTGAATACTGTGCATGATTCCACATGGTAAGCAGCTGGGTGTGTGCTAAGAGTCTGCTTCTGCACCAAAAAATGGCTCCCCCTTTCCATCTAATGCAACTGTGAAATCACCAGAGCAATACGCAATAAATCTCTGCCTGTAATTCCTATTTGCACACAGAGTCATGTTTTCACATTAGTCACAAAACGAAATTTCTTTGCCAATTTGAAAGCACACTTACTACTCTTTTTTTTGGCAAGTGATAATCACTTTTACAGACTGACACATTATGAATCCACTTTTCAGATTCTTAAAAAAGCACATGTCCAAACTGCTTTTTCAGACCAGCACCATTTGTAACCTGGGTGACTGCCTACACTCCAGCAAGGGCAACCAGCCTTAGTGATGCTGAATGTATTTGCATTACTGACTGAAACCTCAAACCCCACTCGCTTGTGAATACTGTACATGATTCCACATGGTAAGCAGCTGGGTGTGTGCTAAGAGTCTGCTTCTGCACCAAAAAATGGCTCCCCCTTTCCATCTAATGCAACTGTGAAATCACCAGAGCAATACGCAATAAATCTCTGCCTGTAATTCCTATTTGCACACAGAGTCATGTTTTCACATTAGTCACAAAACTAAATTTCTTTGCCAATTTGAAAGCACACTTACTACTCTTTTTTTTGGCAAGTGATAATCACTTTTACAGACTGACACATTATGAATCCACTTTTCAGATTTTTTAAAAAGCACATGTCCAAACTGCTTTTTCAGACCAGCACCATTTGTAACCTGGGTGACTGCCTACACTCCAGCAAGGGCAACCAGCCTTAGTGATGCTGAATGTATTTGCATTACTGACTGAAACCTCAAACCCCACTCGCTTCTGAATACTGTGCATGATTCCACATGGTAAGCAGCTGGGTGTGTGCTAAGAGTCTGCTTCTGCACCAAAAAATGGCTCCCCCTTTCCATCTAATGCAACTGTGAAATCACCAGAGCAATACACAATAAATCTCTGCCTGTAATTCCTATTTGCACACAGAGTCATGTTTTCACATTAGGCCCTTAAACGAAATTTCTTTGCCAATTTGAAAGCACACTTACTGCTCTTTTTTTTGGCAAGTGATAAACACTTTTACAGACTGACACATTATGAATCCACTTTTCAGATTTTTTAAAAAGCACATGTCCAAACTGCTTTTTCAGACCAGCACCATTTGTAACCTGGGTGACTGCCTACACTCCAGCAAGGGCAACCAGCCTTAGTGATGCTGAATGTATTTGCATTACTGACTGAAACCTCAAACCCCACTCGCTTGTGAATACTGTGCATGATTCCACATGGTAAGCAGCTGGGTGTGTGCTAAGAGTCTGCTTCTGCACCAAAAAATGGCTCCCCCTTTCAATCTAATGCAACTGTGAAATCACCAGAGCAATACGCAATAAATCTCTGCCTGTAATTCCTATTTGCACACAGAGTCATGTTTTCACATTAGTCACAAAACGAAATTTCTTTGCCAATTTGAAAGCACACTTACTACTCTTTTTTTTGGCAAGTGATAATCACTTTTACAGACTGACACATTATGAATCCACTTTTCAGATTTTTTAAAAAGCACATGTCCAAACTGCTTTTTCAGACCAGCACCATTTGTAACCTGGGTGACTGCCTACACTCCAGCAAGGGCAACCAGCCTTAGTGATGCTGAATGTATTTGCATTACTGACTGAAACCTCAAACCCCACTCGCTTGTGAATACTGTGCATGATTCCACATGGTAAGCAGCTGGGTGTGTGCTAAGAGTCTGCTTCTGCACCAAAAAATGGCTCCCCCTTTCCATCTAATGCAACTGTGAAATCACCAGAGCAATACGCAATAAATCTCTGCCTGTAATTCCTATTTGCACACAGAGTCATGTTTTCACATTAGTCACAAAACGAAATTTCTTTGCCAATTTGAAAGCACACTTACTACTCTTTTTTTTGGCAAGTGATAATCACTTTTACAGACTGACACATTATGAATCCACTTTTCAGATTTTTTAAAAAGCACATGTCCAAACTGCTTTTTCAGACCAGCACCATTTGTAACCTGGGTGACTGCCTACACTCCAGCAAGGGCAACCAGCCTTAGTGATGCTGAATGTATTTGCATTACTGACTGAAACCTCAAACCCCACTCGCTTCTGAATACTGTGCATGATTCCACATGGTAAGCAGCTGGGTGTGTGCTAAGAGTCTGCTTCTGCACCAAAAAATGGCTCCCCCTTTCCATCTAATGCAACTGTGAAATCACCAGAGCAATACACAATAAATCTCTGCCTGTAATTCCTATTTGCACACAGAGTCATGTTTTCACATTAGGCCCTTAAACGAAATTTCTTTGCCAATTTGAAAGCACACTTACTGCTCTTTTTTTTGGCAAGTGATAAACACTTTTACAGACTGACACATTATGAATCCACTTTTCAGATTTTTTAAAAAGCACATGTCCAAACTGCTTTTTCAGACCAGCACCATTTGTAACCTGGGTGACTGCCTACACTCCAGCAAGGGCAACCAGCCTTAGTGATGCTGAATGTATTTGCATTACTGACTGAAACCTCAAACCCCACTCGCTTGTGAATACTGTGCATGATTCCACATGGTAAGCAGCTGGGTGTGTGCTAAGAGTCTGCTTCTGCACCAAAAAATGGCTCCCCCTTTCCATCTAATGCAACTGTGAAATCACCAGAGCAATACGCAATAAATCTCTGCCTGTAATTCCTATTTGCACACAGAGTCATGTTTTCACATTAGTCACAAAACGAAATTTCTTTGCCAATTTGAAAGCACACTTACTACTCGTTTTTTTGGCAAGTGATAATCACTTTTACAGACTGACACATTATGAATCCACTTTTCAGATTTTTTAAAAAGCACATGTCCAAACTGCTTTTTCAGACCGGCACCATTTGTAACCTGGGTGACTGCCTACACTCCAGCAAGGGCAACCAGCCTTAGTGGTGCTGAATGTATTTGCATTACTGACTGAAACCTCAAACCCCACTCGCTTGTGAATACTGTACATGATTCCACATGGTAAGCAGCTGGGTGTGTGCTAAGAGTCTGCTTCTGCACCAAAAAATGGCTCCCCCTTTCCATCTAATGCAACTGTGAAATCACCAGAGCAATACGCAATAAATCTCTGCCTGTAATTCCTATTTGCACACAGAGTCATGTTTTCACATTAGTCACAAAACGAAATTTCTTTGCCAATTTGAAAGCACACTTACTACTCTTTTTTTTGGCAAGTGATAATCACTTTTACAGACTGACACATTATGAATCCACTTTTCAGATTTTTTAAAAAGCACATGTCCAAACTGCTTTTTCAGACCAGCACCATTTGTAACCTGGGTGACTGCCTACACTCCAGCAAGGGCAACCAGCCTTAGTGATGCTGAATGTATTTGCATTACTGACTGAAACCTCAAACCCCACTCGCTTGTGAATACTGTGCATGATTCCACATGGTAAGCAGCTGGGTGTGTGCTAAGAGTCTGCTTCTGCACCAAAAAATGGCTCCCCCTTTCCATCTAATGCAACTGTGAAATCACCAGAGCAATACGCAATAAATCTCTGCCTGTAATTCCTATTTGCACACAGAGTCATGTTTTCACATTAGTCACAAAACGAAATTTCTTTGCCAATTTGAAAGCACACTTACTACTCTTTTTTTTGGCAAGTGATAATCACTTTTACAGACTGACACATTATGAATCCACTTTTCAGATTTTTTAAAAAGCACATGTCCAAACTGCTTTTTCAGACCAGCACCATTTGTAACCTGGGTGACTGCCTACACTCCAGCAAGGGCAACCAGCCTTAGTGATGCTGAATGTATTTGCATTACTGACTGAAACCTCAAACCCCACTCGCTTGTGAATACTGTGCATGATTCCACATGGTAAGCAGCTGGGTGTGTGCTAAGAGTCTGCTTCTGCACCAAAAAATGGCTCCCCCTTTCCATCTAATGCAACTGTGAAATCACCAGAGCAATACGCAATAAATCTCTGCCTGTAATTCCTATTTGCACACAGAGTCATGTTTTCACATTAGTCACAAAACGAAATTTCTTTGCCAATTTGAAAGCACACTTACTACTCTTTTTTTTGGCAAGTGATAATCACTTTTACAGACTGACACATTATGAATCCACTTTTCAGATTTTTTAAAAAGCACATGTCCAAACTGCTTTTTCAGACCAGCACCATTTGTAACCTGGGTGACTGCCTACACTCCAGCAAGGGCAACCAGCCTTAGTGATGCTGAATGTATTTGCATTACTGACTGAAACCTCAAACCCCACTCGCTTCTGAATACTGTGCATGATTCCACATGGTAAGCAGCTGGGTGTGTGCTAAGAGTCTGCTTCTGCACCAAAAAATGGCTCCCCCTTTCCATCTAATGCAACTGTGAAATCACCAGAGCAATACACAATAAATCTCTGCCTGTAATTCCTATTTGCACACAGAGTCATGTTTTCACATTAGGCCCTTAAACGAAATTTCTTTGCCAATTTGAAAGCACACTTACTGCTCTTTTTTTTGGCAAGTGATAAACACTTTTACAGACTGACACATTATGAATCCACTTTTCAGATTTTTTAAAAAGCACATGTCCAAACTGCTTTTTCAGACCAGCACCATTTGTAACCTGGGTGACTGCCTACACTCCAGCAAGGGCAACCAGCCTTAGTGATGCTGAATGTATTTGCATTACTGACTGAAACCTCAAACCCCACTCGCTTGTGAATACTGTGCATGATTCCACATGGTAAGCAGCTGGGTGTGTGCTAAGAGTCTGCTTCTGCACCAAAAAATGGCTCCCCCTTTCCATCTAATGCAACTGTGAAATCACCAGAGCAATACGCAATAAATCTCTGCCTGTAATTCCTATTTGCACACAGAGTCATGTTTTCACATTAGTCACAAAACGAAATTTCTTTGCCAATTTGAAAGCACACTTACTACTCTTTTTTTTGGCAAGTGATAATCACTTTTACAGACTGACACATTATGAATCCACTTTTCAGATTTTTTAAAAAGCACATGTCCAAACTGCTTTTTCAGACCAGCACCATTTGTAACCTGGGTGACTGCCTACACTCCAGCAAGGGCAACCAGCCTTAGTGGTGCTGAATGTATTTGCATTACTGACTGAAACCTCAAACCCCACTCGCTTGTGAATACTGTACATGATTCCACATGGTAAGCAGCTGGGTGTGTGCTAAGAGTCTGCTTCTGCACCAAAAAATGGCTCCCCCTTTCCATCTAATGCAACTGTGAAATCACCAGAGCAATACGCAATAAATCTCTGCCTGTAATTCCTATTTGCACACAGAGTCATGTTTTCACATTAGTCACAAAACGAAATTTCTTTGCCAATTTGAAAGCACACTTACTACTCTTTTTTTTGGCAAGTGATAATCACTTTTACAGACTGACACATTATGAATCCACTTTTCAGATTTTTTAAAAAGCACATGTCCAAACTGCTTTTTCAGACCAGCACCATTTGTAACCTGGGTGACTGCCTACACTCCAGCAAGGGCAACCAGCCTTAGTGATGCTGAATGTATTTGCATTACTGACTGAAACCTCAAACCCCACTCGCTTGTGAATACTGTGCATGATTCCACATGGTAAGCAGCTGGGTGTGTGCTAAGAGTCTGCTTCTGCACCAAAAAATGGCTCCCCCTTTCCATCTAATGCAACTGTGAAATCACCAGAGCAATACGCAATAAATCTCTGCCTGTAATTCCTATTTGCACACAGAGTCATGTTTTCACATTAGTCACAAAACGAAATTTCTTTGCCAATTTGAAAGCACACTTACTACTCTTTTTTTTGGCAAGTGATAATCACTTTTACAGACTGACACATTATGAATCCACTTTTCAGATTTTTTAAAAAGCACATGTCCAAACTGCTTTTTCAGACCAGCACCATTTGTAACCTGGGTGACTGCCTACACTCCAGCAAGGGCAACCAGCCTTAGTGATGCTGAATGTATTTGCATTACTGACTGAAACCTCAAACCCCACTCGCTTCTGAATACTGTGCATGATTCCACATGGTAAGCAGCTGGGTGTGTGCTAAGAGTCTGCTTCTGCACCAAAAAATGGCTCCCCCTTTCCATCTAATGCAACTGTGAAATCACCAGAGCAATACACAATAAATCTCTGCCTGTAATTCCTATTTGCACACAGAGTCATGTTTTCACATTAGGCCCTTAAACGAAATTTCTTTGCCAATTTGAAAGCACACTTACTGCTCTTTTTTTTGGCAAGTGATAAACACTTTTACAGACTGACACATTATGAATCCACTTTTCAGATTTTTTAAAAAGCACATGTCCAAACTGCTTTTTCAGACCAGCACCATTTGTAACCTGGGTGACTGCCTACACTCCAGCAAGGGCAACCAGCCTTAGTGATGCTGAATGTATTTGCATTACTGACTGAAACCTCAAACCCCACTCGCTTGTGAATACTGTGCATGATTCCACATGGTAAGCAGCTGGGTGTGTGCTAAGAGTCTGCTTCTGCACCAAAAAATGGCTCCCCCTTTCCATCTAATGCAACTGTGAAATCACCAGAGCAATACGCAATAAATCTCTGCCTGTAATTCCTATTTGCACACAGAGTCATGTTTTCACATTAGTCACAAAACGAAATTTCTTTGCCAATTTGAAAGCACACTTACTACTCTTTTTTTTGGCAAGTGATAATCACTTTTACAGACTGACACATTATGAATCCACTTTTCAGATTTTTTAAAAAGCACATGTCCAAACTGCTTTTTCAGACCAGCACCATTTGTAACCTGGGTGACTGCCTACACTCCAGCAAGGGCAACCAGCCTTAGTGATGCTGAATGTATTTGCATTACTGACTGAAACCTCAAACCCCACTCGCTTGTGAATACTGTGCATGATTCCACATGGTAAGCAGCTGGGTGTGTGCTAAGAGTCTGCTTCTGCACCAAAAAATGGCTCCCCCTTTCCATCTAATGCAACTGTGAAATCACCAGAGCAATACGCAATAAATCTCTGCCTGTAATTCCTATTTGCACACAGAGTCATGTTTTCACATTAGTCACAAAACTAAATTTCTTTGCCAATTTGAAAGCACACTTACTACTCTTTTTTTTGGCAAGTGATAATCACTTTTACAGACTGACACATTATGAATCCACTTTTCAGATTTTTTAAAAAGCACATGTCCAAACTGCTTTTTCAGACCAGCACCATTTGTAACCTGGGTGACTGCCTACACTCCAGCAAGGGCAACCAGCCTTAGTGATGCTGAATGTATTTGCATTACTGACTGAAACCTCAAACCCCACTCGCTTCTGAATACTGTGCATGATTCCACATGGTAAGCAGCTGGGTGTGTGCTAAGAGTCTGCTTCTGCACCAAAAAATGGCTCCCCCTTTCCATCTAATGCAACTGTGAAATCACCAGAGCAATACACAATAAATCTCTGCCTGTAATTCCTATTTGCACACAGAGTCATGTTTTCACATTAGGCCCTTAAACGAAATTTCTTTGCCAATTTGAAAGCACACTTACTGCTCTTTTTTTTGGCAAGTGATAAACACTTTTACAGACTGACACATTATGAATCCACTTTTCAGATTTTTTAAAAAGCACATGTCCAAACTGCTTTTTCAGACCAGCACCATTTGTAACCTGGGTGACTGCCTACACTCCAGCAAGGGCAACCAGCCTTAGTGATGCTGAATGTATTTGCATTACTGACTGAAACCTCAAACCCCACTCGCTTGTGAATACTGTGCATGATTCCACATGGTAAGCAGCTGGGTGTGTGCTAAGAGTCTGCTTCTGCACCAAAAAATGGCTCCCCCTTTCCATCTAATGCAACTGTGAAATCACCAGAGCAATACGCAATAAATCTCTGCCTGTAATTCCTATTTGCACACAGAGTCATGTTTTCACATTAGTCACAAAACGAAATTTCTTTGCCAATTTGAAAGCACACTTACTACTCTTTTTTTTGGCAAGTGATAATCACTTTTACAGACTGACACATTATGAATCCACTTTTCAGATTTTTTAAAAAGCAAATGTCCAAACTGCTTTTTCAGACCAGCACCATTTGTAACCTGGGTGACTGCCTACACTCCAGCAAGGGCAACCAGCCTTAGTGATGCTGAATGTATTTGCATTACTGACTGAAACCTCAAACCCCACTCGCTTGTGAATACTGTGCATGAATTCACATGGTAAGCAGCTGGGTGTGTGCTAAGAATCTGCTTCTGCACCAAAAAATGGCTCCCCCTTTCCATCTAATGCAACTGTGAAATCACCAGAGCAATACGCAATAAATCTCTGCCTGTAATTCCTATTTGCACACAGAGTCATGTTTTCACATTAGTCACAAAACGAAATTTCTTTGCCAATTTGAAAGCACACTTACTACTCTTTTTTTTGGCAAGTGATAATCACTTTTACAGACTGACACATTATGAATCCACTTTTCAGATTTTTTAAAAAGCACATGTCCAAACTGCTTTTTCAGACCAGCACCATTTGTAACCTGGGTGACTGCCTACACTCCAGCAAGGGCAACCAGCCTTAGTGATGCTGAATGTATTTGCATTACTGACTGAAACCTCAAACCCCACTTGCTTCTGAATACTGTGCATGATTCCACATGGTAAGCAGCTGGGTGTGTGCTAAGAGTCTGCTTCTGCACCAAAAAATGGCTCCCCCTTTCCATCTAATGCAACTGTGAAATCACCAGAGCAATACACAATAAATCTCTGCCTGTAATTCCTATTTGCACACAGAGTCATGTTTCCACATTAGTCACAAAACGAAATTTCTTTGCCAATTTGAAAGCACACTTACTACTCTTTTTTTTGGCAAGTGATAAACACTTTTACAGACTGACACATTATGAATCCACTTTTCAGATTTTTTAAAAAGCACATGTCCAAACTGCTTTTTCAGACCAGCACCATTTGTAACCTGGGTGACTGCCTACACTCCAGCAAGGGCAACCAGCCTTAGTGATGCTGAATGTATTTGCATTACTGACTGAAACCTCAAACCCCACTTGCTTCTGAATACTGTGCATGATTCCACATGGTAAGCAGCTGGGTGTGTGCTAAGAGTCTGCTTCTGCACCAAAAAATGGCTCCCCCTTTCCATCTAATGCAACTGTGAAATCACCAGAGCAATACGCAATAAATCTCTGCCTGTAATTCCTATTTGCACACAGAGTCATGTTTTCACATTAGTCACAAAACGAAATTTCTTTGCCAATTTGAAAGCACACTTACTACTCTTTTTTTTGGCAAGTGATAATCACTTTTACAGACTGACACATTATGAATCCACTTTTCAGATTCTTAAAAAAGCACATGTCCAAACTGCTTTTTCAGACCAGCACCATTTGTAACCTGGGTGACTGCCTACACTCCAGCAAGGGCAACCAGCCTTAGTGATGCTGAATGTATTTGCATTACTGACTGAAACCTCAAACCCCACTCGCTTGTGAATACTGTACATGATTCCACATGGTAAGCAGCTGGGTGTGTGCTAAGAGTCTGCTTCTGCACCAAAAAATGGCTCCCCCTTTCCATCTAATGCAACTGTGAAATCACCAGAGCAATACGCAATAAATCTCTGCCTGTAATTCCTATTTGCACACAGAGTCATGTTTTCACATTAGTCACAAAACTAAATTTCTTTGCCAATTTGAAAGCACACTTACTACTCTTTTTTTTGGCAAGTGATAATCACTTTTACAGACTGACACATTATGAATCCACTTTTCAGATTTTTTAAAAAGCACATGTCCAAACTGCTTTTTCAGACCAGCACCATTTGTAACCTGGGTGACTGCCTACACTCCAGCAAGGGCAACCAGCCTTAGTGATGCTGAATGTATTTGCATTACTGACTGAAACCTCAAACCCCACTCGCTTCTGAATACTGTGCATGATTCCACATGGTAAGCAGCTGGGTGTGTGCTAAGAGTCTGCTTCTGCACCAAAAAATGGCTCCCCCTTTCCATCTAATGCAACTGTGAAATCACCAGAGCAATACACAATAAATCTCTGCCTGTAATTCCTATTTGCACACAGAGTCATGTTTTCACATTAGGCCCTTAAACGAAATTTCTTTGCCAATTTGAAAGCACACTTACTGCTCTTTTTTTTGGCAAGTGATAAACACTTTTACAGACTGACACATTATGAATCCACTTTTCAGATTTTTTAAAAAGCACATGTCCAAACTGCTTTTTCAGACCAGCACCATTTGTAACCTGGGTGACTGCCTACACTCCAGCAAGGGCAACCAGCCTTAGTGATGCTGAATGTATTTGCATTACTGACTGAAACCTCAAACCCCACTCGCTTGTGAATACTGTGCATGATTCCACATGGTAAGCAGCTGGGTGTGTGCTAAGAGTCTGCTTCTGCACCAAAAAATGGCTCCCCCTTTCAATCTAATGCAACTGTGAAATCACCAGAGCAATACGCAATAAATCTCTGCCTGTAATTCCTATTTGCACACAGAGTCATGTTTTCACATTAGTCACAAAACGAAATTTCTTTGCCAATTTGAAAGCACACTTACTACTCTTTTTTTTGGCAAGTGATAATCACTTTTACAGACTGACACATTATGAATCCACTTTTCAGATTTTTTAAAAAGCACATGTCCAAACTGCTTTTTCAGACCAGCACCATTTGTAACCTGGGTGACTGCCTACACTCCAGCAAGGGCAACCAGCCTTAGTGATGCTGAATGTATTTGCATTACTGACTGAAACCTCAAACCCCACTCGCTTGTGAATACTGTGCATGATTCCACATGGTAAGCAGCTGGGTGTGTGCTAAGAGTCTGCTTCTGCACCAAAAAATGGCTCCCCCTTTCCATCTAATGCAACTGTGAAATCACCAGAGCAATACGCAATAAATCTCTGCCTGTAATTCCTATTTGCACACAGAGTCATGTTTTCACATTAGTCACAAAACGAAATTTCTTTGCCAATTTGAAAGCACACTTACTACTCTTTTTTTTGGCAAGTGATAATCACTTTTACAGACTGACACATTATGAATCCACTTTTCAGATTTTTTAAAAAGCACATGTCCAAACTGCTTTTTCAGACCAGCACCATTTGTAACCTGGGTGACTGCCTACACTCCAGCAAGGGCAACCAGCCTTAGTGATGCTGAATGTATTTGCATTACTGACTGAAACCTCAAACCCCACTCGCTTCTGAATACTGTGCATGATTCCACATGGTAAGCAGCTGGGTGTGTGCTAAGAGTCTGCTTCTGCACCAAAAAATGGCTCCCCCTTTCCATCTAATGCAACTGTGAAATCACCAGAGCAATACACAATAAATCTCTGCCTGTAATTCCTATTTGCACACAGAGTCATGTTTTCACATTAGGCCCTTAAACGAAATTTCTTTGCCAATTTGAAAGCACACTTACTGCTCTTTTTTTTGGCAAGTGATAAACACTTTTACAGACTGACACATTATGAATCCACTTTTCAGATTTTTTAAAAAGCACATGTCCAAACTGCTTTTTCAGACCAGCACCATTTGTAACCTGGGTGACTGCCTACACTCCAGCAAGGGCAACCAGCCTTAGTGATGCTGAATGTATTTGCATTACTGACTGAAACCTCAAACCCCACTCGCTTGTGAATACTGTGCATGATTCCACATGGTAAGCAGCTGGGTGTGTGCTAAGAGTCTGCTTCTGCACCAAAAAATGGCTCCCCCTTTCCATCTAATGCAACTGTGAAATCACCAGAGCAATACGCAATAAATCTCTGCCTGTAATTCCTATTTGCACACAGAGTCATGTTTTCACATTAGTCACAAAACGAAATTTCTTTGCCAATTTGAAAGCACACTTACTACTCGTTTTTTTGGCAAGTGATAATCACTTTTACAGACTGACACATTATGAATCCACTTTTCAGATTTTTTAAAAAGCACATGTCCAAACTGCTTTTTCAGACCGGCACCATTTGTAACCTGGGTGACTGCCTACACTCCAGCAAGGGCAACCAGCCTTAGTGGTGCTGAATGTATTTGCATTACTGACTGAAACCTCAAACCCCACTCGCTTGTGAATACTGTACATGATTCCACATGGTAAGCAGCTGGGTGTGTGCTAAGAGTCTGCTTCTGCACCAAAAAATGGCTCCCCCTTTCCATCTAATGCAACTGTGAAATCACCAGAGCAATACGCAATAAATCTCTGCCTGTAATTCCTATTTGCACACAGAGTCATGTTTTCACATTAGTCACAAAACGAAATTTCTTTGCCAATTTGAAAGCACACTTACTACTCTTTTTTTTGGCAAGTGATAATCACTTTTACAGACTGACACATTATGAATCCACTTTTCAGATTTTTTAAAAAGCACATGTCCAAACTGCTTTTTCAGACCAGCACCATTTGTAACCTGGGTGACTGCCTACACTCCAGCAAGGGCAACCAGCCTTAGTGATGCTGAATGTATTTGCATTACTGACTGAAACCTCAAACCCCACTCGCTTGTGAATACTGTGCATGATTCCACATGGTAAGCAGCTGGGTGTGTGCTAAGAGTCTGCTTCTGCACCAAAAAATGGCTCCCCCTTTCCATCTAATGCAACTGTGAAATCACCAGAGCAATACGCAATAAATCTCTGCCTGTAATTCCTATTTGCACACAGAGTCATGTTTTCACATTAGTCACAAAACGAAATTTCTTTGCCAATTTGAAAGCACACTTACTACTCTTTTTTTTGGCAAGTGATAATCACTTTTACAGACTGACACATTATGAATCCACTTTTCAGATTTTTTAAAAAGCACATGTCCAAACTGCTTTTTCAGACCAGCACCATTTGTAACCTGGGTGACTGCCTACACTCCAGCAAGGGCAACCAGCCTTAGTGATGCTGAATGTATTTGCATTACTGACTGAAACCTCAAACCCCACTCGCTTCTGAATACTGTGCATGATTCCACATGGTAAGCAGCTGGGTGTGTGCTAAGAGTCTGCTTCTGCACCAAAAAATGGCTCCCCCTTTCCATCTAATGCAACTGTGAAATCACCAGAGCAATACACAATAAATCTCTGCCTGTAATTCCTATTTGCACACAGAGTCATGTTTTCACATTAGGCCCTTAAACGAAATTTCTTTGCCAATTTGAAAGCACACTTACTGCTCTTTTTTTTGGCAAGTGATAAACACTTTTACAGACTGACACATTATGAATCCACTTTTCAGATTTTTTAAAAAGCACATGTCCAAACTGCTTTTTCAGACCAGCACCATTTGTAACCTGGGTGACTGCCTACACTCCAGCAAGGGCAACCAGCCTTAGTGATGCTGAATGTATTTGCATTACTGACTGAAACCTCAAACCCCACTCGCTTGTGAATACTGTGCATGATTCCACATGGTAAGCAGCTGGGTGTGTGCTAAGAGTCTGCTTCTGCACCAAAAAATGGCTCCCCCTTTCCATCTAATGCAACTGTGAAATCACCAGAGCAATACGCAATAAATCTCTGCCTGTAATTCCTATTTGCACACAGAGTCATGTTTTCACATTAGTCACAAAACGAAATTTCTTTGCCAATTTGAAAGCACACTTACTACTCTTTTTTTTGGCAAGTGATAATCACTTTTACAGACTGACACATTATGAATCCACTTTTCAGATTTTTTAAAAAGCACATGTCCAAACTGCTTTTTCAGACCAGCACCATTTGTAACCTGGGTGACTGCCTACACTCCAGCAAGGGCAACCAGCCTTAGTGGTGCTGAATGTATTTGCATTACTGACTGAAACCTCAAACCCCACTCGCTTGTGAATACTGTACATGATTCCACATGGTAAGCAGCTGGGTGTGTGCTAAGAGTCTGCTTCTGCACCAAAAAATGGCTCCCCCTTTCCATCTAATGCAACTGTGAAATCACCAGAGCAATACGCAATAAATCTCTGCCTGTAATTCCTATTTGCACACAGAGTCATGTTTTCACATTAGTCACAAAACGAAATTTCTTTGCCAATTTGAAAGCACACTTACTACTCTTTTTTTTGGCAAGTGATAATCACTTTTACAGACTGACACATTATGAATCCACTTTTCAGATTTTTTAAAAAGCACATGTCCAAACTGCTTTTTCAGACCAGCACCATTTGTAACCTGGGTGACTGCCTACACTCCAGCAAGGGCAACCAGCCTTAGTGATGCTGAATGTATTTGCATTACTGACTGAAACCTCAAACCCCACTCGCTTGTGAATACTGTGCATGATTCCACATGGTAAGCAGCTGGGTGTGTGCTAAGAGTCTGCTTCTGCACCAAAAAATGGCTCCCCCTTTCCATCTAATGCAACTGTGAAATCACCAGAGCAATACGCAATAAATCTCTGCCTGTAATTCCTATTTGCACACAGAGTCATGTTTTCACATTAGTCACAAAACGAAATTTCTTTGCCAATTTGAAAGCACACTTACTACTCTTTTTTTTGGCAAGTGATAATCACTTTTACAGACTGACACATTATGAATCCACTTTTCAGATTTTTTAAAAAGCACATGTCCAAACTGCTTTTTCAGACCAGCACCATTTGTAACCTGGGTGACTGCCTACACTCCAGCAAGGGCAACCAGCCTTAGTGATGCTGAATGTATTTGCATTACTGACTGAAACCTCAAACCCCACTCGCTTGTGAATACTGTGCATGATTCCACATGGTAAGCAGCTGGGTGTGTGCTAAGAGTCTGCTTCTGCACCAAAAAATGGCTCCCCCTTTCCATCTAATGCAACTGTGAAATCACCAGAGCAATACGCAATAAATCTCTGCCTGTAATTCCTATTTGCACACAGAGTCATGTTTTCACATTAGTCACAAAACTAAATTTCTTTGCCAATTTGAAAGCACACTTACTACTCTTTTTTTTGGCAAGTGATAATCACTTTTACAGACTGACACATTATGAATCCACTTTTCAGATTTTTTAAAAAGCACATGTCCAAACTGCTTTTTCAGACCAGCACCATTTGTAACCTGGGTGACTGCCTACACTCCAGCAAGGGCAACCAGCCTTAGTGATGCTGAATGTATTTGCATTACTGACTGAAACCTCAAACCCCACTCGCTTCTGAATACTGTGCATGATTCCACATGGTAAGCAGCTGGGTGTGTGCTAAGAGTCTGCTTCTGCACCAAAAAATGGCTCCCCCTTTCCATCTAATGCAACTGTGAAATCACCAGAGCAATACACAATAAATCTCTGCCTGTAATTCCTATTTGCACACAGAGTCATGTTTTCACATTAGGCCCTTAAACGAAATTTCTTTGCCAATTTGAAAGCACACTTACTGCTCTTTTTTTTGGCAAGTGATAAACACTTTTACAGACTGACACATTATGAATCCACTTTTCAGATTTTTTAAAAAGCACATGTCCAAACTGCTTTTTCAGACCAGCACCATTTGTAACCTGGGTGACTGCCTACACTCCAGCAAGGGCAACCAGCCTTAGTGATGCTGAATGTATTTGCATTACTGACTGAAACCTCAAACCCCACTCGCTTGTGAATACTGTGCATGATTCCACATGGTAAGCAGCTGGGTGTGTGCTAAGAGTCTGCTTCTGCACCAAAAAATGGCTCCCCCTTTCCATCTAATGCAACTGTGAAATCACCAGAGCAATACGCAATAAATCTCTGCCTGTAATTCCTATTTGCACACAGAGTCATGTTTTCACATTAGTCACAAAACGAAATTTCTTTGCCAATTTGAAAGCACACTTACTACTCTTTTTTTTGGCAAGTGATAATCACTTTTACAGACTGACACATTATGAATCCACTTTTCAGATTTTTTAAAAAGCACATGTCCAAACTGCTTTTTCAGACCAGCACCATTTGTAACCTGGGTGACTGCCTACACTCCAGCAAGGGCAACCAGCCTTAGTGGTGCTGAATGTATTTGCATTACTGACTGAAACCTCAAACCCCACTCGCTTGTGAATACTGTACATGATTCCACATGGTAAGCAGCTGGGTGTGTGCTAAGAGTCTGCTTCTGCACCAAAAAATGGCTCCCCCTTTCCATCTAATGCAACTGTGAAATCACCAGAGCAATACGCAATAAATCTCTGCCTGTAATTCCTATTTGCACACAGAGTCATGTTTTCACATTAGTCACAAAACGAAATTTCTTTGCCAATTTGAAAGCACACTTACTACTCTTTTTTTTGGCAAGTGATAATCACTTTTACAGACTGACACATTATGAATCCACTTTTCAGATTTTTTAAAAAGCACATGTCCAAACTGCTTTTTCAGACCAGCACCATTTGTAACCTGGGTGACTGCCTACACTCCAGCAAGGGCAACCAGCCTTAGTGATGCTGAATGTATTTGCATTACTGACTGAAACCTCAAACCCCACTCGCTTGTGAATACTGTGCATGATTCCACATGGTAAGCAGCTGGGTGTGTGCTAAGAGTCTGCTTCTGCACCAAAAAATGGCTCCCCCTTTCCATCTAATGCAACTGTGAAATCACCAGAGCAATACGCAATAAATCTCTGCCTGTAATTCCTATTTGCACACAGAGTCATGTTTTCACATTAGTCACAAAACGAAATTTCTTTGCCAATTTGAAAGCACACTTACTACTCTTTTTTTTGGCAAGTGATAATCACTTTTACAGACTGACACATTATGAATCCACTTTTCAGATTTTTTAAAAAGCACATGTCCAAACTGCTTTTTCAGACCAGCACCATTTGTAACCTGGGTGACTGCCTACACTCCAGCAAGGGCAACCAGCCTTAGTGATGCTGAATGTATTTGCATTACTGACTGAAACCTCAAACCCCACTCGCTTGTGAATACTGTGCATGATTCCACATGGTAAGCAGCTGGGTGTGTGCTAAGAGTCTGCTTCTGCACCAAAAAATGGCTCCCCCTTTCCATCTAATGCAACTGTGAAATCACCAGAGCAATACGCAATAAATCTCTGCCTGTAATTCCTATTTGCACACAGAGTCATGTTTTCACATTAGTCACAAAACTAAATTTCTTTGCCAATTTGAAAGCACACTTACTACTCTTTTTTTTGGCAAGTGATAATCATTTTTACAGACTGACACATTATGAATCCACTTTTCAGATTTTTTAAAAAGCACATGTCCAAACTGCTTTTTCAGACCAGCACCATTTGTAACCTGGGTGACTGCCTACACTCCAGCAAGGGCAACCAGCCTTAGTGATGCTGAATGTATTTGCATTACTGACTGAAACCTCAAACCCCACTCGCTTGTGAATACTGTGCATGATTCCACATGGTAAGCAGCTGGGTGTGTGCTAAGAGTCTGCTTCTGCACCAAAAAATGGCTCCCCCTTTCCATCTAATGCAACTGTGAAATCACCAGAGCAATACGCAATAAATCTCTGCCTGTAATTCCTATTTGCACACAGAGTCATGTTTTCACATTAGTCACAAAACGAAATTTCTTTGCCAATTTGAAAGCACACTTACTACTCTTTTTTTTGGCAAGTGATAATCACTTTTACAGACTGACACATTATGAATCCACTTTTCAGATTTTTTAAAAAGCACATGTCCAAACTGCTTTTTCAGACCAGCACCATTTGTAACCTGGGTGACTGCCTACACTCCAGCAAGGGCAACCAGCCTTAGTGGTGCTGAATGTATTTGCATTACTGACTGAAACCTCAAACCCCACTCGCTTGTGAATACTGTACATGATTCCACATGGTAAGCAGCTGGGTGTGTGCTAAGAGTCTGCTTCTGCACCAAAAAATGGCTCCCCCTTTCCATCTAATGCAACTGTGAAATCACCAGAGCAATACGCAATAAATCTCTGCCTGTAATTCCTATTTGCACACAGAGTCATGTTTTCACATTAGTCACAAAACGAAATTTCTTTGCCAATTTGAAAGCACACTTACTACTCTTTTTTTTGGCAAGTGATAATCACTTTTACAGACTGACACATTATGAATCCACTTTTCAGATTTTTTAAAAAGCACATGTCCAAACTGCTTTTTCAGACCAGCACCATTTGTAACCTGGGTGACTGCCTACACTCCAGCAAGGGCAACCAGCCTTAGTGATGCTGAATGTATTTGCATTACTGACTGAAACCTCAAACCCCACTCGCTTGTGAATACTGTGCATGATTCCACATGGTAAGCAGCTGGGTGTGTGCTAAGAGTCTGCTTCTGCACCAAAAAATGGCTCCCCCTTTCCATCTAATGCAACTGTGAAATCACCAGAGCAATACGCAATAAATCTCTGCCTGTAATTCCTATTTGCACACAGAGTCATGTTTTCACATTAGTCACAAAACGAAATTTCTTTGCCAATTTGAAAGCACACTTACTACTCTTTTTTTTGGCAAGTGATAATCACTTTTACAGACTGACACATTATGAATCCACTTTTCAGATTTTTTAAAAAGCACATGTCCAAACTGCTTTTTCAGACCAGCACCATTTGTAACCTGGGTGACTGCCTACACTCCAGCAAGGGCAACCAGCCTTAGTGATGCTGAATGTATTTGCATTACTGACTGAAACCTCAAACCCCACTCGCTTCTGAATACTGTGCATGATTCCACATGGTAAGCAGCTGGGTGTGTGCTAAGAGTCTGCTTCTGCACCAAAAAATGGCTCCCCCTTTCCATCTAATGCAACTGTGAAATCACCAGAGCAATACACAATAAATCTCTGCCTGTAATTCCTATTTGCACACAGAGTCATGTTTTCACATTAGGCCCTTAAACGAAATTTCTTTGCCAATTTGAAAGCACACTTACTGCTCTTTTTTTTGGCAAGTGATAAACACTTTTACAGACTGACACATTATGAATCCACTTTTCAGATTTTTTAAAAAGCACATGTCCAAACTGCTTTTTCAGACCAGCACCATTTGTAACCTGGGTGACTGCCTACACTCCAGCAAGGGCAACCAGCCTTAGTGATGCTGAATGTATTTGCATTACTGACTGAAACCTCAAACCCCACTCGCTTGTGAATACTGTGCATGATTCCACATGGTAAGCAGCTGGGTGTGTGCTAAGAGTCTGCTTCTGCACCAAAAAATGGCTCCCCCTTTCCATCTAATGCAACTGTGAAATCACCAGAGCAATACGCAATAAATCTCTGCCTGTAATTCCTATTTGCACACAGAGTCATGTTTTCACATTAGTCACAAAACGAAATTTCTTTGCCAATTTGAAAGCACACTTACTACTCTTTTTTTTGGCAAGTGATAATCACTTTTACAGACTGACACATTATGAATCCACTTTTCAGATTTTTTAAAAAGCACATGTCCAAACTGCTTTTTCAGACCAGCACCATTTGTAACCTGGGTGACTGCCTACACTCCAGCAAGGGCAACCAGCCTTAGTGGTGCTGAATGTATTTGCATTACTGACTGAAACCTCAAACCCCACTCGCTTGTGAATACTGTACATGATTCCACATGGTAAGCAGCTGGGTGTGTGCTAAGAGTCTGCTTCTGCACCAAAAAATGGCTCCCCCTTTCCATCTAATGCAACTGTGAAATCACCAGAGCAATACGCAATAAATCTCTGCCTGTAATTCCTATTTGCACACAGAGTCATGTTTTCACATTAGTCACAAAACGAAATTTCTTTGCCAATTTGAAAGCACACTTACTACTCTTTTTTTTGGCAAGTGATAATCACTTTTACAGACTGACACATTATGAATCCACTTTTCAGATTTTTTAAAAAGCACATGTCCAAACTGCTTTTTCAGACCAGCACCATTTGTAACCTGGGTGACTGCCTACACTCCAGCAAGGGCAACCAGCCTTAGTGATGCTGAATGTATTTGCATTACTGACTGAAACCTCAAACCCCACTCGCTTGTGAATACTGTGCATGATTCCACATGGTAAGCAGCTGGGTGTGTGCTAAGAGTCTGCTTCTGCACCAAAAAATGGCTCCCCCTTTCCATCTAATGCAACTGTGAAATCACCAGAGCAATACGCAATAAATCTCTGCCTGTAATTCCTATTTGCACACAGAGTCATGTTTTCACATTAGTCACAAAACGAAATTTCTTTGCCAATTTGAAAGCACACTTACTACTCTTTTTTTTTGGCAAGTGATAATCACTTTTACAGACTGACACATTATGAATCCACTTTTCAGATTTTTTAAAAAGCACATGTCCAAACTGCTTTTTCAGACCAGCACCATTTGTAACCTGGGTGACTGCCTACACTCCAGCAAGGGCAACCAGCCTTAGTGATGCTGAATGTATTTGCATTACTGACTGAAACCTCAAACCCCACTCGCTTGTGAATACTGTGCATGATTCCACATGGTAAGCAGCTGGGTGTGTGCTAAGAGTCTGCTTCTGCACCAAAAAATGGCTCCCCCTTTCCATCTAATGCAACTGTGAAATCACCAGAGCAATACGCAATAAATCTCTGCCTGTAATTCCTATTTGCACACAGAGTCATGTTTTCACATTAGTCACAAAACTAAATTTCTTTGCCAATTTGAAAGCACACTTACTACTCTTTTTTTTGGCAAGTGATAATCACTTTTACAGACTGACACATTATGAATCCACTTTTCAGATTTTTTAAAAAGCACATGTCCAAACTGCTTTTTCAGACCAGCACCATTTGTAACCTGGGTGACTGCCTACACTCCAGCAAGGGCAACCAGCCTTAGTGATGCTGAATGTATTTGCATTACTGACTGAAACCTCAAACCCCACTCGCTTCTGAATACTGTGCATGATTCCACATGGTAAGCAGCTGGGTGTGTGCTAAGAGTCTGCTTCTGCACCAAAAAATGGCTCCCCCTTTCCATCTAATGCAACTGTGAAATCACCAGAGCAATACACAATAAATCTCTGCCTGTAATTCCTATTTGCACACAGAGTCATGTTTTCACATTAGGCCCTTAAACGAAATTTCTTTGCCAATTTGAAAGCACACTTACTGCTCTTTTTTTTGGCAAGTGATAAACACTTTTACAGACTGACACATTATGAATCCACTTTTCAGATTTTTTAAAAAGCACATGTCCAAACTGCTTTTTCAGACCAGCACCATTTGTAACCTGGGTGACTGCCTACACTCCAGCAAGGGCAACCAGCCTTAGTGATGCTGAATGTATTTGCATTACTGACTGAAACCTCAAACCCCACTCGCTTGTGAATACTGTGCATGATTCCACATGGTAAGCAGCTGGGTGTGTGCTAAGAGTCTGCTTCTGCACCAAAAAATGGCTCCCCCTTTCCATCTAATGCAACTGTGAAATCACCAGAGCAATACGCAATAAATCTCTGCCTGTAATTCCTATTTGCACACAGAGTCATGTTTTCACATTAGTCACAAAACGAAATTTCTTTGCCAATTTGAAAGCACACTTACTACTCTTTTTTTTGGCAAGTGATAATCACTTTTACAGACTGACACATTATGAATCCACTTTTCAGATTTTTTAAAAAGCAAATGTCCAAACTGCTTTTTCAGACCAGCACCATTTGTAACCTGGGTGACTGCCTACACTCCAGCAAGGGCAACCAGCCTTAGTGATGCTGAATGTATTTGCATTACTGACTGAAACCTCAAACCCCACTCGCTTGTGAATACTGTGCATGAATTCACATGGTAAGCAGCTGGGTGTGTGCTAAGAGTCTGCTTCTGCACCAAAAAATGGCTCCCCCTTTCCATCTAATGCAACTGTGAAATCACCAGAGCAATACGCAATAAATCTCTGCCTGTAATTCCTATTTGCACACAGAGTCATGTTTTCACATTAGTCACAAAACGAAATTTCTTTGCCAATTTGAAAGCACACTTACTACTCTTTTTTTTGGCAAGTGATAATCACTTTTACAGACTGACACATTATGAATCCACTTTTCAGATTTTTTAAAAAGCACATGTCCAAACTGCTTTTTCAGACCAGCACCATTTGTAACCTGGGTGACTGCCTACACTCCAGCAAGGGCAACCAGCCTTAGTGATGCTGAATGTATTTGCATTACTGACTGAAACCTCAAACCCCACTTGCTTCTGAATACTGTGCATGATTCCACATGGTAAGCAGCTGGGTGTGTGCTAAGAGTCTGCTTCTGCACCAAAAAATGGCTCCCCCTTTCCATCTAATGCAACTGTGAAATCACCAGAGCAATACACAATAAATCTCTGCCTGTAATTCCTATTTGCACACAGAGTCATGTTTCCACATTAGTCACAAAACGAAATTTCTTTGCCAATTTGAAAGCACACTTACTACTCTTTTTTTTGGCAAGTGATAAACACTTTTACAGACTGACACATTATGAATCCACTTTTCAGATTTTTTAAAAAGCACATGTCCAAACTGCTTTTTCAGACCAGCACCATTTGTAACCTGGGTGACTGCCTACACTCCAGCAAGGGCAACCAGCCTTAGTGATGCTGAATGTATTTGCATTACTGACTGAAACCTCAAACCCCACTTGCTTCTGAATACTGTGCATGATTCCACATGGTAAGCAGCTGGGTGTGTGCTAAGAGTCTGCTTCTGCACCAAAAAATGGCTCCCCCTTTCCATCTAATGCAACTGTGAAATCACCAGAGCAATACGCAATAAATCTCTGCCTGTAATTCCTATTTGCACACAGAGTCATGTTTTCACATTAGTCACAAAACGAAATTTCTTTGCCAATTTGAAAGCACACTTACTACTCTTTTTTTTGGCAAGTGATAATCACTTTTACAGACTGACACATTATGAATCCACTTTTCAGATTCTTAAAAAAGCACATGTCCAAACTGCTTTTTCAGACCAGCACCATTTGTAACCTGGGTGACTGCCTACACTCCAGCAAGGGCAACCAGCCTTAGTGATGCTGAATGTATTTGCATTACTGACTGAAACCTCAAACCCCACTCGCTTGTGAATACTGTACATGATTCCACATGGTAAGCAGCTGGGTGTGTGCTAAGAGTCTGCTTCTGCACCAAAAAATGGCTCCCCCTTTCCATCTAATGCAACTGTGAAATCACCAGAGCAATACGCAATAAATCTCTGCCTGTAATTCCTATTTGCACACAGAGTCATGTTTTCACATTAGTCATAAAACTAAATTTCTTTGCCAATTTGAAAGCACACTTACTACTCTTTTTTTTGGCAAGTGATAATCACTTTTACAGACTGACACATTATGAATCCACTTTTCAGATTTTTTAAAAAGCACATGTCCAAACTGCTTTTTCAGACCAGCACCATTTGTAACCTGGGTGACTGCCTACACTCCAGCAAGGGCAACCAGCCTTAGTGATGCTGAATGTATTTGCATTACTGACTGAAACCTCAAACCCCACTCGCTTCTGAATACTGTGCATGATTCCACATGGTAAGCAGCTGGGTGTGTGCTAAGAGTCTGCTTCTGCACCAAAAAATGGCTCCCCCTTTCCATCTAATGCAACTGTGAAATCACCAGAGCAATACACAATAAATCTCTGCCTGTAATTCCTATTTGCACACAGAGTCATGTTTTCACATTAGGCCCTTAAACGAAATTTCTTTGCCAATTTGAAAGCACACTTACTGCTCTTTTTTTTGGCAAGTGATAAACACTTTTACAGACTGACACATTATGAATCCACTTTTCAGATTTTTTAAAAAGCACATGTCCAAACTGCTTTTTCAGACCAGCACCATTTGTAACCTGGGTGACTGCCTACACTCCAGCAAGGGCAACCAGCCTTAGTGATGCTGAATGTATTTGCATTACTGACTGAAACCTCAAACCCCACTCGCTTGTGAATACTGTGCATGATTCCACATGGTAAGCAGCTGGGTGTGTGCTAAGAGTCTGCTTCTGCACCAAAAAATGGCTCCCCCTTTCAATCTAATGCAACTGTGAAATCACCAGAGCAATACGCAATAAATCTCTGCCTGTAATTCCTATTTGCACACAGAGTGATGTTTTCACATTAGTCACAAAACGAAATTTCTTTGCCAATTTGAAAGCACACTTACTACTCTTTTTTTTGGCAAGTGATAATCACTTTTACAGACTGACACATTATGAATCCACTTTTCAGATTTTTTAAAAAGCACATGTCCAAACTGCTTTTTCAGACCAGCACCATTTGTAACCTGGGTGACTGCCTACACTCCAGCAAGGGCAACCAGCCTTAGTGATGCTGAATGTATTTGCATTACTGACTGAAACCTCAAACCCCACTCGCTTGTGAATACTGTGCATGATTCCACATGGTAAGCAGCTGGGTGTGTGCTAAGAGTCTGCTTCTGCACCAAAAAATGGCTCCCCCTTTCCATCTAATGCAACTGTGAAATCACCAGAGCAATACGCAATAAATCTCTGCCTGTAATTCCTATTTGCACACAGAGTCATGTTTTCACATTAGTCACAAAACGAAATTTCTTTGCCAATTTGAAAGCACACTTACTACTCTTTTTTTTGGCAAGTGATAATCACTTTTACAGACTGACACATTATGAATCCACTTTTCAGATTTTTTAAAAAGCACATGTCCAAACTGCTTTTTCAGACCAGCACCATTTGTAACCTGGGTGACTGCCTACACTCCAGCAAGGGCAACCAGCCTTAGTGATGCTGAATGTATTTGCATTACTGACTGAAACCTCAAACCCCACTCGCTTCTGAATACTGTGCATGATTCCACATGGTAAGCAGCTGGGTGTGTGCTAAGAGTCTGCTTCTGCACCAAAAAATGGCTCCCCCTTTCCATCTAATGCAACTGTGAAATCACCAGAGCAATACACAATAAATCTCTGCCTGTAATTCCTATTTGCACACAGAGTCATGTTTTCACATTAGGCCCTTAAACGAAATTTCTTTGCCAATTTGAAAGCACACTTACTGCTCTTTTTTTTGGCAAGTGATAAACACTTTTACAGACTGACACATTATGAATCCACTTTTCAGATTTTTTAAAAAGCACATGTCCAAACTGCTTTTTCAGACCAGCACCATTTGTAACCTGGGTGACTGCCTACACTCCAGCAAGGGCAACCAGCCTTAGTGATGCTGAATGTATTTGCATTACTGACTGAAACCTCAAACCCCACTCGCTTGTGAATACTGTGCATGATTCCACATGGTAAGCAGCTGGGTGTGTGCTAAGAGTCTGCTTCTGCACCAAAAAATGGCTCCCCCTTTCCATCTAATGCAACTGTGAAATCACCAGAGCAATACGCAATAAATCTCTGCCTGTAATTCCTATTTGCACACAGAGTCATGTTTTCACATTAGTCACAAAACGAAATTTCTTTGCCAATTTGAAAGCACACTTACTACTCGTTTTTTTGGCAAGTGATAATCACTTTTACAGACTGACACATTATGAATCCACTTTTCAGATTTTTTAAAAAGCACATGTCCAAACTGCTTTTTCAGACCGGCACCATTTGTAACCTGGGTGACTGCCTACACTCCAGCAAGGGCAACCAGCCTTAGTGGTGCTGAATGTATTTGCATTACTGACTGAAACCTCAAACCCCACTCGCTTGTGAATACTGTACATGATTCCACATGGTAAGCAGCTGGGTGTGTGCTAAGAGTCTGCTTCTGCACCAAAAAATGGCTCCCCCTTTCCATCTAATGCAACTGTGAAATCACCAGAGCAATACGCAATAAATCTCTGCCTGTAATTCCTATTTGCACACAGAGTCATGTTTTCACATTAGTCACAAAACGAAATTTCTTTGCCAATTTGAAAGCACACTTACTACTCTTTTTTTTGGCAAGTGATAATCACTTTTACAGACTGACACATTATGAATCCACTTTTCAGATTTTTTAAAAAGCACATGTCCAAACTGCTTTTTCAGACCAGCACCATTTGTAACCTGGGTGACTGCCTACACTCCAGCAAGGGCAACCAGCCTTAGTGATGCTGAATGTATTTGCATTACTGACTGAAACCTCAAACCCCACTCGCTTGTGAATACTGTGCATGATTCCACATGGTAAGCAGCTGGGTGTGTGCTAAGAGTCTGCTTCTGCACCAAAAAATGGCTCCCCCTTTCCATCTAATGCAACTGTGAAATCACCAGAGCAATACGCAATAAATCTCTGCCTGTAATTCCTATTTGCACACAGAGTCATGTTTTCACATTAGTCACAAAACGAAATTTCTTTGCCAATTTGAAAGCACACTTACTACTCTTTTTTTTGGCAAGTGATAATCACTTTTACAGACTGACACATTATGAATCCACTTTTCAGATTTTTTAAAAAGCACATGTCCAAACTGCTTTTTCAGACCAGCACCATTTGTAACCTGGGTGACTGCCTACACTCCAGCAAGGGCAACCAGCCTTAGTGATGCTGAATGTATTTGCATTACTGACTGAAACCTCAAACCCCACTCGCTTCTGAATACTGTGCATGATTCCACATGGTAAGCAGCTGGGTGTGTGCTAAGAGTCTGCTTCTGCACCAAAAAATGGCTCCCCCTTTCCATCTAATGCAACTGTGAAATCACCAGAGCAATACACAATAAATCTCTGCCTGTAATTCCTATTTGCACACAGAGTCATGTTTTCACATTAGGCCCTTAAACGAAATTTCTTTGCCAATTTGAAAGCACACTTACTGCTCTTTTTTTTGGCAAGTGATAAACACTTTTACAGACTGACACATTATGAATCCACTTTTCAGATTTTTTAAAAAGCACATGTCCAAACTGCTTTTTCAGACCAGCACCATTTGTAACCTGGGTGACTGCCTACACTCCAGCAAGGGCAACCAGCCTTAGTGATGCTGAATGTATTTGCATTACTGACTGAAACCTCAAACCCCACTCGCTTGTGAATACTGTGCATGATTCCACATGGTAAGCAGCTGGGTGTGTGCTAAGAGTCTGCTTCTGCACCAAAAAATGGCTCCCCCTTTCCATCTAATGCAACTGTGAAATCACCAGAGCAATACGCAATAAATCTCTGCCTGTAATTCCTATTTGCACACAGAGTCATGTTTTCACATTAGTCACAAAACGAAATTTCTTTGCCAATTTGAAAGCACACTTACTACTCTTTTTTTTGGCAAGTGATAATCACTTTTACAGACTGACACATTATGAATCCACTTTTCAGATTTTTTAAAAAGCACATGTCCAAACTGCTTTTTCAGACCAGCACCATTTGTAACCTGGGTGACTGCCTACACTCCAGCAAGGGCAACCAGCCTTAGTGGTGCTGAATGTATTTGCATTACTGACTGAAACCTCAAACCCCACTCGCTTGTGAATACTGTACATGATTCCACATGGTAAGCAGCTGGGTGTGTGCTAAGAGTCTGCTTCTGCACCAAAAAATGGCTCCCCCTTTCCATCTAATGCAACTGTGAAATCACCAGAGCAATACGCAATAAATCTCTGCCTGTAATTCCTATTTGCACACAGAGTCATGTTTTCACATTAGTCACAAAACGAAATTTCTTTGCCAATTTGAAAGCACACTTACTACTCTTTTTTTTGGCAAGTGATAATCACTTTTACAGACTGACACATTATGAATCCACTTTTCAGATTTTTTAAAAAGCACATGTCCAAACTGCTTTTTCAGACCAGCACCATTTGTAACCTGGGTGACTGCCTACACTCCAGCAAGGGCAACCAGCCTTAGTGATGCTGAATGTATTTGCATTACTGACTGAAACCTCAAACCCCACTCGCTTGTGAATACTGTGCATGATTCCACATGGTAAGCAGCTGGGTGTGTGCTAAGAGTCTGCTTCTGCACCAAAAAATGGCTCCCCCTTTCCATCTAATGCAACTGTGAAATCACCAGAGCAATACGCAATAAATCTCTGCCTGTAATTCCTATTTGCACACAGAGTCATGTTTTCACATTAGTCACAAAACGAAATTTCTTTGCCAATTTGAAAGCACACTTACTACTCTTTTTTTTGGCAAGTGATAATCACTTTTACAGACTGACACATTATGAATCCACTTTTCAGATTTTTTAAAAAGCACATGTCCAAACTGCTTTTTCAGACCAGCACCATTTGTAACCTGGGTGACTGCCTACACTCCAGCAAGGGCAACCAGCCTTAGTGATGCTGAATGTATTTGCATTACTGACTGAAACCTCAAACCCCACTCGCTTGTGAATACTGTGCATGATTCCACATGGTAAGCAGCTGGGTGTGTGCTAAGAGTCTGCTTCTGCACCAAAAAATGGCTCCCCCTTTCCATCTAATGCAACTGTGAAATCACCAGAGCAATACGCAATAAATCTCTGCCTGTAATTCCTATTTGCACACAGAGTCATGTTTTCACATTAGTCACAAAACTAAATTTCTTTGCCAATTTGAAAGCACACTTACTACTCTTTTTTTTGGCAAGTGATAATCATTTTTACAGACTGACACATTATGAATCCACTTTTCAGATTTTTTAAAAAGCACATGTCCAAACTGCTTTTTCAGACCAGCACCATTTGTAACCTGGGTGACTGCCTACACTCCAGCAAGGGCAACCAGCCTTAGTGATGCTGAATGTATTTGCATTACTGACTGAAACCTCAAACCCCACTCGCTTCTGAATACTGTGCATGATTCCACATGGTAAGCAGCTGGGTGTGTGCTAAGAGTCTGCTTCTGCACCAAAAAATGGCTCCCCCTTTCCATCTAATGCAACTGTGAAATCACCAGAGCAATACACAATAAATCTCTGCCTGTAATTCCTATTTGCACACAGAGTCATGTTTTCACATTAGGCCCTTAAACGAAATTTCTTTGCCAATTTGAAAGCACACTTACTGCTCTTTTTTTTGGCAAGTGATAAACACTTTTACAGACTGACACATTATGAATCCACTTTTCAGATTTTTTAAAAAGCACATGTCCAAACTGCTTTTTCAGACCAGCACCATTTGTAACCTGGGTGACTGCCTACACTCCAGCAAGGGCAACCAGCCTTAGTGATGCTGAATGTATTTGCATTACTGACTGAAACCTCAAACCCCACTCGCTTGTGAATACTGTGCATGAATTCACATGGTAAGCAGCTGGGTGTGTGCTAAGAGTCTGCTTCTGCACCAAAAAATGGCTCCCCCTTTCCATCTAATGCAACTGTGAAATCACCAGAGCAATACGCAATAAATCTCTGCCTGTAATTCCTATTTGCACACAGAGTCATGTTTTCACATTAGTCACAAAACGAAATTTCTTTGCCAATTTGAAAGCACACTTACTACTCTTTTTTTTGGCAAGTGATAATCACTTTTACAGACTGACACATTATGAATCCACTTTTCAGATTTTTTAAAAAGCACATGTCCAAACTGCTTTTTCAGACCAGCACCATTTGTAACCTGGGTGACTGCCTACACTCCAGCAAGGGCAACCAGCCTTAGTGATGCTGAATGTATTTGCATTACTGACTGAAACCTCAAACCCCACTTGCTTCTGAATACTGTGCATGATTCCACATGGTAAGCAGCTGGGTGTGTGCTAAGAGTCTGCTTCTGCACCAAAAAATGGCTCCCCCTTTCCATCTAATGCAACTGTGAAATCACCAGAGCAATACACAATAAATCTCTGCCTGTAATTCCTATTTGCACACAGAGTCATGTTTCCTCATTAGTCACAAAACGAAATTTCTTTGCCAATTTGAAAGCACACTTACTACTCTTTTTTTTGGCAAGTGATAAACACTTTTACAGACTGACACATTATGAATCCACTTTTCAGATTCTTAAAAAAGCACATGTCCAAACTGCTTTTTCAGACCAGCACCATTTGTAACCTGGGTGACTGCCTACACTCCAGCAAGGGCAACCAGCCTTAGTGATGCTGTATGTATTTGCATTACTGACTGAAACCTCAAACCCCACTCGCTTGTGAATACTGTGCATGATTCCACATGGTAAGCAGCTGGGTGTGTGCTAAGAGTCTGCTTCTGCACCAAAAAATGGCTCCCCCTTTCCATCTAATGCAACTGTGAAATCACCAGAGCAATACGCAATAAATCTCTGCCTGTAATTCCTATTTGCACACAGAGTCATGTTTTCACATTAGTCACAAAACGAAATTTCTTTGCCAATTTGAAAGCACACTTACTACTCTTTTTTTTGGCAAGTGATAATCACTTTTACAGACTGACACATTATGAATCCACTTTTCAGATTCTTAAAAAAGCACATGTCCAAACTGCTTTTTCAGACCAGCACCATTTGTAACCTGGGTGACTGCCTACACTCCAGCAAGGGCAACCAGCCTTAGTGATGCTGAATGTATTTGCATTACTGACTGAAACCTCAAACCCCACTCGCTTGTGAATACTGTACATGATTCCACATGGTAAGCAGCTGGGTGTGTGCTAAGAGTCTGCTTCTGCACCAAAAAATGGCTCCCCCTTTCCATCTAATGCAACTGTGAAATCACCAGAGCAATACGCAATAAATCTCTGCCTGTAATTCCTATTTGCACACAGAGTCATGTTTTCACATTAGTCACAAAACTAAATTTCTTTGCCAATTTGAAAGCACACTTACTACTCTTTTTTTTGGCAAGTGATAATCACTTTTACAGACTGACACATTATGAATCCACTTTTCAGATTTTTTAAAAAGCACATGTCCAAACTGCTTTTTCAGACCAGCACCATTTGTAACCTGGGTGACTGCCTACACTCCAGCAAGGGCAACCAGCCTTAGTGATGCTGAATGTATTTGCATTACTGACTGAAACCTCAAACCCCACTCGCTTCTGAATACTGTGCATGATTCCACATGGTAAGCAGCTGGGTGTGTGCTAAGAGTCTGCTTCTGCACCAAAAAATGGCTCCCCCTTTCCATCTAATGCAACTGTGAAATCACCAGAGCAATACACAATAAATCTCTGCCTGTAATTCCTATTTGCACACAGAGTCATGTTTTCACATTAGGCCCTTAAACGAAATTTCTTTGCCAATTTGAAAGCACACTTACTGCTCTTTTTTTTGGCAAGTGATAAACACTTTTACAGACTGACACATTATGAATCCACTTTTCAGATTTTTTAAAAAGCACATGTCCAAACTGCTTTTTCAGACCAGCACCATTTGTAACCTGGGTGACTGCCTACACTCCAGCAAGGGCAACCAGCCTTAGTGATGCTGAATGTATTTGCATTACTGACTGAAACCTCAAACCCCACTCGCTTGTGAATACTGTGCATGATTCCACATGGTAAGCAGCTGGGTGTGTGCTAAGAGTCTGCTTCTGCACCAAAAAATGGCTCCCCCTTTCAATCTAATGCAACTGTGAAATCACCAGAGCAATACGCAATAAATCTCTGCCTGTAATTCCTATTTGCACACAGAGTCATGTTTTCACATTAGTCACAAAACGAAATTTCTTTGCCAATTTGAAAGCACACTTACTACTCTTTTTTTTGGCAAGTGATAATCACTTTTACAGACTGACACATTATGAATCCACTTTTCAGATTTTTTAAAAAGCAAATGTCCAAACTGCTTTTTCAGACCAGCACCATTTGTAACCTGGGTGACTGCCTACACTCCAGCAAGGGCAACCAGCCTTAGTGATGCTGAATGTATTTGCATTACTGACTGAAACCTCAAACCCCACTCGCTTGTGAATACTGTGCATGAATTCACATGGTAAGCAGCTGGGTGTGTGCTAAGAGTCTGCTTCTGCACCAAAAAATGGCTCCCCCTTTCCATCTAATGCAACTGTGAAATCACCAGAGCAATACGCAATAAATCTCTGCCTGTAATTCCTATTTGCACACAGAGTCATGTTTTCACATTAGTCACAAAACGAAATTTCTTTGCCAATTTGAAAGCACACTTACTACTCTTTTTTTTGGCAAGTGATAATCACTTTTACAGACTGACACATTATGAATCCACTTTTCAGATTTTTTAAAAAGCACATGTCCAAACTGCTTTTTCAGACCAGCACCATTTGTAACCTGGGTGACTGCCTACACTCCAGCAAGGGCAACCAGCCTTAGTGATGCTGAATGTATTTGCATTACTGACTGAAACCTCAAACCCCACTTGCTTCTGAATACTGTGCATGATTCCACATGGTAAGCAGCTGGGTGTGTGCTAAGAGTCTGCTTCTGCACCAAAAAATGGCTCCCCCTTTCCATCTAATGCAACTGTGAAATCACCAGAGCAATACACAATAAATCTCTGCCTGTAATTCCTATTTGCACACAGAGTCATGTTTCCACATTAGTCACAAAACGAAATTTCTTTGCCAATTTGAAAGCACACTTACTACTCTTTTTTTTGGCAAGTGATAAACACTTTTACAGACTGACACATTATGAATCCACTTTTCAGATTCTTAAAAAAGCACATGTCCAAACTGCTTTTTCAGACCAGCACCATTTGTAACCTGGGTGACTGCCTACACTCCAGCAAGGGCAACCAGCCTTAGTGATGCTGTATGTATTTGCATTACTGACTGAAACCTCAAACCCCACTCGCTTGTGAATACTGTGCATGATTCCACATGGTAAGCAGCTGGGTGTGTGCTAAGAGTCTGCTTCTGCACCAAAAAATGGCTCCCCCTTTCCATCTAATGCAACTGTGAAATCACCAGAGCAATACGCAATAAATCTCTGCCTGTAATTCCTATTTGCACACAGAGTCATGTTTTCACATTAGTCACAAAACGAAATTTCTTTGCCAATTTGAAAGCACACTTACTACTCTTTTTTTTGGCAAGTGATAATCACTTTTACAGACTGACACATTATGAATCCACTTTTCAGATTCTTAAAAAAGCACATGTCCAAACTGCTTTTTCAGACCAGCACCATTTGTAACCTGGGTGACTGCCTACACTCCAGCAAGGGCAACCAGCCTTAGTGATGCTGAATGTATTTGCATTACTGACTGAAACCTCAAACCCCACTCGCTTGTGAATACTGTACATGATTCCACATGGTAAGCAGCTGGGTGTGTGCTAAGAGTCTGCTTCTGCACCAAAAAATGGCTCCCCCTTTCCATCTTATGCAACTGTGAAATCACCAGAGCAATACGCAATAAATCTCTGCCTGTAATTCCTATTTGCACACAGAGTCATGTTTTCACATTAGTCACAAAACGAAATTTCTTTGCCAATTTGAAAGCACACTTACTACTCTTTTTTTTGGCAAGTGATAATCACTTTTACAGACTGACACATTATGAATCCACTTTTCAGATTCTTAAAAAGCACATGTCCAAACTGCTTTTTCAGACCAGCACCATTTGTAACCTGGGTGACTGCCTACACTCCAGCAAGGGCAACCAGCCTTAGTGATGCTGAATGTATTTGCATTACTGACTGAAACCTCAAACCCCACTCGCTTCTGAATACTGTGCATGATTCCACATGGTAAGCAGCTGGGTGTGTGCTAAGAGTCTGCTTCTGCACCAAAAAATGGCTCCCCCTTTCCATCTAATGCAACTGTGAAATCACCAGAGCAATACACAATAAATCTCTGCCTGTAATTCCTATTTGCACACAGAGTCATGTTTTCACATTAGGCCCTTAAACGAAATTTCTTTGCCAATTTGAAAGCACACTTACTGCTCTTTTTTTTGGCAAGTGATAAACACTTTTACAGACTGACACATTATGAATCCACTTTTCAGATTTTTTAAAAAGCACATGTCCAAACTGCTTTTTCAGACCAGCACCATTTGTAACCTGGGTGACTGCCTACACTCCAGCAAGGGCAACCAGCCTTAGTGATGCTGAATGTATTTGCATTACTGACTGAAACCTCAAACCCCACTCGCTTGTGAATACTGTGCATGATTCCACATGGTAAGCAGCTGGGTGTGTGCTAAGAGTCTGCTTCTGCACCAAAAAATGGCTCCCCCTTTCAATCTAATGCAACTGTGAAATCACCAGAGCAATACGCAATAAATCTCTGCCTGTAATTCCTATTTGCACACAGAGTCATGTTTTCACATTAGTCACAAAACGAAATTTCTTTGCCAATTTGAAAGCACACTTACTACTCTTTTTTTTGGCAAGTGATAATCACTTTTACAGACTGACACATTATGAATCCACTTTTCAGATTTTTTAAAAAGCAAATGTCCAAACTGCTTTTTCAGACCAGCACCATTTGTAACCTGGGTGACTGCCTACACTCCAGCAAGGGCAACCAGCCTTAGTGATGCTGAATGTATTTGCATTACTGACTGAAACCTCAAACCCCACTCGCTTGTGAATACTGTGCATGAATTCACATGGTAAGCAGCTGGGTGTGTGCTAAGAGTCTGCTTCTGCACCAAAAAATGGCTCCCCCTTTCCATCTAATGCAACTGTGAAATCACCAGAGCAATACGCAATAAATCTCTGCCTGTAATTCCTATTTGCACACAGAGTCATGTTTTCACATTAGTCACAAAACGAAATTTCTTTGCCAATTTGAAAGCACACTTACTACTCTTTTTTTTGGCAAGTGATAATCACTTTTACAGACTGACACATTATGAATCCACTTTTCAGATTTTTTAAAAAGCACATGTCCAAACTGCTTTTTCAGACCAGCACCATTTGTAACCTGGGTGACTGCCTACACTCCAGCAAGGGCAACCAGCCTTAGTGATGCTGAATGTATTTGCATTACTGACTGAAACCTCAAACCCCACTTGCTTCTGAATACTGTGCATGATTCCACATGGTAAGCAGCTGGGTGTGTGCTAAGAGTCTGCTTCTGCACCAAAAAATGGCTCCCCCTTTCCATCTAATGCAACTGTGAAATCACCAGAGCAATACACAATAAATCTCTGCCTGTAATTCCTATTTGCACACAGTCATGTTTCCACATTAGTCACAAAACGAAATTTCTTTGCCAATTTGAAAGCACACTTACTACTCTTTTTTTTGGCAAGTGATAAACACTTTTACAGACTGACACATTATGAATCCACTTTTCAGATTCTTAAAAAAGCACATGTCCAAACTGCTTTTTCAGACCAGCACCATTTGTAACCTGGGTGACTGCCTACACTCCAGCAAGGGCAACCAGCCTTAGTGATGCTGTATGTATTTGCATTACTGACTGAAACCTCAAACCCCACTCGCTTGTGAATACTGTGCATGATTCCACATGGTAAGCAGCTGGGTGTGTGCTAAGAGTCTGCTTCTGCACCAAAAAATGGCTCCCCCTTTCCATCTAATGCAACTGTGAAATCACCAGAGCAATACGCAATAAATCTCTGCCTGTAATTCCTATTTGCACACAGAGTCATGTTTTCACATTAGTCACAAAACGAAATTTCTTTGCCAATTTGAAAGCACACTTACTACTCTTTTTTTTGGCAAGTGATAATCACTTTTACAGACTGACACATTATGAATCCACTTTTCAGATTCTTAAAAAAGCACATGTCCAAACTGCTTTTTCAGACCAGCACCATTTGTAACCTGGGTGACTGCCTACACTCCAGCAAGGGCAACCAGCCTTAGTGATGCTGAATGTATTTGCATTACTGACTGAAACCTCAAACCCCACTCGCTTGTGAATACTGTACATGATTCCACATGGTAAGCAGCTGGGTGTGTGCTAAGAGTCTGCTTCTGCACCAAAAAATGGCTCCCCCTTTCCATCTTATGCAACTGTGAAATCACCAGAGCAATACGCAATAAATCTCTGCCTGTAATTCCTATTTGCACACAGAGTCATGTTTTCACATTAGTCACAAAACGAAATTTCTTTGCCAATTTGAAAGCACACTTACTACTCTTTTTTTTGGCAAGTGATAATCACTTTTACAGACTGACACATTATGAATCCACTTTTCAGATTCTTAAAAAGCACATGTCCAAACTGCTTTTTCAGACCAGCACCATTTGTAACCTGGGTGACTGCCTACACTCCAGCAAGGGCAACCAGCCTTAGTGATGCTGTATGTATTTGCATTACTGAGTCCAACCTCAAACCCTTAAACTATTCTTTTTTTATACCAGTACACCTTAATTTATGGTGAAAACATAGTCCATATTATTTTACATGTTCCTCACATTTAAATTTCTCCCAAAACAGAAAATAATAAAGACAACTTCAACAAAAGGAATCCCATTTCTATTATTCATTTCTTAATTTACCATATACATCCCCTCTCAAACTCTAAACTCACCTTTACAATTAGTTAGTTGTGAAAGAAATGTGGCACTCAAACAGCAGATTATCAGAGCCAGGATCTCTGTTCTTTACACCTCTCTCCTCTCAGCAGAACCAGATAATGGCAAACTTTCCCTCTCTTTTTCCACACATATACATGTTAGTTTCAAATCTCAGTGCTTCCCCCTTTTTTTCAAATGTAATCACACATTTCTATTGGTTGAAAACCAACCCTTTTCCAAAAGTACCCTTCCCCCAACTTGACTTCTGCCTAGTACCCTTCCCCCAACTTGACTTCTGCCTGCTACCATAGCAACAGCTCATGGAACACTGCTGTGTGGAGTTAGGTCAGAAGTTCACCAAACAATGTTTCAATTCCACAGAGCAAGAGTGCTTGACTTTTCAAACCTAACAGCAAATCCATAGTACTGTTCTTTGGTAACACATTTTTCTGTACCAATACAAAACATGCTTCTATTAATTTACACATACAGCCTAGTTTTTATTCTAGAATGGTATGAAACAGCCAATCAGTTCTTTTTTTATGAAAAAAATATGTATGCCTCCATTTCCAAACTGTCTTTCTTTTCATATTGCCATTCTACTGAATTACACCTCCTGAGTGCATCCAGTTCTCCTTTGAAGATGTTCACAGTGTGGATTGTAGGGCACAGCTATGTCTTCTGGAGTGAAAAGTATGCAGAGAAAACAGGTATGGTGAGAGACCTTGCTTTGCCAAATGTAGACATTAAATGGATTGGTCAGAGAGGGTTAAAGTGGCACCAATTGATGCCATTGGTGAAATCCTTCATGCAAAACCAACACCCTGACCTCATAATAGTGCACTGTGGTGGCAATGACCTAGGCACTTTGACTGGGGTAGGTCTGGAAATGCTTATGAAGGACACCTTTGCACAACTGTTTTCACTTTTCCCTAAAACTGCCTTTGTGTTTTCTAACATATGCCAAAGGCAAAAATGGAACTGGTCCAATCATTTCTGTCCACAGATTGACAAAGCAAGAAAGCACGTCAACAAATCTGTTTCTGCTTTCCTCCGTGACTATGGTATGGGTTCCATTTACCACAACAACTTGCGTTATGACATGCAAGACATTTATAGAGGAGATGGTGTGCACTTCAATGATGAAGGGAACAGAGTCTTCCTCTTGAACCTTAGACTCTGCATCGGTACTTACTTGTAGGTACCACTAAAAAATCACTTCATAAACACAACGGCTCTTTTTAGAGCCCCCTAATATCTAAACACTTAAATCTGATTTTCATTTCTTTTTTTATTTATTTTTTACCGTACGCTTACCGTACGCGTACCCCGCGATTTTTTTTAAAATCAATAAATGTTTTCTTTGTACTTTTCTGTCCTTCTTTGACCCCCTTACAAATGTTAGGGGGTCTGTAACTCTCCTCCTTGCCCCCTTTTCTTGTTATCACTCTTTTTTTTCTGAGTGAAACACACGAAATGGCGGCCGCCGCTTCCTGGTTTCGACCGATTCGAATGTTTACTAAGATCTAAGAGCCAATCAGAATCGCGCTCACGCACGCCACCGTACTCGTACGGTAAGCGTACCGTAAGCGCACCGTAAGCTGGCTCAGATATATATATTGAACAGATTTACACCAAACCTACAAAAGGCACTTCCTGCACTTCCTTGACCTGAGGACTACCTCTCTGCCAAATTTCTAGTAATTCTGTTCAGCCGTTCGGGCTGTAGCCCTGTCTAAAGGTCCTACGGAAAAATGCATGGGAAAACGCGTTTTGGGACCCCCCTTTTATCTCAGCCCCCGCTTGACGAATCCCCCCGAGACTTTCAGGGAAGGAGCGGAGCGTAGCGCCCCACCTATTTTGAAAAATTCGCGAGGATTCGTCGACCGGCGCCAAAGTTATTCAAAATAGAATGTTGCGGATTTCCTATGGAAACGTGGTCCTAACTATAACTACTTACTGGCGACCGCCAGCAGGTAATATATATATATATATATATATATATATATTTATTACCTATTGGCGGTCGCCAGTAGGTAGTTATAGTTAGGACCCTGTTTCCATAGGAAATCCGCAACATTCTATTTTGAATAACTTTGGCGCCGGATGACGAATCCTCGCGAAATTTTCAAAACTAATGGGGCGCTACGCTACGCTCCTACCCTGAAAGTCTCGGGGTGATTCGTCAAGCGGGGGCTGAGAAAAAAGGGGGGTCCCAAAACGCATTTTCCCCATGCATTTTTCCATAGGACCTTTAGACACAGCTACAGCCCGAACGGCTGAACAGAATTACTTGTAATTTGGTAGCCATAAGGTCAAGGAAGTGCCTTTTGTAGGTCTGGTGTAAATCTGTTCAGTAGTTCCTGAGAAAATAGCATTTAAATCAATATATATATCTGTAAGCGCGCACCTAGCCTTGGTTAGGGTGTCCCAGAAGGACCCCCAAGGCCAATTTTTTTTTGAAAAATCGCCGAATGCGCTTACCGTACGCGTACGGCAAAAATATTAATTAAAAATAAAAAAAATCCACATATTCCCCCCCCCCCCGTGTGCAAAAGGTGCCCGCAGGGCACCTTTTGTGCATGACATATATACGTCATTTGAACATTTAATAGATAACCTTTCACAACGAAGCGCATAATATGTCCTCCGTGTGCGGACGGTGCGCGAAGCGCATCGTGCGTACATGGCCCATCCAGCGTAACGTGGGCACGCGGTGCGCGTAGCGCAACGCGTGCCCACCGTGCGTGCACTGCGGTGCACTGCGTAAAGTGGGTGCGCACCGCGTGCTCACTGTGCGCGCACGGTGCGCGCACGGAACGAACTGCGTGAAGTGGGCGCGCACGGCACGAACGGCGTAACGTAACTTAGCATTTTAAAAAACGTACAAAAACACTGAAAAAAACATAGGTTTCACACACGTGATAGTTAGGAATTAGCATTTAAAAAACCTTGCAAATTCACTGAAAAAACCATAGGTTTCACACAAGTTATAGTTAGCTGTACATTTCACTCGTAAAAAACCAATGAAATTCCACGTTATAGTTAGTGCAGGCAACTATAACTCACACAACCGCAATCCTCTGCTGATGCTAATACTGTATTTAGACACTTATTTGCCCATGTCTTCTTCCATTACATTTTAGCTATACATATATTACAAATATTTTTTTTTCATAAAGACACATATGTCATCAGCAGAGGATTGCGGTCGCGTGAGTTATAGTTGCCTGCACTAACTATAACGTGGAATTTCATTGGTTTTTTACGAGTGAAATGTACAGCTAACTATAATTTGTGTGAAACCTATGGTTTTTTCAGTGAATTTTATATATATATATATACTTGAAGATGAAGGATCACAAGAAAACAACAGCCAGCCAGGGCAAAAATCTGGATCCCAAAGGATACGAGTCACAAAGAAATAAAATATCCAAGAAAGAAGTGACTCAAACAGATAGATTCACCAAAGAACAAAAATATATTTCCACTACAACGTTTCAGCTTCCGTCTTCCTCAGGTAGTACAAGATGGTTTGCTCTGTGGCTGCACAGATGACAGCTGAATTTTCAAAAAGCATCATGAGTGAAGATTCCATTTGGAATGTGGAATCAATGCAGTCCTGAGAGCTCTTGAGATATCTGTCACAAAAGTGACAGAACTCCATTTGTAGTTAACTCTTGCAAAGTTGGTAAGCACATTTGTTGATGGCTTTTTCACAGTTCTTTTATTAAGAGCTTCAGATAATGCCATAAGCCCATCCTCATGTGGTATATTGGTGTATAATGATGTAACATCAAATGTAGCCAGAAGAGTATCATCATCAAATGTGTAGGTTTGGTTTAATTTTTCAATAATCTGAAGGAAGTGACTGGTATCTTTAACAAATGATGGAAGTTCCTGTACAATGGGCTGGAGGTGCAGGTCGACAAATAAAGATAGTCTCTCAGTGGCTGTGTCATTGCCAGAGATGATGGGACGGCCAGGATTGTTCATTTTGTGAATTTTGGGAAGCATATAAAATCTCCCAGGTCTTGGTTTGGGATGAACAAGTATATCTGCCGTTTCATCAATGAGGTTTAAGCTCCTGTATCTTACAACCATGTTCTTAATTTCTTTGTTCAAGTCTTCTGTGGGATCAGTTTCTAAAGGTTTGTAAGTGTTGGTATCCATTAGTTGTCTCATTCCTTCCTCAATATAATCACTTACTTTCATGGCAACCACTGCACCACCTTTGTCTGCCGGTTTTATAATGACATCCAGTCTCTGTTGAAGGAGGTGGAGAGCTTTTCTTTCTACTCGGGTGATGTTATCAAAAATCCTTTTAGGTGTTGATTCCTTGATGAGTTTCTTGATGAGTAAAATGTATGTCTCAAGGACAGGATTTCTACCACATTGAGGAGTCCATGATTTGGGATGGCGGAACTTCTTAAATGGATCTGGATGGTAGCTTGGCAGATCAACATTAGAATTATTGTAAAAGTATTCTGCAAGTCTGCATCTTCTCTCGAAGGTTTTTAGGTCTCTCATCATGTTGGCAGTATTATGGTCCTTCGGTACAGGACAGATATAGAGGCCTTTGCTCAAGAGGTTCAATTCGCCTGGTGATAGGAGCCCTCCAGTCAAGTCAATAACTGGGTCGGATGTCTGGAAGGGTTGTAGCTGACTGATGCTATGCAGCCTTTTTTGTCTTATAAATCTTCTATTCTTTTCATGCTGTTTACTCACAGGGCTTTCACTGACAAGAAAATCTCCAAAAACAGAATGATTTATGAAGTGGTGAGTTGGAAGAGGAGGTATATGAAATCTTAACATATCTCTTTTTAGTTTTGCAGATTTAATTTCAATAGCTTTCCTGGCAGTCATCTTTTTTTACTACTGTAATCCTCTGTAGTATGTGTGCCACTTCAGAGTCACTTTTTGTGTTCTTTAAAAGTTCCAGTTATTTTTGTAGCTTGGCTTTAAGCATCTGCATTTTTTGAATGGTTACTTTAATAGATACCAATAGTAGGGCCATTGATGAGTTAAGCAGTAAAATATTCCATGTAGCGGACCATTCACAACTAGTTAGTTTAAAAGGTGGCTTAGACTTAACCTCCAACCCCATAGGATAGATGTTAAGTTTTTTATAGATTTGTAAATGTGCTATTGTAAATTGCCACTTACTGATTTTCTCCTGGATGAACAGCGCATATCTAGGATGTAGATTTGTTCTTGACATGGTGGTTGCTTCTGGCTTGAGTATCGGATCCAGGAAGGATACAGGTTTGTAATCCCAAAAACAGTATACTTGAAGATGAAGGATCACAAGAAAACAACAGCCAGCCAGGGCAAAAATCTGGATCCCAAAGGATACAATGAGTCACAAAGAAATAAAATATCCAAGAAAGAAGTGACTCAAACAGATAGATTCACCAAAGAACAATACTATATTTCCACTACAACGTTTCAGCTTCCGCCTTCCTCAGGTAGTACAAGATGGTTTACTCTTTGGCTGCACAGATGACAGCTGAATTTTCAAAAAGCATCATGAGTGAAGATTCCATTTGGAATGTGGAATCAATGCAGTCCTGCGAGCTCTTGAGATATGAGGTAGTCAGGTTGTGTTGTCAGTAATGTTCAGTCCATCTGGATACAGTGATTTTAAACGGTACATCCAGAAGTTTTCCCTAGAGTCCAGTAGTTCTTCCTTTGAAACATGTTCCACGGGGAAAATCTTCAAATCTGATAGTGAATGATCCACAAGGTTAAAATGATTGGCTGCAGGCTGGTCAATTTTCTTATTAATTATTGCAGATTTGTGGTTCCTGAATCGTGTACGGAGGTCATTCACTGTTTGGCCTACATATTGCTTTTTACAGCTTTGCCGTTGGCACTGAATCACATAAATAATGCATGTTGAGCGACATGTAAGATGCTGCCTTATTGCATAGGTCCTTCTCGTAACAGAAGTAGTTACAGATGATGTTTGTAAAAGATATTCACAGGTGATGCACCTTTTAGAGTCACAGCAATGAACCCCTGCATTTGTTACAGCTTGCTTGAGTTCAGCTCTCACAATAAGAGATCGTAAATTTGGAGCTCTGCGGTAAGCAATGACTGGTGGTTTTTGGAAAACCTTTTGCAATTTTTCACAAGTGGACAGTAAGGGAAATGTTTTTTGCATTATATTTCTGTAGTTAGGAGCTGATGGATGATAGTCAACTACAAATGGAGTTCTGTCACTTTTGTTTCTGCCGTTGGTATTCCAAATAAGTGCTTCTCTGGGTAACTGCAAAGACTTGTCAATTTGTTGCTGTATGATATGCAGAGGATAGCCTCTCCTTTTAAATAATGTAGCAAGCTCCTGTAGATGGTCTTTACAGGTTTCCTCATTGCTGCAGATGCGTCTTATTCTGAGTGCTTGGCTGTAGATGATGCTCAGTTTAGTGTGGTGTGGGTGACATGAAGTCCAGTTTAGATACAAATGAGCATCTGCAGGCTTGTGGTACAGATCAGTTGTAATTTTGTGTTCATGAATGGTGAGTAGCACATCCAGAAAAGGGAGATGAGGATTCTGTTTAGTATTGCTGCTGTTAAATTTGATGGTAGGATGAATATTGTTGATATAAGCTGTAAATTGTTCCAATTTTCTACTTCCTGAATTCCATATTATAAATATGTCATCAATGTATCGTAGCCATACCAGTGGTTTGATGCTAGAAGTAGCAAATATACAGTTCTCTAGTTTGCCCATGAAGATATTTGCATAGGATGGAGCCTTCCGAGTACTTATGGAAGTACCTTGGAAATATTTTTTTGTTCTTTGGTGAATCTATCTGTTTGAGTCACTTCTTTCTTGGATATATATATATATATATATATTCACTTAAAAAACCATAGGTTTCACACATGTTATAGTTAGGTGGATATTTCACTCGTAAAAAAACAATGAAATTCCCCCGTTATAGTTAGTTGAGATAACTATAACTCGCGCGCCCGCAATCCTCTGCTCATGATGTCACATATTACATCACTCATGACATGGTCAGTGGCATCACTCATGACATCACAGATGACATCATCCTTGTGATAGAGTGGAGGTCGCGCGAGTTATAGTTATCTCAACTAACTATAACGGGGGATTTTCATTGGTTTTTTATGAGTGAAATATCCACCTAACTATAACATGTGTGAAACCTATGGTTTTTTAAGTGAATTTGTACGTTTTTTTAAATGCTAAGTTATGTATGTATTATAAAATTTTTTTATATATTTATTTTTCAATAAACTACGTATTACATTTTTTAATTTTTTTTTATGGTTTTTCACCATGCGCACCTCCACGATTTAAAAAAAAACAAATTTTTAATGTTTTTTTCTGCCTTCGCGGTCCTTCAGGGACCCCCTGACCAAGGCTAGGGGGTCAGGAACTCTCTACCCTGCCCCCTTTTCACGTTCGCCACCTTCCTTTTCCACTCTTGCACTGAAAACAAACAAAATGGTGGCCGACACTTCCTGATTTCAACCGATTCGAACGTTGACTGACATGTAACAACCAATCAGAATTACGCTCGCGCACGTTAGGGTGCGCGCACGGTGCGCGGCTATAGATATGTATGTGCATTTAACTGCAATTTTCTCAGGAACTACTGAACAGATTGACTCCATATATGCAAAAGGCACATCCCTGACCTGAGGACTACCTCTCTGCCAAATTTCAAGTAATTCTGTTCAGCCGTTCGGGCTGTACCTTCGACTAAAGGTCCTATGGGAAAATGCATGGGGAAAACGCGTTTTGGGACCCCCTTTTTTTCTCAGCCCCCGCTTGACGAATCCCCCCGAGACTTTCAGGGTAGGAGCTGAGCGGAGCGCCCCATTAATTTCGCGAAGATTCGTCAACCGGCACCAAAGTTATTCAAAATAGAATTTTGAGATTTCCTATGGAAACACGGTCCTAACTATAACTATCTACTGGCGACCGCCAGTAGATAATATATATATATATTCACAGAAAAAACCATAGGTTTCAGGCACGTTATAGTTAGGAATTAGCATTTAAAAAACCTCCGAAATTCACTGAAAAAACCATAGGTTTCAGGGGTGTTATAGTTAGCTGGACTTTTCACTTGTACAAAACCATTGAAATTCCCCCGTTATAGTTAGTTCAGCTAACTATAACTCGCGCGCCCGCAATGCACTGCTGATGACGTCACATATTACATCACTCATGACATGGTCAGTGACATCACTCATGACATCACTGATGACATCTCAAATGACATCACTGATGACATCACTGATTACATCATCCAGTGAATGTCTGTTTTTCTGAAAATTAAATATGTTTTATATATGTATATCTCAAGGTCGATGGAAGAATAAATAGGTATATAAGTGTCTAAATGGATGATTTGTTTTTGAAAAATTGATTGTGTAACTGACTGATTAAGTGTATCATAGTGAATACATGGCTTACTGAGTAATGTTCAAATATGTAAATATCTGTATCGTTCTCTCACTTTGTGTATAAGTGGCTGCATGGGTTGGTGAGTAGCTACATGGGTGTCTATATAGGTTATTAGTTGGAAGACAGCATGTGTGCAGGACTGTATGGGTGGATGAGTGTGTGTATGGGTGTGTTAGTGAGTGAATGACTGTCTCAATAGTGTCTTTATGAGTAACTACATATGTTTTAAACTAGTATATGTGACTATTGGTGTATATAAGTGAGTATATGTGAGAGTGAGAGATTGAAAGAGTTCCTGTATGAATAAGTATGTGTTTCTATAAGTGATTGTTTAAAAGACTAAGTATGTGTAAGTTTCCGTAGAAGTAAGTGTGGTGGTGTGTGTATAACTGTATATGCAAGTAAATGTATGTTTGATTCTTTATTAGCATGAGTGACTATGTGTGTGAGTAACTCTATGGATGAGTGTCATTGTGTAACAGGATGTATAGGTGTATGAGTACATATGATGAGTGAGTACATGTATGAGTGACTGTATAGGACTGTTGGTGAATGAGTGGATGTGTATGTGGATCTTAGAATTACTGAAGAGGTTGCTGTAACTGGTATTGGTATGTCCATTGTTTTGAAAAGTTTAGTCTCTATTTTTGAATGTGTGTATCAAAGGTTATATTAGGGTGAGAGGAGGTCTGCCACTCTATCACAAGGATGATGTCATCAGTGATGTCATCAGTGATGTCATTTGAGATGTCATCATTGAGTGATGTCACTGACCATGTCATGAGTGATGTAATATGTGACGTCATCAGCAGTGCATTGCGGGCGCGCGAGTTATAGTTAGCTGAACTAACTATAACGGGGGAATTTCAATGGTTTTGTACAAGTGAAAAGTCCAGCTAACTATAACACCCCTGAAACCTATGGTTTTTTCAGTGAATTTCGGAGGTTTTTTAAATGCTAATTCCTAACTATAACGTGCCTGAAACCTATGGTTTTTTCTGTGAATTTCAAAGGTTTTTTAAATGCTAATTTCTAACTATGCCTACAGAGATAGGACATGTGAAGAAAGAAGAAAAAATGCACAGTAAGAAAAAAAAGAAGTGCAGAAAGAAGCCACAGAAGTCCTCAAAGACGAAGAAAAGTGCAGGAAGAAGGATAACGTGCAGAAAGAACAAAAAGAAGAGCAGAAAGAATCCTTGTTGCAAAATCATCCTGTACCCTCAACTTTTTCAGACGGATACTGGTGGTAACTGAGTCTGACTAACCAGTCCTAGAGCCAGTGCTATGTTAAAAGACACTTAGAATACAGTGAAAACACCTACATACACTAGGGAACATTATGCGTTGGGGTCCCCCTGTGATTAGCATGACCTCCTCTGTAAGCCCCTAGTATATAATAGGGCAGGGGGATTAAAACTACCTCTTAAAACAGGCCACAGGGCGTTTTTGCACACGTTAACTCAGGCCCTGTCCCCTCCCTTCACCACTGTGTAAACACGCCCTGTGTCCGTTTTTAGTTGGGAGATTAAGTTCATTTGAATCCTGAGGGTCTCTAGGGTCCAACTAGCCCACTAGGTACCTCCAGTAAGTGCCACAGAGCTGCGTTGCAGAGAGGTGTAAAAAGTGGCACAGCCTGGACCCCCTCTCTGCAATGCAGCTCAGTAGCTATACTGGAAGCACTTGGTGGGCTAGTTAGCCCCCAGGGGCCCTCAGTATTGAAGGGAAATTATATCCCCAATTTAAAACGTGCCATAGTGCGTGTTTGCACACGTCACCTCAGGCCCCGTCCCCTCCCTTCACCACTGTGTAAACGCGCCCTGTGGCTGTTCTAAGTTGAGAGATTAAGTCCCCTTGAATCCTAAGGGTTCCTAGGGTCAAACTAGACCACTAGGTACCTCCAGTAAGCGCCACAGAGCTGCGTTGCAGAGAGGTGTAAAAAGGGGCTTGGCCTCAGAACATCTGTCTGCAGCGCAGCTCCCTGGCGCATACTGGAGATGCCTGTTGGGCTAGTTGGCCCTCAGGGACCCTCAGTATTGAAGAGGAATTAATTCCCCAACTTACAACTCGCCAGGGGGCGCGTTTGCAGAGTGCTGCAAGGAGGGGGCGTGGCCTCCGGCACGATGCCAGTCTTTTATTTATTTTAATTTTTTAAGACGGGGGCTGTGTGGTTCCCCTTCTTATTCTAATTTATTGGCCCTGATGACCCCATCCCCCAGGGCCTGTCTCCTAATTATATATTTTTACCCCAATACCCAGGGCCGGCCACTGTTTTTTAATATTTCTAAAAAATATATATTTATAGACACACCTAGGACATGCTGGACAAACCGTACGTACCTATCACCATGACAATTTGAGTGATATTCATTAAAAGGCGACTATGCATACAATGAATCCACGTGGAATGTATTTACACCACTAGTGAAGCTCTGACATGTCTGATGCCCTACCGTGCCTAATCCCGGTAGACACCCTTGTCGTTTATTTATACAAACATGGGTAGCTATTGACGGGCACATTTAATACACATGCACACCAAGCCATTCAAAGGAGATTCAACAAAAATTCTACCAAAGCTATGTAAGAAACCCCCCTCGCGTTTAATAAAACACACATCCACTGCCGGATGTCTAATACTTTTTATTTTACTCTCTGGAAAGGGGACGAACATTACTTGAGAGTCACAGCGTGCTCCTGGCAGAGCCCAATGCTGTGTTACACCCACCATTGCCTGCCGAGTGCCACACACCTCTGTGTTGTATTCCACCAGCTAGTGCATATGCTATGACACTCTCTAGCCCATGTGCACTGTAACACCACCCCGTGAATATGTCATGCCACACTTGTCTTCGCACGGGTTATATTGCCCCATCTAACGTGCCTTCCTCGATGCCTATGTTATAACGCACAGTGCTATGCCATACATATTACAATCTGGGATCCATATCTTTGTCACAGTGCATATGCAACATTACACTCCCCAGCACATATTTTATATTACAACTTTAGAGACTAGTTAGGTTACACAACACTGCCCTGTGCATATTACACTCCAAGGCGCACATCACATAGCACGCGCTAGTGCCTGTGCTATCTCGCGCTCTCCAATGAATCTGTCATTGCGCACAATGTATTGCATATTATATTTCACGCCCGGTTAATCTTATATCACACTTTTTGGTGCATAGTTTTTACCATACACTATATCTAGTTTTCATTTTCAATCGTGCTCTCAGGACTATGTTCTATATAACACTGTGTTCACCTACCCTTTTCACGGGCATTACATTTTGCGATAGGGGGTGGAGGGTCAGGGGGTGTTTCTGCCAAGTGAGCCCGGAGTCACAGTCACAAACGTCCTCTTCTTCCTGAATAAAAGTGAGATTATGCTGCATACTTGTTCATATTTTAAGTAGTTCACACAGACACACGTTTTAAAAACAATAACGTTCCTAATACCCGCCTTCTCTGAACAGTTAGCTTGCTGCCCCATCCCCCTCCTCCCTATCCTCTGTTGTGTGAATCCATGGACTAGCCTCCTCCCTCCTGCCATGCATGGTCTGGTGTGCTGCCACTGCCCTCAATTTAGTATGATGTACCAGTCCCCTCCTCCTGCCCTCCATTGCCCTATTCTATGCCCCATCATTGACCTCCTGCTTAAACTCTGTGCTTAGCTTGCTGCCCCTATTCTCCTTCCCCCTGCCCTCCGATGTCTTTGTGCATGCCCCTGCTCCATCCTTTTTGCCCACCATGTTCCATGGACCTGCCACTCCTATCTACTCTGAGTGTTCTGTTGAGCTGCCACTCCCCTCCCACCTGCCTAGCATTGTCAGATGACTGTAACCTGTCCCTGCCACCTCCACCCTGCCTGTCCACATGCCATGCCCCTATCCTCTTCCTCCTGTCCTACATGGTCCATTGTACTGCCACACCCTTCTGCCCTCCCTGGTCTGTTGTGTTGCAAGTGCTCCTCCTGCCTGCCCCGTGCGGTCTGTTGTGAGGCCCCTTCCCCTGAACTTTCTTGTCTGTGCACAGGTCCTGACCCTCCCTTCTATCCTCCATCGTCCTTTGTGCATGCCCCTGCACCCTCCTTCTTGCCCATCATAGCCATTGTGCTGCCACTAACCCTCCCACTTGCCATGCATGGTCTTCTGTGCTGCCATGGCCCCTCCCACCTTCCATGTGTGGTCAGTTAGCTGCCCCTGACCCCCTCCCACCTTCCCTCCATGGTCTGTGTGTATGCCATCACAGTCTCACTGTTGCTCTTCATGGTGTGTCTTGCTTCTAGTGCCCATCCTGCCTGACCTCCATGGCTATCTTGCTGCCCCTGCCCTGCCCCTTTGCCCCCAGCCCTCTGTTTACATGTGCAGACCCCTACTCTCTCCCTCCTGGCTTGTCTGTTCCATTGTAATGCCCCTGATCCGTCCCTCCTGCCCTTTATGGTCCGTTATGCTGCAACTTTCTCTCCTGTCTGTCCATTATGGTCAGCTGGCTACCATTGCCTCTTGCCCCTCTGTTCTCTGTTGTCCATGTGCATGGTCCTGTCCCCTCCCTCTTGCTTTCTATGGATTGTTGTGCTGCGCTCCCGTCCCGCATGCCCTGTGTGGTGTATTGTGCTGCTGCAAACCCTGATGCCTGCCCTGCAGGGTCAGTTTGGTGCACCTCTCCATGTCCCTCCTGTCCTCTGTTATCCAAGTCCATGTCCCTACCCCATTTCCTTCCATGATACAATGTACCATACTTGCGAACATTTTGAACTTGGTTAGAGGGCGATTTTGAAAAAAAACTGGGGTATTGATTTTCCCCTTTGAGTTACATTGAAAAAGAGGAGATTGTAGACAGGAGACAGATCAAATAAAGCCCATTTGTGATTAAAAACATTGGACGTTTCCTGGCTGAATCGGGTCTGTTGGCATGTATGGTTGTACTACCATTGCCTCTTCCTTCTGCCCACAATGGTCTATAACATTGCCACAGCCTCTCTTGCAAGTCCTGTATTGTTGGTTTGTTGCCCCTGCACCCCTTTCCACTGCCCTCCATAGTCTGTTGTGCTGCCACGGCCCTTCCTGCCTGCTCAGTGTGGTTAAATTGTTGCCTTTGCACCCTCCTACCTCCCTTCAATTTTCAGAGTCCGTGCCCCTGGCCTCTGCCTCTCAACAGTATCCTAATGAACAACTAGATTGCTAACATTCTATATTTATTACAAAAGTGTGGAACGCCTGACGTCATCTTGATGTAATCAAAACTGTAATACCTAGAGCATTTCCTTTAGAAATTACATATATGAGAGGGTCTTATTGGCATCAAAATTATGGTTAGTGCTCTAAAAGACTAAAATAAGGACATATTTTCTGAGTTTTCAAATAGCGACAAAGCACTTTTAAATTATTTGTTATCTTTATGTTTTTTTATCCAGTTGACCACTTGATTAAATGTTGCACTTAGGGGAGAGGATGTGGTGTTACTTCCAGAACTGCAGACTTTGCAACTGGGGAACCAGGTTGGAGTTTCTGCTTCAGCTCGACATTCTGTGATTCTGGTCAAATCACTTAGTCTCCCCATGTCTACAACCAAAATGAATTTGTTCTTGTGTGATGTAACCAATGCTCATGTAAAGCACTCCAATACCTGACAAGTCTGCACTATATAACACTGCAAAAACACAAAATAATAAGTGTTTTGCACACTTGTAAACTGATGTAATGTAATGTAAATTGATACTTGTATAGCGCACTACTCACCCGCAAGGGTCTCAAGGCGCTTGTACGAATACCGCTGTGGAACCCATCCTGGCTTTCCCTGTGAGGCGTCCACTCCTGGGCACCCCCAAGGTGGAGGCCAGGCATCCTTAGCGTTGTGGGGGCCGTTGTGGAGATTAAGCAAGCTATTGCCCAGAGTTGCAGAGTGGGACTCCATGATTGGAATAGGCACCGAGGCGAGAATTATCAGGTCCGTGGAATTTTTGAGCCCAAGACCCGCTGAGGCGGGGAATTGAACCCTGGTCCCGGGCTAGACCTCTGCATCAGGGTCTGCCGCTCTAATCATTGAGCCACACTTCTCCACTCTTCTGTCATTGGGCTATATTTGGGCTACATCTGGGTGGTTTTGGGCTACATTTGGGCTCTTTTGTCTCCGGTGGCCATCTTGGGAGATTTATTTGTTATGAAGTTTCCTAATTTCCTCATGTACTGCAGTCTCCTCAGTAGGAAATGCTTTCAGTTTTTTACTTTGATTCCATCATGAAGGTATTCAGCTATGTCACACATTTGCCATAAATTCTGAAAGTTAGCACTCTAGTTGCTCATTAGATCACTGTAGTAAAACTACTGTTCACCATGGAAGTCTGCTCCTGGTATTAAAAGTGCATGTTTCAGTCTGCATGTCAGAATATTTTAATGAAATAGAAGAGGATTTGAGAAGTCACTCAAAATGTGCCCTAATTTTCTTTCTTCAGCATTAATCATAATTTCTATGGCAAAATGAACCCCCTCATTGTGTTCCTTTTTAAATTAAATGTTTTAAGTGTTACCAGTTTATTCCAATCAAGATGGCTTCAGGTGTGCCATACTTTTGTCATAATGAAGACAGTAAGCGCTCTAGTTGTTTTTAAGAACACTCTGGGACATTCTGTCATTGGGCTATACTTGGGCTACATCTGGGTGATATTTGGGCTACATTTGGGCTCTTTTGTCTCTGGTGGCCATCTTGGGAGACTTATTTGTTATGAAGTTTCCTAATTTCCTCATTTACTGCAGTCTCCTCAGTAGGAAATACTTTCAGCTTTTTACTTTGATTCCATCAAGAAGGCATTCAGATGTGTCACACATTTGCCATAAATTCAGAATGTTAGCACTCTTTTTGCTCATTAGATCACTGTAGTAAAGCTACTGCTCACCAGGGAAAACTGCTGCTGGTATTGAAAGTGCATGTTTCAGTCTGCATGTCAGAATATTTTAATGAAATAGAAGAGGATTTGAGAAGTCACTCAAAATGTGCCCTCATTTTCTTTCTTCAGCATTAATCATAATTTCTATGGCAAAATGAACCCCCTCATTGTGTTCCTTTTTAAATTAAATGTTTTAAGTGTTACCAGTTTATTCCAATCAAGATGGCTTCAGGTGTGCCATACTTTTGTCATAATGAAGACAGTAAGCGCTCTAGTTGTTTTTAAGAACACTCTGGGACATTCTGTCATTGGGCTATACTTGGGCTACATCTGGGTGATATTTGGGCTACATTTGGGCTCTTTTGTCTCTGGTGGCCATCTTGGGAGACTTATTTGTTATGAAGTTTCCTAATTTCCTCATTTACTGCAGTCTCCTCAGTAGGAAATACTTTCAGCTTTTTACTTTGATTCCATCAAGAAGGCATTCAGATGTGTCACACATTTCCCATAAATTCAGAATGTTAGCACTCTTTTTGCTCATTAGATCACTGTAGTAAAGCTACTGCTCACCAGGGAAAACTGCTGCTGGTATTGAAAGTGCATGTTTCAGTCTGCATGTCAGAATTTTTTAATGAAATAAAAGAGGATTTCAGAAGTCAAAATATGCCCTAGTTTTTCTTTCTGCAGCACTAATCATACTTGTTATGGAAAAATGAACCCCCTCATTTTGTTCCTTTTTAAATTAAATGTTTTAAGAGTTACCACTTTAATCCAAGCAAGATGGCTTCAGGTGTGCCATACGTTTATCATAAGTAGGACTGTTAGCGCTCTAGTTGTTCTTTGGAACACTCTGGGAAGCTGCAGTAGAACACAAAGGAATCAACTGACAGTCTCTGCCCTTGTTGGATGTACATGTTTTACTGAGAATGTCAGACTTCATTCTCACATGACTGAGAAAGATAATGTGAATTTACAGAAAATAAGCTCTCAGTTTAGCTTATAGATCACCTTCCAAACCTCTGTGGGAAAAGCATGAGAAAATATTTTTCTCTCAATCATGATATCCCAGCAGAAGGCTTTTTCACATGGTGAAATCACCTTAGAACATACCACAATTCCTAAAATGAGTATGGTACCATCAACAAATGATTTATAATGTAACTAAAGTCTTAAAACCTTCTATTAACTGCATTGCTTTTTAATGAGGTGCTATCATGTATATTGGTCCCAAGATGGCTGCCAACACTTCTTGGATGAAGTGCTGACAGCCAATCAGATCTCAGGATGAGATGTGTGGTTAGGCTCCGCCCACATATATATATGATTTTACTTTTGATCTTCTCAGGAACTACTGAACGGATTGACACCAGACCTGCAAAAGGCACGTCCCTGAGCTGAGGACTACCTCTCTGCCAAATTTCAAGTAATTTTGTTCAGCCGTTCGGGCTGTACCTTGGACTAAAGGTCCCTACGGAAAATTGCATGGGGAAAACGCGTTTTGGGACCCCCCTTTTTTCTCAGCCCCCGCTTGATGAATCCCCCCCGAGACTGTCAGGGTAGGAGCGGAGCGGAGCGCCCCACCTATTTTGAAAATTTCACGAGGATTCGTCAACCGTCGCCAAAGTTATTCCAAATAGAATGTTGCGGATTTCCTATGGAAACACGGTCCTAGCTATAATTATCTACTGGCAATCGCCAGTAGATGATATATATATATATATATATATATATAGATATATAGATATATATAGATATATATATAGATATATATATATATAATTTTTTCTCATACCAATGCAGCCCCCAAATAGGAGGCTAAACAATGCAATAATATGATAAGTACTTATGCAAACACATAATGTATATATGAACCACAATAGGGCAAGTATTACTTGAACTCCTTTTAATGAGTACAACTCATGAAAACTGCAAAAAGAACAGGCATTGTTAGCCTACAGGCTACATTGTAAGCCAATAGCATAGAAAATGAAAGCAATTGCACAAAACCTAGCACGGTGCCTTGAAGGCAGCCATGAACCTCAGCTTCCCATCATGCCTCAGGGGTGACACTTAGGTCAGTTGTTCTTTGCGTAGCCTAAAGATTAGGACACAAAGATAAAGCTTAACCAAACGAGGAAAACCAGTCTCATTTGCCTGGGGAGGCGGGTGGGTTGCTTATGACTTTGATGAGGATACCCCTGGAAGAGAACTAGGATTACAGGTAAGTAACTTATTCTTCTCTTCCAGGGGATCCTCATCAATAGTCATAAGCACTGAATAGAATAGCAAGCATATCTTCCACCTGCGGGCAAATGAGATGGAATGACCGAACAGACAACCATAATTATTAATGTCTGAACAGATTCCTCAAGAAGGCTTGGCCTACTTGGATGTCTGTTCTGGTATCTGAATTAAGACAATAGTGTCTTGTAAATGAATGTACAGATCTCCAGGTAGCTGCTTTACAGATTTCAGAAATCGGTACATTATTGAGGAAAGCAGTTGTAGCCGCTTTTCCTCTAGTGGAATGAGCCTTGGGGGTAGCCTCAAGAGGCTTCTGTGCTAACTGGTAAGCCAATTTGATACATGAAACTATACATCTGGAGATGGAACGTTTGGAGGCTGGTAAACCTGTTCTGATCGAACCATAATTAATGAATAGTTGATCAGATTTTCTTATCGTTTTGGACCTGTCCAAATAGAATTTTAAAACCCTCTTCAGTTCTAATGAGTGGAGTGACCTTTCAGCTGGAGTAGAGGGATTAGGAAAAAAGGTCGGTAATTAAATGGGTTGGTTGAAATGGAAATCTGACACCACCTTCGGAAGGAAGATGGGGTGTGTTCTTAAAACCACTCTATTTAAATGGAACACCGTGTAAGGTTCTTTTGAGCAGAGAGCTTGAATCTCGCTCACCTTGCGAGCTGAGGTAATCGCCACTAGGAAAGCTACTTTCCACGTAAGGTTTTGAAGGATAGCTTTGTGGATAGGCTCAAAATGGAGACCCATCAATTTAGATAGAACCAAGTTCATTTCCCAGGGGGGAGAAGGAGGTCGAACAGGAGGATAGACCTTCATTAGACCTTGCAAATAATCCTTCACTACCTGTAGCTGAAAAAAGGATGGTTGAGAAGGAGAACGCCTGTATGCCATAATGGCAGCCAGGTGCACCTTAATGGAAGCAAATTTGAGGCCTGCTTTGCCTAAATGAAGCAGATTTGGTAAAATCACTTTCTCCTGCCCTTTGGTAGGATTACAATTATTTTGTACACACCATAAGAAAAAACGTTTCCATTTACAAGCATAGGAGTGCCTCGTGGAGGGCCTTCTAGCTTCTTTGAAGATGGTCATCCAGTCTTGAGGAAGTCCTAAATGACCATACTGGAGGACCTCAGGAGCCATACTGCCAAGTTCAGTGAGGGAAGGTTGGGGTGATGAATCTTCCCGTTCATCTTGGACAGCAAGTCCGGTCTGCACGGCAGTCTCCTGTGTGGGCCTTCTGACAGGTGCAGAAGGTCCGGGTACCACCATTGCCTGGGCTAGTCCAGAGCAATCAGAATCATCCTCGTGTCTGAGTGTGAGAGTTTGGTTACCACCTTCGGGATGAGTGGAAGAGGTGGAAAGGCGTACACAAATGCCCCTGCCGATCAAAAGGGCCTTCCCCTTCGACCCTGGTCGGTAGTACCTTGAGGCGAGTCTCAGCACTTTTTGTTTGTGTTGTCCGCGAACAGATCGATGCTTGGACGACCCCATTCTTGGAAAATGTCCTTAACAGCTTTGTTGTTTAGAACCCAGGCCTGCTGGTCCTCGAAGTGCCGCCTGAGAGCGTCTGCCTGTGAATTCTGCTCTCCCGGTAGGTGTACTGCTGTAATCGATAGATTCCTCGATAAGAGCCAATGCCAGAGGGCCTGAGCTTCCAGCGAGAGTCCTCGATCGAGTCCCTCCCTGTTTGTTCAGGTAATACATGGTGGTCGTATTGTCCGTCTGCACAAGAATGGAATTGGTCTGAATCGAAGGGAAGAAAGCCTTGAGAACCAGATGCACCGCCCTCAACTCCAGCATGTTGATGTGGTACAACTGTTCTGTTGTTGACCATTGACCTTGCGTCTGGAGAGACCCATGTGAGCTCCCCAATCCTGGAGGGAGGCATCCATGATCAAAGATTGGGAGGGAGTAGCCTGATGGAATGGAACTCCTACCAGAAGATTTTCTTGTCTCATCCACCATGCTATTGATTCTCTGGCTGTGTGCGACAGTTGTATCCTGTCTTCCCACCGAGCCGTTCTTTGATCCCACTTGTCCTCCAGATCCTGTTGTAAGGGACGCATTCTCAATCTGGCATTGGGTACCAGAAAGATGCAGGATGCCATTGATCCTAGAAGAGATGCAACCTGACGGACCGAAGGTAGGTTGTTGCGAAGGATCTGCTTGTCCTTCAGTGTGATGACAGTCCCTCCTCCGAAGGAAACACTTTTCCTATTGCAGAGTCTATTGTTGCCCCAGATATTGAATTATTTGCGTGAGTTGCTGAGTTGATTTTTCGAAGTTTACGTGGAGACCTAGCTGAGGGCAAAGGGCAAAGGTCTAGACATTGTTGAAAATTGTTCCTCACGCTCTGGGGGAGGGACCTTTCAGAAGCCAGTAGTCAAGATAGGGGTACACAAAGATGCCCCTGCATCGTAGAGCGGCTGCTACTACTGCCATGCACTTCATGAACACTCTGGGAGCTGATTTCATCCCGAAGGGAAGTACCCTGAACTGCTAATGGGAGGACCCCACCAGAAAACACAGGACCTTCCTGTGATGAGGATTGATTGGTACATGAAAGTATGCATCTTGCAGATCCAGCGAACACATCCAATCTCCCTGTTGTAGATGTGGATATATTTGATGAAGATCCAACCTGTGAAACTTTTCTTTTCCGATGGACTTGTTGAGTGTTCGAAGGTCTAGAATAGGTCTGAAATCTGACTTTCACCCTTTTTCTTTACTATGAAGTATCTTGAGTATACTCCTTGAAATCATTCTCGATAGCTGACTTTCTTAGAAGGATAGATACGTCCTGCTGCAGTAGTTTTATCTGGTGGCATGTTGATTTTGCTGGTGGGATTGAGGGAAGCCGATGTCTAAAACGTAGAGAGTACCCATTTTGCAGCGTATTCAACACCCATTGGTCTCTTGTAATACTCTGCCACTCCTCCAGATAATTGGCAATACTTCCCCCTACTTGAGTGGAAAATAGTGATGGAGGAAGCGGACACTCATTGTTTAGTTGGTGTTTTTGCTGAGGTAGTCGTCTGACGACGGGTTCCTCTACCTCTGGGGGTACGACGACCCTGGTACGGGGACTTTGATTGACCCTGCTGCTGCTGTTGCCTCTGCCAATGAGGGGTTTAAACCCTCTGATGGAAGGGTCGGGCGATCGTAGGGCCTTTCACGGCGCCGGAATTCTTTCCTCTTCTCAAGTCCAACTGCCTTCAGGGTATCAAGTTCTGACTTCATCCTCGACATTTCCTCATCAGTGTGAGTGCCATACTAGGATGAGCCTGTGAAAGGGAGATTGAAAATCCGGGACTGCGCTTTCGGTTTAAGTGCAGTACGACGGAGCCAGGATGATCTTCTAACGCTGATTCCATGTGCATAGGAATGCTCAGATGCAGAGGAATGCGCAGACAGCGTCGCTCCATCAGCTGCGATGCTGATCACTTGGTTTGCCACCAAGCTGCCTTCTTGCACAATTTCCTCAAAATCTCTGTGGTCTTCCCTTGGCAGCTTCTCTGTGAACCTCTGCATGGAGTCCCACAAAGATATGTCATAGCGCCCCAACAGGGCCGAAGTGCTGGAGACTTTCATCATGGAGGCTGACGTACCACAGACCTTTCTTCCCCATGCATCCTGTGCTCTGCTCTCCTTATCCGGTGGAACTGTAGATGAGGGGGCTACAGCGTGCGTTTTCTTGGCGGCAGCTATAATAACGGAATCTGGTGGAGGATCAGATCTGAGGAATAAAGGGTCTTCTTCAGGCGGTCTGTATTTCTTTACGATTCTTGTTGGCGCAGACTAGAGAGTTGCTGGCGTTAGAAACATGTCCATTACAGGCTGGAGCAGACCCGGGACCAGAGATAGCAATGGCTTGGCTGCTGATCTCTGATGCAAAGTCTCGAATATGACTGAGGACGAGCTTTGCTGAGTAGGTATAGAGATGTTTAATTTGTTTGCCCCTATGGATAGAACATCGTGAATAGTAATAACGTCATCCACCGGAGAGATTCTCGACGGTGGGTTGTCTGTGAGAGTTGGGGAGTAGTCCCTCTTCAAGGAATGGGTGGAAGAGGGTGAACTTGTTGGAGACCTGTGTCTTCTCCTTTGCTCTCGGGACCTGGATCTTCTTCTTGAAGAGCGAGCAGGAGTATGTGTGCGATCTCTACCCCTTGATGGAGTAGTAGGAGAGAGATCTGCTGCTTGCACGTGACGGGTTAGAGGAGACCTGTGTAAAGGGCTGGAATAGTCCTGAGCACCTCCTGTTTGTGGAGAGTCAGCTTGCCGCCAGTAATGCAGAGGTAACAACCATCTGGGAGAGAGGTGTACTGATGGAGATTTTCACCTCTCTTCCCGCACAGGAGCCTCCTGTAAACGTGAGCGATGTGCAGATGGAGATTTCTGCTTCTCCATTCTTGCAGGATCCTCAGCTGGACGGGTTCGTACAGGTGAAGAAGCCTGGCTATGTGACGTCGAAATGACCACCGGTGATCTTGAGGAAGAGGAAGAAGACTGGCTTGACATCGTGCGGTGTGATTCTGCTCTCGACGTCGGTGATGGCGACGGAGAACAACTCACTAAGCGTGCGCCCGTAGCAAATTTGTGCTTCGACGTCGAACGTCCGAGTCTGAATGCCGACGGAGTCCTTTGTCTCGACGGTGAACGTCGCTGCTTCGACGTCGACGGAGACAGCTGTCTCTATGCCAAATGCCTTTGTGGTATTGTCAACGTAGTCCTCTGCCTCTATGTTGAGCATCTTGGAGATGCTGTCAACGGAGACCTCTGCCTCGACGTCGACCGTCTTGCCAGCGGAGGAGTCTTCTGTCTCGAAGAGTGTCTCTGCGCTGACGTCGACCTCTGCCTCGACGTTGAATGCCTGTGCGCTGAAAACTGGTATACTGGTTTCATGCCTCGACGTGGATGCTCTATGTACAGATCTTGACGGAGACTTGTGCCTCGACGTTGACCGCTCAAGGATGTGCAGAGACGGAGTGTCCTGTCTCGACGTTGAACGTTTGGCCAACGCCGATGGAGACCTGTTCCTCGACGTTGATCGTCGCCTGGTTGACGCCAACGGAGGATCTTTTACCTGACTCGACGTTGAAGCCGCCGTCTTCGATCTTGGAGTTGAACGCGAGTGCACCGCTAAAGACTTCTACGACGACATCTGCTTCTTCGCCGGTGGTAGGTTCGACGTCGATCCCGACGCCGAAGGTGAACAGATTGGTATTTTGCTCCTCGATGTTGATCGTAGTCTCTTTTTCGTCTGCCTCACAGGAGACCTACCTCTTTCAGAGAGTCCATATAACCAAATTCTCTCTCTATCCTTGAGAGTTCTTCTGGACAGTTTTTCACAATGTGGACAGTTCTCTGGAGAGTGAGAGTCAGGGAGGCAGATGATACACACAGAATGTGTGTCAGTCTTGGCCTTCTTCTTGCCACAGGAGGGGCAAGGGTCAAAAAGTGAAGGCATTCTGACAGAAATAAAAACACTTTCTGCCAAAAAACTGGTTACATTTCACTCCAAAGATGTCAAGTGAAAAGTAGAAAACCTTAAAAGGTTTAGATAATTTGACAAAAAAGTAAAAAAGGACAGAGCTGTGGAATCCAGGGTCCTGACTGAAGGAGCCGGAAAGAACAACTAACCTAATTGTCACCCCTGAGGCATGATGGGAAGCTAGGGGTCATGGCTGCCTTAAAGGCACGGTTCCAGTTTTTTTGCCACTGCTTTCATTTTCTATGCTATTGGCTTACAATGCAGCCTATAGGCTAACAAAGACTGCTTTTTTGCAGTTTTCATGAGTTGTACTCATTAAAAGGAGTTCAAGTAATATTTGCCCTACTGTGGTTCATATATTCATTATGTGTTTATACAAGTATTTATCATATTATTGCATTGTTTAGCCTCCTATTTGGGGGCTACATTGGTATGAGAAAAAATTATATATGTATATATATATATAGAGAGAGAGAGCTGTATATATATGTTTTTCATATATAATTTTTATTATTTACGGGGTCCCCGCACATGGGCAGGAATATTCAGTGCTTATAACTATTGATGAGGATCCCCTGGAAGAGAAATACTTTTCTCTTTTAGAAACAGTAAGACACAATAGTTTGCGATCACAATAAAACTTTAAATAATAGTGGGAGAAGCTGAGAGCAGTCCTGACAACCGGATACTGGACTGTATTCTATCTGGTAATATGTTTTTATGAAATATTCCATGATTCACATAATTATCTGACAGAGTGATTAAGAAGAATGAGTTCTGAAAGCTATGTAAGTCCTATAAAAACAGCATTGTGTTCTTTGGTGAGAAGAGACTGCAGCTTGTGTATCCTCCTTGTCCATGATGTTGTCCTTCAGCAGATTCAGAATTAGCTTGCCATACCATTTTCAATGTTGATAATGGTTTTCAGCGTCTACTAAAGGCTCCCTGCGTTTCCTCCATGTTGATAATGGTGTTCCTCAGCAAATGCTGGAGGTTGCATATGCCTCTTATTGGTGGCATATATTGTAGCTTGCATATCCTCCTCACTGTGATGGTGTTCTTCAAGGAATAGATAATGTAGATTAGATACATTGGGTTAAAACAGACTAATGGGCCGGACTAAACAATGTTTATGTCCACAATTTGGGATAAAAGTGAAAATACCCATTTAATCTTATTTCAAAAACAGGCTAGCAGATAGAACCACTGAGGGTCTGATTCCTAGTTGCATGGTACTGGGACCGTAGTAAAATGCGGACGATCTAAGAATTTTACGCTTGAAGCATACCAGTGACTCTAAATTTAAACAACTTAAAAGAATTGAGCAAAACTCCATAAAGTACCTAAAGTATGTAAACAAAGAACTATAGCTGCAGGTAACTGAGATGGTCATGTTTCTTCTTGGCTGCTGCATAAGACTCCCATCGATCTACAGCCTGCAGACCTGACCCAAATGCAGCGGTCTCAGGGGAAGCATGGGAAGGGGAAGTTTTCCCCACTCAATATTTTGGTGCAGAGCAACTGTAGAGCTGATATTTATAACCCTGGTGAGGTCTTAGAGTTTTGGGGCTGCTAGGAAGCAAGACAGTTCAGAGGCGAGGCTGGGCAAGGAGCTTTAGAGGAGGGGTCTCAGTACACTGTAAACTAACACAACGGTATGGAAATTGCATAGGGTGAGTACCGGATGTGACAAGGGAGGTGCTGAGAGGAATATATGTTTTCTTCTACTCCTGTGAAGTGTCACATTGGTGGACTACCCTGTGTATGAGGAAGCAGCGACACCCATTTTACGAGTGATATGAAACAACAGTTTACAGTGCAATACAATGTTTGCTTTAGGGATGACTGCCCTGCTCTTCGGCCATTCTGATATGATTACTGGAACTATCACTATCAAAGGAGAACAAAGTTTGCACTAATTGACATTATTGAATTAGTGGACAAGTCCAGACAACTGTGTGATACCACTTAATCTCTTGGTAGCATGTGGCACTATTAACAATTACACCTTACTTCTTCTCCAACAGATAAAGACGAGGATACAAGTAAAGCCTGGGTTTCTATATTGTCAATCACAAAAATGAAGATAGGTCTATTTTTCGCAAAAGCCAAAGGTACATGTGGGGTAGATGCAGGACTAGCAATGTCATCACTCCTATTCAACACATATAGGGACCCAGAAACATTATCAATAAGCAATTCAACCAACTCTCGCAATTGCACAACAGCATATTGGTTCTGCTCCCCCTAGGAGAAGAAAATGGAAACACACTGAATTATATACTGCTTGCATGGGTCGGTGAGAGAGAGCCAATTGTGGCTGTCCAGTTCCAAAAACAGAAGTACGGTCATGTAGTAAAATTAGCCCACGCTTTGGAGAATTTCAATTGTATCCTTCACTATGCAACATTCAAACCTTGGTAAACAATGTCAGAAGTGTAGGAACCATGTTCAACATATCCCTAGCCTTCATCCTACAACTGAAGTCCCTAATGAACAGAGCACACTTCCAATTCTACCTGCTTAGCAAAATGTTCCCACACTGATTTTACAACTCAGAATGCACAGAAAGGATCTTATCAATTTATTGGGCATATTAGGCTTAAATGACTTTACCAACATGTGCCCAGAGCTTCTTAATTATCAACTGAAACAACTCAATGCAGTTCAAATTCATGCAGTTAGAGCAGTCGTGAGCATAAAATGAGGGGATCATGTGACAGGTGTCCTACAATTGTTACATTAGCTTAATGGCATACAGATTAAACTTTTTACCCACAAGCATTAATGGTCCATAAGCATTCAACACATGGGCAGGCTGACCAAGTACTACTAAATAGCTCATAAACGAAAATGCAGTTAGCTACTGTAGCAACCACAGGCAAAATCAATATATTTAGCCTTTAATATCTGACCACAGTGCTCCTGGTTTTATCAATGCTTGTTCGTTCAAGTATATTTTATAATTATTTACCGTTGTAAGATAGCCGATACATTTAGAAGCAATGCATTGGCCTTGATGGAACAGTAAAGAATAACAGAATATGTTGAAAACATTTCAAGATGGCAGCATGCGCTTTAGTGTTGTATGCACAGACAGCCATCTTGGAATGGTTTTGTCATAGAGCATAACAATTGGAAAAGACCCACTTGGCCATCCGCATGGGTGTGCATGCATGCACATACATAGGTTGCCCCGTTAGAATGCTGTTTGATATTCTTAGTTACTAACAAAGAATGTCACAGCCAATTGGCTTCTAACAGTGCCCAAGGGGCATACGCTGCACTACATTTGGCAGCAATGGCCCAGCAGCAGTGTCCGGGAAGCAGATAAGCCCTTGAAAGGGTAAAAAACAAAAACCAGAAGAAATGGATCAAAAAATAAGGACACATTTTCCCATAAAGAAGTCCTGGCAGAGAAGGGGACTATTTTATGTTGAGTGTGCACTTGAGCACAAGAAATTCTGATACTCAGAGGAGCCAATGGCTCAAATGGGCTGAACTATTGTCCATGCTGTATGCTGTGGCCGACAGATGCAAAGTGTGCATGGCCATTTAAAAGACCAATTAATAAAGAGTGCTGACCAAAAGCCCCAACATAGCATTTACTATTTTTAAAAAAAGATTAAAGGGCCTGATTTTGATTTAAGCGGGCGGTTTACTCAGTCGCAACGGTGATGGATATCCCGTCCACCGAAATATAAATCCTGTTATATCATAACCCGTCCGTCAAGACCTAAATAGGGTCTAAACTTTTGCAAATCAGCTAAAGTTGTCTCGGAGACCAGAAATGACAAAAACAAATACCAGAAGCTTCCGAAAGAACTTATTACCAATGCAGAGCTCATTTAACTCTAAACCAGAGGTATGCAATTAACTTATCCAAGTATCCAATAAGGCCAGCTTAGTCTGAGAAAGATCAAATGAAGCCTGCCCTCTTCACCAAAAGCCTATGACAGTGATACCAGATTTTCAGGATAATCACTGACAATGTCAGGTAGTGCCATTTTTTATTCTTTGGGTCATGGTTACGTAGGTAAATTTACAAGTGCAAATTTAATACATGTAAATGTAGTCTTACACTTTTTAGTAATTGCACCACTTTTCGCTATTCACTATTTACAGGTGTAATGTTACTCAGAAGTGTAGACCTACCTGAATTCAGTAGGTAGAGCCAAATTTCACAAGTGTAAAGTTACTGCTTGTAACTTTTCACATGTAGGCAGAGGTCTCCACCACCCATGCGGAGATCTCCCTATGTAAAAGTATAGGGAAAAAAATTAAAGTTTATTAAACTTGAAACAATTAGAAATATTTCGATTTTAAATATTTAAATTACTTGTAAATAATTATTTAAAATGCATAACAAAGTTCTAATACTACAGCATTAATTCCATTTGAATGTAATATTTAATTATTTTAAATGTTTAAATGTATTAAATGAAAAATATTTCAAAGATGTAAATAAAACAAAATTCGCATCTGGAATATAAAAAGTATATTTAGTAAACATTATAAAACGCTATGTATAGAATTAATTTAAATTGATGTAATTATGTTTTTTTTTCAAATGTGTTGCAATCATTTTTTAAATGTATTGACATATGTTATAATAAACACTAAATTATGTTTTGTTTTTGTATACTTTTTAAAAACATTAAATTACGTATACTTATATTTAAAAAAAAGTTAACATGGGTTAATTTAATATTAGGTACAATGGGGTTTCATTTTAAGTAAGTCAATGCCTCCATTATTTTCTACAGGATGGTGTTGGAGGACCATTGTGGTGGTGCCATGTGTTGTACTGCTCTGATATGAAGTACATTTACTACAGTTAAGGATCTTTTCTGGCTGTAATAACTATACAGCAGTTAGTGGATAATAATGGCCTTATTCTTTTTGAGTGGATGCATGTGCCTCCTTAAACCCCTCTTAACTCCTCCCATTTAGTCAAAAGTATTCCCCATTTTCAAGCCACTCCTCCATCTCTCCTGAGTTTATTACTGAAAAATATACCACTGTGTGTAGAGATCCCTGCACATAAAAGATAGGAGAGATAGCACTGTAGACCATGGCATGTAGGCTAGTAAATAGCATTTTGCATTACAGTAATAGTATTATTATAGTACTACTAATTTACAAAATACAGTTTGTTAAAAAGCCCCACTGAATGTAAATTTGTCTCATGTAGAATCCTGAAAATCTGGTATGCATTTGGCCCTCTTGATCTTATGTATGGCACCTCTGTATTACATTATAAGAAATGAAGAACTACATACAAATTATAAATGGCATGAATCCGATTCTGTTACCACACTTGTCATGCTATTATGTGATTCAGTATTGAGGATTCGCCATGGAGTGAAATTGCACTCGCGCTCAACTCTGATGAATGCTGTTATCCTAAGGCACAATCCTACAACACATTAATCCTTCAATATAACCAGAGATTAGGGATATTACAAGATTTTGGTCCACAGCTTTGGGAGTGACTGCAGCTCTTCTCCCTACTACGGGAAAGAGATCCAGAAAGACAGCTCAGCAGCCCTAGAACAGCTATGCGGGTGGCCATTTCGCACTGAATGGCACTGCAGGTCATTCAAATCTGACACTGCAGAATTCAGCATGGGAGCCAGTGGAGTTGAATGCCTGAGATGGTGGTTTTGGGCCTATGCTGACCACAATGTGAAAGTGAATGAACCCTTTGTGGCAAGATGTAAGATGCCTCTCTGCAACTGAAAGGTACTATGGCATGTGTGCATTGACGTAGTTCTTGGCTGCAGAAGATCACCTCTGCAGTGGTGGGTGAGCATGCCTGGCAGCCTTTCAGGAGTGGTGAGCGTGTGCTTACCGTTAAAGTGAAGGATGCAGCATTTGAAAGGTCCATGTGAGTTTCCATGCATGGCGCGTGTTGAGTGCAGCTGCAAGTAGAGGAGGCCACGGGCGGTGAGAGTCGTCATCATCCTCATCCATATGTTCCAGTGAAGACGTGCGTGCTGGAACATGAGCAGGTGAAGTGCAGTCCTTCTTTGTGACAGCACAGCTGACTGCGCGATTGGTCTGAAGTCAGCCACTGGAACAGAGGAATCCATGGTTAGCAGAACGCGCAATGATCTTTCGTGATTACGTGGTCAGCATGTTGACATCACTGACACGACTGCCATCTTTCATTGGGGTGTCTGGTGTAAAGGTACAGCGACACGCAAGCTAGTTGCCCAAGTGCGCTATTCTTAACAGTGAGCATTCTGTGTTATCGGACACACTTACACAGCGACGCACATGCTAATTGTTAAGATTTGATTAAGGGTGCTGCGTATGTGTCATTCCACAGTGAAGTGCAACTGGTGAAAGCACGATCCTCCACAGAGGTTCTTGTATTCTGAACTTCTCGGATATCAGTCATTTGACTGGATATCCCACCTTGCGCCTGGAAATTCTGTGAACCATCGCCTGGTATCTGGCATTTGTGAGAAACTTTGGGTGAGAGAACGCTCAACGGTGTAAAGGACTAGTCACTTGCCAGCGAGAGAATGTTTCTCTTTTGCTGATTTGATTTTGAGATTTTTCATGCTATACATTCTTGTTGGTCATGTCGACAATGTCAATGCTAGTCTGGATTTTCTCCTGACGCATATAGGTGGATGTTTACTATTGGTCTGAGTGTGTTTTTTGATGCTGTTCTTGGTTGCTTTAATGTGTGACCATATTGGTTGCCTGAATGTAATTTTAGATGCAATTATTGGAGGTTGCCTCAGGATATCGCTATATAGGTGTCATGAGTATGGTGTGTTTCACCTGAGACTTCAGTCCCATCAGGTGTGCAAGAAGTTGTGTGCGTTGTGGAGTCGTGTACCCTGGTGTATTTTACCTGAGACTTTGGTCCTATCAGGAAGGAAAGAAATTGTGTGCGTTGTAGGTTTGTGTACCCTGGAGTGTTTTACCTGCGACTTTGTCCCATCAGGTGTGTAAGGCGTTGTGTGCTTTGTGGAGTAGTGTATCCAGGAGTGTTTTACCTGAGACCTCTGGTACCGTAAGATGTGCAAGAGTGGTGTGCTTTGTGGGGTAGTGTATCCAGGAGTGTTTACCTGAGACCTCTGGTACCGTAAGATGTGCAAGAGCAGTGTGTGTTGTGGGGTAGTGTATCCTGGAGTATTTTACCTGAGACCTCCGGTCCCGTCAGGTGTGCAAAAACTTGTGTGTGCAGGAGGGGGTGAGCGAGGGTGTTAGTGTTTCACCATTTAATATCACTGTTGTGACTTCAGTTCTCGAAGTCCTGCACAGCATTATTTAGCTGTGATTTTAAGAGTAGGATTATATTATAGTAATCTTTAAGAGCTGTGATTTTTATTGTATCTGATGTCATAAGACTGATTTATCATTTCCCATCTTATGTTCTATGATATTTTCTATTGTACTTTTTATTGTATATATAAAGGGGGCAGATATGTTGTAACTTAATGCATCCTCCCCAGCGTTACAAGTCCCTGTTGCTCAGCCAGTGTGTGAGGTCATGTAAAATGTTGAGAGTGTTTGCACTGGATTGAGTGTCAGTTGGGCTGAGCAGCAAGTGGACTGCTCCTGGTGGGGCTTAGCTAGCTAATTACTTACTTGTAACTAAGATCTAATAAACCTACAACCTATGGTTACAGAACTTCCTTTACAACAGTGGATCCTTTGAAATAATAGGAAAAGCTCTCTGTTAGACCTGACAGCCTTAGGGTGGTCTTACCCCAAACATTTTGCCTTCACACTCCTATTTTTCTGAATTCGTTTTTGCTGGCATTAGGCCTCTGTGCACTTTATCACTCCTAACCAGTTGTAAAGTGCGTGTGCTTATTCCCTAAAACATGGCAAAATTGGATTACAACTGATTGGCATATTTATTTTACTTATAATTCACTATCAAAGTGGTATACTGTATACCCAGGGCCTGTAAATTAAATGCTACTAGCGAGCATGCAGCACTTATTGTGCCACTCACTTAAGTAGCCTTCGAAAACATGCCTTACGTCTGCCATTGCATCCTGAATGCAGTTAAAACTGCCAATTCGACTTGCCAAACTAACACTGTTGTCAAATTTAAAAATCCTTTTTGTATTACATATAAGACACTCTCTAAGGTGGGCTCTGGACACCTCATAGGGCAGGGTGCAATGTAATTAAAAGGCTGAACATGTACTTTTAAGTTATTTAGGTCCTGGCAGTGAAAATCTCCTAAGTTCATTTTTTATTAGTGTGAGGAATACCTCTCCCATAGGACAACATTGGACTGACTAAATGTAATAATTGCTAACTTTTTATTGGGGACAAGTATGAAATTCATCTTTGATGTCTGAGAAATTGCAATTTAAAATCCTCTTTAATGGTAAGTCGGATTTTAAGTTACAATTTAGAAAGTTACACTTTACAAAGTTGCCATTTTCGAAACCTTGGTGACTGCAACCTGGTCCTGGGTTACATGACTGGGTGCAGTTGGACTTTGTATATTCCACCCAGACTGCCACAGAAGAGAGGGATTAGGTGTCACTGAAGGATATGGGGTCAGAGCTGGGCACAGCCCCGCTTGCAAATCAATAGGCTGTGCCCTGTCTTCACAGAAAGGACTTTACAACAGCCCATTGTGCCTGCAGCCAAGCTGGATCATTTGCAGAAGAGACAGGAAATTTCAAGCACTTCTAAGGGAATATCTCGAAACTTCTTCTACTTCAAAGAAGGCACCAGACCCATTCTTCTTTTCACTATTTTGAGCTGCAAAAAGACTCTTGGAGGACTTACTGCTGGTGTGGCCTGCTGTGTACAAGTTTGTTGCACTTGGAATGACTGCTCTGCTGCCTGAAGACTGCCTTAAACTCTCAGAGACCTGCTCTGCTGCTTGAGCCCTGCTGCACAATTTGAACCTAGGACTACCAGTGACTCCAAGGGCTAGTTGACTGGCCCCCTGATCAGAGCCTCAGGGACAGGTAAGGCTCTAACCATCTTAAGCCGGCACCTGGACCCAGTGAGTCCTAACTCTCTAAGTGGCACCTTACCAGTTCTGAACCCTTGGAATTGGTGCTAAAGGTGCGCTGATAGCCAAAATCCAAATCTTTTGGCTAAAACGTGCTGTGAGAACCGAAAGGAGACCAGGACCTCCCAGCTTGTCGGTCCACCCAAGGTACTTCGTGACTGCTCCTGTTATGTTCTCTGCAGCAGCAAATCCTGTTCAGGAGTCCTTCACAGAAGGGGTATCCGGCCTCATGGAGCCCTCATCTGCTACAGTTTAATCTCGCTGGATACTTTAGACTCCCCAAAAAGAGACTAAGTCTGAACATACAAATCTTCACTGCAACATCGTCCAGGGGATCACTGATGACGGCTCCTCCTTGGACACCGCATGCAGTCTTGACCTCCTTAACTTTACCTTCTCAGACATTTTTCAACAAAATTTCTTTGAAGTCGAAGGTAAGGGCTGAATCCACTTCTTGTGTCCAACCCGCGATCCATAGCGTTCAACCACATTTTTCGACTTGTGCAACTAGATGTTTGCGGTTGGTGCTAATATCTTTAAGGGGCTAGTTTTCATTCCAGTTCTACTGGTTGGATTATTGTCATTTTGTTGACAAATATTTTATTAAAGTTGACCATTTTTTTAAATTGGTATGGCTTTTTTTGTGTTTTGTGTTTTCACTTTATTATTGGCATACCTACTTTACACATTGCCTTTAAGTTAAGTCAGACTCTTTTTGTGTCAAGCTACCAGAGGGTTAAGCAAAGGTTAATTTAGGTTTTTTTTGTGGATTGACCTGAAAGGGATTGCGGCTGTTCCTTGAGTACGGTTAACACCTTACTCAACCAACAACCCAATTTCTCACACCCTCCATGGCATCTCCCAGTCAAAAGAGTGGTCAGCAGTTAACACCCATTGACTCTTTGAGGCTCAGAGGTGGGCAGTTGTCCTCTGAGCCACAGTCATTAACTGAAAAAGCCAAAGATATGCATTCCAACTCTAGAGGTGTGAACAGTGACATAACTGGGTTTAAGCCGGGTCTTGCCTAGTCTCCACTACTTATCAGCTGAGTTTACATTTTTATAGTTTATTTTTTAGCAACAATTTGATTTCACCAATAAATCAGATTTTAAGAATCAAGATAAAAACTTTGAGACCCATTTCTCTAGCCTTTTCCTCAACGGAAATAGGGAATTAAGATGTTAATCCTATCTAAACAGGGTTAGGAAAAACTCTACAAAGCCTACACAGTGAAATAGCTTTTTGGCTTTTATTTCACTATGAGCACATACTAAACCCACAATGTTGTGTTTCCTACTTTTATACATGAATACTCTGCCGTATGTGCTTGAAAAGCACACTTTAGGACTGGCTCATCAATATCTAAAAATAGGCTTTTCCTATGTGGCAAAGCTATTTTTACCTGATGTGTCACTGCCATTAATTTAAACTGAAACCCAGATGGAGCACAGTGCTGTTCCTGAAGACATGTATTCTTTGTCATGTATGTGTATGGTATAAATATGCAACGTAGCCCAAGGGCCAGAGACACAGGTATTTTGCCACAGTCCCAGAAGGAAGGGGAACTATATATGTTCCTTAAACCAGGCGGGGATGAAACCCACCAGCTGCATACGGGCATCTCACGATAAATTCTGTAAGAAAATCCTCTGCAAGGCTCTCGCTACACATTTATTCGCAAATATGCCGCACCTCGTGCAAAAGGACTAATGCGGTCTCATACCAGGACGTAGCACCAGGATGAACCTGAAGCGATTATCTCATATACTATATGAGGTGCAACATTGGCAGGAGGAAATGACGCTGGTCTCCATTGATTTGGAGCAAGCATTTGACACTGTGGATTGTGGCTATCTACTAGAAGTCTTGTGTGTCATGGGTTTTGGACCTCAGTTCCGCAGGTTGGTGTGCTTGCTCTATACTAAACCTCGAGCCAGAGTGTGGGTGGTACGCTCACACTCAGTGCTGTGGACACTGGGACGGGAAACACGTCAGGATTGCCAACTTTCACCACTCCTGTTTGTGCTTGCCATAGAGCCATTAGGGATTTGGATGCACTGGGAATTATGGGACTGGGGCATTTGTTGGGGTGATGTCAGTCATGTTATTTCCCTAGAAGTAGATGATGCTTTCTTCTACTTGTCTATCCCCCCCATCGCTGTACCAGCAATGCTACAGTTGTTGGAAGAGTTTGGGAATGTATCCAGACTACAGCTCCTTGGTGTTCCCCCTTCCCACCTTGGCCGGGACCCCACTCGAGTGCTTGCCAGATGTGGGATTGTGTTGGAAGACGATCCAGTTTCGCTTTCTGGGTATTAAAGTGGCCCACACTTACAAAAACTACAGCTCCTCCTCAACGTGGAGAAGATGGTTGAGGTACTGAAATCCTTGGTCGAATTTTGGAAAGTTATCTTTTTCAATGATGGGCCACTGTCCACAGCCAAAATGGTCCTAATCCCCAGATGTCTGTACGTGTTGCAGAATTTCTTGACCCTTATGTCGCCCAAGGTCTTTAGGCAGTTGTACTCCATGCTTACGCCCCTCCTGTGGGAAAGCGTAGAAGAGTTGCTATGTTGACACTGACAAGACAATATGAGGAGGGAGGGTTGGAAGTACAACAACCTGATCTATACTAATTTGTGGCCCAATTACAACATGCAGTGCAGTGCTTGGACCCAGCTGGCAACTGGGAAAAGCACTTAGTGACTGACAGAGTGGATGCTGACCGATTGCCCAAACTCCTCATTGGGGGGCGTAGGACTAGCTTTGGAAGTACCACAAAGAGTCAGGCACACAGCGATACTCTGGCATAGGCTCATTCGGACTATACTGAAATGAGCTCTGTTTCATCTGGAACTCTAGATACTAAAGCCAGTTCGACACATGGAGGACAATATGTCATTTTAAACGTGGCGTGATGGTGGTTGTGAACTTTTTTGGGATCTATACCCCAGCGAGATCTTACTCACTTTTAAGGAGGCTCAGCATGCCTTTTCTCTTGGCCCCGGTCATTTTATCCATCATGTGGGTCTGGCAGAAATAGCCAGGGAAACATGGCTACACTACCCAGCTGCTCCTACCCCTTTACACCCCCCCAGAATCCTCCTGTCATGTGGTGCGGGCCGCCACTTAACCTCTCTATTGTACAAAGCCATGCGTTCTGATGCAGTGGGTCATTTCCCGCAGTGACAAATGGTCTGGGACATGGACCTGGAAGCTCCACTTACTGAGGGGGACTGGTTGTGAATCAATCACCTGACTCTCTCCTGTAATGCTCGCCTTAAACTGGTGCATTATAATTTAACTAATCTTACTTCCATACGCCTGCCCTGCATATGTGCAATGCGCTCGGGTGGTAGCCCCAGGTGCGGACATGATGGGGCTGACTTCATGGACATAGCCTGGCAACGTAGGGAGGTACATGGTTACTTGATCCAGGTAGTAGCAGAGATTCAGAGAACTGTCTGGATACCTTTTCCACACACACCACAGTCCTGTCTCCTGGGTAATTTTAAACACCCAAGGGGAAGGAAGATGGGCATAGCTATAACCTGGATGGGGCAGAGAGTACTTGACTGTATTCGCTGGCATAGCGATGTGGTAGAATGGTCTGTAGCACAGGAATCTCACATGCGGCTAGTCAAGATGCGATGACAAAGTAACAGAAACTTGTGCAATGTGTTCCTAGATCTGGAGGCGACCATGACCTCTTCGGACGGTGAGGATACCGAAAATGGGTAAACAGATGGAGAGGAAACAGTCGGGGTGGGTGTCCCATAACCAAGGTATCCTGGACTATAACAGGTGTTTATGTCTGTGCAGAGAGTCAAGTGTCTGGAGACTCAGAAAAAGTTTTGTGGGGCTGCTGGGAGTTTTTTTCATACTTTCCTGAACTATCGGTGCTCGATTTTATGCTTGCATTGTCATACTATGCTGCTGTACTCTTTATGAAAAATTTAAAGATAAAGGTTTAAAAAAATATATATATATGTATATATATATATATATATATATATATATATATATATATATATATATTCACTGAAAAAACCATAGGTTTCAGGGGTATTATAGTTAGCTGGACTTTTCACTTGTACAAAAGCATTGAAATTCCCCCGTTATAGTTAGTTCAGCTAACTATAACTCGCGCGCCTGCAATGCACGGCTGATGACGTCACATATTACATCACTCATGACATGGTCAGTGACATCACTCATGACATCTCAAATGACATCACTGATGACATCACTGATGACATCATCCAGTGAATGTGTGTTTTTCTGAAAATTAAATATTTTTTATATTTGTATATCTCAAGGTCGATGGAAGAATAAATGGGTATATAAGTGTCTAAATGGATGATTTGTTTTTGAAAAATTGATTGTGTAACTGACTGATTAAGTGTATCATAGTGAATACATGGCTTAGTGAGTAATGTTTAAATATGTAAATATCTGTATCAGTCTCTCACTTTGTGTATAAGTGGCTGCATGGGTTGGTGAGTAGCTACATGGGTGTCTATATAGGTTATTAGTTGGTTTTTTGAGTATCAGTCTGAGTGTCTGCATGGTTCGGTGGGGGGTATTACGTAGTGCATAGGTGCATGAATGAGTGACTCACTGTTTGTATGTGTTGAAGACAGCATGTGTGCAGGACTGTATGGGTGTATGAGTGTGTGTATGGGTGTGTTAGTGAGTGAATGACTGTCTCAATAGTGTCTTTATGAGTAACTACATATGTTTTAAACTAGTATATGTGACTATTGGTGTATATAAGTGAGTATATGTGACAGTGAGAGATTGAAAGAGTTCCTGTATGAATAAGTATGCATTTCTATAAGTGATTGTTTAAAAGACTAAGTATGTGTAAATTTCCGTAGAAGTAAGTGTGGTGGTGTGTGTATAACTGTATATGCAAGTAAATGTATGTTTGATTCTTTATTAGCATGAGTGACTATGTGTGTGAGTAACTCTATGGATGAGTGGCATTGTGTAACAGGATGTATAGGTGTATGAGTACATATGATGAGTGAGTACATGTATGAGTGACTGTATAGGACTGTTGGTGAATGAGTGGATGTGTATGTGGATCTTCGAATTACTGAAGAGGTTGTTGTAACTGGTATTGGTATGTCCATTGTTTTGAAAATTTTAGTCTCTATTTTTGAATGTGTGTATCAAAGGTTATTTTAGGGTGAGAGGAGGTCTGCCACTCTATCACAAGGATGATGTCATCAGTGATGTCATCAGTGATGTCATTTGAGATGTCATCAGTGATGTCATGAGTGATGTCACTGACCATGTCATGAGTGATGTAATATGTGACGTCATCAGCAGTGCATTGCAGGCGCGCGAGTTATAGTTAGCTGAACTAACTATAATGGGGGAATTTCAATGGTTTTGTACAAGTGAAAAGTCCAGCTAACTATAACACCCCTGAAACCTATGGTTTTTTCAGTGAATTTCTGAGGTTTTTTAAATGCTAATTCCTAACTATAACGTGCCTGAAACCTATGGTTTTTTCTGTGAATTTCATAGGTTTTTTAAATGCTAATTTCTAACTATGCCTACAGAGATAGGACATGTGAAGAAAGAAGAAAAAATGCACAGAAAGAAAAAAAAGAAGTGCAGAAAGAAGCAACAGAAGTCCTCAAAGACGAAGAAAAGTGCAGGAAGAAGGATAACGTGCAGAAAGAGCAAAAAGAAGAGCAGAAAGAAGCCTTGTTGCAAAATCATCCTGTACCCTCAACTTTTTCAGACGGATACTGGTGGTAACTGAGTCTGACTAACCAGTCCTAGAGCCAGTGCTATGTTAAAAGACACTTAGAATACAGTGAAAACACCTACATACACTAGGGAACATTATGCATTGGGGTCCCCCTGTGATTAGCATGACCTCCTCTGTAAGCCCGTAGTATATAATAGGGCAGGGGGATTAAAACTACCTCTTAAAACAGGCCACAGGGCGTTTATGCACACGTTAACTCAGGCCCGTCTCCTCCCTTCACCACTGTGTAAACACGCCCTGTGTCCGTTTTTAGTTGGGAGATTAAGTTCATTTGAATCCTGAGGGTCCCTAGGGTCCAACTAGCCCACTAGGTACCTCCAGGAAGTGCCACAGAGCTGCGTTGCAGAGAGGTGTAAAAAGCGGCACGGCCTGGACCATCTCTCTGCAATGCAGCTCAGTGGCGCTTACTGGAAGCACTTGGTGGGCTAGTTAGCCCCCAGGGGCCCTCAGTATTGAAGGGAAATTATATCCCCAATTTAAAACGTGCCATAGTGCGTGTTTGCACACGTCACCTCAGGCCCCGTCCCCTCCCTTCACCACTGTGTAAACGCGCCCTGTGGCTGTTCTAAGTTGAGAGATTAAGTCCCCTTGAATCCTAAGGGTCCCTAGGGTCAAACTAGACCACTAGGTACCTCCAGTAAGCGCCACAGAGCTGCGTTGCAGAGAGGTGTAAAAAGGGGCTTGGCCTCAGAACACCTGTCTGCAGCGCAGCTCCCTGGCGCATACTGGAGATGCCTGTTGGGCTAGTTGGCCCTCAGGGACCCTCAGTATTGAAGAGGAATTAATTCCCCAACTTACAACTCACCAGGGGGTGTGTTTGCAGAGTGCTGCAAGAAGGGGGCGTGGCCTCCGGCATGATGCCTGTCTTTTATTTATTTTAATTTTTTAAGAAGGGGGGCTGTGTGGTTCCCCTTCTTATTCTAATTTATTGGCCCTGATGACCCCATCCCCCAGGGCCTGTCTCCTAATTATATTTTTTTGACCCCAATCCCCAGGGCCGGCCACTGTTTTTAAAACATATGTATTTATAGACACACCTAGGACATGCTGGACAAACCGTACGTACCTATCACCATGACGATTTGCGTGATATTCATTAAAAGGCGACTATGCATACAATGAATCCACGTGGAATGTATTTACACCACTAGTGAAGCTCTGACATGTCTGATGCCCTACCGTGCCTAATCCCGGTAGACACCCTTGTCGTTTATTTATACAAACATGGGTAGCTATTGACGGGCACATTTAATACACATGCACACCAAGCCATCCAAAGGGGATCCGACAAAAATTCGACCAAAACTATGCAAGAAACCCCCCTCACGGTTAATAAAACACACATCCACTACCGGATGTGTAATACTTTTTATTTTACTCTGTGAAAAGGGGACGAACATCACTTGAGAGTCACAGCGCGCTCCTGGCAGAGCCCAATGCTGTGTTACACCCACCATTGCCTGCTGAGTACCACACACCTCTGTGTTGTATTCCACCAGCTAGTGCATATGCTATGACACTCTCTAGCCCATGTGCACTGTAACACCACCCCGTGAATATGTCATGCCACACTTGTCTTCGCACGGGTTATAGTGCCCCATCTAACGTGCCTTCCTCGATGCCTATGTTATAACGCACAGTGCTATGCCATACATATTACAATCTGGGATCCATATCTTTGTCACAGTGCATATGCAACGTTACACTCCCCAGCACATATTTTATATTACAGCTTTAGAGACTAGTTAGGTTACACAACACTGCCCTGTGCATATTACACTCCAAGGCGCATATCGCATAGCACGCTCTAGTGCCTGTGCTATCTCGCGCTCTCCAATGAATCTGTCATTGCGCACAATGTACTGCATATTATATTTCACGCCCGGCTCATCTTATATCACACTTTTTGGTGCATAGTTTATACCATACACTATATCTAGTTTTCATTTTCAATCGTGCTCTCAGGACTATGTTCTATATAACACTGTGTTCACCTACCCTTTTCACGGGCATTACATTTTGCGATAGGGGGTGGAGGGTCAGGGGGTGTTTCTGCCAAGTGAGCCCGGAGTCACAGTCACAAACGTCCTCTTCTTCCTGAATAAAAGTGAGATTATGCTGCATACTTGTTCATATTTTAAGTAGTTCGCACAGACACACGTTTTAAAAACAATAAAGTTCCTAATACCCGCCTTCTCTGAACAGTTAGCTTGCTGCCCCATCCCCCTCCTCCCTATCCTCTGATGTGTGAATCCATGGACTAGCCTCCTCCCTCCTGCCATGCATGGTCTGATGTGCTGCCACTGCCCTCAATTTAGTATGATGTACCAGTCCCTTCCTCCTGCCCTCCATTGCCCAATTCTATGCCCCATCATTGACGTCCTGCTTAAACTCTGTGCTTAGCTTGCTGCCCCTATTCTCCTTCCCCCTGCCCTCCGATGTCTTTGTGCATGCCCCTGCTCCATCCTTTTTGCCCACCATGTTCCATGGACCTGCCACTCCTATCTACTCTGAGTGTTCTGTTGAGCTGCCACTCCCCTCCCACCTGCCTAGCATTGTCAGATGACTGTAACCTGTCCCTGCCACCTCCACCCTGCCAGTCCACATGCCATGCCCCTATCCTCTTCCTCCTGTCCTACATGGTCCATTGTACTGCCACACCCTTCTGCCCTCCCTGGTCTGTTGTGCTTCAACTGCTCCTCCTGCCTGCCCCGTGCGGTCTGTTGTGAGGCCCCTTCCCCTGAACTTTCTTGTCTGTGCACAGGTCCTGACCCTCCCTTCTATCCTCCATCGTCCTTTGTGCATGCCCCTGCACCCTCCTTCTTGCCCATCATAGCCATTGTGCTGCCACTAACCCTCCCACTTGCCATGCATGGTCTTCTGTGCTGCCATGGCCCCTCCCACCTTCCCTGTGTGGTCAGTTAGCGGCCCCTGACCCCCTCCCACCTTCCCTAAATGGTCTGTGTGTATTCCATCACAGTCTCACTGTTGCTCTTCATGGTGTGTCTTGCTTCTAGTGCCCATCCTGCCTGACCTCCATGGCTATCTTGCTGCTCCTGCCCTGCCCCCTTGCCCCCAGCCCTCTGTTTACATGTGCAGACCCCTACTCCCTCCCTCCTGGCTTGTCTGTTCCATTGTAATGCCCCTGATCCGTCCCTTCTGCCCTTTATGGTCTGTTATGCTGCAGCTTTCTCTCCTGTCTGTCCATTATGGTCAGCTAGTTACCATTGCCTCCTGACCCTCTGTTGTCCATGTGCATGGTCCTGTCCCCTCCCTCTTGCTTTCTATGGATTGTTGTGCTGCACTCCCGTCCCGCATGCCCTGTGTGGTGTATTGTGCTGCTGCAAACCCTGATGCCTGCCCTGCAGGGTCAGTTTGGTGCACCTCTCCATGTCCCTCCTGTCCTCTGTTATCCAAGTCCATGTCCCTACCCCATTTCCTTCCATGATCCAATGTACCATACTTGCGAACATTTTGAACTTGGTAAGAGGGAGATTTTGAAAAAAAACTGGGGTATTGATTTTCCCCTTTGAGTTACATTGAAAAAGAGGAGATTGTAGACAGGAGACAGATCAAATAAAGCCCATTTGAGCTTAAAAACATTGGACGTTTCCTGGCTGAATCGGGTCTGTTGGCATGTATGGTTGTACTACCATTGCCTCTTCCTTCTGCCCACAATGGTCTATTACATTGCCACAGCCTCTCTTGCAAGTCCTGTATTGTTGGTTTGTTGCCCCTGCCCCCCTTTCCACTGCCCTCCATAGTCTGTTGTGCTGCCACGGCCCTTCCTGCCTGCTCAGTGTGGTTAAATTGTTGCATTTGCACCCTCCTACCTGCCTTCAATTTTCAGAGTCCGTGCCCCTGGCCTCTGCCTCTCAACAGTATCCTAATGAACAACTAGATTGCTAACATTCTATATTTATTACAAAAGTGTGGAACGCCTGACGTCATTTTGATGTAATCAAAACTGTAATACCTAGAGCATTTCCTTTAGAAATTACATATATGAGAGCGTCTTATTGGCATCAAAATTATGGTTAGTGCTCTAAAAGACTAAAATAAGGACATATTTTCTGAGTTTTCAAATAGCGACAAAGCACTTTTAAATTATGTGTTATCTTTATGTTTTTTTATCCAGTTGACCACTTGATTAAATGTTGCACTTAGGGGAGAGGATGTGGTGTTACTTCCAGAACTGCAGACTTTGCAACTGGGGAACCAGGTTGGAGTTTCTGCTTCAGCTCGACATTCTGTGATTCTGGTCAAATCACTTAGGGGCACATGCATCAACAATGCCATTTGCGATTCCTTATTAGCGAAAAATAAGGAATCGCTAATAAGGAATAGCAAAAGGCTATGCATGTAGGAATCGCTATTCAAATAGCGATTCCTTAACTTTCCTTAATTGCTACTAGCAAATTGCGAGTAGCAATTAAGGAATGCCATCCCAATCATTCCTATGGGCCTCCAGGCCCATAGGAATGAATTGGAGATTGCATGAGCAAATAGCGAGTACCAGTAGGTTCTCGCAAATTGGTCATGCAATTTCAAGGGTGCAAGGGTGTCAAAATGACACCCTATTGCACCCCTGAAATTGATATGTGCACATATGTTGCACACACACATGCTCTAAGGGCATGTGTGTGCGCAACATGAAACTTTGAAAAATGCACAAAAGTGCATTTTTCAAACTGTTAGCAAATTACCATGCAGTTCATCTTCATGGTAATTTGCTCCCCTATTAGCGAATTCGCTAATTTTTTAACTTTCATGCATGGCATTAAGGAATCCCAAATTGAGATTCCTTAAATTAAGGAATCTCAATTTGGGATTCCTTAAATGCTATCGCTATTTAAGGAATCGCTATTTAAGGATTCCTTAAATAGCGATTTTTGCTTTTGGGTTGATGCATTGGGATTGGGTATTTTTAACTCAATACCGGGAGCTATTAGCGAATCGGTATTTTACCGACTGGATTTTGGCTTGATGCATGAGGCTGTTAGTCTCTCCATGTCTACAACCAAAATGAATTTGTTCTTGTGTGATGTAACCAATGCTCATGTAAAGCACTCCAATACCTGACAAGTCTGCACTATATAACACTGCAAAAACACAAAATAATAAGTGTTTTGCACACTTCTGTCATTGGGCTATATTTGGGCTACATCTGGGTGATTTTGGACTACATTTGGGCTCTTTTGTCTCCTGTGGCCATCTTGGGAGATTTATTTGTTATGAAGTTTCCTCATGTACTGCAGTCTCCTCAGTAGGAAATGCTTTCAGTTTTTTACTTTGATTCCATCATGAAGGTATTCAGATATGTCACACATTTGCCATAAATTCTGAATGTTAGCACTCTAGTTGCTCATTAGATCACTGTAGTAAAACTACTGTTCACCATGGAAGTCTGCTCCTGGTATTAAAAGTGCATGTTTCAGTCTGCATGTCAGAATTTTTTAATGAAATAGAAGAGGATTTGAGAAGTCACTCAAAATGTGCCCTCATTTTCTTTCTTCAGCATTAATCATATTTCTATGGCAAAATGAACCCCCTCATTGTGTTCCTTTTTAAATTAAATGTTTTAAGTGTTACCAGTTTATTCCAATCAAGATGGCTTCAGGTGTGCCATACTTTTGTCATAATGAAGACAATAAGCGCTCTAGTTGTTTTTAAGAACACTCTGGGACATTCTGTCATTGGGCTATACTTGGGCTACATCTGGGTGATATTTGGGCTACATTTGGGCTCTTTTGTCTCTGGTGGCCATCTTGGGAGACTTATTTGTTATGAAGTTTCCTAATTTCCTCATTTACTGCAGTCTCCTCAGTAGGAAATACTTTCAGTTGTTTACTTTGATTCCATCAAGAAGGCATTCAGATGTGTCACACATTTGCCATAAATTCAGAATGTTAGCACTCTTTTTGCTCATTAGATCACTGTAGTAAAGCTACTGCTCACCAGGGAAAACTGCTGCTGGTATTGAAAGTGCATGTTTCAGTCTGCCTGTCAGAATTTTTTAATGAAATAGAAGAGGATTTGAGAAGACACTCAAAATGTGCCCTAATTTTTCTTTCTGCAGCACTAATCATACTTTTTATGGAAAAATGAACCCCCTCATTTTGTTCCTTTTTAAATTAAATGTTTTAAGAGTTACCACTTTAATCCAAGCAAGATGGCTTCAGGTATGCCATACGTTTATCATAAGTAGGACTGTTAGCGCTCTAGTTGTTCTTTGGAACACTCTGGGAAGCTGCAGTAGAACACAAAGGAATCAACTGACAGTCTCTGCCCTTGTTGGATGTACATGTTTTACTGAGAATGTCAGACTTCATTCTCACATGACTGAGAAAGATAATGTGAATATACAGAAAATAAGCTCTCAGTTTAGCTTATAGATCACCTTCCAAAGCTCTGTGGGAAAAGCATGAGAAAATATTTTTCTCTCAATCATGATATCCCAGCAGAAGGCTTTTTCACATGGTGAAATCACCTTAGAACATACCACAATTCCTAAAATGAGTATGGTACTGATGAATACAGGCCCCAGCTAGGCCCGCAAAGCACAAGGGTTCGCTCTCCTGTAACGGAATCTATAAGGAAGTTGGCACGGAAACTGCAAAGTACAAAAACAACGTTTATTAACCCTTAAGGGTGGTCCTACAATCCACACAACACTCTTCAGTGTTGCATGGAGTAGCACAAAGAACATTCGTACACAGTCCCCTTTTATACACAACAGAGGGGCTCATAAGTGGGTGGATACAACATGAGGCCGAAGAACATTACCATTTATGGTCATTCTCGATACTGAATCAATACATGGGCGGAGCCAACACACTCTTTGAGCCCGTAAAAGGACATGGTCAAGCAAGGCTAATTATAACAGATGTGGTCAAGTCTGGGCATGCGCCAGACGGACAAGAGAGCTATTTATAAACTGTTACTAGGCAGATTACAGGAGCAACTAACACAGAGGTCGGACTCTCCTCGTGGTGAACACATGGCAGCATGTCAATACAAAATGGAGTCCGGACTTCGGTCAACATAACGAAGAAAACATGATCGCAAGGGAAAGCATTAATGTTTTCAGTAAATGCTTAATCACATTCTGCCTTAATTTACAACAGACGACCCTTTCAGCATTTACTGAAGACATCCGGTTTCCAAGAATAATCATCATATATATCAATTATCATCATTCCCTTAACCTCTTTAGCTAGACCCTTCTGGCGAGCAACATCGGCAATAGCTTTCTTATCTGGAATGCAGAATGAAATGCATACGGAACAGCACAATGGTCCACATTGAATACACATACAGAAAAGGAACAGAACTGCTATAATAATGCAGAGACCAGTTAAGACCTTCCATCCCCAGGCAGTAACCAACGCCCAAAACCATCCAGAAAAGGACCAAGTGCCGTTTTCTGTGTGGATTTCAGCTGCTATTTTATGCAGCTTGTTAATGGCGTTATAAACGGATGGCGTATGATCAGGAATGAACACACAGCAGCTACTTCCAATAATTTTACAGGCTCCTCCTCGATCAGCTAGCATTACATCTAATACCATACGATTCTGCAACGCAACAATCCTAGTTATTTGTAACTCTTCCGTAAGATTCCCAAGAGCAGCGGCAGTCTGATTGGTCACAGCTTCTACCACTCTTGTTAATCTTCGGATCTTCCTACTATTCAAAGAGGCTCCAACAAAGAAAAACAGTCCTAAGTTAAAATCAATATACTGTTGCAAGCTGGTATCGGTCTGATCCACATCATCAATTGATAGAGTACGTTTATATCTATTTACAGTCACATTATTCAACAGTTTCAAATCCTTATGATATGACGCAGGTGCTAAGAATACAGGAGGTAATAGGAATGATACATAGCATACCCCAGACCACCCAGCCGGCAAACGGTAATAACCTTTATTTCCACATACAAAATAGGTATTATGGGACGCTAGGAAGGTACTGTTGTTCAACCCGTCAATGTTCAATACGGTTATGCAATCACTGACACCAACAGGGATAAAACCCACACTCTGGACACACAGGTCCGCTTGAGCTTGTGCTACTTGGATTACGAATTTGGCCTTCCCCGCAGTGTCTCTTGTGTTCGTGAAGATATAGGGAATGGATTCATTGTCCGGTCGGTACTCTTCCCATTCCCAAATTGTCCCATTCGCTTGTGGATACCCATTCTTGTCTTGATGGCATTCTCTATTAAGTCTAAAAAGCAATCGTCCCACTGTCGGTTTCCGAGTGGCAAACAGCAAAGTGTACCATGCTCTACAAGAGCCATTATGAGAGAAAGGAAGTGGTATGAATGGCGTACCTCCTTTCTTCTGATGGGCTGGCATCATCCCACATATCCAACAGTTCGTAGCGTTCGTAGCAACGTGGGTGTGATGCAGCATCTGAATGAAAGTGTTATTCAAATAGGATTGTCGATGCTTCAACTCTTGATATGGCAATGTATAAAAGTAGTGCTCCGCAGGCACTGGAGTCGTCAACACAAGTGTCTTTCGAGCAGGAGTTGCCTCCTCCACAAACCATGTGGTTATACCAACGATAGCTACTGTTAGCATGAACCCCAACGCACAAAGTATTTTCTTCTTCTCCATGTCAAAAGAAACAATACCCTGATATCTTCCTGAAACTAAAAAGTCTGTCAGAACTCTTCCCCTTGGGCAGCGGTTGATTTCTTCACCAGCGGGCCAAGACGGGTGTCGCTACACTAATGCAGGGCTGATCCCCCCCCCTTGCCTCATCGGCTCTCCGTTTCACTAACCCAAGGGCCGTTCTGACAGTATGTCCCGGTACTGGAAACCTTACTTCCTTGGTCGAAGATGATATCGCCTTCCTCCAGAAGTCGTGTGGTCCGGAAAGAGCTCCTCAGTGTCATTTGGCTCCGCAGCACGGCCTGTCTCTGCTGCTAGGATTTCTCGTTGATCGGTCAGCACGGCAGACTCCACCAATCCGGGCGGTACCTTTCGACAGTGTAAGGAATGGATCCAATTCTTCCTGTTCGAGACTCGCACTGCCGTCCTTGTTGCAAGGAGAACTTGCTCAGGTCCGACCCATCTCGGCTCCAAACTGTTCGTTCTGTCGAAGACCTTCACCATGACATGATCTCCAGGCCGGAGACCATGTCCTTCGCCGGTAGACCGATCAGGGAGCGCCTCTCGGACCTGTTGATGAATAGAAACCAAATTATCCGTTAACTGTGCCAGATAATCGCTCATCATTACACAAGGTACATCATACACAGCCTTAGGCCTTGGTGGACCCCAAATATTCATTGGGCGTCCAAATACGATTTCATATGGCGTAAGGCCAGTTCGAGAGTGTGGCACCGACCTAATTGACAATAACGCCAGTGGCAGGGCGTCTGGCCAAGTCAAAGATGTTGAAGCTTGGATTTTGGCGATCTTAAGCTTCAGTGTACCATTATACTTCTCGACTAGTCCTGCAGACTGGGGGTGGAATACGGCGTGGAACTTCTGGGTGATGCCTAGGCCCTTCAAGACATATTTTATAACATCCGCTACAAAGTGAGGGCCATTATCACTCCACAGAAGTCTACAGACGCCGTATCGAGGGAAAAACTCTTTCAGCAATAGCTTCGCTGTAGTCATTGCAGTATTGTCTTTCGTAGGGTACGCCTCAACCCATTTACTGAAGGCGCAGACCACTACTAGAACATACTTCAAATTGTTACAGCGCTCAAGCTGGATGTAGTCCATCTGCAGAACCTCAAAGGGTGCAGTGGGCGTCGCAAATCCTCCTGCTGGAGTTCGAGTGCCTTTCCCTGGGTTATACTTCAGACAGATCATACAGGTCTGCACCACCCTCTTTGCTGTGCTAGCAATCTCTGGATGCTCCCAGACTTGGGTAAGCAATTTCACAATTGCGGAAGCTCCAACATGTGCTAGCCCATGTGCCATTTGAACCATAGGTTGTACGAAAGCCGTGGGTAACTTCCATCTATCCATCTGCTTATTTCTCCAACAGCCCTCATCATCCAACTCTCCCTCGCTAGCCCATTGCTCCCGCTCTTTATCAGAAGCGGTCCTTTGCATTTCTCGCACTTCCTCCTTCGCATCACGCCATCTTTCCACCTGTGACTTTACTACATACATGGCAGTAGCGCCGGGCTGCATCGCAGTCTCCCGTGCTACCCGGTCTGCTAACGCATTCCCTTCTCCAACTTTATCAACTACTTTCCTATGGGCACTACACTTAACAATGGCAATTTTCTTCGGGTATGTCAATGCGGTTAAGAGATTGTGGACTAACTCCCCATGCATTATCTGTACCCCATGTGACGTTAAGAACCCTCTCTCCTTCCAGAGTAGGCCGAAATCGTGCGCTACTCCGAAGGCATAGCGGCTATCTGTGTAAACATTCACACACAATCCTGTACTGAGCTCACATGCTCGTGTTAAGGCTATCAGTTCCGCTGCTTGAGCTGATTTCTGTGGTATGCGTGCTGTCTCCACTATCGTGTGTAATGTGGTAATTGCATACGCTGCTGAAGTCGTACCATCTGGTAGCTTCAGGCATGATCCGTCTACCCACAACTCTCCATCTACCTCTGAAAAGGGCGTATCCTGGAGATCAATACGACCCTTTGTTTGTTCCTCAGTCACAAGAATACAATCATGCGCTTTCTGCGCCTCAGGCTGGGTCTCGGGGTATGGCAACAATGTGGCCGGGTTTAATGTCACGCACCTCTTTAACGTAATATGAGGAGCCAAAAGCGTCAGCTCATATCCCGTTAAACGGGCACTGGTCAAATGCTGCGTCTTTGTTTGATTAAGCAGGGCATCCACAGCATGGGGAACTAACACCAACAATTTATGGGACAACACAATTCCTTCACTTTGGCGTATTGACACAGCTGTCGCCGCTACCGAGCGAAAACACCCTGGTAATGCTCGGGCGACAGGATCAAGCACAGCCGAAAAGTATGCACAAGGGCGCTGCTTGTCGCCGTGCATCTGTACTAAGACTGACAATGCACATCCATCTTTCTCATGCACATACAACGAAAAGGGTTTTGTATAATCAGGGGTCCCTAACACTGATGCTGAACAAAGGGCCTGTCGCAGTTGCTGAAAAGCAGTATCACACTCATCTGACCAAGGGATTGGGATAGGCGTGTCTCTTGTCAAAAGAGCTAGTAATGGCTTAGCTATGTGTGAAAACCCCAATATCCACTGTCTACAAAAAGAAACAAGGCCCAAAAATGCACGCACATCCTTCTGCGTGGATGGTCTCGGTGTGTCCAAAATTGCTTGGATACGATCTGGTGTGAGTGCACGCCCCTCCTTAGACAAAAGGTGACCTAAATAAGTCACCTTTGGTCTACAGAATTGCAATTTCTTCCTAGACACTTTATGATTGTGGGATGCTAAAAAGGAAAGGAGGGATAACGTGCTCTTTTCACACAACTCCAGGGTGTCAGCCGCCAACAAGATGTCGTCGACATATTGAATGAGGGCGACCCCCTCGAGTAAAACAAAGGAATCCAACTGTCGTTTCAAAGCCTGACTGTAAATACTAGGGCTTTCTGTATAGCCTTGGGGAATTCTACAAAAACGATAAGATCTATTGTTTAATGTGAACCCAAAAAGAAATCGGCTATCAGGATGAATGGGAATGGAAAAGAAGGCATTCTTCAAATCAATCACTGAAAACATGGTCGCCGTAGGCGGGACCAAGGTAAGCAACGTCGTGATATCGGAAACCACCGGGTACTGAGGTATCACGATCTTGTTTACCTCCCTCAAATCAATTATGAACCGATAGACCTTTGCATCCGTGTCCTTTTTCAAAATTGGGAGAATCGGACTGTTACAGATATTATAGGGAACTTCTTCCACTACCCCTACTGCGATCAAATCTTGCACAATCTGTATGAGAGCTTCCTCGCCCTCCTGGGAAATACGATACTGCGGGAGGCATGGTAACACCGCCCCCTCCTGGACACTAATGTGGACCGGAGGAATCACCATTTGTCCCACATCTGTGTCCGAAGTCGCCCATAAAGCTCGGGGGAGGGTAGCCAACAACGCATCCTCTGATATCGTACACATCCGCCCAGACCTGGGATAGTTGTCATTTAAGATCACCCTCACACCCTCAGGGGAGCAGCGGATTGTAGCCCTAAAGTACTTTAACATATCAAGGCCCATAATGTTATCCGGTGTATATGGAGCAAGCAGAAACGGACAGGGCGCAGAAAAACAATCAACTTTAAATGCAAGGGGCTGTGAAAGAGGGCTTCGGGAGAGTGTACCGTCAAACCCTACCGATGTAACTATTGAGCCGGATGGGGGAGCCCCCGGAACCAAGTACCTAGACAATGCACTACGTGTCGCTCCTGTATCCACTAGGAACTGATCAGTAGAACCTAAAACCTCAGCCGATACATAAGGACCCGTCTGATCGACCGGCACCTCAACTGATTCGGACCCCCATCCAACGCATTCCTATGCATGCTGAGAATCATGATATCCCGATTGATCGATGTCCGATACATGATACTGGTGCTGGCGATCAAAAACATTTGAGCCATCTCGGTGCCGCCCAGCAGTATCGAAACGGACATTATCGTTAGAATTCCCTCTAAAGTTCGAGAAGCCCCCTCTACCTCTCGGGCCACCCGGAGTGTGCCCCTGACGCGAAGCACGCAACGCTGGGCAATCCCTGGCCCAATGGCCCAACTGCTTGCAGTACGCACACTGGTTCCTATTCAAATCAGATCGGCCCGAAGGGGGACCATAAGATCCGCCCCTTCCTCTATTATTATTACCCCGTCGGGGCGGGCCATATACTTGTGCTAACATCACCTTGGTTTTGAGATCTTTCGATTTCTTCTCCTCCTGGCCCTTCGCCTCGTGCTCCTGACGCTCATAATACTGAGCGATAGTCAGAAGGGCCGTCGGTGTCGCGGAGGACCAAGAACTTTCACTCGCTTTTAACCGGGCCGCAACTGCCGGTAGCAGATTAGCCACATATTTGTCCGCGAAAAGGTGGCGGCCCGTGTCGTCAGTAAGCGACTGGCCACTAAAATCATGAAACGTCTCCTCAAAGCGCGTAAAGAAGTCCGCAACTGACTCGTCAACTTTCTGTTTACATGCAGCTAACATATTCCAGTCAATCTTTTTAGGGGGGATAATCGTCTTCAACTTAGCCACAATAGCCGCAGGGAGATCTAAAATATTCTGGGGTGGTTTCTGTGCGGGCTTCCGTTCCCTATCCTCATCCTCAAGGTCGGACCACCGGGCCTTGAAGGCAACCGCATCATCTACCTTTCGGACAGAGCGCCACGTATCCGGCGGTAGGATAAGGCCAAAGAACAGGTCTATATCCGCTAAGGTCATAATGCAAGAATTCAAGGCCCCCTCGACTTCTTCATAGAAGGCCGCTGGATTCTTGCGGGGGTCAGGCAGCGCATTCTTTAATGCCATAACATCGGCCCTATGCCATGGAGTGTAAACCCAATTATATACAAAATATCCCCTAGCATCGGCGGAGTTAATGTCCGAGCTAGTCCCTGCTCCCTTAGGAGGAACATACAAAGGCGCCGCCTCTCGCATTGGTTTAGCATGCACTATGTCATCCTTATCTGACTGGGAGGCGGATGGGTGGCCCCCTGCTGCAGACGAATCCGACTGCTTCTCCTCCTCCGTTTGTTGGCGTGCTTTCTCTCTAAGGGCCAGCACCTCGTCCCGTAAAGCGAACAGCCGCCGAGCCGCCTCAGGAGCCTTAGGGGGAGAAAAAACACCATTACGTAATGCTCCGGCATCCGAAGACACTTCGTCAGGCTCAAGGACACTAGAATATTTTCGGAAAGCAGCAATTACTTCATCCGCGAAATGAGACAGAAAATACACCCTCTCTCTATCTTGCCACGACCCCCAAGTATGGAACAACTCCTCCTTAGACATCTTGCCCTTAAGTGCACGGAGGGAAAGTTTCCGAAGCTCAGCCATATGCTCGGCCGATAACATGGACCGTGTGTCGACCTTACCCGGAGCCGGGCCAGAATCTTGCGGCCGCGGAGCAGATGCGCCAACATAAGGGGGCGGAGAGCGATCTAGTAAATAAAAATCATCATCAGGATTATTAAGGACAGGATAAAGTGGCTGGCGAACAACATATTGACCCGAGACCTGTAGCCTACGCTCTTTCTCTTGTCTGTCCGTGTGCTCTTTGTCCTCCCGACGCTTCGCTTCCTGCGCTCGCACATGGTCATTCTTCCGTTGCTCTTTATCAAACAGCGCTTTCTCACGTTTCTCTCGCTCACGCACTTCCTTCACCCATAATCGCACACACTCAAACATATCCTGACGAGCACGTCGCTTACACATACACTGTTCCACATACTCAATCTTACGTATATCAAACGATCCATACAAAGGCCATCGCAACTCAGGATCCTTCCTCGTGTATTTCCTCCATAGCGTGCTGTACATTATGGAAGAAAGACCATGCTTCACATACATATCCCTATTAGGAGTCCCCTCTGGGGGAGCTGGAGCAGATTCCTCGAGGTTCAACCGGTTACCAAAACAGCAGCACCACTTACGGAGTGCGCTGAAAGCAGGCATGCTCAGAAATAGTGCAAAATATGCAATATTATAAGGAAAAATGGCACTTAATCGTTGCGCCGTTCAAAGTTTACACAGCTCCTGGAGAAATTTCTCCACATTACCTGCCTATATGTGTTGCAACGCATATATTTTCACAAAGACAAATTCAAAATATGACTAGTCATCATCAATCAAACTCAAATAGCCATCCCAGGCTTCAAAAACTCGGAGCAAGTACCGTACAACGGTTCTTACCAATCAAGAGTCCAGGTTCCAACTGCCAAGCTCCACAATCGCCCAAACGGCTCTCACGGCAGGACCGACAGAAGAGGTCTCAGTCGATGACCGGCGCCACCCAGACGGTCAGCTCGGAAGGGAAGGAAGAAAAACCTCGGGATGCCAGGGCTAAAACGCCGCTGGCAGTGATCACGTCCCCGGCCAAACTCCTCACCTTCGTCGCGACCAGTCCTTCGAGCATCCGAGTCGCCGATGAGCCCCACGTGACGGGCGCCAATTGATGAATACAGGCCCCAGCTAGGCCCGCAAAGCACAAGGGTTCGCTCTCCTGTAACGGAATCTATAAGGAAGTTGGCACGGAAACTGCAAAGTACAAAAACAACGTTTATTAACCCTTAAGGGTGGTCCTACAATCCACACAACACTCTTCAGTGTTGCATGGAGTAGCACAAAGAACATTCGTACACAGTCCCCTTTTATACACAACAGAGGGGCTCATAAGTGGGTGGATACAACATGAGGCCGAAGAACATTACCATTTATGGTCATTCTCGATACTGAATCAATACATGGGCGGAGCCAACACACTCTTTGAGCCCGTAAAAGGACATGGTCAAGCAAGGCTAATTATAACAGATGTGGTCAAGTCTGGGCATGCGCCAGACGGACAAGAGAGCTATTTATAAACTGTTACTAGGCAGATTACAGGAGCAACTAACACAGAGGTCGGACTCTCCTCGTGGTGAACACATGGCAGCATGTCAATACAAAATGGAGTCCGGACTTCGGTCAACATAACGAAGAAAACATGATCGCAAGGGAAAGCATTAATGTTTTCAGTAAATGCTTAATCACATTCTGCCTTAATTTACAACAGTACCATCAACAAATGATTTATAATGTAACTAAAGTCTTAAAACCTTCTATTAACTGCAATGCTTTTTAATGAGGTGCTATCATATATATTGGTCCCAAGATGGCTGCCAACACTTCTTGAATGAAGTGCTGACAGCCAATCAGATCTCAGGATGAGATGTGTGGTTAGGCTCCGCCCACATATATATATGATTTTACTTTTGATTTTCTCAGGAACTACTGAACAGATTGACACCAGACCTGCAAAAGGCACTTCCCTGACCTGAGGACTACCTCTCTGCCAAATTTCAAGTAATTCTGTTCAGCCGTTCGGGCTGTACCTTCGACTAAAGGTCCTATGGAAAAATGCATGGGGAAAACGCGTTTTGGGACCCCCCTTTTTTCTCGATCCCCGCTTGACGAATCACCCCGAGACTTTCAGGGTAGGAGCGGAGCGGAGCGCCACACCTATTTTGAAAATTTTGCGAGGATTCCTCAACCGGCGCCAAAGTTATTCTAAATAGAATGTTGTGGATTTCCTATGGAAACACGGTCCTAACTATAACTATCTACTGGCGACCGCCAGTAGATAATATATATATATATATATTCAATGAAAAAACCAAAGGTTTCACACATGTTATAGTTAGCTGGACATTTCACTCGTAAAAAACCAATGAAATTCCCCCGTTATAGTTAGTTCAGTTAACTATAACTCGCGCGCCCGCAATGCACTACTGATGACGTCACATATTACATCACTCATGACATGGTCAGTGACATCACTCATGACATCACTGATGACATCTCAAATGACATCACTGATGACATCATCCAGTGAATGTGTGTTTTTCTGAAAATTAAATATGTTTTATATATGTATATCTCAAGTTCGATGGAAGAATAAATGAGTATATAAGTGTCTAAATTGATGATTTGTTTCTGAAAAATTGATTGTATAACTGACTGATTAAGTGTATCTTTTTGAATACATGGCTTAGTGAGTAATGTTTAAATGTGTAAATACCTGTATCAGTCTCTCACTTTGTATATAAGTGGCTGCATGGGTTGGTGAGTAGCTACATGAGTGTCTATATAGGTTAATAGTTGGTTTTTTGAGTATCAGTATGAGTGTCTGAGTGTCTTCATGGTGCGGTGGGGGGTATTACGTAGTGCATAGATGCATGAATGAGTGACTCACTGTTTGTATGTGTTGAAGACAGCATGTGTGCAGGACTGTATGGGTGGATGAGTGTGTGCATGGGTGTGTTAGTGAGTGAATGACTGTCTCAATAGTGTCTTCATAAGTAACTACATATGTTTTAAACTAGTATATGTGACTATTGGTGTTTATAAGTGAGTATATGTGAGAGTGAGAGATTGGAAGAGTTCCTGTATGAATAAGTATGTGTTTCTATAAGTGATTGTTTAAAAGACTAAGTATGTGTAAGTTTCTGTAAAAGTAAGTGTGGTGGTGTGTGTATAACTGTATATGCAAGTAAATGGATGTTTGATTCTTTATTAGCATGAGTGACTATGTGTGAGTAACTCTATGGATGAGTGGCATTGTGTTACAGGATGTTTAGGTGTATGAGTACATATGATGTGTGAGTACATGTATGAGTGACTGTATAGGATTGTTGGTGGATGAGTGGATGTGTATGTGGATCTTAGAATTACTGAATAGGTTGTTGTAACTGTTATTGGTATGTCCATTTTTTTGAAAAATTTAGTCTCTATTTTTGAATGTTTGTATCAATGGTTATATTAGGGTGAGAGGAGGTCTACCACTCTGTCACAAGGATAATGTCATCAGTGATGTCATTTGAGATGTCATCAGTGATGTCATGAGTGATGTCACTGACCATGTCATGAGTGATGTAATATGTGACGTCATCAGTAGTGCATTGCGGGCGCGCGAGTTATAGTTAGCTGAACTAACTATAACGGGGGAATTTCGTTGGTTTTTTACGAGTGAAATGTCCAGCTAACTATAACATGTGTGAAACCTTTGGTTTTTTCATTGAATTTCTAATGTTTTTTAAATGCTAATTCCTAACTATAACGTGTGTGAAACCCATGGTTTTTTCAGTGAATTACAAAGGTTTTTTAAATGCTAATTCCTAACTATAACGTGTGTGAAACCCATGGTTTTTTCAGTGAATTTGCAAGGTTTTTTAAATGCAAATTTTTTTTTTTTTCTTCTTTTTTTTTAACATATTTTTATTTAAATTTTCTATCCTTTTTTAAAGACTATGGTTAAATTTTTAAAATTCTACAATATGTTTTTTTTAAACATTTTTTATAAAATAAACAGGTAAAATTTATTAGCAATAAATGTTTTCCTTTTTTTTAAATTTTTTTTTAGTGCGCGTACGGTAAGCTTACGGTAAGCGTACGGTTTACGCAATGTCCGTAATTTATCTACGCTGTTTGCGTATAGTTACGCAATTTGCGTAGCCATGCGTACTCCGCGTGGGGCGCGTACGCGTGTACGCTACACACGCACGTTACGCGGAAGTGTCGGGGAGTGACTGTTATGCGCATGCGCGCGAGCGCGTGTCTTTTTTACGCGCATGCGTACTTTTGCCGTAAGCGTACCGTAAGCGTACGGTAGGTCATGTGATCATGAAACACAACTTTTGATTGGTTGAAACTACTTTCAGTTCTAGAACTCTCCTACACCACACCCATTCCCCTCATTTCTGCTTGTGATCCCTTAGGAGAAGGAGCTGGGTTGTCTTTGTGATACGATGGCAGAACAGCAGAGCTCTTCTGAGAGTGAGGCTAGCAGCACTACCTTGAGGCAGAGAGCGAGGAAACAAAAGACCTCTTACGTATGGGAGTATTTTACTTTTCCAGAAGGCCAGCAAAAGGTAAATGCACCCTTAGTGACTTGCAAGCTGTGTAAGCGTGTACTTTCAAGAGGTAATCCTGACAGGAAGTATTCCTTTGGGAATCACACCATGATGAGACACCTTAAGGATGTACACAGAAGGACACATGCTCGACTTACTGAAGGTAACCCTTCAGTAAATCAACCAAGCACATCCACAGCAGCTCAGCCTGGACCATCATCTGCAGGGCCGAGTCCTTCTTCTGCAGGTCAGGTGAGCCCTTCATCTGTGGGGGGAGCATCTCCTTTTTCTGGTCCTCTGGAAATTAACCCTCGGTTTGCGAGAGTTGAAGTACGGTGCGCCACTTGTCACGATCTAATTACTTATAGGGAGACCAGTATTTCCCTAGTGAACAGTAAAATAGATCAGCACACTTGTCGTACCGTCTAATATTCCCAATCTTTCTTTCCTCTGTCCCTGCATGAACACAACGGCTATTTTTTTTTTTACCGTACGCGTACGGTACGCGTAATTATTATTTTTTTTTTTTTAAAACACTAAAAATCAATTATCACATTACAAGGTCCTTGAGAGACTACAATTAAAAACAAAAAATGTGATTGTAGAGAAGTGGAAAAAAGGGACCATGACATTATTGACTTACCATACCCACTCAAAAAAAGATTTATTCATTTAATTTTTTTTTTAATTGCTTTAAAAATGGTTCTAGTTTTCGAAAATGTTCTATCTCAATCTGAAAAAAAAGAAAAAAGTATTAATATTTAATAAAACATTTAATAATACAGTACACATATTTACATATTTTTCAAAAAATATTTTTGCCTTTTTTTTGCTGTTTTCAGAAAATATTGCATTTCACTATAAATTGTGAAAGCAATTGCATTCATCATTTAACAGCAGGCAAAAAAAAAAATTAACAATCTCAAAGATTGTTTTTAAAAAAGCCCACAATCTCTTTTTGCATAAACATAACTTTATAGAAATGCATAATATTCTTAAAAAATATCATCTAATATCAATACTTATTTCTTTAACCCCTTCGACGCTTGTGACGGAACGGTTCTGTCATGCACGTCGGTTGGGCTGTGCTTATGACGGAACCGTTCCGTCATGGCCCCGCCCGCGCTCAGATCCTTCAGCACTGCGCGGGAATCCGCGCAGCGCTGAAGGGGTTAAAATACCGTCTGATATTTTTGTTTCAGAAGTATAATCACAATAATATATGTCAAATAACTCCACAATACATCTGGTTCCATTTCCTTTAGGCCAAATAGTAATTTTAAAATTCTTTTTTTGTTTAATTTCCAATGGTAATCCAATAAAAAACAAAAGTTTAAATTGTACAGATGTCACCGATTCTCTGTAACATTTTGGTTTCCGAAAGATTAATTAATAATGAAATAAGTCCACAATAGAATTGTTTACTTTTCCGCATGGCCAAATAGTAATTTTAAAAATCTTTTTTGAAAAAATTTCCAATGGCAATCCAATAACATTCCAAAATTTAAATTGTGCAGATGTTACCGATTTTTTCTAAATTTTTGGTTTTCCAAAGTTTCCTTAAAAAATGGAAAAATTCCACATTACAATTGGTTACCTTTCCATTAGGCCAAATGATAATTTGTTAAATCTTTTTATCTGTAAATTCCAAATGGTAATCCAATAAAATGGTAAAATTGTTTTGTCCAGATGTTGCCAAATCTCTCTAAAATTTAGGTTTCAGGAAGATTAGATAGGAATTTGCTAAATCAAAAGGCAAACGTTGCTTAAAAATCAATTGGGAATCATTACACAGTGTCCAGCCTTTTTCACATTTAAGATAAACTGTGTAATGACCAGAAGTTACAGTAGGTCCATCATGGAAAATTATTGCAACTGTTACAAAAGTTTTTCCTGAAATTGATAATTGCTGTCCTGTAAACTTCTTTATTAAAGTATCCAATTTTGAACCATCAGCTCTACATCGTTGCATCATTAAAATTACATACTGTCTGTATTCCTTTAAAATTAATGTTGAAAACATGTCAGATTTACACTCACCGCATTGCATGCTATGATTAGCATCTTTAACTAATTTAGCAAAAGTGACTGTTTTACTCTCTGGCAATGTTAAATAAATAAACCTTTCAGAATCAACATTAGAGCCACATATATTATAACAGTTTTCACAACTATGTTCCCATTTATAAGAGAGACCAAATAAATTTTCAATGGGAACCCCTTCTTCTTCCAGTACCTGAAGAAAATAAATCAAGAATTCCTGTGCGTCTTGCTGTACATTTTGAGAAAACTGTGTTCGTCCTGAACATACATCTAAAACTTTTCTAATTTCAGTAGCACTTTCTATTTGAGTTTTATCATTACTCAGCTTTTCAAAAAGGAGACTCAGCACAGAACAGAATCTTTTTCCCTGATTTACTATTATCTGCTCTTGCAAACTTTCCAGATAAAATGCAACATTCAGCACTACATTAGCGTAGCAGTTGACACCAGAGCTATTTTCAAAATAACATCCTACAACCTGTTCTTCATTTTCCTTATTCTTTTTGCTTGCAATTACATCACTCCTCTTTTTTTTCCTCCTCTCTACATCTTCATTACAGATATTCTCATTTCTCCTTTTACAAGAAACTACACGTTTCTCCAACACAGGATACTGACCTAAATGAGGAGCATAGCTTCTTCTTAATCTATTATACTCCTTTACACAATTTGTATCAGCACTAACTTTTGAATCATCAAAGTCTATCATGAATAAACCTGATAATGTTTTCACTCGTGACAAAGCAACATATGCCATACCTTCTTTGAACACAGTTGAACCAATGTTCACAAATGCACAATCTACAGTCAATCCTTGAGACTTGTGAATAGTTACAGCATATGCTAGCGAAAACGGAAACTGCTTCCTACGTACATATAAGTCTTTCACAAGCATGAAACGAACTGAACAACGACAAATGTCTTTAACTTCTTCTATCTGATCAAATTTTATTTTTAAACATTCAATTCCATCTTTTTTCTGATAATTAATAAAACCCACAACTCTTCCCATAGCTCCATTAACTAAACCTTTTTCAACATCCAAATTTCTCCTTAAAAATACTCTACAGTTCATGCAAACATATAGATTTTTTTCTAATCCAGCTGTTTTGGAAATCTTCTTCTCTAGTGAATCCAATTTATTTTTCAGTGTGCCTGTTAATGTGACAGTAATTCTTCCATCCTCAATTTTGTCCACTGCTTCCAATTTCCTGATATCTTCCTTTTCCAATTTCAAAAGCTCCTCATTGAATATTGAGCATTCACGTAGAGTTGGCATTAAGCAGATGACACTTTTGTTTTCTGCAATGTTCTTGTATATCTTCTCTGCAACTATTTCTTCCTTTGGAAATAAATTATGTAGCAGCCGACTCTGTAATGCTTTTTTGCCAGCTTCTGTGAGTAGTCCAATCCTGATATCTTTCAGAATACTTCCATATTCTTCATCGTTTGCTTGCCTCATATTAGTTGTAAGTTCCTTGTACTCAAAGAAGGACCAAATATTTGTATTACCGATGCTTCCCAATGACTTCTTCGTGTCTTCATGTGTCACAGTATTAAACACTGGTTGTCCTTTAACTGGAGTAAGTTGCAAAAGATCTCCAAAAACTATGACGTGTTTTCCTCCAAATAACACGTCATAGTCTGTCTTCAGAATTTGCTGCATTCTTAAATGCACAAAGGCAAGCATTAAGTTCGATACCATGCTCACCTCATCAATAATAAGAACTTGCATCTTCTTCAATACTCTTGAAACTTCCAAGCATGCTTCTCCAGTTAGCTTGTTGTATTGTATTTTGTTCTCATGCTCCACTGGTAACATTAGCAAACGATGTAAAGTGATTCCTTTTATGTTATATGCTGCTAACCCAGTTGGAGCAGTAACCACACAAGACAAAGTAGAATCCGTTTTTTGCTGTAGGTAGCTTCTGATGACTTTTATTAGGAAACTTTTTCCAGTTCCAGCTTGTCCGCTTACATACATCCTGATTGGATGAAATGATGTGCATGAGCACTCTTTTTTTTCATGTAGAAATCCGTGATCAATTTTTTTTCTGATCTCTTCATAAATTTGTTGCTGCTCTTCGTTCAGTTGTCTTTCCAAATTTTGTAAGTCTATAAATTCTCCTTGAGCTTGATTCATAGCCGTTTCCACTTCATTCATGGCTATTGATGCTTCATTTTCAACGATTGGTTGTCCTAGGGGATCTTGACTGAGTGTTCCTGAACTTTGGCTGTCCTGAGAACTGTCTCTAGCTATTTCTGCTGCAATTGTAGTTTCCTGTTCAATTTCTTCATTTAACATTTGCAGATAAGTTGTGAATGTATTGCATTGTATGCTGTCTTTGCAAGCATTAAAAGAATCTTCATAGCTTTGAAATTCTCCCAGTAGTTCATCCTCTGTACGCCATGGTTTAAACAGCTGTAAAAGAGCCAAGTAGTAAAATTCCTTTTTGTCAGTAGTGTCGCAACTCAGCTTCCGGTGATTTATCAAACTTCCTTTTGTTTGCTTCACCAAACATCCTTCCTCACCAATGACTTTATATTTTCCATTGTTGATGTCTTCTGCGGCTTTCCGTGAATAAATGTAGTTCTGCAGCACTTCATAGAGACACATGTTCTCCAGATGATGACTTCTCTTGGGATAATATGTGTCCAACATGTTTGATTTCAAAATATCTGTACTTTCTGGGTCATTCTCGGCCAAATATTCAATTTCTCCAACAGATTTCAGTACCCGATTTCTCATTGCTGCAAGGCCTAAACTTGCCCAAATTATTCTTCTTGATTTCGAGTAGAGACTTGCAGAAGATAACCTATCTGAACATTCGTAGGATCCAATTTCTCGATGCGATAACATCTTCAAACTGAAACTGTACAGCTTCTTACTGACAGTTTTCTCGTGAGAAATCTCTTCCCACATTTCCTTCAATTCTGTTTTTTCTGATTTCGTAATGTAAGACGTTACATATCGAGCAACAGCAATGGAATTGTCAGCTACATACTGTATATCCATGTTAGCGTTCCACATGGATAAAATCACTGGGTTGTAGTCATTTATATTTTTTGATTCTTCTTTTCTTTTAAGGTTGTAGGTATTCTTAGGTGATTTTCTTGTGATAGTATGTCTCACAGATGACATAAAACTGTTAACTCTTCCATTTGAAAGAACAGGTCTAGGAAATCCAAATCGACATTTAGTGTAGTATTTATCTTTGCTCTTGTATTTCCGTCGACAGTATTTTCCACACCGATGACTTTGGAAACGTAAAACTTGCTCCTTTAACTTTTTCTCTTCTGTGCTTTTTGGTATAGCACATGTTGCATATTCTTCAATGTAAGATAACACTGCTTCATCAGTATCTGTTCCAAACTTTGGGGCATCCTTGATCCACAACAGCATATGAATATGAGGAGCACCTCTTGCCTGGTACTCTTTTCTCCAAAAGAAATCCACTACTTCTCCTAGAGGTGGATTTTTTTTATTGCAGATGAAGGACATCATAGCCTCAAATCTATGATTGAAATATCTGCAAACATTAACCGGATCCAATGAGCACAGTTCTCCTGCTGTCTTGTATTCGATGTTTTTAATGTTTGAATTTGCCTCTCGTAGAAAATCCAGTAAATCATCCCAAGCGTACTCCGCACAGCTTAGGGTAACGAACCATGTTGGTGTTCCTAAATTCCGTAACATGCATTTTAATTCACCATTGCGTCGGTACCAATATTCATTTGTCCCACGCTGACAAGCCATCAGATTGATCAGTTGTGTTTCCAAATGATCATCTCGGTGCTGCACTTTCTCCATAAAATCCTTAGCAGACACATTTTGCAAATGTACTCCACTTTTTAAAATGTGATTTACTGCATAAGACAATGCAGACAAGTCGCTTTCAAATAAAAGATGGAACAAATAAGGAATACTTTGTCGAAATCTGGGATCTTCAGCATATAGTCTTGTAGTCCGATACTCAGAAGCTGGAATCTGTTCCGGACGTTCATCGTATCGTCCTCCTTTTCCTTTAGGAAACAGCTGGGGAAAACATTGAGCTGCCAAGCTCTCCTCCCATACACTCACGGGAGTTCCTTTTGCTTTCTTCATCTGAAATAGATCAATATTGTCTCCCATAACTTCTTTTGAATGAAGAGGATGTATGCTAAAATGTTCATAAATTTCTTCTTCCTTTGACTTGTCCACTTTTTCAATTTGTCCAGTTGGTGTTTCTGTGTCTTCTTGTAAATCTTCTTCTTCTTCTTCTTCTATATAAATTGATTCATACCATTTGTTATTCCTTTTCAAATACAAATTTGCTCTTTGTACTTTCCGTACATCTACCAGCTCCTGCCAAATCTTCTTATTCTTTGTAGGTACACCATTAACCAGAATAATTAATGGTTCAGTTTCCAAAGTATCCGCATCAATAGTTTCCATATTTTTTTTCAAATCCAAGGGCAAATACACCACTCTACCTTTTAAACCTCTCAGTAAATCTGAAGGAGGTAATTTACCAGTTTTGGGCTCCATACGTACTATGGTCTGGAACGGATGAACACATTGAATGAGTATAGACTCATATGTATTTAATTCAGAAAGTTCAGCAGGAATAGCATCCAATTCTAAATTATTATGTACAGCTCTGGTCGGCATTCTATTTTCCTCTAACTTGTTGTAACAGTATTTACAAATACGCTGAACTTCACCCAATTCAAAACAATTTTCAAGAAATATATATGTGGCAAAATCCTTCCACTTATAATTATCTTCATTTTCACTCTTTCTGTAGAGATCAACATACCTGGTTTGTTTTCTATAATGAGTTCTGCGGCAACAAATACAAGTAATATTTGGTCTTTCATTAGAGATTATTGCAAATTTTGTTATGTGATCATTAAATGTCTTACTTACAAAGGGTTCTACATTCTCTTCCACTTCTTCCTCATTTACTGTGTCCTTCTCTGCACTGTTTTGTTCAGGACCAAAGTAACAAAACTGAATTTCATCAACAACCTTCTCTACATCTGATACCGTTCCACGGAACAGAGCCCTATTCAATTCATCTAACTTTATTGCTGGACTTTTAGCAAAATACAACCGTCTCACAAACTTTCTCATTTCAGTATGATGAACAGCCAGCATCCTAAAATGATGGAAAACACTATTACACACTTTTCTAGATAGACAAGCCAGAGAATGACCCTGCAAACCAGTATTCTCTCTCACTCTGCAAGGATCCAAACTTTGAAGCACCTTAATCTTCTGTTTTACACTTTTTTTGCTATATTCTCTTAGAAACTCACGAAATTTATCAATAGATTCCTGACGCACAGTGCAAATACTACTACAATTCCAAGTGTACACTGGGGCTTTAGGACGTCTCCCCATAGCCTCATCCGCCATCACTTGTACCTCATCTCTTGGAACCATTATCTCCTTCTCCATTATGCAACCATTTTTCACTTCATAAGCACGACCTCTGGTGTCAACTGCATGCAGCAAACTATTACTTTGAAAATAACTCTCTTCGTTAAAAAAAGGTTCACTACTTGAACAATGCATACATTTTCCTAAAAACACTTTAGAAAAGTTTGTTCTGTTCACTACTCTTTTCCTTTTGCTATGTGATTTCAGTACATTAACCATTTTGTCTAATGTACGCATCCTATTCAAAATTAAAATGAATAGTTTCCTTTTTAATTCTAATGCCTTTGCTGCAATGGCTTCAATTTCTTTTTTTCTCTTATAAAACTTAGCCTTTTGCTTATATTTCTTCACATCCTTTATCAAATTGGACATAACTCTTCTCTGAAACATTTTTCTACGTATCTCTTTAAACGCTGTTTTTCTGTTTAAGTTAATCTTTTTAGTTGCAGAAGGTATATTTGCATTAACTAAATTCTCAATTTTTTCCTGTGCTTTTCGATTGAAATCATTCTTTCCAGTACAGACATTTTGTACATTTTTCCTTTTTTTGAATATGTTTTTTAGAAAAATTTTTGTCTGCTTACCAGAAGATTTTTTCTTTTTCCCAACATGAGCATCTTCAACTAACTTAGGTCCTCCAGTTGTCTTCAAATATAGGTTTTTTTTGTGGTCTTTTTTTACTCTGGATCTTGTAGGCATCTTAAATTTTGTTCACTGCCCTTCAGCAATACCTGAAAAAAACTAAAAAAAAATTCCTTTATTTTATTTAAATATATTACTACATTTGTTTTCACATTAGTAACAAAACGAAATTTCTTTGCCAATTTGAAAGCACACTTACTGCTCTTTTTTTTGGCAAGTGATAATCACTTTTACAGACTGACACATTATGAATCCACTTTTCAGATTTTTTAAAAAGCACATGTCCAAACTGCTTTTTCAGACCATCACCATTTGTAACCTGGGTGACTGCCTACACTCCAGCAAGGGCAACCAGCCTTAGTGATGCTGAATGTATTTGCATTACTGACTGAAACCTCAAACCCCACTCGCTTGTGAATACTGTGCATGATTCCACATGGTAAGCAGCTGGGTGTGTGCTAAGAGTCTGCTTCTGCACCAAAAAATGGCTCCCCCTTTCCTTCTAATGCAACTGTGAAATCACAAGAGCAATACACAATAAATCTCTGCATGTAATTCCTATTTGCACACAGAGTCATGTTTTCACATTAGTCACAAAACGAAATTTCTTTGCCAATTTGAAAGCACACTCACTACTCTTTTTTTTGGCAAGTGATAATCACTTTTACAGACTGACACATTATGAATCCACTTTTCAGATTCTTAAAAAAGCACATGTCCAAACTGCTTTTTCAGACCAGCACCATTTGTAACCTGGGTGACTGCCTACACTCCAGCAAGGGCAACCAGCCTTAGTGATGCTGAATGTATTTGAATTACTGACTGAAACCTCAAACCCCACTCGCTTGTGAATACTGTGCATGATTCCACATGGTAAGCAGCTGGCTGTGTGCTAAGAGTCTGCTTCTGCACCAACAAATGGCTCCCCCTTTCCATCTAATGCAACTGTGAAATCACCAGAGCAATACGCAATAAATCTCTGCCTATAATTCCTCTTTGCACACAGAGTCATGTTTTCACATTAGGCCCTTAAACGAAATTTCTTTGCCAATTTAAAAGCACACTTACTGCTCTTTTTTTTGGCAAGTGATAAACACTTTTACAGACTGACACATTATGAATCCACTTTTCAGATTTTTTAAAAAGCACATGTCCAAACTGCTTTTTCAGACCAGCACCATTTGTAACCTGGGTGACTGCCTACACTCCAGCAAGGGCAAACAGCCTTAGTGATGCTGAATGTATTTGCATTACTGACTGAAACCTCAAACCCCACTCGCTTGTGAATACTGTCCATGATTCCACATGGTAAGCAGCTGGGTGTGTGCTAAGAGTCTGCTTCTGCACCAAAAAATGGCTCCCCCTTTCCATCTAATGCAACTGTGAAATTACCAGAGCAATACGCAATAAATCTCTGTCTGTAATTCCTATTTGCACACAGAGTCATGTTTTCACATTAGGCCCTTAAACGAAATTTCTTTGCCAATTTGAAAGCACACTTACTGCTCTTTTTTTTGGAAAGTGATAAACACTTTTACAGACTGACACATTATGAATCCACTTTTCAGATTTTTTAAAAAGCACATGTCCAAACTGCTTTTTCAGACCAGCACCATTTGTAACCTGGGTGACTGCCTACACTCCAGCAAGGGCAAACAGCCTTAGTGATGCTGAATGTGTTTGCATTACTGACTGAAACCTCAAACCCCACTCGCTTGTGAATACTGTGCATGATTCCACATGGTAAGCAGCTGGCTGTGTGTTAAGAGTCTGCTTCTGCACCAAAAAATGGCTCCCCCTTTCCATCTAATGCAACTGTGAAATCACCAGAGCAATACGCAATAAATCTCTGTCTGTAATTCCTATTTGCACACAGAGTCATGTTTTCACATTAGTCAAAAAACGAAATTTCTTTGCCAATTTGAAAGCACATTTACTGCTCTTTTTTTTGGCAAGTGATAAACACTTTTACAGACTGACACATTATGAATCCACTTTTCAGATTTTTTAAAAAGCACATGTCCAAACTGCTTTTTCAGACCAGCACCATTTGTAACCTGGGTGACAGCCTACACTCCAGCAAGGGCAACCAGCCTTAGTGATGCTGAATGTATTTGCATTACTGACTGAAACCTCAAACCCCACTCGCTTGTGAATACTGTGCATGATTCCACATAGTAAGCAGCTGGGTGTGTGCTAAGAGTCTGCTTCTGCACCAAAAAATGGCTCCCCCTTTCCATCTAATGCAACTGTGAAATCACCAGAGCAATGCGCAATAAATCTCTGCCTGTAATTCCTATTTGCACACAGAGTCATGTTTTCACATTAGTCACAAAACAAAATTTCTTTGCCAATTTGAAAGCACACTTACTGCTCTTTTTTTTGGCAAGTGATAAACACTTTTACAGACTGACACATTATGAATCCACTTTTCAGATTTTTTAAAAAGCACATGTCCAAACTGCTTTTTCAGACCAGCACCATTTGTAACCTGGGTGACTGCCTACACTACAGCAAGGGCAACCAGCCTTAGTGATGCTGAATGTATTTGCATTACTGACTGAAACCTCAAACCCCACTCGCTTGTGAATACTGTGCATGATTCCACATAGTAAGCAGCTGGGTGTGTGCTAAGAGTCTGCTTCTGCACCAAAAAATGGCTCCCCCTTTCCATCTAATGCAACTGTGAAATCACCAGAGCAATACGCAATAAATCTCTGCCTATAATTCCTCTTTGCACACAGAGTCATGTTTTCACATTAGTCACAAAACGAAATTTCTTTGCCAATTTGAAAGCACACTTACTGCTCTTTTTTTTGGCAAGTGATAAACACTTTTACAGACTGACACATTATGAATCCACTTTTCAGATTTTTTAAAAAGCACATGTCCAAACTGCTTTTTCAGACCAGCACCATTTGTAACCTGGGTGACTGCCTACACTCCAGCAAGGGCAAACAGCCTTAGTGATGCTGAATGTATTTGCATTACTGAGTCCAACCTCAAACCCCACTCGCTTGTGAATACTGTCCATGATTCCACATGGTAAGCAGCTGGGTGTGTGCTAAAAGTCTGCTTCTGCACCAAAAAATGGCTCCCCCTTTCCATCTAATGCAACTGTGAAATCACCAGAGCAATACGCAATAAATCTCTGTCTGTAATTCCTATTTGCACACAGAGTCATGTTTTCACATTAGGCCCTTAAACAAAATTTCTTTGCCAATTTGAAAGCACACTTACTGCTCTTTTTTTTGGCAAGTGATAAACACTTTTACAGACTGACACATTATGAATCCACTTTTCAGATTTTTTAAAAAGCACATGTCCAAACTGCTTTTTCAGACCAGCACCATTTGTAACCTGGGTGACTGCCTACACTCCAGCAAGGGCAACCAGCCTTAGTGATGCTGAATGTGTTTGCATTACTGACTGAAACCTCAAACCCCACTCGCTTGTGAATACTGTGCATGATTCCACATGGTAAGTAGCTGGCTGTGTGCTAAGAGTCTGCTTCTGCACCAAAAAATGGCTCCCCCTTTCCATCTAATGCAACTGTGAAATCACCAGAGCAATACGCAATAAATCTCTACCTGTAATTCCTATTTGCACACAGAGTCATGTTTTCACATTAGTCACAAATTGAAATTTCTTTGCCAATTTGAAAGCACACTTACTGCTCTTTTTTTGGCAAGTGATAAACACTTTTACAGACTGACACATTATGAATCCACTTTTCAGATTTTTTAAAAAGCACATGTCCAAACTGCTTTTTCAGACCAGCACCATTTGTAACCTGGGTGACTGCCTACACTCCAGCAAGGGCAACCAGCCTTAGTGATGCTGAATGTATTTGAATTACTGACTGAAACCTCAAACCCCACTCGCTTGTGAATACTGTGCATGATTCCACATGGTAAGCAGCTGGCTGTGTGCTAAGAGTCTGCTTCTGCACCAAAAAATGGCCCCCCCTTTCCATCTAATGCAACTGTGAAATCACCAGAGCAATACGCAATAAATCTCTGCCTATAATTCCTCTTTGCACACAGAGTCATGTTTTCACATTAGGCCCTTAAACGAAATTTCTTTGCCAATTTAAAAGCACACTTACTGCTCTTTTTTTTGGCAAGTGATAAACACTTTTACAGACTGACACATTATGAATCCACTTTTCAGATTTTTTAAAAAGCACATGTCCAAACTGCTTTTTCAGACCAGCACCATTTGTAACCTGGGTGACTGCCTACACTCCAGCAAGGGCAAACAGCCTTAGTGATGCTGAATGTATTTGCATTACTGACTGAAACCTCAAACCCCACTCGCTTGTGAATACTGTCCATGATTCCACATGGTAAGCAGCTGGGTGTGTGCTAAGAGTCTGCTTCTGCACCAAAAAATGGCTCCCCCTTTCCATCTAATGCAACTGTGAAATCACCAGAGCAATACGCAATAAATCTCTGTCTGTAATTCCTATTTGCACACAGAGTCATGTTTTCACATTAGGCCCTTAAACGAAATTTCTTTGCCAATTTGAAAGCACACTTACTGCTCTTTTTTTTGGAAAGTGATAAACACTTTTACAGACTGACACATTATGAATCCACTTTTCAGATTTTTTAAAAAGCACATGTCCAAACTGCTTTTTCAGACCAGCACCATTTGTAACCTGGGTGACTGCCTACACTCCAGCAAGGGCAAACAGCCTTAGTGATGCTGAATGTGTTTGCATTACTGACTGAAACCTCAAACCCCACTCGCTTGTGAATACTGTGCATGATTCCACATGGTAAGCAGCTGGCTGTGTGTTAAGAGTCTGCTTCTGCACCAAAAAATGGCTCCCCCTTTCCATCTAATGCAACTGTGAAATCACCAGAGCAATACGCAATAAATCTCTGTCTGTAATTCCTATTTGCACACAGAGTCATGTTTTCACATTAGTCAAAAAACGAAATTTCTTTGCCAATTTGAAAGCACATTTACTGCTCTTTTTTTTGGCAAGTGATAAACACTTTTACAGACTGACACATTATGAATCCACTTTTCAGATTTTTTAAAAAGCACATGTCCAAACTGCTTTTTCAGACCAGCACCATTTGTAACCTGGGTGACAGCCTACACTCCAGCAAGGGCAACCAGCCTTAGTGATGCTGAATGTATTTGCATTACTGACTGAAACCTCAAACCCCACTCGCTTGTGAATACTGTGCATGATTCCACATAGTAAGCAGCTGGGTGTGTGCTAAGAGTCTGCTTCTGCACCAAAAAATGGCTCCCCCTTTCCATCTAATGCAACTGTGAAATCACCAGAGCAATACGCAATAAATCTCTGCCTATAATTCCTCTTTGCACACAGAGTCATGTTTTCACATTAGTCACAAAACGAAATTTCTTTGCCAATTTGAAAGCACACTTACTGCTCTTTTTTTTGGCAAGTGATAAACACTTTTACAGACTGACACATTATGAATCCACTTTTCAGATTTTTTAAAAAGCACATGTCCAAACTGCTTTTTCAGACCAGCACCATTTGTAACCTGGGTGACTGCCTACACTCCAGCAAGGGCAAACAGCCTTAGTGATGCTGAATGTATTTGCATTACTGAGTCCAACCTCAAACCCCACTCGCTTGTGAATACTGTCCATGATTCCACATGGTAAGCAGCTGGGTGTGTGCTAAGAGTCTGCTTCTGCACCAAAAAATGGCTCCCCCTTTCCATCTAATGCAACTGTGAAATCACCAGAGCAATACGCAATAAATCTCTGTCTGTAATTCCTATTTGCACACAGAGTCATGTTTTCACATTAGGCCCTTAAACAAAATTTCTTTGCCAATTTGAAAGCACACTTACTGCTCTTTTTTTTGGCAAGTGATAAACACTTTTACAGACTGACACATTATGAATCCACTTTTCAGATTTTTTAAAAAGCACATGTCCAAACTGCTTTTTCAGACCAGCACCATTTGTAACCTGGGTGACTGCCTACACTCCAGCAAGGGCAACCAGCCTTAGTGATGCTGAATGTGTTTGCATTACTGACTGAAACCTCAAACCCCACTCGCTTGTGAATACTGTGCATGATTCCACATGGTAAGTAGCTGGCTGTGTGCTAAGAGTCTGCTTCTGCACCAAAAAATGGCTCCCCCTTTCCATCTAATGCAACTGTGAAATCACCAGAGCAATACGCAATAAATCTCTACCTGTAATTCCTATTTGCACACAGAGTCATGTTTTCACATTAGTCACAAAACGAAATTTCTTTGCCAATTTGAAAGCACACTTACTGCTCTTTTTTTGGCAAGTGATAAACACTTTTACAGACTGACACATTATGAATCCACTTTTCAGATTTTTTAAAAAGCACATGTCCAAACTGCTTTTTCAGACCAGCACCATTTGTAACCTGGGTGACTGCCTACACTCCAGCAAGGGCAACCAGCCTTAGTGATGCTGAATGTATTTGCATTACTGACTGAAACCTCAAACCCCACTCGCTTGTGAATACTGTGCATGATTCCACATGGTAAGTAGCTGGCTGTGTGCTAAGAGTCTGCTTCTGCACCAAAAAATGGCTCCCCCTTTCCATCTAATGCAACTGTGAAATCACCAGAGCAATACGCAATAAATCTCTGCCTGTAGTGATGCTGAATGTATTTGCATTACTGAGTCCAACCTCAAACCCTTAAACTATTCTTTTATTATACCAGTACACCTTAATTTATTGTGAAAACATAGTCCATATTATTTTACTTGTTCCTCACATTTAAATTTCTCCCAAAACAGAAAATAATAAACACAACTTCAACAAAAAGAATTGCATTTCTATTATTCATTTCTTAATTTACCATATACATCCCCTCTCAAACTCTAAACTCACCTTTAAAATTAGTTAGTTGTGAAAGAAATGTGGCACTCAGACAGCAGATTACCAGAGCCAGGATCTCTGTTCTTTACACCTCTCTCCTCTCAGCAGAACCAGATAATGGCAAACTTTCCCTCTCTTTTTCCACACATATACATGTTAGTTTCAAATCTCAGTGCTTGCCCCTTTTTTTCAAATGTAATCACACATTTCTATTGGTTGAAAACCAACCCTTTTCCAAAAGTACCCTTCCCCCAACTTGACTTCTGCCTAGTACCCTTCCCCCAACTTGACTTCTGCCTGCACACATAGCAACAGCTCATGGAACACTGCTGTGTGGAGTCAGGTCAGAAGTTCGCCAAACAATGTTTCAATTCCACAGAGCAAGAGTGCTTGACTTTTCAAACCTAACAGCAAATCCATAGTACTGTTCTTTGGTAACACATTTTTCTGTACCAATACAAAACATGCTTCTATTAATTTACACATACAGCCTAGTTTTTATTCTAGAATGGTATGAAACAGCCAATCAGTTCTTTTTTTTATGAAAAAAATATGTATGCCTCCATTTCCAAACTGTCTTTCTTTTCATATTGCCATTCTACTGAATTACACCTCCTGAGTGCATCCAGTTCTCCTTTGAAGATGTTCACAGTGTGGATTGTAGGGCACAGCTATGTCTTCTGGAGTGAAAAGTATGCAGAGAAAACAGGTATGGTGAGAGGCCTTGCTTTGCCAAATGTAGACATTAAATGGATTGGTCAGAGAGGGTTAAAGTGGCACCAATTGATGCCATTGGTGAAATCCTTCATGCAAAACCAACACCCTGACCTCATAATAGTGCACTGTGGTGGCAATGACCTAGGCACTTTGACTGGGGTAGGTCTGGAAATGCTTATGAAGGACACCTTTGCACAACTGTTTTCACTTTTCCCTAAAACTGCCTTTGTGTTTTCTAACATATGCCAAAGGCAAAAATGGAACTGGTCCAATCATTTCTGTCCACAGATTGACAAAGCAAGAAAGCACGTCAACAAATCTGTTTCTGCTTTCCTCCGTGACTATGGTATGGGTTCCATTTACCACAACAACTTGCGTTATGACATGCAAGACATTTATAGAGGAGATGGTGTGCACTTCAATGATGAAGGGAACAGAGTCTTCCTCTTGAACCTTAGACTCTGCATCGGTACTTACTTGTAGGTACCACTAAAAAATCACTTCATAAACACAACGGCTCTTTTTAGAGCCCCCTAATATCTAAACACTTAAATCTGATTTTCATTTATTTTTTTATTTATTTTTTACCGTACGCTTACCATACGCATACCCCGCGATTTTTTTTAAAATCAATAAATGTTTTCTTTGTACTTTTCTGTCCTTCTTTGACGCCCTTACAAATGTTAGGGGGTCTGTAACTCTCCTCCTTGCCCCCTTTTCTTGTTATCACTCTTTTTTTTCTGAGTGAAACACACGAAATGGCGGCCGCCGCTTCCTGGTTTCGACCGATTCGAATGTTTACTAAGATCTAAGAGCCAATCAGAATCGCGCTCGCGCACGCCACCGTACGCGTACGGTAAGCGTACCGTAAGCGCACCGTAAGCTGGCTCAGATATATATATTGATTTAAAGGCTATTTTCTCAGAATCTACTGAACAGATTTACACCAAACCTACAAAAGGCACTTCCTTGACCTGAGGACTACCTCTCTGCCAAATTTCTAGTAATTCTGTTCAGCCGTTCGGGCTGTAGCCCTGTCTAAAGGTCCTATGGAAAAATGCATGGGAAAAACGCATTTTGGGACCCCCCTTTTATCTCAGCCCCCGCTTGACGAATCCCCCCGAGACTTTCAGGGAAGGAGCGGAGCGTAGCGCCCCACCTATTTTGAAAAATTCGCGAGGATTCGTCGACCGGCGCCAAAGTTATTCAAAATAGAATGTTGCGGATTTCCTATGGAAACGTGGTCCTAACTATAACTACCTACTGGCGACCGCCAGTAGGTAATATATATATATATATATATATATATATATATATATATATCAGTCCGAGTCTCTCCTTTAGCATCCCCAATCCGTTGAGGGGTGGCGCGAGACCGGTGGAGAAACCTGTAAATCAATATGTCAAAAGAACGGGATCCCACTCGTGCTCTCAAAAACTTCTGACACAGTAAACCACGCTCTAGTTCATATCCAAGTGGGGGTTTATTCTTTTCATAAACCCACCGTTTTTTTTTTTTTTTTTTTTTTCATATCCAAGTGGGGGTTTATTCTTTTCATAAACCCACCGTGACGCGTTTCGCCACCGTGGTGGCTTGTTCAAACAGTGATTTTCAATAAAGATGCCAATACATATACTTCCGTGTTGGTAGTAAATAAACATAGCAAAAGGACTCCACCGTTTGCACAGCGAGTAGCCGCATTTCGGGCGCCATCTTGTAACGTCTTAACATAATGTAAAATAATGTAAAAATGCATAACTGTTCTTATACATAGTATTTATGTTAAGATATATATTCATTGATCCACAATTAATAATCAATTCATATAGGGGCTATCCTGTGCACGCTAGCAGGTACGCGTTATATATTCCTATGGGGTTATGCTCGAATTCCCCTAAATAGTGGGTAATACTATCGTAGTAGGTGCGCATCCTCGTGTATGTGCTAGACTGTGTAAGCAATTCGTCTCGCAATTACACTCTAAATATAACAATATGGAAATGAATAAGTATCCATACAACGTCTAAGTTATTGTGAAACACCCTGGCTAGTGGGTATAATATATATATATATATATATATATATTCATTCAGGTGCCCCAGAACATGAAGACGCCACTCCACGGAGGATGATTTACAAAACCTTTTATTGCAAACCACCGAAAGCAGCCCAGTCCTTGCTGTCCCTTACGCGTTTCAGTGTAACAAACACCTTAATCATAGGGGGAGGGGGAACTTGGCAAGATCCGGTGAGTACTTCACATCTTTTTATCCCATAGCGCAGTCACTTTCCAGTAAGTTGCATGCTGGGTAATGAAGTCAAAATTAAACCTTCCAGTAGGGTCCGTTTTCTTGCCAAAATGATTTTAACCCCAATTTCTTTATCGTTTTGCACAGCCCTCCGGTGGGCTGCTGGGTTGCTTTCCTGATTCAAATTACGCATCCCTCGTGCTGGCAGGCAATGAAAATTCACGGCCTCACAGTCCTGTCATTTTCAGGTGGTGCATCTTCCGCGGCTTGGAGCCTGCCGCGTACAACATTCATTCAGGTGCCCCAGAACATGAAGACGCCACTCCACGGAGGATGATTTACAAAACCTTTTATTGCAAACCACGGAAAGCAGCCCAGTCCTTGCTGTCCCTTACGCGTTTCAGTGTAACAAACACCTTAATCATAGGGGAGGGGGAACTTGGCAAGATCCGGTGAGTACTTCACATCTTTTTATCCCATAGCGCAGTCACTTTCCAGTAAGTTGCATGCTGGGTAATGAAGTCAAAATTAAACCTTCCAGTAGGGTCCGTTTTCTTGCCAAAATGTTTTTAACCCCAATTTCTTTATCGTTTTGCACAGCCCTCCGGTGGGCTGCTGGGTTGCTTTGCTGATTCAAATTACGCATCCCTCGTGCTGGCAGGCAATGAAAATTCACGGCCTCACAGTCCTGTCATTTTCAGGTGGTGCATCTTCCGCGGCTTGGAGCCTGCCGCGTACAACATTCATTCAGGTGCCCCAGAACATGAAGACGCCACTCCACGGAGGATGATTTACAAAACCTTTTATTGCAAACCACGGAAAGCAGCCCAGTCCTTGCTGTCCCTTACGCGTTTCAGTGTAACAAACACCTTAATCATAGGGGGAGGGGGAACTTGGCAAGATCCGGTGAGTACTTCACATCTTTTTATCCCATAGCGCAGTCACTTTCCAGTAAGTTGCATGCTGGGTAATGAAGTCAAAATTAAACCTTCCAGTAGGGTCCGTTTTCTTGCCAAAATGTTTTTAACCCCAATTTCTTTATCGTTTTGCACAGCCCTCCGGTGGGCTGCTGGGTTGCTTTCCTGATTCAAATTACGCATCCCTCGTGCTGGCAGGCAATGAAAATTCACGGCCTCACAGTCCTGTCATTTTCAGGTGGTGCATCTTCCGCGGCTTGGAGCCTGCCGCGTACAACATTCATTCAGGTGCCCCAGAACATGAAGACGCCACTCCACGGAGGATGATTTACAAAACCTTTTATTGCAAACCACGGAAAGCAGCCCAGTCCTTGCTGTCCCTTACGCGTTTCAGTGTAACAAACACCTTAATCATAGGGGGAGGGGGAACTTGGCAAGATCCGGTGAGTACTTCACATCTTTTTATCCCATAGCGCAGTCACTTTCCAGTAAGTTGCATGCTGGGTAATGAAGTCAAAATTAAACCTTCCAGTAGGGTCCGTTTTCTTGCCAAAATGTTTTTAACCCCAATTTCTTTATCGTTTTGCACAGCCCTCCGGTGGGCTGCTGGGTTGCTTTCCTGATTCAAATTACGCATCCCTCGTGCTGGCAGGCAATGAAAATTCACGGCCTCACAGTCCTGTCATTTTCAGGTGGTGCATCTTCCGCGGCTTGGAGCCTGCCGCGTACAACATTCATTCAGGTGCCCCAGAACATGAAGACGCCACTCCACGGAGGATGATTTACAAAACCTTTTATTGCAAACCACGGAAAGCAGCCCAGTCCTTGCTGTCCCTTACGCGTTTCAGTGTAACAAACACCTTAATCATAGGGGGAGGGGGAACTTGGCAAGATCCGGTGAGTACTTCACATCTTTTTATCCCATAGCGCAGTCACTTTCCAGTAAGTTGCATGCTGGGTAATGAAGTCAAAATTAAACCTTCCAGTAGGGTCCGTTTTCTTGCCAAAATGTTTTTAACCCCAATTTCTTTATCGTTTTGCACAGCCCTCCGGTGGGCTGCTGGGTTGCTTTCCTGATTCAAATTACGCATCCCTCGTGCTGTGACTGCGCTATGGGATAAAAAGATGTGAAGTACTCACCGGATCTTGCCAAGTTCCCCCTCCCCCTATGATTAAGGTGTTTGTTACACTGAAACGCGTAAGGGACAGCAAGGACTGGGCTGCTTTCCGTGGTTTGCAATAAAAGGTTTTGTAAATCATCCTCCGTGGAGTGGCGTCTTCATGTTCTGGGGCACCTGAATGAATGTTGTACGCGGCAGGCTCCAAGCCGCGGAAGATGCACCACCTGAAAATGACAGGACTGTGAGGCCGTGAATTTTCATTGCCTGCCAGCACGAGGGATGCGTAATTTGAATCAGGAAAGCAACCCAGCAGCCCACCGGAGGGCTGTGCAAAACGATAAAGAAATTGGGGTTAAAAACATTTTGGCAAGAAAACGGACCCTACTGGAAGGTTTAGTTTTGACTTCATTACCCAGCATGCAACTTACTGGAAAGTGACTGCGCTATGGGATAAAAAGATGTGAAGTACTCACCGGATCTTGCCAAGTTCCCCCTCCCCCTATGATTAAGGTGTTTGTTACACTGAAACGCGTAAGGGACAGCAAGGACTGGGCTGCTTTCCGTGGTTTGCAATAAAAGGTTTTGTAAATCATCCTCCGTGGAGTGGCGTCTTCATGTTCTGGGGCACCTGAATGAATGTTGTACGCGGCAGGCTCCAAGCCGCGGAAGATGCACCACCTGAAAATGACAGGACTGTGAGGCCGTGAATTTTCATTGCCTGCCAGCACGAGGGATGCGTAATTTGAATCAGGAAAGCAACCCAGCAGCCCACCGGAGGGCTGTGCAAAACGATAAAGAAATTGGGGTTAAAAACAATTTGGCAAGAAAACGGACCCTACTGGAAGGTTTAATTTTGACTTCATTACCCAGCATGCAACTTACTGGAAAGTGACTGCGCTATGGGATAAAAAGATGTGAAGTACTCACCGGATCTTGCCAAGTTCCCCCTCCCCCTATGATTAAGGTGTTTGTTACACTGAAACGCGTAAGGGACAGCAAGGACTGGGCTGCTTTCCGTGGTTTGCAATAAAAGGTTTTGTAAATCATCCTCCGTGGAGTGGCGTCTTCATGTTCTGGGGCACCTGAATGAATGTTGTACGCGGCAGGCTCCAAGCCGCGGAAGATGCACCACCTGAAAATGACAGGACTGTGAGGCCGTGAATTTTCATTGCCTGCCAGCACGAGGGATGCGTAATTTGAATCAGGAAAGCAACCCAGCAGCCCACCGGAGGGCTGTGCAAAACGATAAAGAAATTGGGGTTAAAAACATTTTGGCAAGAAAACGGACCCTACTGGAAGGTTTAGTTTTGACTTCATTACCCAGCATGCAACTTACTGGAAAGTGACTGCGCTATGGGATAAAAAGATGTGAAGTACTCACCGGATCTTGCCAAGTTCCCCCTCCCCCTATGATTAAGGTGTTTGTTACACTGAAACGCGTAAGGGACAGCAAGGACTGGGCTGCTTTCCGTGGTTTGCAATAAAAGGTTTTGTAAATCATCCTCCGTGGAGTGGCGTCTTCATGTTCTGGGGCACCTGAATGAATGTTGTACGCGGCAGGCTCCAAGCCGCGGAAGATGCACCACCTGAAAATGACAGGACTGTGAGGCCGTGAATTTTCATTGCCTGCCAGCACGAGGGATGCGTAATTTGAATCAGGAAAGCAACCCAGCAGCCCACCGGAGGGCTGTGCAAAACGATAAAGAAATTGGGGTTAAAAACAATTTGGCAAGAAAACGGACCCTACTGGAAGGTTTAATTTTGACTTCATTACCCAGCATGCAACTTACTGGAAAGTGACTGCGCTATGGGATAAAAAGATGTGAAGTACTCACCGGATCTTGCCAAGTTCCCCCTCCCCCTATGATTAAGGTGTTTGTTACACTGAAACGCGTAAGGGACAGCAAGGACTGGGCTGCTTTCCGTGGTTTGCAATAAAAGGTTTTGTAAATCATCCTCCGTGGAGTGGCGTCTTCATGTTCTGGGGCACCTGAATGAATGTTGTACGCGGCAGGCTCCAAGCCGCGGAAGATGCACCACCTGAAAATGACAGGACTGTGAGGCCGTGAATTTTCATTGCCTGCCAGCACGACGGATGCGTAATTTGAATCAGGAAAGCAACCCAGCAGCCCACCGGAGGGCTGTGCAAAACGATAAAGAAATTGGGGTTAAAAACAATTTGGCAAGAAAACGGACCCTACTGGAAGGTTTAATTTTGACTTCATTACCCAGCATGCAACTTACTGGAAAGTGACTGCGCTATGGGATAAAAAGATGTGAAGTACTCACCGGATCTTGCCAAGTTCCCCCTCCCCCTATGATTAAGGTGTTTGTTACACTGAAACGCGTAAGGGACAGCAAGGACTGGGCTGCTTTCCGTGGTTTGCAATAAAAGGTTTTGTAAATCATCCTCCGTGGAGTGGCGTCTTCATGTTCTGGGGCACCTGAATGAATGTTGTACGCGGCAGGCTCCAAGCCGCGGAAGATGCACCACCTGAAAATGACAGGACTGTGAGGCCGTGAATTTTCATTGCCTGCCAGCATGAGGGATGCGTAATTTGAATCAGGAAAGCAACCCAGCAGCCCACCGGAGGGCTGTGCAAAACGATAAAGAAATTGGGGTTAAAAACATTTTGGCAAGAAAACGGACCCTACTGGAAGGTTTAATTTTGACTTCATTACCCAGCATGCAACTTACTGGAAAGTGACTGCGCTATGGGATAAAAAGATGTGAAGTACTCACCGGATCTTGCCAAGTCCCCCCTCCCCCTATGATTAAGGTGTTTGTTACACTGAAACGCATAAGGGACAGCAAGGACTGGGCTGCTTTCCGTGGTTTGCAATAAAAGGTTTTGTAAATCATCCTCCGTGGAGTGGCGTCTTCATGTTCTGGGGCACCTGAATGAATGTTGTACGCGGCAGGCTCCAAGCCGCGGAAGATGCACCACCTGAAAATGACAGGACTGTGAGGCCGTGAATTTTCATTGCCTGCCAGCACGAGGGATGCGTAATTTGAATCAGGAAAGCAACCCAGCAGCCCACCGGAGGGCTGTGCAAAACGATAAAGAAATTGGGGTTAAAAACATTTTGGCAAGAAAACGGACCCTACTGGAAGGTTTAATTTTGACTTCATTACCCAGCATGCAACTTACTGGAAAGTGACTGCGCTATGGGATAAAAAGATGTGAAGTACTCACCGGATCTTGCCAAGTTCCCCCTCCCCCTATGATTAAGGTGTTTGTTACACTGAAACGCGTAAGGGACAGCAAGGACTGGGCTGCTTTCCGTGGTTTGCAATAAAAGGTTTTGTAAATCCTCCTCCGTGGAGTGGCGTCTTCATGTTCTGGGGCACCTGAATGAATGTTGTACGCGGCAGGCTCCAAGCCGCGGAAGATGCACCACCTGAAAATGACAGGACTGTGAGGCCATGAATTTTCATTGCCTGCCAGCACGAGGGATGCGTAATTTGAATCAGGAAAGCAACCCAGCAGCCCACCGAAGGGCTGTGCAAAACGATAAAGAAATTGGGGTTAAAAACATTTTGGCAAGAAAACGGACCCTACTGGAAGGTTTAATTTTGACTTCATTACCCAGCATGCAACTTACTGGAAAGTGACTGCGCTATGGGATAAAAAGATGTGAAGTACTCACCGGATCTTGCCAAGTTCCCCCTCCCCCTATGATTAAGGTGTTTGTTACACTGAAACGCGTAAGGGACAGCAAGGACTGGGCTGCTTTCCGTGGTTTGCAATAAAAGGTTTTGTAAATCATCCTCCGTGGAGTGGCGTCTTCATGTTCTGGGGCACCTGAATGAATGTTGTGCGCGGCAGGCTCCAAGCCGCGGAAGATGCACCACCTGAAAATGACAGGACTGTGAGGCCGTGAATTTTCATTGCCTGCCAGCACGAGGGATGCGTAATTTGAATCAGGAAAGCAACCCAGCAGCCCACCGGAGGGCTGTGCAAAACGATAAAGAAATTGGGGTTAAAAACATTTTGGCAAGAAAACTGACCCTACTGGAAGGTTTAATTTTGACTTCATTACCCAGCATGCAACTTACTGGAAAGTGACTGCGCTATGGGATAAAAAGATGTGAAGTACTCACCGGATCTTGCCAAGTTCCCCCTCCCCCTATGATTAAGGTGTTTGTTACACTGAAACGCGTAAGGGACAGCAAGGACTGGGCTGCTTTCCGTGGTTTGCAATAAAAGGTTTTGTAAATCATCCTCCGTGGAGTGGCGTCTTCATGTTCTGGGGCACCTGAATGAATGTTGTACGCGGCAGGCTCCAAGCCGCGGAAGATGCACCACCTGAAAATGACAGGACTGTGAGGCCGTGAATTTTCATTGCCTGCCAGCACGAGGGATGCGTAATTTGAATCAGGAAAGCAACCCAGCAGCCCACCGGAGGGCTGTGCAAAACGATAAAGAAATTGGGGTTAAAAACATTTTGGCAAGAAAACGGACCCTACTGGAAGGTTTAGTTTTGACTTCATTACCCAGCATGCAACTTACTGGAAAGTGACTGCGCTATGGGATAAAAAGATGTGAAGTACTCACCGGATCTTGCCAAGTTCCCCCTCCCCCTATGATTAAGGTGTTTGTTACACTGAAACGCGTAAGGGACAGCAAGGACTGGGCTGCTTTCCGTGGTTTGCAATAAAAGGTTTTGTAAATCATCCTCCGTGGAGTGGCATCTTCATGTTCTGGGGCACCTGAATGAATGTTGTACGCGGCAGGCTCCAAGCCGCGGAAGATGCACCACCTGAAAATGACAGGACTGTGAGGCCGTGAATTTTCATTGCCTGCCAGCACGAGGGATGCGTAATTTGAATCAGGAAAGCAACCCAGCAGCCCACCGGAGGGCTGTGCAAAACGATAAAGAAATTGGGGTTAAAAACAATTTGGCAAGAAAACGGACCCTACTGGAAGGTTTAATTTTGACTTCATTACCCAGCATGCAACTTACTGGAAAGTGACTGCGCTATGGGATAAAAAGATGTGAAGTACTCACCGGATCTTGCCAAGTTCCCCCTCCCCCTATGATTAAGGTGTTTGTTACACTGAAACGCGTAAGGGACAGCAAGGACTGGGCTGCTTTCCGTGGTTTGCAATAAAAGGTTTTGTAAATCATCCTCCGTGGAGTGGCGTCTTCATGTTCTGGGGCACCTGAATGAATGTTGTACGCGGCAGGCTCCAAGCCGCGGAAGATGCACCACCTGAAAATGACAGGACTGTGAGGCCGTGAATTTTCATTGCCTGCCAGCACGACGGATGCGTAATTTGAATCAGGAAAGCAACCCAGCAGCCCACCGGAGGGCTGTGCAAAACGATAAAGAAATTGGGGTTAAAAACAATTTGGCAAGAAAACGGACCCTACTGGAAGGTTTAATTTTGACTTCATTACCCAGCATGCAACTTACTGGAAAGTGACTGCGCTATGGGATAAAAAGATGTGAAGTACTCACCGGATCTTGCCAAGTTCCCCCTCCCCCTATGATTAAGGTGTTTGTTACACTGAAACGCGTAAGGGACAGCAAGGACTGGGCTGCTTTCCGTGGTTTGCAATAAAAGGTTTTGTAAATCATCCTCCGTGGAGTGGCGTCTTCATGTTCTGGGGCACCTGAATGAATGTTGTACGCGGCAGGCTCCAAGCCGCGGAAGATGCACCACCTGAAAATGACAGGACTGTGAGGCCGTGAATTTTCATTGCCTGCCAGCATGAGGGATGCGTAATTTGAATCAGGAAAGCAACCCAGCAGCCCACCGGAGGGCTGTGCAAAACGATAAAGAAATTGGGGTTAAAAACATTTTGGCAAGAAAACGGACCCTACTGGAAGGTTTAATTTTGACTTCATTACCCAGCATGCAACTTACTGGAAAGTGACTGCGCTATGGGATAAAAAGATGTGAAGTACTCACCGGATCTTGCCAAGTCCCCCCTCCCCCTATGATTAAGGTGTTTGTTACACTGAAACGCATAAGGGACAGCAAGGACTGGGCTGCTTTCCGTGGTTTGCAATAAAAGGTTTTGTAAATCATCCTCCGTGGAGTGGCGTCTTCATGTTCTGGGGCACCTGAATGAATGTTGTACGCGGCAGGCTCCAAGCCGCGGAAGATGCACCACCTGAAAATGACAGGACTGTGAGGCCGTGAATTTTCATTGCCTGCCAGCACGAGGGATGCGTAATTTGAATCAGGAAAGCAACCCAGCAGCCCACCGGAGGGCTGTGCAAAACGATAAAGAAATTGGGGTTAAAAACATTTTGGCAAGAAAACGGACCCTACTGGAAGGTTTAATTTTGACTTCATTACCCAGCATGCAACTTACTGGAAAGTGACTGCGCTATGGGATAAAAAGATGTGAAGTACTCACCGGATCTTGCCAAGTTCCCCCTCCCCCTATGATTAAGGTGTTTGTTACACTGAAACGCGTAAGGGACAGCAAGGACTGGGCTGCTTTCCGTGGTTTGCAATAAAAGGTTTTGTAAATCATCCTCCGTGGAGTGGCGTCTTCATGTTCTGGGGCACCTGAATGAATGTTGTACGCGGCAGGCTCCAAGCCGCGGAAGATGCACCACCTGAAAATGACAGGACTGTGAGGCCGTGAATTTTCATTGCCTGCCAGCATGAGGGATGCGTAATTTGAATCAGGAAAGCAACCCAGCAGCCCACCGGAGGGCTGTGCAAAACGATAAAGAAATTGGGGTTAAAAACATTTTGGCAAGAAAACGGACCCTACTGGAAGGTTTAATTTTGACTTCATTACCCAGCATGCAACTTACTGGAAAGTGACTGCGCTATGGGATAAAAAGATGTGAAGTACTCACCGGATCTTGCCAAGTCCCCCCTCCCCCTATGATTAAGGTGTTTGTTACACTGAAACGCATAAGGGACAGCAAGGACTGGGCTGCTTTCCGTGGTTTGCAATAAAAGGTTTTGTAAATCATCCTCCGTGGAGTGGCGTCTTCATGTTCTGGGGCACCTGAATGAATGTTGTACGCGGCAGGCTCCAAGCCGCGGAAGATGCACCACCTGAAAATGACAGGACTGTGAGGCCGTGAATTTTCATTGCCTGCCAGCACGAGGGATGCGTAATTTGAATCAGGAAAGCAACCCAGCAGCCCACCGGAGGGCTGTGCAAAACGATAAAGAAATTGGGGTTAAAAACATTTTGGCAAGAAAACGGACCCTACTGGAAGGTTTAATTTTGACTTCATTACCCAGCATGCAACTTACTGGAAAGTGACTGCGCTATGGGATAAAAAGATGTGAAGTACTCACCGGATCTTGCCAAGTTCCCCCTCCCCCTATGATTAAGGTGTTTGTTACACTGAAACGCGTAAGGGACAGCAAGGACTGGGCTGCTTTCCGTGGTTTGCAATAAAAGGTTTTGTAAATCCTCCTCCGTGGAGTGGCGTCTTCATGTTCTGGGGCACCTGAATGAATGTTGTACGCGGCAGGCTCCAAGCCGCGGAAGATGCACCACCTGAAAATGACAGGACTGTGAGGCCATGAATTTTCATTGCCTGCCAGCACGAGGGATGCGTAATTTGAATCAGGAAAGCAACCCAGCAGCCCACCGGAGGGCTGTGCAAAACGATAAAGAAATTGGGGTTAAAAACATTTTGGCAAGAAAACGGACCCTACTGGAAGGTTTAATTTTGACTTCATTACCCAGCATGCAACTTACTGGAAAGTGACTGCGCTATGGGATAAAAAGATGTGAAGTACTCACCGGATCTTGCCAAGTTCCCCCTCCCCCTATGATTAAGGTGTTTGTTACACTGAAACGCGTAAGGGACAGCAAGGACTGGGCTGCTTTCCGTGGTTTGCAATAAAAGGTTTTGTAAATCATCCTCCGTGGAGTGGCGTCTTCATGTTCTGGGGCACCTGAATGAATGTTGTGCGCGGCAGGCTCCAAGCCGCGGAAGATGCACCACCTGAAAATGACAGGACTGTGAGGCCGTGAATTTTCATTGCCTGCCAGCACGAGGGATGCGTAATTTGAATCAGGAAAGCAACCCAGCAGCCCACCGGAGGGCTGTGCAAAACGATAAAGAAATTGGGGTTAAAAACATTTTGGCAAGAAAACGGACCCTACTGGAAGGTTTAATTTTGACTTCATTACCCAGCATGCAACTTACTGGAAAGTGACTGCGCTATGGGATAAAAAGATGTGAAGTACTCACCGGATCTTGCCAAGTTCCCCCTCCCCCTATGATTAAGGTGTTTGTTACACTGAAACGCGTAAGGAACAGCAAGGACTGGGCTGCTTTCCGTGGTTTGCAATAAAAGGTTTTGTAAATCATCCTCCGTGGAGTGGCGTCTTCATGTTCTGGGGCACCTGAATGAATGTTGTACGCGGCAGGCTCCAAGCCGCGGAAGATGCACCACCTGAAAATGACAGGACTGTGAGGCCGTGAATTTTCATTGCCTGCCAGCACGAGGGATACGTAATTTGAATCAGGAAAGCAACCCAGAAGCCCACCGGAGGGCTGTGCAAAACGATAAAGAAATTGGGGTTAAAAACATTTTGGCAAGAAAACGGACCCTACTGGAAGGTTTAATTTTGACTTCATTACCCAGCATGCAACTTACTGGAAAGTGACTGCGCTATGGGATAAAAAGATGTGAAGTACTCACCGGATCTTGCCAAGTTCCCCCTCCCCCTATGATTAAGGTGTTTGTTACACTGAAACGCGTAAGGGACAGCAAGGACTGGGCTGCTTTCCGTGGTTTGCAATAAAAGGTTTTGTAAATCATCCTCCGTGGAGTGGCGTCTTCATGTTCTGGGGCACCTGAATGAATGTTGTACGCGGCAGGCTCCAAGCCGCGGAAGATGCACCACCTGAAAATGACAGGACTGTGAGGCCGTGAATTTTCATTGCCTGCCAGCACGAGGGATACGTAATTTGAATCAGGAAAGCAACCCAGAAGCCCACCGGAGGGCTGTGCAAAACGATAAAGAAATTGGGGTTAAAAACATTTTGGCAAGAAAACGGACCCTACTGGAAGGTTTAATTTTGACTTCATTACCCAGCATGCAACTTACTGGAAAGTGACTGCGCTATGGGATAAAAAGATGTGAAGTACTCACCGGATCTTGCCAAGTTCCCCCTCCCCCTATGATTAAGGTGTTTGTTACACTGAAACGCGTAAGGGACAGCAAGGACTGGGCTGCTTTCCGTGGTTTGCAATAAAAGGTTTTGTAAATCATCCTCCGTGGAGTGGCGTCTTCATGTTCTGGGGCACCTGAATGAATGTTGTACGCGGCAGGCTCCAAGCCGCGGAAGATGCACCACCTGAAAATGACAGGACTGTGAGGCCGTGAATTTTCATTGCCTGCCAGCACGAGGGATGCGTAATTTGAATCAGGAAAGCAACCCAGCAGCCCACCGGAGGGCTGTGCAAAACGATAAAGAAATTGGGTTTAAAAACATTTTGGCAAGAAAACGGACCCTACTGGAAGGTTTAGTTTTGACTTCATTACCCAGCATGCAACTTACTGGAAAGTGACTGCGCTATGGGATAAAAAGATGTGAAGTACTCACCGGATCTTGCCAAGTTCCCCCTCCCCCTATGATTAAGGTGTTTGTTACACTGAAACGCGTAAGGGACAGCAAGGACTGGGCTGCTTTCCGTGGTTTGCAATAAAAGGTTTTGTAAATCATCCTCCGTGGAGTGGCGTCTTCATGTTCTGGGGCACCTGAATGAATGTTGTACGCGGCAGGCTCCAAGCCGCGGAAGATGCACCACCTGAAAATGACAGGACTGTGAGGCCGTGAATTTTCATTGCCTGCCAGCACGACAGATGCGTAATTTGAATCAGGAAAGCAACCCAGCAGCCCACCGGAGGGCTGTGCAAAACGATAAAGAAATTGGGGTTAAAAACAATTTGGCAAGAAAACGGACCCTACTGGAAGGTTTAATTTTGACTTCATTACCCAGCATGCAACTTACTGGAAAGTGACTGCGCTATGGGATAAAAAGATGTGAAGTACTCACCGGATCTTGCCAAGTTCCCCCTCCCCCTATGATTAAGGTGTTTGTTACACTGAAACGCGTAAGGGACAGCAAGGACTGGGCTGCTTTCCGTGGTTTGCAATAAAAGGTTTTGTAAATCATCCTCCGTGGAGTGGCGTCTTCATGTTCTGGGGCACCTGAATGAATGTTGTACGCGGCAGGCTCCAAGCCGCGGAAGATGCACCACCTGAAAATGACAGGACTGTGAGGCCGTGAATTTTCATTGCCTGCCAGCATGAGGGATGCGTAATTTGAATCAGGAAAGCAACCCAGCAGCCCACCGGAGGGCTGTGCAAAACGATACAGAAATTGGGGTTAAAAACATTTTGGCAAGAAAACGGACCCTACTGGAAGGTTTAATTTTGACTTCATTACCCAGCATGCAACTTACTGGAAAGTGACTGCGCTATGGGATAAAAAGATGTGAAGTACTCACCGGATCTTGCCAAGTCCCCCCTCCCCCTATGATTAAGGTGTTTGTTACACTGAAACGCATAAGGGACAGCAAGGACTGGGCTGCTTTCCGTGGTTTGCAATAAAAGGTTTTGTAAATCATCCTCCGTGGAGTGGCGTCTTCATGTTCTGGGGCACCTGAATGAATGTTGTACGCGGCAGGCTCCAAGCCGCGGAAGATGCACCACCTGAAAATGACAGGACTGTGAGGCCGTGAATTTTCATTGCCTGCCAGCACGAGGGATGCGTAATTTGAATCAGGAAAGCAACCCAGCAGCCCACCGGAGGGCTGTGCAAAACGATAAAGAAATTGGGGTTAAAAACATTTTGGCAAGAAAACGGACCCTACTGGAAGGTTTAATTTTGACTTCATTACCCAGCATGCAACTTACTGGAAAGTGACTGCGCTATGGGATAAAAAGATGTGAAGTACTCACCGGATCTTGCCAAGTTCCCCCTCCCCCTATGATTAAGGTGTTTGTTACACTGAAACGCGTAAGGGACAGCAAGGACTGGGCTGCTTTCCGTGGTTTGCAATAAAAGGTTTAGTAAATCCTCCTCCGTGGAGTGGCGTCTTCATGTTCTGGGGCACCTGAATGAATGTTGTACGCGGCAGGCTCCAAGCCGCGGAAGATGCACCACCTGAAAATGACAGGACTGTGAGGCCATGAATTTTCATTGCCTGCCAGCACGAGGGATGCGTAATTTGAATCAGGAAAGCAACCCAGCAGCCCACCGGAGGGCTGTGCAAAACGATAAAGAAATTGGGGTTAAAAACATTTTGGCAAGAAAACAGACCCTACTGGAAGGTTTAATTTTGACTTCATTACCCAGCATGCAACTTACTGGAAAGTGACTGCGCTATGGGATAAAAAGATGTGAAGTACTCACCGGATCTTGCCAAGTTCCCCCTCCCCCTATGATTAAGGTGTTTGTTACACTGAAACGCGTAAGGGACAGCAAGGACTGGGCTGCTTTCCGTGGTTTGCAATAAAAGGTTTTGTAAATCATCCTCCGTGGAGTGGCGTCTTCATGTTCTGGGGCACCTGAATGAATGTTGTACGCGGCAGGCTCCAAGCCGCGGAAGATGCACCACCTGAAAATGACAGGACTGTGAGGCCGTGAATTTTCATTGCCTGCCAGCACGAGGGATGCGTAATTTGAATCAGGAAAGCAACCCAGCAGCCCACCGGAGGGCTGTGCAAAACGATAAAGAAATTGGGGTTAAAAACATTTTGGCAAGAAAACGGACCCTACTGGAAGGTTTAATTTTGACTTCATTACCCAGCATGCAACTTACTGGAAAGTGACTGCGCTATGGGATAAAAAGATGTGAAGTACTCACCGGATCTTGCCAAGTTCCCCCTCCCCCTATGATTAAGGTGTTTGTTACACTGAAACGCGTAAGGGACAGCAAGGACTGGGCTGCTTTCCGTGGTTTGCAATAAAAGGTTTTGTAAATCATCCTCCGTGGAGTGGCGTCTTCATGTTCTGGGGCACCTGAATGAATGTTGTACGCGGCAGGCTCCAAGCCGCGGAAGATGCACCACCTGAAAATGACAGGACTGTGAGGCCGTGAATTTTCATTGCCTGCCAGCACGAGGGATGCGTAATTTGAATCAGGAAAGCAACCCAGAAGCCCACCGGAGGGCTGTGCAAAACGATAAAGAAATTGGGGTTAAAAACATTTTGGCAAGAAAACGGACCCTACTGGAAGGTTTAATTTTGACTTCATTACCCAGCATGCAACTTACTGGAAAGTGACTGCGCTATGGGATAAAAAGATGTGAAGTACTCACCGGATCTTGCCAAGTTCCCCCTCCCCCTATGATTAAGGTGTTTGTTACACTGAAACGCGTAAGGGACAGCAAGGACTGGGCTGCTTTCCGTGGTTTGCAATAAAAGGTTTTGTAAATCATCCTCCGTGGAGTGGCGTCTTCATGTTCTGGGGCACCTGAATGAATGTTGTACGCGGCAGGCTCCAAGCCGCGGAAGATGCACCACCTGAAAATGACAGGACTGTGAGGCCGTGAATTTTCATTGCCTGCCAGCACGAGGGATGCGTAATTTGAATCAGGAAAGCAACCCAGCAGCCCACCGGAGGGCTGTGCAAAACGATAAGGAAATTGGGGTTAAAAACATTTTGGCAAGAAAACGGACCCTACTGGAAGGTTTAATTTTGACTTCATTACCCAGCATGCAACTTACTGGAAAGTGACTGCGCTATGGGATAAAAAGATGTGAAGTACTCACCGGATCTTGCCAAGTTCCCCCTCCCCCTATGATTAAGGTGTTTGTTACACTGAAACGCGTAAGGGACAGCAAGGACTGGGCTGCTTTCCGTGGTTTGCAATAAAAGGTTTTGTAAATCATCCTCCGTGGAGTGGCGTCTTCATGTTCTGGGGCACCTGAATGAATGTTGTACGCGGCAGGCTCCAAGCCGCGGAAGATGCACCACCTGAAAATGACAGGACTGTGAGGCCGTGAATTTTCATTGCCTGCCAGCACGAGGGATGCGTAATTTGAATCAGGAAAGCAACCCAGCAGCCCACCGGAGGGCTGTGCAAAACGATAAAGAAATTGGGGTTAAAAACATTTTGGCAAGAAAACGGACCCTACTGGAAGGTTTAATTTTGACTTCATTACCCAGCATGCAACTTACTGGAAAGTGACTGCGCTATGGGATAAAAAGATGTGAAGTACTCACCGGATCTTGCCAAGTTCCCCCTCCCCCTATGATTAAGGTGTTTGTTACACTGAAACGCGTAAGGGACAGCAATGACTGGGCTGCTTTCCGTGGTTTGCAATAAAAGGTTTTGTAAATCATCCTCCGTGGAGTGGCGTCTTCATGTTCTGGGGCACCTGAATGAATATATATATATATATATATATATATATATATATATATATATATATATATATATATATATATATATATATATATATATATATATATATAAAACAGCAAGTGAAAGCAACGGCGCAAGGCAAACCGAGCAAGGAATAAATCGAAAAAAACGGGGTACATGGAGGAGAGGCAAATAAATGAAACAGAAGAAAGGGAAACCATTAACAGGACAATTGTCAACCTTTCGGAAGCCATATTGAGCGACAAGGAGAAAAGAATACTTAATTTAGGCCTTTCATATTGCCCACCTAACAATTTTAATTATGTAAAAACAAGATTGGATATCTTCAAAAGCCCCCGTAAACTGAAGCTCAAAAAATACCATATGCTGAACAAGAAAAACATCCCATTAGGGGACGGAGAAATAACTACACCAATGTCCACCCAATCAGAATCATCTTTAGTCAATGCAATACAAGAACTGTGGGACCCTACTGAGTATATAAACAGTCCAGATGATGAACTATCTACCCCTATACAAAATCAAGTAGATGACTTTACAGATCGTAATATAAATATGCAAATTTCACGATCCCGAACGAACTTCAAACCAAAGTCAACCTTTAAACCTGTGATGTTGCGGGACTCCATTGACTTGTTTTATGACCAGGTAACAAAAGAACTGAAAGATTTAAACAGCAAAACATATAGGGGGAAATTCAAATACAACAAAGAACAACAAGACTACAAGACCTTAATGTTGAAACTCAAAGAAAACAATAAAATTGTCATTCGCGCTTCAGACAAAGGTGGGAACATTGTGTTAATGTCTAAAGACAAATACGCTAAGGAAGCCTACAAACAACTTAATGACAGAGCATGTTATATCAAATTTAGTGGATCTGAATTGAAAGCCATGTATACAACCTACAATAAAAAACTCTCAACATGGAAATCTAACAGCCTTATTACAGGAAAAGAATATAAATTCCTAAAAAACAACCATGCAGTGGTCCCTACAATTTATTTTCTACCTAAGCTGCATAAGGACCCTGTAAATCCACCTGGCAAACCCATAATATCAGCTAAAAATTGTTGTCTAGAACATACATCACAATACATAGATTCTTTTCTACAGGATTTGGTCAAAGCTCTAACATCATATGTGAGAGATACCAGCGACTTTTTGAGAAAAATCGTGAACCTTGAATGGAAAAATAACTATCATTTCATTGGTCTTGACGTTGTTTCATTATACACAAGTATACAACACAATGATGGTTTGAGAGGAACGGATTTTTTCCTGGATAAAGCTATTTGTATCACCAGTGAACATAAGATAATGTTGCTGGAAATGATCAAATTTTGCTTGGAAAATAATGTGTTTATGTTTAACAATATGCTCTATAGACAAATAGGAGGTGTTGCGATGGGGGCCAGCTTCTATCCCAGCTATGCATGTTTACACATGGGCTGGAGGGAGGAGCTGGTCCTCATGACGGAACACCGCGAGAAGGTAAACTCCCATGTCAAGCTATGGCTGCGTTTATCGATGATTTGTTTGTAGTTTGGGATGGCAGTAAGGAAGAGGCTCAGGAATTTGTACAAGCTATCAATGTGAATGATTTAAATTTGAGTTTCACTGCAGACATCAACAACTCTACAGTGAATTTCCTAGACACACAGGTGTATGTAAAAGAAAATCAAATAGTCACAAAACTATACCGTAAGTAAACTGCGGGAAATTCCACACTACACGCGAGCAGTTCCCATGTGAAACATCTAATAACTAGCATCCCTTACGGTGAAATGCTTCGGCTGAGGCGTATTCACAGCATAGAAAGTGACCTCATACTAGCACAGAATGAGAGTAAATTAAGATTTAATGAAAGAGGTTACACAGAACAAATCATTGAAACTGCGATTAACAAATCTATGTGGAGAAGTAGAGAAGAGTTACTTATGGAGAGGAATTTAAATACTGAAAAGGCACACGAGGGAGCATTAACACATATTGTTGATACAACAGATGAATTCAGGATTATAATACAACATAGTCAGCAACACAAGAAGATTGAATCCATAATAAACCGCAACTGGACCATGGTTCTTAGTGACCCAATGATTGGTTCTAAGTTACCGAAAAGACCATCTATAACTTACAGCAGAAGCCGCTCCATGAGAGATGACTTAGTTAAAACAAGTCCGGAAATTATTGAATCTACGAGTTGGCTACAAACTCACACTGGCTTTTGTAAATGCAAAACATGTAAAGCATGCCTACAGGGAGAAAATAAAACATGTTACACCACTCCCTTTAGCGAGAAAAAACATAAAATATCTAGGCTACTTACATGTAAAACTGAGTTCGCAATTTATGTATTATCATGCCCGTGCAACCTGCATTATGTAGGAAGCAGAAAGCTTCAAGTACACAAACGTATTTTACAACACCTAAGGGCAATAACTAATCAGGATAATACATATCCAGTGGCTCGACACTTTAAAGCGAAGCACGGTTCAAGAAGTAGCGAGCTCAGGTATTATGTCATTGACTCTATTCCAGCCAGCAGAGGAGGTGGTGACAGGGAACATAGATTACGCCGGTTGGAAACAAGATATATCCTGGATCTCAACACTAAACCTCCATCAGGTTTAAACGTAACAGAAGACCTCTTTACATGTTTATAAGACCCCTCAGAATGTGTTAACCTACTGATAATTGATTTTACAAGTTTTAGAATATAATGAATGTATAAAATTTTAGGAATTTTAGGTGTATTTATTGATTATTTATTGATGTTTTAGTGGTCCGTTCATACATATTTATCTATTTATTATGTATTTAAATATCTCAGCAGAATAGTATCTATTTTGGATTATATTTATGTTGCTTATATGATATGATATCATACATGGAAATTATTTATTTATTTATGTGGACAGGGACTATAGAACGTTATTATCATGATCTACATAGCCTACACTCTATTCACCTGATTATTATTTAAACTCTCTTTTATTCATAAAGTGGTTATATTGAAAAGAACACACAGGTAAGAAATATATATTCAAAAAAATGTATATTCATAAAAACTGTAAATATTGAACTCAGACTATGAGGTATAGAGACCTAATAAGATAACAAAATATGACAAACACTGGGTTTTCTAGTATTTAAACTGTTTAAATCCTGGTTGTGATGTATATAATCAGATCAAATGTTGATCGTAACCCATTACAATACGCGGGTTTGCTACTCACGTAAATAAACACATCAAAGGAGTTGACTAAAAGAAATATGAAAAAAGTAATGCAAGATGAAACAGATGTAAAAAACATAAAACATTTAAAAAACATACCGAAACAAAACACTGGGGCTCCAGTGATAGACTTAAGATTTAGGCATTTAAGCCGAGGATTTTATCTAAAAAATTTCTCACGAAATTTTTCACGTAATTTTGGTGGTCTATGGTACTTTAGATGGGTACACATAAAATAATATATGAAATCGGCCCTATTAACACTATTATTAGTATTGTATATTTAATTTAAATTTGTTTTCTCTCACATTTGGTATTTTGCACTTTATAAATCTCAAGACATTTACATAAATGATCAGGCAAAATCAGATATATACAAGCATGAGTTTTGACTATTTTAACTGAATCTGAAATAGTTTTATTGAGAATATTATTCTATTAAAACAATTTTTAAGATTGTTTGTGAAACTTGTATAGTTTTTAACTTGTATTATACTTGTATTAATAGCCTACAAAAACTCGTGATATTATAGCTTGTAGTCTTTTATCCATGTCATTTGTTGTTCACAACACATGTGCCAATCATTTTGCTTGTTTGAATGCACCATATAAACCAATCGGTTGATACCTTACCGTGTCATGTGATCAAGGCCCATGGTCGGGCTGAAACGCGTCATGGCGGCATTGTGCGTGTTTGAATAAATTAATTTGCACCAAACTGTGGTCCGTATCCGTTGTCCATGAGGAGGAAGTAGCGGAGTTCTTGGGATATATATATATATATTCACTGAAAAAAACATAGGTTTCACAGACGTTATAGTTACAAATTAGCATTTAAAAAAACCTTAGAAATTTACAGAAAAAAACATAGGTTTTAGGGGTGTTTTAGTTAGCTGGCCATTTCACTCATACAAAACCATAGAAATTCATCCGTTATAGTTAGTTCTGCTAACTATAACTCGTGCGCCCGCAATGCACTGCTGATGATGTCACATATTGCATCATTCATGACATGGTCAGTGACATCACTGATGACATCACTGATGACATCTCAAATGACATAACTGATGACATCATCCACGTGACAATCTGATACACCTCATCATACACTAGTATAACCTTTCATCACTCACTGTAAAATACAGAGTACCATATTTGAAACTATTGACACACCAATACCAGTTACTACATACCCACTCACTGATTCCTAAGTCTACACATAAAACTACCCATTCAACAACAGAATCATTTATACATGCAGTCACTAATTAATAGAACACTATCAAATGCACTTATACACATATATAGACATTGACACATCAGCAGTCATCTTAGTCGGTTATGCAGTCATCCTACTCACTCATGAAAAAAATGAATCACACTTACATTTACTCATTTACACAATTATCCAACAACACCTCATTTATTCAAACACATAGTAACTCATAGTTAATTTGTTATAAAATCACCATTACAATTATACACTCATTCATATAGTTACTCTCACAATCACTGACTCTTACACATGCTTATTTATATATACACCAACTCTCACATACAATGCCTTTTATTTTTTTACTTTGTTGAAGATGTGCAACTAAAACATATATTCGCCCACCAACACACAAATAAATACACTCTGTCACCCAAACAACTGTTTCCACATGCACTCTTAAACCTACACACCTAGTCAATCAACCATTCACACATCTATGCATAGAGTTACACACACCCCATCCAACCACACATAAACTCAGTGTCCCATACAAATACTCACCCAACTAATCAATAACTAATATACACACTAATGTAGTTAGTGACCAACTGATGCAGCATGTTATACAACAACAGAGACAGTGCTGCACACATTCACATAGTTTAGTTACTAATCCATGTACTAAGTGAGACACTTTTAATTACTCACTTAAACAGACAGTCAGACAGCTACTAAATCCTCCATCCAGACAGTTATATATCCACTCAATCTTCAATACAGATTGGTATATATATAATACATATTTAAATTTCAAACTAAACCACATTGACTGGATGATGTCATCAGTGATGTCATTTGAGATGTCATCAGTGATGTCATCAGTGATGTCACTGACCATGTCATGAATGATGCAATATGTGACATCATCAGCAGTGCATTGCGGGCGCGCGAGTTATAGTTAGCAGAACTAACTATAACGGATGAATTTCTATGGTTTTGTACGAGTGAAATGGCCAGCTAACTATAACACCCCTGAAACCTATGGTCTTTTCTGTAAATTTCTAAAGTTTTTTAAATGCTAATTTCTAATTATAACGTCTGTGAAACCTATGTTTTTTTCAGTGAATTTCAAAGCTTTTTTAAATGCTAATTTCTAACTATAACGTTTCTGAAACCTATGTTTTTTTCAGTGAATATATATATACATACATATATTACGCTCCAAAAGTTCCACAACCAGAACAAAGGACCAGCACTCCAGTTAGATTCAATCCCAGTACGGATTTATTAGTGCAAACAGACGCGTTTCAGCCGTAGCTTTCGTCAGTGTCGGCTCGCGTTCAAAACGGAAATTGATTTTAACTCATTCTGTAAACATGAAAGAGGGACCAGTACTCTCTAACTTGGTCGCCATCTTTGAACATGCAAAATCACAATTCATTCATAATATACATTCTTTGTTAATCAAATTAAACTTATAATTCATTAGATTTCTTAACTTTAAATTGCATGTTACACAATTGATAACTTATTTCTCAATGAGGCATCTCATTCCATCATATTAGGTGAAAATAAAGCCCTGTATGGGCATACTCTAAAATTATATGTTCACAATTTCATTAGTGCACTTCAAACGAGACATCTCATTACTTCATGGATCAAACTTATACAATTTTTTTACAGTTGTTCCTTACATTTCTGTTCAGCTCAAGTTTTGGACCACAGTGGGAAAGTAGTTTCTCATAAGTGGGTAATTAATTCCTCCCCTGAATTCAGTCCCTCAGGTGTTTTTGTTTGGAGTTCTATAATATACCTGGATTCCAGGCGTCTCAGAGCTTTCTCCCTTTCTCCACCTCTGATGTCTTTAGGTATACAGTCCAAACTGAAGAAACTGAGGAGAGTTCTATCGCTGTTGTGGTGAGAGGCAAAGTGTCGTGCAACCGGGTAGTTGACATCCCTATTTGCAATTGCCCTTTGGTGTTCTAGGATGCGCATCTTAACCGCATTGACCGTACTCCCAATATAACGGTAATTGCAGGGGCATTCTAGGCAATATACCACAAATGGTGTGGTGCAAGTTATAAATTTAGTAATCTTTTTTGGGATTTCACATCCCGGAATGCTGTACATGATAGTCTTCCTACTTGCTTGGCACGCCTTACATTTCCCGCAGGGAAAAGAACCTTGAAGGTCCCTCGATCCCAAGGAGGAGACAGATGGTTTTTTTAAATGACTCTGTACCAATAGATCTTTTAGGGATCTTGATTTCCTAAAAGTAATCTGAGGATAGTCAGTCAGAGAACTACCTATAGTAGTGTCCATTCTGAGAATCCTCCAGTGCCTTCGTAATATTTGTCTTATCCTCGTTGCTGATGAGGTATCGGTAGTAATTAATCTTAAGCTTCCTGCCTCATCTTTCTTTTTGGGACTGTCTTCTAACAAGGTTAGTCTTGTCACTTCTTTTACTTTTAGTTGTGCCTCATTCAATACCTTTTGTGAATACCCTCTAGCTTTAAAGCGTCTAACGCTATCATTAGCTGCTTGGTCAAAATCTTCATCCATTGAGCAATTCCTCTTGATACGTAGCAGCTCGCCATACGGTATGCTACCTATCAAGTTTCTCGGATGGCTACTCTCGCCATGCAAAATGGAGTTGCCTGCTGTGGTCTTCCTATACAGTGATGTCTGGATCATTCCAGCCTTAACAAAGACCCTTATGTCTAAGAAGTGTATTTCCTTATCACTGATTTCATGGGTAAATCGTAAATTCAATCTGTTTACATTGAGAGCAGTAATGTATTCTTCTGCTGATTGTTTTGACCCCTTCCAAATAATGAAGAGGTCGTCAATGTAACGACGCCAACAGACAACTTGGTCCACCCAAATACTATTGTCATCTGCCCAGGCTACCTGCTTCTCCCACCAGCCTACAAAAAGATTCGCGTAGCTGGGGGCGAAGCAGGTGCCCATGGCAGTACCCATTGTCTAACGGTACCTCTGATCTTGAAAAACAAAGATGTTATTGTTCAAGCAAAAATCAATAAACTCCAGTAACATTTCATTGTGATCTAGAAGCCTCGCTGGTCGTTGCCCCAAGAAGAATTTTACAGCCATCAGGCCATCCTGATGTTTTATGCTCGTGTATAAATTACAAACATCCATAGTTATCATTAGGAAATCATTCTCCCATGTGATGCCCTGCATCTGTTTCAGAAAGTCCTTAGTGTCCCTCGTATAGGAACTTGTCTGAACAACCAGAGGTGCTAAAAAATAATCAATAAATTTGGACATGTTCTCAGTCAAACCTCCAATTGAAGACACGATTGGCCTTCCAGGTGGGTTCACTGTGTCTTTGTGCACTTTAGGTAAATGATAAAATGTAGGCATCTTCGGATTTTTGTTCTGTAAGAACAGTAATTCTTCCCTGGACAATGTTCCTCTTTCGAACCACTTTTGGATCAAATTAGCATAGTTCTGGATGCTTATCCTGTATTCTTTTTCAGTTGTTAGGGCATAATTGGCTTCATCCTGTAATTGGCGGAGAGCTTCCTTACAATAACCTGTATAGGTCTGTATGACAACATTACCGCCCTTGTCTGAAGGTTTTATGAATATAGAAGCATCCTGTTGTAAATTCTGTATTGCCTTTCTCTGGTTCAAGGACAAATTCCATTGACGTTGATTTCTGCTTTTGCAATTTCCCTCTCTGTTTCTGAGTTCTTTAAGATCCTGGATCACTGATTCCGAAAATATGTCTATAGCGTCCATGGGAAGCTGTGGAAGGAAACGTGAAGGTGGCTTGAAGGGGGTTTTTTCACCCACTTGAATTATTCCCATCTCTATTGCAAGTTGTCGGTTATCTTTTGTTGAGGGTAACTGGGAGCCGCTTTCTTCCCTCAGCTCCTCCAAAATTGCCAATGTCTCCAAATCGCGATATAACCATATATATAATCTGCATATCTATATAAATACAAATAGAAATGCATGCATACATATACATATATGCATACATATGCATGTTATGTACATGAAAGTTCGAAAAACACTAATACAAGCAAAGCTAAAAAGCCACCTAATTACAAACAGAATTGCTTTAACTTAAACGAGGGTGAGACTCATTGCATTTTCAATGCTTGTTTACTTTGGTTCCAGCAAGAAGACATTCAGATGTGTCACACATTTGCCATAAATTCTGAATGGTAGCACTCTAGTTTCTCATTAGATCACTGTAGTAAAGCTACTGCTCATCAGGGAAGTCTGCTGCTGGTATTCAAAGTGCATGTTTCAGTCTGCATGCCAGAATTTTTAAATGAAATAGAAGAGGATTTGAGAAGTCAAAATGTGCCCTAATTTTTCTTTCTGTAGCACTAATCATAATTTCTATGGCAAAATGAACCCCCTCATTTTGTTCCTTTGCAAATTAAATGTTTTAAGTGTTACCACTTTATTCCAATCAAGATGGCTTCAGGTGTGCCATACTTTTGTCATAAGTAAGACTGTTAGCGCTCTAGTTGTTCTTTAGAACACTCTGGGACATTCTGTAATTGGGCTATACTTGGGCTACATATGGGTGATATTTGTGCCACATTTGGGCTCTTTTGTCTCTGGTGGCCATCTTGGGAAACGTATTTGTTATGAAGTTTCCTAATTTCCTCATTTACTACAGTCTCCTCAGTAGGGAATACTTTCAGGTTTTTTACTTTGATTCCATAAAGAAGGCATTCAGATGTGTCACACATTTACCATCAATTCTGAATGTTAGCACTCTAGTTGCTTATTAGATCACTGTAGTAAAGCTACTGCTCACCAGGGAAGTCTGCTGCTGGTATTGAAAGTGCATGTTTCAGTCTGCATGTCAGAATTTTTTTAATGAAATAGAAGAAGATTTGAGAAGTCACTCAAAACGTGCCCTAATTTTTCTTTTTCTTTTTTCACCACTAATCATAATTTCTATGGCAAAATGAACCCCCTCATTGAGTTCCTTTTAAATTAAACTACTCACTCTCTACTACTCACTCGCTACTACTCTCTACTACTCACTCTCTACTACTCACTCTCTACTACTCTACTACTCACTCTCTACTACTCACTACTACTCACTCTACTACTCTCTACTACTCTCTACCACTCACTCTCTACCACTCACTCTCTACTACTCACTTTCTACTATTCTCTGCTACTCTCTCTCTACTACTCCCTCTCTACTACTCACTCTACTACTCTCTCTCTACTACTCACTCTCTACTACTCTCTACTACTCGCTCTCCACTACTCGCTCTCCACCACTCGCTCTCCACTACTCGCTACTACTCACTCTCTACTACTTACTCTCTACTACTCTCTACCACTCACTCTCTACTACTCTACTACTCACTCTCTACTACTCTCTCTCTACTACTCTCTCTCTACTACTCACTCTACTACGTGCTACTACTCACTCTCTACTACTCACTCTGTACTTCTTACTCTCTACTACTCTACTTCTCTCTATTAGTCACTCTCTACTACTCACTCTCTACTACTCTACTACTCTCTAATACTCTCTCTACTACTCTCTACTATTCTCTACCACTCACTCTCTACTACTCTACTACTCACTCTCTACTACTCTCTACTACTCTCTCTCTACTACTCACTCTCTACTATTCACTCTCTACTACTCTCTACTACTCTCTCTACTACTCTCTACTACTCTCTACCACTCACTCTCTTCTACTCTACTACTCTCTCTCTACTACTCACTCTCTACTACTCTCTACTACTCACTCTCTACTACTCTCTACTATTCACTCTCCACTACTCACTCTCTACTACTCGCTCTCTACTACTCTCTACTACTCACTCTACTACTCACTCTCTACTACTCTACACTACTGTCTCTACTACTCAATATCTACTGCTCTCTCTACTACTCACTCTCTAATACTCTATACTACTCACTCTCTACTACACACTCTCTACTACTCACTCTCTACTACACTCTCTCTACTACTTGCTCTCTACTACTCGCTCTCTACTACTCTACTACTCACTCTACTACTCACTCTCTACTACTCCTTACTACTCACTCTCTACTACTCTCTACTACTCACTCTCTACTACTCTACTACTCCCTACTACTCTCTCTACTACTCACTCTCTACTAATCTCTACTTCTCACTCTCTACTACTCTCTCTCTACTACTCACTCTCTACTACTCTCTCTACTACTCTCTCTCTACTACTCTCGACTACTCTCTCTCTACTTCTCTCTACTACCCACTCGCTACTACTCTCTCTCTAGTACTCACTCTACTACTCACTCTACTACTCTCTACTACTCTCTACTACTCACTTTCTACTATTCTCTACTACTCACTCTCTACTACTCACTCTACTACTCGCTACTACTCACTCTTTACTACTCTCTCTCTACTACTCACTCTCTACTACTCACTCTCTACTACTCACTCTCTACTACTCTCTACTACTCACTCTCCAATACTCACTCTCTACTACTCGCTGTCTACTACTCACTCTCTACTACTCTACACTACTCTCTCTACTACTCAATCTCTACTACTCTCTCTACTACTCACTCTCTACTACTCTCTACTACTCACTCTCTACTACTCCCTACTACTCTCTCTACTACTCACTCTCTACTAATCTCTACTACTCACTCTCTACTACTCTCTCTCTACTACTCACTCTCTACTACTCTCTCTACTACTCTCTCTACTACTCTCGACTACTCTCTCTCTACTTCTCTCTACTACCCACTCTCTACTACTCTCTCTCTAGTACTCACTCTACTACTCACTCTACTACTCTCTACTACTCTCTACTACTCACTTTCTACTATTCTCTACTACTCACTCTCTACTACTCACTCTACTACTCGCTACTACTCACTCTCTACTACTCTCTCTCTACTACTCACTCTCTACTACTCTCTACTACTCACTCTCTACTACTCACTCTCTACTACTCTCTACTACTCACTCTCCAATACTCACTCTCTACTACTCGCTGTCTACTACTCACTCTCTACTACTCTACACTACTCTCTCTACTACTCACTCTCTACTACTCCCTACTACTCACTCTCTACAACTCTCTACTACTCACTCTCTACTACTCCACTACTCTCTACTACTCACTCTCTACTACTCACTCTCTACTACTCTACTACTCCCTACTACTCACTCTCTACTACTCTCTACTACTCTCTCTCTAGTACTCACTCTCTACTACTCACTCTCTACTACTCACTCTCTATGACTCACTCTCTACTACTGTCTCTCTACTACTCTCTCTACTCACTCTCTACTACTCACTCTCTACTACTCACTCTCTACTACTCTCTCTGTACTACTCTCTACTACTCACTCTCTACTACTCTCTCTCTACTACTCACTCTACTACTCACTCTCTACTACTCTACTACTCTCTCTGCTACTCGCTCTCTACTACTCTGCTACTCACTCTCTACTACTCACTCTCTATTACTCTCTACTACTCTCTACTACTCACTCTACTACTCACTCTCTACTACTCACTCTCTACTACTCTCTACTACTCACTCTCTACTACTCACTCTCTACTACTCACTCTACTACTCACTCTACTACTCTCTCAATCAATCATAGCATTTGTATAGCGCGCTACTCACCCGGAGGGTCTCAAGGCGCTGGGGGGGAGGGGTCTGCTACTGCTCGGAGACCCAGGTCTTGAGTTGCTTCCTGAAGGAAAGATGGTCCTGGGTCAGCCGAAGGTGGCTGGGGAGGGAGTTCCACGTCTTGGCTGCTAGGTAGGAGAAGGATCTTCCTCCGGCGGTGGCTCTGCGGATGCGTGGTATGGCGGCGAGGGCGAGGCTGGTTGATCGTAGCTGGCGGGTGGGCGTGTAGAAGGTCAGGCGGTTGTTGAGGTATATGGGACCCAGGTCGTGGAGAGCTTTGTGTGCGTTGGTGAGGAGCCTGAACGTGATCCTCTTGCTGACGGGGAGCCAGTGCAGGTCTCTGAGGTGGCTGGAGATGTGGCTGTGTCGGGGGATGTCTAGGATGAGTCGTGCGGAGGCGTTGTGGATGCGTTGGAGTCGCTTCTGAAGTTTGGCTGTGGTTCCGGCGTAGAGGGTGTTCCCGTAGTCCAGTTGGCTGGTGACGAGTGCCTGGGTGACCGTCCTCCTGGTTTCGGTGGGGATCCATCGGAAGATCTTGCGGAGCATGCGCAGGGTGTTGAAGCACGATTATGAGACGGCGTTGACTTGTCTGGTCATCGAGAGGGAGGAGTCCAGGATGAAGCCTAGGTTGCGTGCGTGGTCCGTTGGTTCGGGAGTGGTGCCCAGGGCGGGGGGCCACCAGGAGTCATCCCAGTCGGAGGGTGATGAGCCCAGGATGAGGACTTCCGTCTTGTCTGAGTTCAGTTTCAGGCGGCTGTTCTTCATCCATTCGGCGACGTCTTTCATTCCCTCATGGAGGCTGGTTCTGGCGGTGGCGGGGTTGTTGGTGAGGGAGAGGATCAGTTGGGTGTCGTCAGCGTAGGAGATGATGTTGAGGTTGTGTTGGCGTGCGATGGCTGCGAGGGGGCTCATGTAGATGTTGAAGAGGGTGGGGCTGAGCGATGATCCTTGTGGTATGCCGCAGATGACTTCGGTGGCGTCAGATCTGAACGGGGGGAGGCGGACGCTCTGAGTTCCTCCGGCGAGGAACGAGATGATCCACTTCAGTGCCTTCTCTTGGATCCCGATGTTGCTGAGGCGCTGAACTAGGGTGTGGTGGCAGACACTGTCGAACGCCGCTGAGAGGTCCAGGAGGATGAGGGCCACTGTTTCGCCATTGTCAGTCAGGGATCTGATGTCATCGGTGGCTGCGATCAGTGCGGTCTCGGTGCTGTGGTTTGCTCGGAAGCCGGACTGCGAGGGGTCGAGGGAACCGTTCTTCTCGAGGAAGGCGGCGAGCTGCCTGTTGACGGTCTTCTCGATGACTTTGGCAGGAAAGGGGAGGAGCGAGATGGGGCGGAAGTTCTTGAGGTCGGTGGGGTCGGCTGTTGGTTTCTTCAGGAGGGCGCTGAGCTCGGCGTGCTTCCAGCTCTTCGGGAAGGTGGCGGTGTTGAAGGAGGCGTTGATGATGTCCTGGAGTTGGGGTGCGATGATGGAGTCGGCCTTGTTGAAGACGTGGTGGGGGCAGGGGTCGGTTGGAGAACCGGAGTGGATGGTGTTCATCGTGCGGGTGGTGTCTTCGGTGCTGACCGGGGTCCAGGCGCAGAGGGTGGTGGTGGGGGGTGTTGGTTCGGTGGTTGGGCGCGTGGTTGCGGCGCCGAAGCTGTTGTGTATGTTGGCGATCTTGCGGTGGAAGAACGATGCGAGAGAGTCGCAGAGGTCTTGTGACGGCGTGATGTCGTTGTTTCCGGCGCCGGGGTTGGAGAGCTCTTTGACGATGCTGAAGAGTTCCTTGCTGTTGTGGGCGTTGTTGTCCAATCTTTCTTTGAATGCTGTCTTCTTGGTGGTGTGGATCAGCTGGTGGTGCTTGCGGGTGGCGTGCTTGAGGGCGGTCAAGTTGTCTGTGGTCTGGTCATGTCGCCAGGCTTTCTCGAGGGTGCGGCAGTTCTTATTGGAGTCCTTGAGTTCGTCGGTGAACCAGGGGACTTTCCTGCTGCCGGGTCTGCTGGGAGGGTTCTTCAGTGGTGTGAGGTCATCGCCGCAGGCGGTCAGCCACTGTGTGAGGTTGCTGGCTGCTTCGTTGGGGTCCGTTGTTCTGGCGGGAGGGTTCTGGCTGAGGGTGGTGGTGAGCTGCTCGGTGGTGATCTTGCTCCAGCTTCGGCGAGGAACCTGTTGCGGTGGTGGTGGGTCGTGGTTCTTCTGAAGCTGAAGTGGACGCAGCTGTGGTCTGTCCAATGGAGTTCGGTGGAGTGGCTGAAGGAGACGTGCTTGCTGGAAGAGAAGATGGGGTCAAGCGTGTGGCCGGCGTAGTGGGTGGGGGTGTTCACCAGTTGCTTGAGTCCGAGGTTGGCGAGGTTGGCCAGCAGAGTGGTGGTGTTGCGGTCCTTGTTGTTCTCCAGGTGGAAGTTGAGGTCCCCTAGGAGGATGTAGTCAGCGGAGGGGAGGGCGTGCGGGCTGATGAAGTCTGCGATGTCTTCGCTAAATTGTGTGCGTGGTCCTGGGGGTCTGTAGATGAGGGTGCCTCTGAGTGTTGTCTTAGGGTCGGTGTGAATCTGGAAGTGGAGGTGCTCGGCGGTGGTGAGGGTGTCGTCTGAGTTGGTCGTGATGCAGATGGTGTTCTTGTGAATGATGGCGATGCCTCCTCCGTTCTGGTTGACGCGGTCCCTCTGGGTGATCTTGTATCCGTCCGGGATGGCTGTGGCGATGTCGGGCGCTGAGGAGGCGTTCATCCAGGTTTCTGTGAGGAAGGCGACGTCTGGTGATGTTGTGTCGAGGAGGTTCCAGAGTTCGACGGTGTGTCTGTGGACGGAGCGGGTGTTGAGCAGGATGCACTTGAGGTGGTTGTTGCAGGTGTTCGGTTTGGCGGGAGCGGTGCAGGTTCGGAGGCAGGTGAACTTGCAGGTTTGGCAGGTGAAAGGTCCGTGGGCACGTTGCGGGGTGGCTTGGTAGCAGGCGGGTTTCCGTCCGGCATTGAGCGCGTTGAGGGTGGCGGTGTCATAGGTCCGTCGTGTGGGCTGGCAGCCACGCGGGCCAGGGGTCTTGGCGCTGGGCGCGGTCCAGGCGCGGACGGGCGCAGACGGGCTTGCCTTTGGCGCGCCTTTGGCGCACAATTGGCGCACCAGCTGCGCGTTCGCACGGGCTCCGTATGAAGCGAAGTGGGAGGGCGGAGCAGCTGGGAGGCGGGAGCGGGGCGGCCAATCGGGAACAGAAGTAAAGAAGGGGGCGGGGCCGCGATGGAGCTGCGGCGGGAAGCGGGTGGGGGCACCAGAGGGATTAGGGGCAGCGAGCACAAGTCAACACAATGAAAACAATGCTGGAAATAACACAGTACAGGTCAAAAACAGTGGGCACAAAAAGCAACAGAGGTCAAGAAACAGGCTAACGGCGCGAGAGCAGCAAGCAGCAGCAAGGGGGCACCGCTGGTGAGCCGTGCGGCGTGGGGGGTGTCCTGAGGTCAGGTCACACTCACCTGCGCCGCGCGGGCTCCATATCAGGCCAAGTGGGAGGGCGGAGCAGCTGGGAGGCATGAGCGGTGCGGCCAATCGGGAACAGAAGGGAAGAAGGGGGCGGGGCCACGATGGAGCTGCGGCGGGAAGTGGGTGGGGGCACCAGAGGGATTAGGGGCAGCGAGCACAAGTCAACACAATGAAAACAATGCTGGAAATAACACAGTACAGGTCAAAAACAGTGGGCACAAAAAGCAACGGAGGTCAAGAAACAGGCTAACGGCGCGAGAGCAGCGAGCAGCAGTGAGGGGGCACCGCTGGCGAGCCGTGCGGCGTGGGGGGTGTCCTGAGGTCAGGTCTCTACTACTTTCTACTATTCTCTACTACTCACTCTCTACTACTCACTCTCTACTACTCACTCTACTACTCGCTACTACTCACTCTCTACTACTCTCTCTCTACAACTCACTCTCCACTACTCTCTACTACTCACTCTCTACTACTCACTCTCTATTACTCTCAACTACTCACTCTCTACTACTCGCTGTCTACTACTCACTCTCTCCTACTCTCTCTCTACAACTCACTCTCTACTACTCTCTACTACTCACTCACTACTACTCACTCTCTACTACTCTCCACTACTCACTCTCTACTACTCGCTGTCTACTACTTACTCTCTACTACTCTAAACTACTCTCTCTACTACTAAATCTCTACTACTCTCTCTACTACTCACTCTCTACTACTCACTCTCTACTACACACTCTCTACTACTGGCTCTCTACTACTCACTCTACTACTCACTCTCTACTACTCCCTACTACTCACTCTCTACTACTCTCTACTACTCACTCTCTACTACTCCACTACTCTCTACTACTCACTCCCTACTACTCACTCTCTACTACTCTACTACTCCCTACTACTCACTCTCTACTACTCTCTACTACTCTCTCTCTAGTACTCACTCTCTACTACTCACTCTCTACTACTCGCTCTCTACTACTCACTCTCTACTACTGTCTCTCTACTACTCTCTCTACTACTCTCTACTACTCACTCTCTACTACTCACTCTCTACTACTCTCTCTGTGCTACTCTCTACTACTCACTCTCTACTACTCTCTCTCTACTACTCACTCTACTACTCACTCTCTACTACTCTCTCCTACTCTCTCTGCTACTCACTCTCTACTACTCCGCTACTCACTCTCTACTACTCACTCTCTACTACTCTCTACTACTCACTCTACTACTCACTCTCTACTACTCTCTACTACTCTCTACTACTCACTCTCTACTACTCTCCACTACTCACTCTCTATTACTCACTCTACTACTCACTCTCTGCTATTCTCTACTACTCTCTACTACTCACTCTCTAGTACTCACTCTACTACTCACTCTCTACTACTCTCTACTACTCACTCTCTACTACTCTCTACTACTCACTCTCTAGTACTCACTCTACTACTCACTCTCTGCTATTCTCTCTACTACTCTCTACTACACTCTAATACTCTTTACTCTCTATTACTCATCCTCTACTCTCTACCTCTCTACTTCTCTCTCTACTACTCTCTACCTCTACCTCCCTACCTCTACACCTCTACCTCTCTACCTCTCTCGACCTCTCTCTACACGCACACATATGCATATATATATATATGCATATATATGCATTTATATATATGTATGTATGTATATATATCTATATATACATACATATATAAACATATATAATCTGCATATCTATATAAATACAAATATAAATGCATGCATATATATACATTTACATATATGCATGCATATGCATGTTATGTACATGAAAGTTTGAAAAACACTAATAAAAGCGAAGCTAAAAAGCCACCTAATTACAAACAGAATTGCTTTAACTTAAACGTGGGCGAGACCCATTGCATTTTCAATGCTTGTTTACTTTGGTTCCAGCAAGAAAGCATTCAGATGTGTCACACATTTTCCATAAATTCTGAATGGCAGCACTCTTGTTGCTCATTAGATCACTGTAGTAAAGCTACTGCTCACCAGGGAAGTCTGCTGCTGGTATTCAAAGTGCATGTTTCAGTCTGCATGTCAGAATTTTTTAATGAAATAGAAGAGGATTTGAGAAGTCAAAATGTACCCTAATTTTTCTTTCTGCAGAACTAATCATAATTTCTATGGCAAAATGAACCCCCTCATTTTGTTCCTTTGTAAATTAAATGTTTTAAGTGTTACCACTTTATTCCAATCAAGATGGCTTCAGGTGAGCCATACTTTTGTCATAAGTAAGACTGTTAGCGCTCAAGTTGTTCGTTAGAACACTCTGGGACATTCTGTCATTGGGTTATACTTGGGCTACATCTGGGTGATATTTGGGCTACATTTGGGCTCTTTTGTCTCTGGTTGCCATCTTGGGAGATTGATTTGTTATGAAGTTTCCTAATTTCCTCATTTACTGCAGTCTCCTCAGTAGGGAATACTTTCAGTTTTTTACTTGGTTCCATCAAGAAGGCATTCAGATGTGTCACACATTTGCCATAAATTCTGAATGTTAGCACTCTAGTTGCTCATTAGATCACTGTAGTAAAGCTACTGCTCACCAGGGAAGTCTGCTGCTGGTATTCAAAGTGAATGTTTCAGTCTGCATGTCAGAATTTTTTCATGACATAGAAGAGGATTTGAGAAGTCAAAATGTGCCCTAATTTTTCTTTCTGCAGCACTAATCATAATTTCTATGGCAAAATGAATCCCCTCATTGTGTTCCTTTGTAAATTAAATGTTTTAAGTGTTACCACTTGTTAGACCTGGCACCTTGGCGTGAGTTTCCCTTCCACTTTTTGATGGTGTGCCTCGATTGTTTTGCTGGTGTTGTCCGCTCAGGGCACTGCGCCACGGCTAATCCGTGCCGCAGTGCAAGTGCTCCCTAAGTAAAGTGTACCTGTAATGGATGTCCATGATTGGTTGATTGGATTCACTGTCAGTCCCCAGTAGAGTGCACCAGGGGTGCCAGGGCTCGTGAATGCCAATGCTGCTGGTGGGCTTGCAGCGCTGGTTGCGCCACCCACAGAAAGCGGCTTTGTAAAATGTGTCTAGGGTCTGCCACCGCAGACCCTGCGTGCAGTCTGGGACTGTCGCGCTGACTGCGCAAGTGCCCCCACTTGCCAGTCCCTAAACCTTCCCTTACCTACATATCAGCCACCCCTCTGGTAGGCCCAAGGGCAGGGTGCATTGAAGGCATAAGGTAGGACATGCCCTGATGTGGGTGGCATGTCTTAGTAGTGAATTACAGCCCTTGTCGTTTTTTCACTATTGAAGGCTACCTGCTCTCCATAGGCCAGAATGGGCTGCCGGGATCACGCCAACGCTGTGACCCCAGTGGACTCAGAGAGCATGGTAGAAGTGTCAAGTTTAGTATGCCTGAACTCAGGATGATAAAATACTTCTTGTAGTCAAGTTTATTTTAATATCCTGGGTTTGTAAATACTACTTTTAGAAAGTTAGTATTTACTGACCTGACCATCTCAGTCCGCCTCTGCTGTGTGTATGTGCTCTGCCTGGCAACAGTAAGGAGCAGGGTTGGGGAATCCCCAGAGACAGGTTGGCTGCCAGGTGGTGGGTAGAGAGATTACACCTGGATGGGTGGGAGGAGTACACCTTGACTCTTGAATAGACCTGTGCTCTGCCACCACAAAGCCGGCGCCACCCCCTGTGGGGCGGCTGATGTCTCTGCCCTGCTGCTGAAAGGAAAGAGCAGAGTCACCATAACAAAGTGCTCCAGAACTGGACTGAGCCAGGCCTAGGCCCCCTGGCGCTAAAGAACAAAAGAATCATGGTATAAAAGTAGGAGCCTGGCTCCTAAGAAATCAGAATCCTGTTTACCACAAAGAACCTCTGCCCGACTAGAAGGAGAAGGAGACGCTGGAGGAGCTGGCCTGCTGCCTGCCTTGCTGAGAAAGGAGAGGAAGAGACTATTGAAAAGACTTTGCTACTTTGTGCTTGAACATTCTCCAAGGGCTTGATCTGAGCTTGCCCCCTGAACTGAACCCCAGGAACAGTGGGTTCTCTGTGCTTCTTGCTCATCCTCCAATTCGAGCCGTGTGTGCATCCCGCTGGAAAAGAGACTGCGCCCCTCATCGCCCCTCCTAGGGCCGTGACACTCAGGAGCTCGCCTGCCGCAACCCCGTGAGAGCCCCGCTCCGTCCGGAGCCGCTCTCTGTCCCCGGGCTAGGCCGCCTGCACCCCTGTCACCGCCTGCCATTGGAGCGCGCTGAACGTGCTATCACCCCATCCGCCGGAAGCCGTCCGACGACTGTGATCTACGCCGGGTCATCCAGCTGCACTGACTGTGCCCTGTGACCCCGCTTCGCTATCCCCGGACATCTCAGGCCGCGCCGCCCCCGCTGTGGAGACCCTCCTGCACCGCCGTGCTAAAGGGTCGCTGGCCGCGCCTGCCTACGTGCCCACACCTGCTGATTGAGGACCCAAGAACACTTCCCAAGCTGAGAGTCGCACCGACCTGTGCCGACTCTCCACATCACGAAAGAAGTTCCAGTATCGGGCTCGGGGCCCGCAACGCCTTATTTCCCCGTTCGCAGGAGCCGATCTCTGTGAGTACTGGAACCACAAGTAACATTTGCAAGAGACTACAAAGTATCCATTTGAAGCTACGAACAAAGAACATTTGCCTGCTTTATAACCTGGTGGCCTAGCGAAAACGTTATTGGTCTTGTGATAAGTCTGCTGAGATATATATACCTATTTTTACATAAAGAAGCGTATTTTTATATATATCCAAGTCTGGTGTCCGTTTCTGGGGGGATTGATGTATTTACTGTGTGTATGGTTGTAAGTGCTTAGCCAACAACGCCTGAGGAATCGCCTTGGCTGCTCACGCCACGCACCTAGAGGGTGAGCGAGGGTCATTCGCGAGGGGTTATCCTGCGCCCTGACGTGGAGGAGAGGGTTCCTGCTTGACACAAGGGCAACCTTGCGCCAACCAGAGATCCCCGACTCTAACATTGGTGGCAGCGGTGGGATTTCGGATTTGCACTTATAATTTGCATACAGTGAATTATTAATCACCAGATAGTGAGAGCAGACCAAATAACGCAGCCACAGGTTGGTAATTGTTGAACTTTGTTGAGACATCTGCCATTACTGCAACCATGCCTGGCTCACACTCCGCTGGGAGAGCACTCTCTGTGATTTCTGGAGTCGATGAGGTGGATTGGGAGAGACTGGAAGGCTACTCGATGGAGCAATTGAAAGGCTACAGTGTAAAATTCCGAGTCCCCCATGCTGGATTCAAGAGGAGAACCCAGTACGCCAAGGCGCTGAGAGCCTGGAGGGAGTCACGAGACCCACGGAATGCGGGGGACATCGTTCCACCCGACAACCTTGAGGAGCCCAGCAGAGTCCGGTCGCCAGAGGAGCTGGCAGACAGGGCAGCAGACAGGGCGCATGCAATGGAGATGGCAAAGTTGGCAGGACAGATGGAAATGGAAAAGCAGAAGTTGGCCCTGGAGGCACACCAACGCCAAATGGATCATGATATCAGATTGAAGGAGTTGGAGCTGAAGGCGAAAAGTTTGGACACCGCTCCTTCTGGTGGCAGCACTCCACCAGCGCAGGTAGAGTCCAAGGTGTACATCCCCAAAGATGTAGTAAAGGAGTATTTCAGAAAGGATGACATAGGGCAGTGGTTTAGGGCCTACGAGGTGGCCATGTCCTCACACCGGGTCCCTGAGAAAGACTGGGGAGCGGGGTTGTGGGGAAGGTTCCTTGCTGAAGGGCGTGACACACTGTTAGATTTACCCTTAGATCTCCAAACCTCATACCCCCATATGAAGGAAGCTTTAATGACCAGGTATGGGTTAACTCCTGAGCTATATAGACAGAGGTTCAGGGAGACCAAGAAGATCCCTGAGAGTACGTATGTGGAATATGTGACCTTTTTCTGCAGAGCGCTGGATGGTTGGGTGAAGGGTAGCAAAGTGAATGATTATCAAGGGCTGCTTGATTTAATTGCATGGGAGCACTTGTCCAGTCAATGTTTTCCTGAGCTACGCCAGCACCTGATTGATAGCAAGCTGTCCAACCCGAGGAAGCTTGCTGAGGAGGCGGACCGCTGGCTCAGCACCAGGGTCCACAAGGGTCAAGTGGGAGACTCCGCCAAAGGTGGGCAGGGTCCCCAGCAGAAGAGTGGGGGGGACAAGGGTAAACAGAAGGGGTTCCAAAAAGGCCCCCAAAGTAATTCCCAAGGGAACCAGCAGAAGGGTTCTCAGCCTCCCCCACCCCCGCAGCAGAACGGGGCCCCGACAGGTAGACCTGTTCCAAAGGGGCCCTTCAATTGTTATAAGTGTGGTGATCCGGGTCACATTGCCTCTGATCCTAAGTGTCGCCTGTTTGGTAAGACCGCACCCACTGGTGCTCCACCCCGGCAAGTAGCTAGTGTTAACTTTGGGGAGGAAGTAGCAGTCCAGGAGGGTGGGGGTCCCGGGCAGATGACCCTAGTCTCGCTAGGAGACAGTGAGATGGTCCCTGTAACCTACCTGCCCTCTAACACTAAGAAATATGGGCAGGTGGTGACCATCAATGGAAAGAAGGTTGAGGCTCTTAGAGATACAGGAGCCAGCGTGACCTCGGTGAGGCAACACCTGGTGTCTCAAGAGCAAATTGTACCCAATGCCTACTGTAGGGTTGTCAATGCTGACAACGTAGAGAGTCGTTGTCCAATGGCTCAAGTTCCCTTTGAGTGGGGGGAGGTCTCTGGTACTCTACAAGTCGCTGTGAGAACTGACATGCCTGTAGATTGTCTGCTAGGGAACGACCTGGAGAGTTCCCCTTGGGAAAAGGTGGAGAAGACCACGCATCTGAGGATGGTGGGTCTACCCGACTGGGCGTGCGTGACCACCCGGTCCATGGCAGCCAGTAGGGGTGTTGAGAGGGTCCTGGAGCCTGAGGGAGAGGTCCAGGAACCGGCCTTAGGGAGAAGGCGCAGGAGGCGCGGGAAACCGGCCCCCGAAGTTCCCACGGCCCAGGAGGAAGTAGACCCTGAGGGGGATGCTCTGGAGCCTACCGGGGAACAGATTGCCGAACTGGGAGACTTGCCTGAGCTGACCCATTGGCAGCAAGAAGGAGGTCCCTCCAGGGAGGAATTCTGCAGGGAGCAGAAAGAATGCCCTTCTCTCGTGGGTATGCGGCAGCAGGCTGCAGACCAGGCCAACGGTGTTCAGGCCAAAACACACTACGTGTACTGGGAGAGTGACCTCCTGTATTCCGAGCCTAAGGCTGCTGAACCTGGGTCAGCCCGTGTGCTGGTGGTACCCCAGAAGTTCAGAACCTTCCTACTGGGGCTGGCTCATGATGTGCCGTTAGCAGGACATTTGGGGATGGACAAGACCTATGACAGGCTTGTCACCCACTTTTACTGGCCCCAAATGCATAAGAATTCCGATTCCTACTGCAGAACCTGTCAGACTTGCCAGGCAAGTGGTAAGAGCGGAGGGAAGCACAAGGCTCCTCTGCAACCTTTCCCTGTGGTCGGTACGCCATTCCAACGAGTGGGTATTGATATTGTGGGGCCTCTGGATCCCAAGACAGCCCTGGGCAACAGGTTCATCCTGGTCTTGGTGGACCATGCCACCCGGTACCCTGAAGCCATCCCTCTGAGGACAGTGACGGCCCCCGTGGTGGGACGGGCACTGATGGGAATTTTCTCCCGAGTGGGATTCCCTCTAGAGGTGGTGAGCGACAGGGGGACCAATTTCATATCCACATATATGAAATCCCTGTGGAAGGAGTGTGGGGTAACTTACAAGTTCACCACTCCTTACCATCCCCAAGGAAATGGGTTGGTTGAGAGATTCAACCGAACCCTCAAAGGCATGATCATGGGCCTGGACGGTCCAATGAGGCGTAAGTGGGACGTCCTCTTGCCATGCCTGCTCTTCGCTTACCGAGAGGTGCCACAGAAGTCTCTAGGATTCAGCCCCTTTGAGCTTCTGTATGGTCACCCGGTAAGAGGACCTCTGAGTTTGGTAAAGGAAGGCTGGGAGCAATCTCCCAGGAAACCTCCCCAGAATGTATATAGTTACATGCTGGCCTTCCGAAACCAGACTCGGCGTTTCAGGCAACTTGCTGAGGCAAATCTGGAAGCCAGCCAGGAGGAGATGAAGCGGTGGTACGACCGGAATGCCACTCTGGTAGAGCTTCAACCTGGACAAAAGGTGTGGGTCTTGGCCCCAGTGGAGCCTTGTGCACTTCAGGATAAGTGGACAGGTCCATTTGAGGTTGTGGAGCGCAAAAGTCCTATCACCTACTTGGTGGACATGCAGTCTCCCAGGAACCCTTTGAGGGTCCTACATGTTAACCGCCTTAAGCCCCACTTAGAGAGGACCGAAGTGGGCATGCTGCTGGCCACTGATGATGGAATGGAAGAGGAGACCGAGCCTCTTCCTGACCTCTTAGTGGCCTCTGAGAAAGATGGGTCAGTGGATGGAGTTAACCTCTCACCCACCCTGACGCCCGAACAACAGGAAGATTGCCGCCACTTGCTGGGACAATTTTCCGACCGATTCTCCCTGGTTCCTGGTGTCACAGATTGGTGCGTCCATGATGTGGACACCGGAGACAGCTTACCTGTGAAGCACAAGGCTTACAGGGTAACTGACAGGGTCAGAGCTTGCATTAAGGAGGAGGTCTCCAAAATGCTTGCGCTAGGGGTGGTTGAGTCCTCCAGCAGTCCTTGGTCCAGCCCCGTGGTCTTGGTCCCAAAGGCTGCTGCGCCGGGAGCCACACCTGAACTCCGGTTCTGTGTGGACTACAGAGGACTCAATTCAGTCACGAAGACTGACGCGCACCCCATCCCCAGAGCTGATGAGCTCATTGATCGGCTGGGGGCTGCCCGGTTCCTCAGTACGTTTGATTTAACGTCTGGGTACTGGCAGATCGCCTTGACCGATGGGGCCAAAGAGAGGTCCGCATTCTCTACACCAGATGGGCACTTCCAGTTCCGAGTCATGCCATTTGGGATGAAGAATGCCCCTGCCACCTTTCAGAGGTTGGTCAACCAGGTACTGGTTGGGCTGGATGCGTTCAGTGCCGCCTACCTGGATGACATCGCAGTGTTCAGTGCCACCTGGCCCGAACACCTGCGCCACCTCTGGGAAGTGTTGATGGCGCTGCGCCGAGCAGGCCTCACGATCAAGGCAAGCAAGTGCCAGATCGGGCAGGGTTCCGTGGTGTACTTGGGACACCAAGTGGGGAGTGGCAAGGTGGCACCCTTGCAACCCAAAATTGAAACCATCCTGGCTTGGGAACCCCCCAAGACGCAGACCGCAGTGAGGGCCTTCCTGGGGCTCACTGGGTACTACAGGAGGTTTGTCAAGGGCTATGGAACGATCGTTGCCCCCTTGACAGAGCTGACTTCGAAGAAGCAGCCCAGGAACGTGATTTGGACTGACACCTGTCAGAAAGCTTTCGACACCCTGAAGACTGCCATGTGCACGGCGCCCGTGCTCTTGGCCCCTGACTTCTCCAGGGAATTCCTAGTACAGACAGACGCTTCAGAGCATGGTGTAGGGGCTGTTCTCTCACAGATAACTGAGGAGGGCTGGGACCAACCCGTAGCCTTCATCAGTAGGAGGTTACTTCCACGGGAAAGTAGGTGGAGTGCAATTGAGCGAGAAGCATTTGCTGTGGTCTGGGCGCTGAAGAAGCTAAGACCCTACTTGTTTGGGTCTCACTTCCGGGTTCAGACGGACCACAGGCCCCTCAGATGGTTGATGCAAATGAGGGGTGAAAACCCGAAACTGTTGAGGTGGTCCATCTCCCTACAGGGTATGGACTTTACGGTGGAACACCGTCCTGGTACAGATCACGCCAACGCTGACGGTCTGTCCAGGTATTTCCGCCTTAGTGACGAGGAACCCCCTGGGCAAGGGTAGTTCTCCCCACATTTCAGCTGGAGGGGACACGTGTTAGACCTGGCACCTTGGCGTGAGTTTCCCTTCCACTTTTTGATGGTGTGCCTCGATTGTTTTGCTGGTGTTGTCCGCTCAGGGCACTGCGCCACGGCTAATCCGTGCCGCAGTGCAAGTGCTCCCTAAGTAAAGTGTACCTGTAATGGATGTCCATGATTGGTTGATTGGATTCACTGTCAGTCCCCAGTAGAGTGCACCAGGGGTGCCAGGGCTCGTGAATGCCAATGCTGCTGGTGGGCTTGCAGCGCTGGTTGCGCCACCCACAGAAAGCGGCTTTGTAAAATGTGTCTAGGGTCTGCCACCGCAGACCCTGCGTGCAGTCTGGGACTGTCGCGCTGACTGCGCAAGTGCCCCCACTTGCCAGTCCCTAAACCTTCCCTTACCTACATATCAGCCACCCCTCTGGTAGGCCCAAGGGCAGGGTGCATTGAAGGCATAAGGTAGGACATGCCCTGATGTGGGTGGCATGTCTTAGTAGTGAATTACAGCCCTTGTCGTTTTTTCACTATTGAAGGCTACCTGCTCTCCATAGGCCAGAATGGGCTGCCGGGATCACGCCAACGCTGTGACCCCAGTGGACTCAGAGAGCATGGTAGAAGTGTCAAGTTTAGTATGCCTGAACTCAGGATGATAAAATACTTCTTGTAGTCAAGTTTATTTTAATATCCTGGGTTTGTAAATACTACTTTTAGAAAGTTAGTATTTACTGACCTGACCATCTCAGTCCGCCTCTGCTGTGTGTATGTGCTCTGCCTGGCAACAGTAAGGAGCAGGGTTGGGGAATCCCCAGAGACAGGTTGGCTGCCAGGTGGTGGGTAGAGAGATTACACCTGGATGGGTGGGAGGAGTACACCTTGACTCTTGAATAGACCTGTGCTCTGCCACCACAAAGCCGGCGCCACCCCCTGTGGGGCGGCTGATGTCTCTGCCCTGCTGCTGAAAGGAAAGAGCAGAGTCACCATAACAAAGTGCTCCAGAACTGGACTGAGCCAGGCCTAGGCCCCCTGGCGCTAAAGAACAAAAGAATCATGGTATAAAAGTAGGAGCCTGGCTCCTAAGAAATCAGAATCCTGTTTACCACAAAGAACCTCTGCCCGACTAGAAGGAGAAGGAGACGCTGGAGGAGCTGGCCTGCTACCTGCCTTGCTGAGAAAGGAGAGGAAGAGACTATTGAAAAGACTTTGCTACTTTGTGCTTGAACATTCTCCAAGGGCTTGATCTGAGCTTGCCCCCTGAACTGAACCCCAGGAACAGTGGGTTCTCTGTGCTTCTTGCTCATCCTCCAATTCGAGCCGTGTGTGCATCCCGCTGGAAAAGAGACTGCGCCCCTCATCGCCCCTCCTAGGGCCGTGACACTCAGGAGCTCGCCTGCCGCAACCCCGTGAGAGCCCCGCTCCGTCCGGAGCCGCTCTCTGTCCCCGGGCTAGGCCGCCTGCACCCCTGTCACCGCCTGCCATTGGAGCGCGCTGAACGTGCTATCACCCCATCCGCCGGAAGCCGTCCGACGACTGTGATCTACGCCGGGTCATCCAGCTGCACTGACTGTGCCCTGTGACCCCGCTTCGCTATCCCCGGACATCTCAGGCCGCGCCGCCCCCGCTGTGGAGACCCTCCTGCACCGCCGTGCTAAAGGGTCGCTGGCCGCGCCTGCCTACGTGCCCACACCTGCTGATTGAGGACCCAAGAACACTTCCCAAGCTGAGAGTCGCACCGACCTGTGCCGACTCTCCACATCACGAAAGAAGTTCCAGTATCGGGCTCGGGGCCCGCAACGCCTTATTTCCCCGTTCGCAGGAGCCGATCTCTGTGAGTACTGGAACCACAAGTAACATTTGCAAGAGACTACAAAGTATCCATTTGAAGCTACGAACAAAGAACATTTGCCTGCTTTATAACCTGGTGGCCTAGCGAAAACGTTATTGGTCTTGTGATAAGTCTGCTGAGATATATATACCTATTTTTACATAAAGAAGCGTATTTTTATATATATCCAAGTCTGGTGTCCGTTTCTGGGGGGATTGATGTATTTACTGTGTGTATGGTTGTAAGTGCTTAGCCAACAACGCCTGAGGAATCGCCTTGGCTGCTCACGCCACGCACCTAGAGGGTGAGCGAGGGTCATTCGCGAGGGGTTATCCTGCGCCCTGACGTGGAGGAGAGGGTTCCTGCTTGACACAAGGGCAACCTTGCGCCAACCAGAGATCCCCGACTCTAACACCACTTTATTCCATTCAAGATGGCTTCAGGTGTGCCATACTTTTGTCATAAGTAAGACTGTTAGCGCTCTAGTTGTTCGTTAGAACACTCTGGGACATTCTGTCATTGGGCTATACTTGGGCTACATCTGGGTGATATTTGGGCTACATTTGGGCTCTTTTGTCTCTGGTGGCCATTTTGGGAGACTTATTTGTTATGATGTTTCCTAATTTCCTCATTTACTACAGTCTCCTCAGTAGGAAATACTTTCAGTTTTTTACTTTGATTCCATCAAGAAGGCATTCAGATGTGTCACAAATTTGCCATAAATTCAGAATGTTAGCACTCTAGTTGCTTATTAGATCACTGTAGTAAAGCTACTGCTCACCAGGGAAGTCTGCTGCTGGTATTGAAAGTGCATGTTTCAGTCTGCATGTCATAATTTTTTAATGAAATAGAAGAGGATTTGAGAAGTCACTCAAAATGTGCCCTAATTTTTCTTTCTGCAGCACTTATCATACTTTCTATGGCAAAATTAACCCCCTCATTTTGTTCCTTTTTAAATTAAATGCTTTAAGAATTACCACTTTATTCCAACCAAGATGGCTTCAGGTGTGCCATACGTTTGTCATAAGTAGGACTGTTAGCGCTCTAGTTGTTCGTTAGAACACTCTGGGACATTCTGTCATTGGGTTATACTTGGGCTACATCTGGGTGATATTTGGGCTACATTTGGGCTCTTTTGTCTCTGGTTGCCATCTTGGGAGATTGATTTGTTATGAAGTTTCCTAATTTCCTCATTTACTGCAGTCTCCTCAGTAGGGAATACTTTCAGTTTTTTACTTGGTTCCATCAAGAAGGCATTCAGATGTGTCACACATTTGCCATAAATTCTGAATGTTAGCACTCTAGTTGCTCATTAGATCACTGTAGTAAAGCTACTGCTCACCAGGGAAGTCTGCTACTGGTATTCAAAGTGAATGTTTCAGTCTGCATGTCAGAATTTTTTTATGACATAGAAGAGGATTTGAGAAGTCAAAATGTGCCCTAATTTTTCTTTCTGCAGCACTAATCATAATTTCTATGGCAAAATGAATCCCCTCATTGTGTTCCTTTGTAAATTAAATGTTTTAAGTGTTACCACTTTATTCCATTCAAGATGGCTTCAGGTGTGCCATACTTTTGTCATAAGTAAGACTGTTAGCGCTCTAGTTGTTCGTTAGAACACTCTGGGACATTCTGTCATTGGGCTATACTTGGGCTACATCTGGGTGATATTTGGGCTACATTTGGGCTCTTTTGTCTCTGGCGGCCATTTTGGGAGACTTATTTGTTATGATGTTTCCTAATTTCCTCATTTACTACAGTCTCCTCAGTAGGAAATACTTTCAGTTTTTTACTTTGATTCCATCAAGAAGGCATTCAGATGTGTCACAAATTTGCCATAAATTCAGAATGTTAGCACTCTAGTTGCTTATTAGATCACTGTAGTAAAGCTACTGCTCACCAGGGAAGTCTGCTGCTGGTATTGAAAGTGCATGTTTCAGTCTGCATGTCATAATTTTTTAATGAAATAGAAGAGGATTTGAGAAGTCACTCAAAATGTGCCCTAATTTTTCTTTCTGCAGCACTTATCATACTTTCTATGGCAAAATTAACCCCCTCATTTTGTTCCTTTTTAAATTAAATGCTTTAAGAATTACCACTTTATTCCAACCAAGATGGTTTCAGGTGTGCCATACGTTTGTCATAAGTAGGACTGTTAGCGCTCTAGTTGTTCTTTAGAACACTCTGGGAAGCTGCAGTAGGACACAAAGGAATCAACTGACAGTCTCTGCCCTTGTTGGATGTACATGTTTTACTGAGAATGTCAGACTTCATTCTCACATGACTGAGAAAGATAATGTGAATTTACAGAAAATATGCTCTCAGTTAGCTTATAGATCACCTTCCAAACCTCTGTGGGAAAAGCATGAGAAAATAGTTTTCTCTCAAACATGATTCATGATATCACAGCAGAAGGCTTTTTCACATGGTAAAATCACCTTAGAACACACCACAATTCCTAAAATGAGTACGGTACCATCAACACATGATTTATAATGTAACTAAAGTCTTAAAACCTTCTATTAACTGCAATGCTTTTTAATGAGGTGATATCATGTATATTGGTCCCAAGATGGCTGCCAACACTTCTTGGATGAAGTGCTGACAGCCAATCAGATCTCACGATGAGATGTGTGGTTAGGCTCCGCCCAGATATATATGTGATTTTACTTTTGATTTTCTCAGGAACTACTGAACGGATTTACACCATTTAAGTAAAAGGCACATGCCTGACCTGAGGACTACCTCTTTGCCAAATTTCAAGTAATTCTGTTCATCCGTTCGGGCTGTACCTTCGACTAAAGGTCCTATAAGAAAATGCATGGGGAAATTGCGTTTTGGGACCCCCCGTTTTTCTCAGCCCCCGCTTGACGAATCACCCCGAGACTTTCAGGGTACGAGCTGAGCGGAGCGTCCCATTCGTTTTGAAAATTTCACGAAGATAAGTCAACCGGCGCCAAAGTTATTCAAAATAGAATTTTCAGATTTCCTATGGGAACTCGGTCCTAACTATAACTATGTACTGGCGACCGCCAGTAGATAATATATATATATATTATTCAATGCAAAAATCCAGTATGCTCTCAGTAAAGTAAGACAGAGTCCCAGAAGTAGTGAATGGTCTAGTGATTTATTTCACACAACGCGTTTCGGCACGCTGCCTTGTTCACGTATATATATATATATATATATATATATATATATATATATATATATATATATATATATATTATCTACTGGCGGTCGCCAGTAGATAGTTATAGTTAGAACCGAGTTTCCATAGGAAATCTCAAAATTCTATTTTGAATAACTTTGGCGCCGATTGACGAATCCTCGCGAAATTTTCAAAACTAATGGGGCGCGCCGCTCCGCTCCTACCCTGAAAGTCTCGGGGTGATTCGTCAAGCGGGGGCTGAGAAAAAGGGGGGTACCAAAACGCGTTTTCCCCATGGATTTTTCCATAGGGACTTTAGTCGCAGCTACAGCCCGAACGGCTGAACAGAATTACGTGAAATTTGGCAGAGAGGTAGCCATAAGGTCCATGAAGTGCTTTTTGCAGGTTTGGTGTAAATCTGCTCAGTATTTCCAGAGAAAATAGCATTTAAATCAATATATATATCTGTACGCGCGCAGCGTGCGCGCTGGGTGCGCGCACCTTGCCGTGCGCGAGCGCAATTCTGATTGGTTGTTAGATCTTAGTAAACATTCGAATCGGTCGAAACCAGGAAGTGTCGGCCGCCATTTTGTCTCTCGCACTCTGAGGGGGTGAAAAACAAATGTTGAGAACGTGAAAAGGGGGCAGGGTGGACAGTTCCTGACCCCCTAGCCGTGGTCAGGGGGTCCCAGAAGGACCGCCAAGGGCAAACATTTTTTTTATTTTTTTTTCGAAAAATCGCCGAGTGCGCGCACCTTGTGCGCACCACCCAAACAGAAAAAATTCTGCGAAGTTCGCGCAACGTGCGCGCACTCCATGATTTTTCCCCCAAAAAAAATGTATTTGGCCCTTGGGGGCGAAGCGCTCCGTGCCCACCGCGCGTGCACGGCACTAACTGCGGAAGCGCACCGTGTGCGCACAGCACAAACTGCGTAAAGTGGGCGCACGGTGCGCGTAGCGCACCCTGTGCCCACCGCGCGCGCACCGTGCGCAAAGCGCACCGTGCGCGCGCCGAGAAAAAGTTTTGTTTAAAAAAATATATTCATAAATACATAACTTAGCATTTAAAAAACCGTACAAATTCACTGAAAAAACCATAGATTTCACACACGTTATAGTTAGGAATTAGCATTTAAAAAACCTTGCAAATTCACTTAAAAAACCATAGGTTTCACACATGTTATAGTTAGCTGGGCATTTCCCTCGTAAAAAACCAATGAAATTCCCCGTTATAGTTAGTGCAGGCAACTATAACTCACGCGACCGCAATCCGCTGCTGATGACGTCAGATATTACATCACTGATGACATATGTGTCTTTCTGAAAAAAAAAAAAATGAAATATATGTATAGCTAAAGATGAATGGAAGAAGACATGGGTAAATAAGTGTCGAAATACAGTGATGTAATATCTGACGTCATCAGCAGCGGATTGCGGTCGCGTGAGTTATAGTTGCCTGCACTAACTATAACGGGGAATTTCATTGTTTTTTTACGAGGGAAATGTCCAGCTAACTATAACATGTGTGAAACCTATGGTTTTTTAAGTGAATATATATAAATACATATATATATATACAATTTAGCCCTCATATGACATTTAACTTTCCACAGCACGTGCTTTAGAGGGGAAGCACAGGCAGTTTAAAACTGTTAAAAAGTAGTAAAGTGTGCAGAGTTCTGAAGCCAGTAACCTCAGACAGGTAAAATTGGGGTAGAATGACAAAAATGTTCTCATTTCTTACAGGAAGTAGTAATCATGATGGGTCTCTGGGTTGCACATGGTCTAATTGTCTGTTGGAAATGCAAACTCAGATGATAAGTGGTGGAGACTTCAATTGAGTTGCTGACACCGAGGTAATAGATCCTACCTTACTCTCCTTGGGCCTTGAGCACAAAAAAATCACGTGGGTTCAGGGCCTGGCACAGCGACTGCAACCTGTGAGACTCCTGGAGAGATACTCATCAGAATGGCAGGGAATGGTCCTACCTCTCAGCCCTGCATAACTTCAACACTAGGCTCGGCCATTTTTAGGGCTCCTGGTTTTATGGTATTTTTTTCTTTTACATTTCTGCCTGTATTTATCCATATTTATTTGTTGCTAATTTTATCTGTATTTATCCATATTTATTTTGGGGTTTGTTGAAAAATGAAGCTGAAAAAAGTACATTTCCGCATTTATTTAACTGATAAATATGCACTCATGCTTGAATACCTACTAGGCTTCAATGCTGTAAACACCGGCTGAAGATAAATCAATGCACTTATAAAAAAATATGCAAATTTCAGTATAAACATGTGCATATCTACTGCTGTTAAAGCCTCTTTACTAAAAGTCCTTTTTTTTAGTCCCCTTACCTATGAATCCACACAGCTATTGACCTGGCAGTCATGGTAGACAGTATTTAGAATTACTCAAAAAGCAACCCAATTTCCGTTTTTGTTCTACATTTAAGAATAAATACAAACAAGAATTTTTTTTTTATCTGTCTGTATTTATCTGTAAAAATCTGTAAAAACGGAAAACAGGGAGCCTTAGCCATTTTTGACATAAAACCATATAGCTGGAATGACTATTATTATAGATTATTTCTGCAACAGGACATTCAACCACTCCGTTCTATTCTGCACGCTGAACTGGGGCAAGACACTAGGAGAACCTGGAGGTTGCAACCAGATGCCTTTGTGGACCTTCTATTGTATTCCGCTTTAGGTGTCCGTATATAGGTTTTCCTGATACATGTCCTTATATAGGCACAATTCGCATTGCCCTTATATAGGCATAAGATCCCAGTCCTTATTTAGGCATTAGCCATGCTAGACAATACAGGCATGTCACCTACATCCGTCCACCTCAACGTCACAACAAGTTCTTAGAAACTAGACCCTTAAGCTCTTGGGAGTTCCCCTAGCACAGGATTATTGATTTCTCCAAGAACTCATTTATTATGCATGAACCACTATTCTTTAAGGGTTCATTCCTGACGTCTTCTTCTGCCCGACTTTACATCAATGCTAAGATTCCAAGGCACCTACCGGGTATAAATATAGCTTCCCTTGGCCAAGCAAGTAGGAGGAGACCTCGACTTTAGAATAGCCCGTGTCCCGGCTTGACGCACTGACAAGAGACGCTGTCATCCCTGCTCGCAGAGAATCCATCTTCCAGTGTTCTGACTCCCTTTGCGGGGTGTTAGAGTTCGAGACCGGAAAGATATTCCCACCTCTCTCATTCTCAAGGTATGGAGCTGACTAGAACCTAGAGGGACTCTTGGCATATCAGATTTAGCATACCAGACTATAGCATACCATACTATAACCTACCATACTATAGAATACATCACCTACTTCTTACCTTGTACTACACTTAGGTTAGGTACACTGGGGTAGAACTAGTTAGAGAAGCATCTCATGAGTACTCGCATTTTTAGCTTATGTTATTTATGTATATGAATATATGTGTCATAGCTAAAAGGTAATGCTAGTGCAGTATTATTTCTTCCTACTGCTTACGCTGTACCTAATATATCTCACATACTGTCTTGTGATTGTAACAGCTCATATCTCTTACACGAGAAACAAGACTATTCAATAAATCCTTTTATTGAAATGCCCATCAATTCTTCTTGTGTAACTTTGAAGAAACTAAGCATGTGCGATTAGCTGAGTAAAACTGTTATCTATTGTTTCCACGATTCTGAGAGTGGTCCAATTCTAAAGGGAAACAAAGTTGTCATGTTTATGCGGTTGCCAGAAACGAATCCCTTCTTGTTTACAAGGAGTTTCTAGTGGCCTCTGACTTAGCTGGTACAAATTAATTAAGTTTAATATACTTGATAGGGGCATACTGAACTCAGTCCTATGCCAAATCTATAGGGTATATTATTCCAATGCGCAGAGCCTATTAGGGAAATAGGAACTACACTACATGGCGCCCAACGTTTGGTAAGGCACTAATTTAACGGTAGATACTGAGTAACTCAGTTGTGCTTTTCTCAGAGACCCCTACTCACATACTCCATAAGACGTCTGGAGCGGGTAGGGTTAAGTATCCGCCAATCCTGAATAGGACCAAAATTCTATATATTAGCTGTTTGGTTTGTTCAACGTTGAAGGATACAGTGTTCCAAAATATTGTGCACCTTATCTTTGTTTCCTTGAAACTTGTTCTACATTTTTCAAAAACAATGTCCCTGAACGGGGATACTAACACTGAGAACAGTGTAGCTGCGGCTTTTAATTTTACAGGTTTAAATGAAACCGATGAGGGTGTTATAAACATACCTCCAAACTTAAGGAGTGCCATCACTCTAAAACTTATACAACAAGGCCTAACACCAAGAGGTGGTAGAGCAGTTTTCGTGATAGAGGCACACAAATCCTTTCAGACAGAGGTATTCTATTCATGGATCGTATTCCCAGAATCAAATCCAGTAACAAAAGTATTTCACTTCTATAAAGAAGATGAACCACCTGCGGAATATATTCCGTTCGAGGATATTGAAATTCCACTTGCATACTCTCTGGTTTAAAGGTGCCCTAAAACAGCACAAAAACATTACCAGGCTCGGTCTACTGGGTAGACCAGGAGCAACATGGCCGATTTTATCAGGCTACACACCTCATCCTGATATCGAAGAAATGTCAGATGAAGAATTACTTACTCAACTACAAGAGTTAATGAAAATATCCAGACAATTAGTCCAATATGTCATGCAGACTTTCACAGTCCAACCACCAATAACCATTCCAAATCAAACCCCTCAACAAGGGTATACACTAAAAATTACTCCACAGACTTTACACGCAGTCATGGGTAAAATGCCCACAAAACGTGAACAAATTCCGTTCTGGATAGCTCAAAAAATTACTCAAATCGAAGCAGTATTTCCAAATACTAGCCCTTATGAGAAACACAGAATCCTAACAATCTGTTTACCAATGGGGATCCCACCACAACTGGAAGACTGCACCACTTGGGGCACATTCTTTGCTGCCATCTATACTAAAACACATGGTGTTCCGTCAATTGCAGTAGTACCAGATGTCCTGAAACAAATTCAAAATGAATATGGGGCAGAGCCTGCTCTGAATTTAGGTATGAATTACTGAAAAACTTCAACCAGGTCTCAACAATAATATTATCTAATATTAAAGGGGAGGCAGCATCAGTGGTGACCCGCCAACGCTTAAGGGAATTTGATGTAACAGAACATCAACATGAGCTACCCAGAATAATAGAAAAATCTTATGCAGAAATAGGAGGAGACAGTTTGGGTGGAAAACCTTTGAAGCCAAAACTGTCTGAAGGTCCTGAGAAGGACTCTAATATTCAAAATCCTACATCTTCTAAAAAGAAGTGGGAAACTAATAAACAAAATCAAAAAGAGACACAATCTCAATCCTGAGGTAGGTCTCCTCAAAAGGAGCCCTCTGAAAGGAGGTATAACCTCAGGAATACGGATAATTTAAGAAAACCTGACAGGTATCAAGATACTGATACACGTTCCTCTTGTACCTTTCAGATATCGTCACAGACATCAGAAGAAGAGGACGGTCAGATCACAAAGAAGAACGTTTGAAGTCCAAAGACGATCAACACGTTCAGAAAAATAAAACCAAACCTCAATTCACAAAAAAAGAAGGTAGCAGGTCTGAAGATCAGACATGCCGAGAATACTGAGAACACAGCTCAAGAACGGAGAATGGGCTCAAACAATGCTGGACAGTGCAGCAGAAGTAACAATAGCTTGCCAGAACCTGAAGGAACTTCTGGAGATAGTGGACTTGAATGAGTACATCACAGTAGAGACTGTAGACACCAGGGATAGTACTCCACAAAAGTTATATGAGATAACACTCCGGGTGGAAGGAGACATACCAAGAAAAGTGAAAGCATTCTTTTGGGAGAAGGGCTTATGATATACTTCTAGCAGAACAGGACTGGCCACCAAAATTTGTCAGGGAGGACATCATTATGCCAGCCTTTTCCAACCACATTCCAATTCCCCTAAAATGTACTTATGCCAGGAAATGGGCAGTTGCCCAGGCCCCAGCACTATACAAAAATCATGTAGGATGGGATGAGGACCCACCTCACCACAAAATACAGCTAAAAGATCAACCTACTGCACAAAGGCAGTACCCAATAAAGCAAGAAGCTAAAAAACAGGTCAGGGAGATCTTAGATAAACTTGAATACTAAGGGGTGATTGAAACATGCACCTCCTCAATGAACAATCCTTTGTTTCCTGTATCCAAACCAGACAATACATATCATCTAGTTTTGGATTACAGACACTTGAACACTTATTCCAAAACATTTTCAGTGCAAAATGCACATAGTACAGCATTAATGAATAACATTGTAAGTAAAAAATATAAAACCACATTGGACATTTCAAATGGTTTCTTTTGTCAAAACATAGCACCTGAAAGCAGGTACTTAACAGCTTTCTCAATAATGGGGACCCAACGTCAAGGGTTCAAACACAGACCGGGGCTATTCACAGCAAGGGTAACAGAGTTACTACAAATTTATGATAACGAGGCATTGTCATATGTCGATGACATCTATCTAACAGACGATGACCTAGATAGGCACTTGAACAGGGTGAATACCATTATACTGGGCTTCGCCTCTGAGGGCTATAAATTCAACTTTAAAATTCAGAATTGCCCATTGCAATGTCTTTTTCCCAGGATATGAGCTTTTAAATGAAGGCAAGAGCCTAGCAGCTAACTTTTTAGAAAAGTGTGCGCTGCTCCAACCTCCCAAAAAGCTGAAAAATGTACAATCCATCTTGGGTTTTCAAACTTTTGCAAGAACTTACATTCTAAATTAAGCAGAAAGGGTTAAACCTTTCTACGAATTATTCAAACCTGATTTTTCAACAAAACATTGGACACAGGAACACACAGACATCCTGCGTTCACTCCAAGCTAACATGTTAGCAACAAATCACTTACAAACACGCCTAAATAAACGCAATTTAGTGATCCGACTAATTTCGGGTCAATGCGGATTCACCTATTTAACATTTAGTGAGGGTGAAAAAGTACCAATAGCATACAAATCAGATTTGAACACACAAGCAGAAATGCGCTTCACTTCAACAGCAAAAATACTAACAGCAGTTCAAACCGCTGTAGCAAAAGAAAGAGCATTAGCTCAGGGGAAATTCATTGTTGTCGTGATTCCAGTACCAGCCTTAGAGGCGGTTACAAAGCGAGCATTCCAAATGCAAAAGCTTTACATCCTAGATGGATACAATGGGTTAATTCTCTTGCTGCAACAGATGTTGAATATGTTTTTGATCCTGATTTAAAAGCACAAGCGTTCCTGCTATATGAACATGAATGTCCTCTGCCCACTGAAATTCTGCCTCTTCATCAGTACGAAATTATAATTTATACTGACGGATCAGCACAACCTGCTACCGAGAGTAAGCAAGCTTACAGTGCAGCGTGCGCAATCGTTAAAGGTCGCATGCGCGATGGTAACTTCCGACCAATGGTCACTAAAACTCAATCTCTAGAAGATTGTCCAGCTCAGCAAGCTGAGCTACAAGCATTCAAACTGGCACTTGAAAGTACAGATCACGAATTCCCCACACTTATAGTGTGCGATTCCTTTTACTGTGTTCAGTCATATGATGAATATTTACAGAATTGGCTTCAAAACGGATTCAAAGATGCAAAAGGTGGCACACTAAAGCATAAAACGCTTTGGGAACAAGTAGTTCAGATGAGAAACGAACTACCAAAAGCTCACGTGATACACACGCTGAGTCATCAACGTGATGGTGTTCATGTTACAGGGAATTCATTGGCTGATGAAGCCGCAAAGGGGTCTGTACAAACGGCTTCCGTAGCTGCGATCACTCATTCAAAAACGAGAATAGACAGTGAAATATTGTTGGCTGTCAATGCTTCGAGCAAAGGCAGTGGTGCAGCGTTACCAAAGAAATTTCCACTCAAGTACTCATATGTATTTGATACGAACAACGTTCCTTTTGCTCGAATCCCTGGAGTGGGGGATAGGGTAATTCCAAACATGGAACGTAGAGCAGCTTTGATTTATGAAGCACATCTTGGGGAGGGTCTGTCACATCAGGGGATCTCTAAAACAATATTAACATTAAAAGAGATGTACTGGTGGCCTGGAATAAATACACTGATTCGCATCTTCATCAATGACTGCAGATACTGAAATAGACAGCGTAGTGCAGAACACCATCAGACACCAGACTACGAAGTAGCCTGCCCAGTGCTGACATCATTGTTAGACAGCATTAGACTATCTACGCGTAGGCTTCCTTTATGACAAATGCATTCCCACAAACACTAAGTCAAGGTTCCTATGGATGTGGCCTCAGCGCTCGGCTGACGCTCGAACTGTTATAAAAGATTTGTGAGTCTTTATCAGCACATACGCAATTGGCACACTACATTCTGACCAGTGCTCTGTGTTTAGCTCTCAGGCTTACGAAGAAGCCATGGCCAGTTTGGGCGTAGCATTGCGGTACTCCTCTCCATTTCATCCCGAGGGAAATTCTGTAGTGGAAAGGAAAAACTGGGACATTAAGCAGTCTATAACAGCAAGAGTATTAGGTTCGGGTGATGGGTGGGTCAAACATCTTTATGGGGTCCAACGCTCAATAAATAATTTGCCAAGAAGTTCTCTGGGGGGGGGTCACTCCATATGAGGTCCTATCTGGGACAAGAATGCGGGTTCCTGATCTCGAATGTAAAGGCACAGTGGTGGAAAATAAACCCTTTGATATCAAAGATCGTTTGGCTGTTTTACAGGATCTAAATGAACTAAGATCGAAACAAAGCAATGTGTTCCTGAAGCCAACAAGCACTGGGGAAAAACTGGCAGTCCCAGCAAGGCCTGTCTGGATCCCATAAGTTGGGGATCTGGTCAGAGAGAAGATTGCGGACAAAAAGTTATTTGGACCTTCTTACAGACAACCATTACCTGTCCTAGCCGTCCACGGAACAGGAACAGTACTTCTGCCGCCCCTTGCTGGAAAAAAGGAGAAAAGATTTGTGTCAATCAACCTCATCAAACCACACTATGTGGCCGATACTAAATAGTAGGCCTCATGGACTCCAACCTAGTAGCAGACGCCCTCCTCTCGCTACTATCCATGAGGTTCAGACTGAAAGACTGGTAACCGTTGAGAACTCAGCAGTAAGAGATGAAGGACTAAGCAACAATGCTATGGAACTCATCCCTTTTGAAACTCAAGTAACAGTTTGTCCAGATACACCTGTCTACACAAACGTAACACGTGATCAACTGGTTCCAGCGATTTCGACGAATCCTGATGCAATTCCAACAATTGACCGAACTGCTTCTGGCTACTTCATTAACTTTGAAACGTTTTCTGAGGATCCAAGAGAACCTGAAATGACGCCAGCCCTAAAAACTTTCAAACAACAAATACAAGAATTTGTTTGTTTTTTGAAAGACACTTATCTGGTTTCACCATGGATTGAAGTATGGATTATTTCTGGAATATTTTTCTTTCTGCTTTGGCTAGCTTTGATAATGACACTTAGCGTGCTAATGAATGGCAGATACATTCGTATGGATACTAAAAGAAAAAATGTGAACTTACTTTTAAAACCACACCAATCTATCCATCGTGAAGCAAGAGACTTGTCAGCAGTGAACATCACAGGCATTCCTATACAGGATGGTATAGTTTGGGACAAAACCGATTCAACATATTCGCCCCGACGGAACTTCTGAAGATTCCACATTTATTTAAAGTTTCATTAAGTGACTTTATTACCTCCAGTACCTATTCTGATGATTGGGACCTTGAGACTGTTAATAACATGATGTCTGATCTAGAAAGGTCTGCTGTGTTCTCTAACAATGAAAACTTAGAGGGTTCATCAGACTACGAACAGCTTTATTGTTACAACCACTATGGTCATCATTTCTTGCATAAATCTGCAACACCTAGAAATGTGTTTATGTTTAACCAAAGGGAACATTGTCTTACACCACCAAAGGGTAGTTCAAAAATGTTTGCAAATAAGTTTCCATATTTTTCAGGGCACAATACATCTAATCTAGAAACATTCTTCTATAGAAACGTAAACAAAACAGGACAGAAAAATATGTTAACAAATACAAAACAGATTTATTCTGCAGCCTTTATTGCCCAACTGTCTAGACAAGGATTTGACTTTTGGAAAGGCACAATCGACACAAAATCTGTCTGGGGTTCTAAAGATTGGCAAGTGCAGGGGATAGAAGCTTTGTTTAGAGCCTGCATCATCCCACAGCAAATAATGTTTTTGAATGACACTGTGCAACAAATGTCTTGCCTTGGATTAGCCACGATCAAAGACATGAACACACCTTCTGTACCAACACCTGCAAGTAATAGCACTATACAGGGAGAAGTCACAGTAAATACAATACTACAAACCAACAGATCAGATCCTGTTTGGGAAAAATGGTTGCTCTGGCCCACATACACAAACATCTGTCAAGAAAGATTCCTGAATAGAATACAGGGCTTCACTATCCATAGGCCAGACCCATGTTATGTTCAACGACAGCATCCGGGGGTAGTAACAACATAAAATGTAGGAAAATTGTGCCTCGACTGGCTACCAAAATCTACACTCGAGGATGTGAAACAACACTTATCTTTACTTAAAGAAGACGCAGACCTTAGAGATTTCTTGCTAGGACCAAGAAAACCGCATCAAAAACATTTCATATATGCCGGCATTTATGCTGCTTATAATGAAATATGAAGGTTTCACAGGCAGAGGCCGCAGAAAGAATACGTGAGCTTGATCGTATTAACTTAGAGAAATCTCTCACTATAGTCGACAATGGGTTAATAACTTTGTTCTCCAGAATATATTCACTGGACAAGATTTAGCTATGTTACAACAAGGCCAATCTCAGTTACGTTCTATTATGTTATTAGGCTGGACGCTGCAATCCTTGCGTGCAGGCTATGTGCCATGGCGTTTTATCAGCACGTCGTCTCTGTTTTCCGAATACAATCTCATGGATAAACAGGTCAAACTGGCTCAAAGGGGAGCAAAGTATACAGTGGTGAGCGTTGAAAAACTGGAAAAAATACCATTTACGGTAGCAGAAAAGCCAGCTACAGAATGGCTTATCCATGGCGAAATAACTCTGCCTGTCACTACTTTTCATTTTCAGTATTGCCTCAAACAAATGCAAACAGGCAAATATGAAAGGTTGGGTAAAGAATACATTAAGAGATCCTGGGTTTTACCTTACAAATACAGATGTTGGAGTCGGGGTCGTGAAGTGTTTCTAAGCGGTACGCACTGTGAAAATGCACTGAGCGGATCTCTCATATGTCAGGACATTTCTTTACACTGGGCTTGCAATGGTTCTGTGGCAAACGTGTCCTGCCACCTGCAGGGTACACCAGCTGCTGTGATTTTTCCAGGCTTTGGCCAACTTTCTAACGGGAGTTACCTCATGTTGAATGATCAAAGTTGCTGTGGCATGTTGCCAGGAATCCCATATTTGGTAACGGTTAGCTCCAGGGTTACTTGTTGTATGCAAGTATTGTTCCCCCAAATAGACACAGTCAGGGAGTCACCTCTGTGGCCTTCATTGAATGTTTCTTTTATACATTTTGATACTTTAAGCAGAATAAAAGCCATGCTTTTGCAACAAACCGTGCCTTTGACCTCGGCCAAATAAACCTAAGATCTACAAATTGCAAGGACTTCGGCTGAGATACAGGCTCTAATTCGTACAAACTGCCCTATACATTTCGTAGAAATGATGGGACGTATCTTAAACATGTCTGATACGAGCAGGGTTGTACATGTATTTAAGACCATATGTTCGGGGCTGTTAACACCTTTTCAGGCGGTCCTCGGAATCATTCCAAACTTCGTGCATTCGGTGTTTGGTGGTCTGCCATTAGTTCTAGCGCTCCTTTAAGGAATACTGTTTATATTGCTACTGCTATGCTATGGTAAGCCTATCCACCGGCGTCACTCCCAGCAACTTGGAGAAAGCTATCCGAGAACGGAAGTGCCGTGAGCGCCTAGTGCAACGTTTGGGCATACCTCGTCTACGGGAACTTAATACAACATGGTTTCTGTCATTTAGACCAATCTGGCAAGATTGCTTCTTACCTGTTCTTCGCTGCCTGCTTTGCAGTGAAGAATAATTGCTAGACATATGTTTAACACTCCCATCAATCATGCCAACCGATATCGATACTCTGCGTGCTCCGATAACGGCCCATGCTCTGTGTTGTCCCCAGAGGCTACCAATATTGATGACGGCATTCGTTGAGATCTCACCTACACTTCCTGCTGCTGCTGAGGTAAGAGATGGATCAACAGGCACAAGGGTAACAACAGACGCGAACATTGCTGCGGCATCCCATGCTGAAGGCGATGCTTCACATCTCTGTGCAGTTAACCTTCTAAACAATGTGTTCCAACTGTCACCCACATCAGTAGACGATCTTTTGTCTACAAGAGCTGGTGATTTCATGTTTTCTTCAGACCCATACACTGACTTTGATTCGGCTCACAGTGTACCAGGAAAGCAATGAATTTGGCCTCCATATTTTCATAACAGAACAGATCTTGGAACTCTTCCTAAAATTGACTTTTTTCTAAATTTGAAAACATATGGCAAATCAATCTGCTTACAGTAGAACTATTCATATAGAACGGACTTCTTTAAATACTTCCAGGGACACATTGTCACCTAATTTACCACAATTTCATTTAGTACCATGTTATGAAATGGCTTTGATTTTCAGAATACTTGTCGACCATTTCTTCATATGTATATATTTCTATTCATTCCTATTGAATTTATGTCCGATTTATGCTTAGAATGAAAAACTGCTTTAAAATGTACAGTACCTTTGCATTACATGTTTAGCAACAGTTTTTTTTAAACTTCTTTTAGTATGCTTTTACAAATGTTTTTAGCAACATGTGGTACTCAGTTTAATGTTTAGCATTTTATGTTTAGCATTTAGTATTATCGCTCATTCGAAAGTGGAGTGGGTGTTGTATTCCGCTTTAGGTGTCCGCATATAGGTTTTCCTGATACATGTCCTTATATAGGCATAATTCGCATTGCCCTTATATAGGCATAAGATCCCAGTCCTTATTTAGGCATTAGCCATGCTATCCAATACAGGCATGTCACCTACATCCGTCCACCCCAACGTCACAACGAGTTCTTAGAAACCAGACCCTTAAGCTCTTGGGAGTTCCCCTAGCCAAGGATTATTGATTTATCCAAGAACTCATTTATTATGCATGAACCGCTATTCCTTAAGGGTTCATTCATGACGTCTTCCTCTGCCCGACTTTACAACTTTACATCAATGCTAACATTCCAAGGCACCTACCGGGTATATATACCTTCCCTTGCCCAAGCAAGTAGGAGGAGACCTCGACTTTAGAATAGCCCGTGTCCCGGCTTGACGCACTGACAAGAGACGCTGTCATCCCTGCTCGCAGAGAATCCAGCTTCCAGTGTTCTGACTCCCTTTGCGGGGTGTTAGAGTTCGAGACCCGGAAAGATATTCCCACCTCTCTCATTCTCAAGGTATGGAGCTGACTAGAACCTAGAGGGACTCTTGGCATTTCAGATTTAGCATACCGGACTATAGCATAACATACTATAGCCTACCATACTATAGAATACATCACCTACTTTTTACCTTGTACTACACTTAGGTTAGGTACACTGGGGTAGAACTAGTTAGAGAAGCATCTCATGAGTACTCACATTTTTAATTTATGTTATTTATGTATATGAATATATGTGTCATAGCTAAAAGATAATGCAAGCGCAGTATTATTTCTTTCTACTGCTTACACTGTACATAATATAACTCGCATACTGTCTTGTGATTGTAACAGCTCATATGTCTTACACGAGAAACAAGACTGTTCAATAAATCCTTTTATTGAAACGCCCATCTATTCTTTCTGTGTAACTCTGAAGAAACTAAGCATGCACGATTAGCTGAGTGAAATTGTTTTCTGTTGTTTCCACGATTCTGAGAGTGTTCCGATTCTAAAGGGAAACAAAGTTGTCATGTTTATGCGGTTGCCAGAAACGAATCCCTTCTTTTTTAAAAGGAGTTCCTAGTGGCCTCTGAGTTAGCTGGTACAAATTAATTAAGTTTAATATACTTGATAGGGGCATACTGACCTCAGTCCTATGCCAAATCTATAGGGTATATTATTCCAATGCGCAGAGCCTATTAGGGAAATAGGAACTACACTTTTTACATTTCCGCCTGTATTATCCATATTTATTTTTTGCTGATTTTATCTGTATTTATCCATATTTATTTTGAGGTTTGTGGAAAAATGAAGCTGAAATTAGTATATTTCCGCATTTATTTAACTGATAAATATGCACTCATGCTTTAATACCTACTAGGCTTCAATGCTGTAAACACCGGCTGAAGATAAATCAATGCACTTATAAGAAAATATGCAGATTTCAGTTTCAACCATGTGCAAATCTACTGCTGTTAAAGCCTCTTTATTAAAAGTCCTTTTTTTTTTAGCCCCCTTACCTATGAATCCACACGGCGGATGTATGACGTTACAACGCACACTTTTACAACGCATGCACTTACAACGCATTTTTTACAACGCATAATCCATTACAACGCATGACATTACAATGCATGACACTACAACGCATTTTAAAAAAATACCTTTACAACGCATTTCCATTACAACGCATACTACCTTTACAACGCATACCATTACAACGCATAATATTAAATTACATTTAAGGTAAGTATTAGATAGTATAGGGGTAAAAGTTACTTTTCTAACTCCAGGGGGTGCAACAGTAGGGTAAGTGTTGGATAGTATAGGGGTAAAAATTACTATTCTAACTCCAGGGGGTGCAACAGTGGGGTAAGTGTTGGATAGTATAGGGGTAAAAATTACTATTCTAACTCCAGGCGGTGCAACAGTAGGGTAAGTGTTGGATAGTATAGGGGTAAAAATTACTATTCTAACTCCAGGGGGTGCAACAGTAGGGTAAGTGTTGGATAGTATAGGGGTAAAAATTACTATTCTAACTCCAGGGGGTGCAACAGTAGGGTAAGTGTTGGATAGTATAGGGGTAAAAATTACTATTCTAACTCCAGGGGGTGCAACAGTAGGGTAAGTGTTGGATAGTATAGGGGTAAAAATTACTATTCTAACTCCAGGGGGTGAAACAGTAGGGTAAGTGTTGGATAGTATAGGGGTAAAAATTACTATTCTAACTCCAGGGGGTGCAACAGTAGGGTAAGTGTTGGATAGTATAGGGGTAAAAATTACTATTCTAACTCCAGGGGGTGCAACATTAGGGTAAGTGTTGGATAGTATAGGGGTAAAAATTACTATTCTAACTCCAGGGGGTGCATCAGTAGGGTAAGTGTTGGATAGTATAGGGGTAAAAATTACTATTCTAACTCCAGGGGGTGCAATAGTAGGGTAAGTGTTGGATAGTGTAGTGTAATATTATGCGTTGTAATGGTATGCGTTGTAATGGTAGTATGCGTTGTAATGGAATGCGTTATAAAGGTAGTTTTTAAAAATGCGTTGTAGTGTCATGCGTTGTAATGGATTATGCGTTGTAAAAAATGCGTTGTAAAGGTAGTGCGTTGTAAAAGTTGCGTTGTAAAGGTTGTTCACCCCACACGGCTATTGGCCTGGCAGTCATGGTAGACAGTATTTAGAATTACTCAAAAAGCAACCCAATTTCCGTTTTTTTCCTACATTTAAAAATAAATACAAACAAGAAAAAAAATGTTATCTGTCTGTATTTATCTGTAAAAAGTCTGTAAAAACGGAAAACAGGGAGCCTCAGCCATTTTTTTACATAAACCCATATAGCTGGAATAAATATTATTATAGAATATTTCTGCAACAGGACATTCAACCGCTCCGTTTTAATCTACACACTGAACTGGGGCAAGACACTAGGAGAATCTGGAGGTTGCAACCACATGCCTTTGTGGACCTTCCTTTAAAACGTATGATTAGGGATGTCATAACAGGCTACTTCAAAGAGAACTAGGGAATGGTGATTGGCACAAGGATGCTATGGAAAGCATTTAACATGGTGTTAAGAGGGATGTGCACAAAAAACAGTGTTGTTTGTTAAGCCAGTACTGCATAGCGAGATGCAGATATGTGAGGACAATGTGAATGATCAGGAAAAACAGTTGGTTGTAGACTACGACAGAGTGAATTTACTAGCAAAAATGATGGTTCTCCCCACATGTTTTACTAATATACTCATATTGTATTTAAGATAATTCTGAGAGGAATGTGCATAAAAATTATATATAATGATAAGCCAGTGCTCCATGAGGAAATGGATCTAACTTGAGAAAATGTTAAGGGGTGATAAAACAGATGGTTCTAGACTATTCAGAAAGGGAACTTACTACCACAAATAGTGCCACTTCTTATATTTATATTTGTTTCTAATATACCCATATTGCTCTCTCATAAATTACTCAAAGACTTAAATTCATTGATCACTGAGATAATAGGAGGTACTAGCAGAAGGGGGTAGCCCTTGACACACTTATCCTTGCACTGATGGAGGGAGGGACAGGTGTGCCTAATCTGGAATCCTACTTCCTAGCAGCACAACTGCAATGGGAAGCCAGGTGGTTGGTGGAGCCCAAACCACCAAAAGTTGTGTCTAGTACAAAAACACTGGTGTTTACCCATTGGCTTCAGATCTTTTAGGGAAACTCGTAAAGGAAATGAGACATTGGTCTAGTAAAGAAACATATGTACAAACCCTAGAAAAACGAGGTGCATGAATTCTAGAGAATACACAGAAATTATGCATGCAGAAGGGAACAAAACAGGCAAATTACTGGTGTGAATAATAAGAAGATAAGGCATTAGGGACCTTGCGACAGCACTGAATGAAGGAGACTGAGGGGTCACATATTAGCAAATGAGTAATAATGGTGTCATTAGAGACTACTATGAACAATTATATGACTCAATCCTATTAAATCAATCAATTGCATTGGGGATCTCCCTGAAGGACAGGAAATGGCTGGATGCACCATTACAGTGGATGATACTGAAAATGCCATTCTATCACTGAACATGGGGAAAAAAACAGCCACAGATGGCCTGCAGGCTGAATTCGAAGCCATATATCAGGGTTACTCACTCATTGTCTGCAGGATATTTACCACGCCCTGGTGGCAAACAAAAGCAGTAATAGCAGTGCTTTCCACAAATAAATCACTAATATTAGTGCTCCTAAAATAGGAATGTGAGGCACTGTACGTGAACTCTTACCGTCTTCTCTCCATGCTCAATACTGGCAAAAACATTCTGAGCAAAATTCTTGCTACTTGGTGACTGAAAGTATTACCATTATTAGTGAATAACTGAAAGTGGCATGTGCTCAAGGACCTTCGACTTTGGAATGTCAATAACGATATTAATTCCAAGGGGCAATATTTTTATAAACAATATTTAGGACACAATATTTATGACAGATTCTACCCTGACAACTATATTTTGATACCACACCAACACAGAATCAACAATCCCTCACACATGATACATAGCTGATTTGCATATCCTCACATTGCACAAATAGCTATAACTCCTTCACCTCCGTGCCATTGCTGTCAACTAGCCTAGGTTATTAGCCAATCCCTTTGATCACACAACACTTCTTAGCATGCTGACATAGGCATATATGTTCAAAATATGTTTAATGGCAGCAAATCCTATAATTCCCAGGACGCTTACAGCTGTTGGCTTAAAGACTACGGCAGAGTAAAATGTACCCTCATAATACGTGGTCAATTAAAAGCCATCCCTTACAGGCCTTCTGCCCTCCCTCCTTCACCCCCACTAAGCGGTGGAGGGAGCTGCTAATTAATTTGATCCCCACGGAAGCAACGCTAATGGGTAAATGAGTTATGTGGTCTGTCTCCGAGGTTTGTATACCAGTGGTGTAAGAGAAAACAAACATCTGCTGGAATAAGAGAAACAAAAGCGCGCCTCAACAGGATAGGCATAAGATTAATTTTCAAACACGTAAACGAACACAACCAGTAATTAGTTTGTAAAAAACACAAGTGTCAGGCCTTGAGGTATTTCATGGGAGCCCACAGCAGCTGACATAGCCCACAGCTCCTGCCACTGCTTCTGAATTCCAGTGGTAATCGTATCTACCAACTATCACAAGCCCACAAGGATAACATTTCAGACAATTCCAGGTCACCCCAAACTGAGGGGTGTTTTGGAAGTGCTAAGTTTATAATTTTTATAAGATTGTTAAATAGGTACATGCTCCACATAGCACCACAATATGGTGGATTCTGATAATTTCGAGCTGGTTTTTATAAATAAATTGCTGGTGCCGCGCACCGGCAAACACAGGCACAAATTAATAACTGAACACAACATAATAATTTTCAGGTCAAGCCAGAAAAGACTATGAGGCATATATAGGATAAAAGGGGAAAATGAATGTTCCTTCAAAAATGTAAACGTTTACTGAAGTTTCTAGGATTTATCATGATTGTGAAAACTCATATGTATTTTGTAGTAAGAAGCTGAGGTGGGTGTGAATGTGAACTACAGTGTTTGTTGAAGATCACCGGAGGACAAATGGTTACCTTGGGTCTTTCTCAGAATTTTAACTCAAAGATCAAGGATCCAATATATTAAAACATGCTTTACTGGTAAAAAGTATGAACAGCTTTGTTAAAGTAAATATTTCAGAACTGCGGACATTAATAGGGAATCTCACCCACCTTGGAGAAAATACCCAGCTAGAGCTACAAAGTCTGCTAAGAAATAAATATTGTTTGCTATAGTCGGGTTTAAGAAACAGCCAGAAGCCCTATTTAGACAATGGCTAAAAGATACAAATATGCTAAACAAACAAACAAGTAAAGTTTTATTTCCAGATGACTTAGGAAAACAAATATTATGATGATGAACTCCCTGTACATACACATAAGTAGCTGCAAATGTTAAATAAAACATGAGAAATCTCAAACATCCAGAAACCATACTATAAAATGTGTGGAAATATTTAGACGGGTTTCAATAACTGACAAAGAAATTGAAAGAATGTTGTATGGAAGAGGTTAAAAATATCTTACATGGGTCAGAACAGCACTCTAAAAAATAGCATACATAATACATTATCTTTACAAATACCAATAAGAAAATCACCGCTATACACTGATTGAGGTAGGCAGGATTATATTTGCTATCAAAGGCACTGAGGAGGAGGTTTTGTTTACATGTAGGCTGGGCGAGTGATTGGGAAGGGTAAATCCATGCAAGATTATCAAAATAACCAATGATTATGTAAATTAGTTCCTTTTACACCAATGTTATATAATTTTATCTCAAATGGATGTCCAGCTCGACTGCACACATTTGGCTATACTAGCACTATGAACAGCCCTAGTTTACCTACATCTTCTGTACCACTTCTGAACAACTGAAATGAAATGAGCCATGGATGAGAATGGTTTCCTTCAGCCTCTTTGTGGATTCCCCCCCTGCTGTTGCTGGTCGGGCGGATGGCAGCGCGAGCGGGGACTGGTGCGGTTAAACTCATGGTGGTTAATAGATGGCGACTTTGTGGAGGCAATCAGGGATGCAATCGCCCAATATTTTGAATTCACTAGAGATACTGCTTTGTTCCCCACTGTCCTCTAGGGGGTGTTTAAAACAGTCTTCCAGGGTCAGGCCTTCCTGTACATAGGTGGGCGAACTAAGCCTAGGGAGAGGGAGCTGCTCCGTTTGGAGTACAGGACTGATGGTCTTGATTGGCTAGCTCGGGTCTCCCCCTCACAATCCATGGAGTGCAGGCTTCACCAGGCTCGCTTAGACCTTCAGCACAAGCTTTTAGACTTTGCAAAACTAAGCTGGCTTCATTCCCAGGGGCTGGTGTATAAGAATGGGGACAAGGCGGGCAAGCCGATATACTGGCTGGCGACGGCCAACCACCCGTGCAACTACAACGGGCATGGCACTGACGGTGTTGGTCCTCTTGGCAAGGGAATTAGCCTCCCATTTCCGGGCCTTGTACACCAGCCAGAAACCTCCTGCTTTGGAGAGGGACAAGCCCATCACCCATTATCTGCCGTACTAAAGCTCCCAGCCCCTGGAATGCAGAGACCATGATCTTCCACTTACTGCAGAGGAAATAAAACTGCTGATCTCCTCAATGCCCTGTAGGAAAGCTACAGGTCCGAACGGGTTTCCACTAGAGCTCTACAAGATGTACTGCTCTTTATTAATTCTGTATTTGCTGGCACTGTATGAGGATGCCTACACTTGTGGGAGGCTTCCCCGGGACCTCCGGGGAGTGGCCATCATGGTTGTTCTTATCCCTGACAAACCTCCAGAGGACTGCAGGTCTTATCGCCCTATCTCTTGTTAACCTTGAGGTAAAAATTCTGGCTAAAGTGTTGGCCAAGTGTGCCCAGCCATGGTTATTAGGTCGATAGTGCATGCTGACCAAAACGGCATTATGCCAGGCAGAAGCATTAGTCATTTCTTTCATCAAATGCACTTAGCACTAGCTCACTCCGATGAATCGTCAGGTGACGCTGCTCTTCTCCTAGTTGATATAGAACGGGCCTTTGATATTGTGCATTGGCCTTATATCCTAGGTGTCTTTCGCAAAATGAGCTTTGGTCCCCGGTTCAGGACGTTGGTATTCCTTTTATACATGGTCCTTTGGGCCAAGGTAAACGTAAATGGAGCCCTCTTGAAGACATTTCCTATTAAAAGGGGCACTTGACAGGGCTGTTTACTCTCACCTCTGTTGTTCGCTCTGGCAATGGAGCCTCTAGCAGAGCTCCTCAGGATGGACACCAGACTTAGTGGATTTGAGTGGAAGAGGATAGCAGAGAATTATGTTTCTCTGTATGCTGATGATATGCTCCTCTTCCTTCAGAGACCCCGGGACACTACTCCTCTGCTTATGGAGATCCTGATAATATACAGGGAAGCATCGGGGTGCAAGGTCAATTGGGGGAATTCGACACTGATGCCCATATGGTGGAGCGTGGGGGGTGGATCTTCAGTTGCGTGAGATAGCTGCTGCTACTTAGGCCCTCTCCCAACAGAGGTAGTGGGAACTCAATGTTGCCCCACTGCTGGCCATGACATGGTGAGAAATGGGGGACGTGGTCCAGGGTGCAGCTCTCTATAGCAGGACTAGGTGAACTCTTTAAGATGTTCTTCCGCCCTCATTTTTTGTATGTTCTACAGCATTATCCCCACCAACTACTGACTACTTTCTTTACAGATCTGCAGGCACATATCACCAGTTCTTGTGGGTGGGAAAAACACCCTGTTTCTTTTGAGAACTGTTGGTTCTCCTCGTTTGAGGTGGGGTTAGGTTGGTCGGATGTTAAATTGAAGTACTGGGCCTCATAGCTGGTCAGTGTTAATGACTGTCTCCAAGAGGATAGAAGACATCCTGCCCACAGGTTGGACCTGGAACTACTACACCCATATGGTATTCTTCCTTTGTTGCATGGTAGGTCACCCTCTTACTCAATGCGCCCCTTACGCAGGTCCCCATTCGGTGTTGGTAGGCGGCCCTCCGGCACATGCAATGGTATGGTACCCTTAAGGGGGTCGCTCTCCTGTGGCACGGGATGTGGCTGTCAGAGACGGCAGGCTTTCTGGATTTTGTTCTTGGGACCTCTTTGGTATATCTACACTGGGGGATGTTGTGAGGGATGAGCACATGCGATGAGTCCAAGAATTGGCAACCTAGTTCTATTTGCACTCCTCTCAGTTCTATAGGTACCACCAGCTGCAACATGCTCTGGAAGGCCACAGGGAGAGATTGGGCACCCTTGCAGAATTTAACCCTCTAGAAAGTGACTTAGTAATGGATGAACTGAGCAAAGGGCATCTCACGCTTATATAACTCCTGAGTAGTCAATACGCCAGACCCCCTGAATTCCCTCAGGGCAAGGTGGGAGGAGGACGTGGGGGCCCTTGAGAAACAGGAGAGGGTTGAGGCAAAAATGGACCCTAGAAAGCTGGCTTTGTCAATGCGCTTTCACCTCATTCAGTTTAACTATTTTCATCGAATCTATTTCTCCTTGGTACAACTATGGCATAAGGGGCTTGAACCGAGGCCTGAGTGTCTCTGGTGTTGCCATTTCCTGGACTCCTTCTGCCATGTAATGCGGGCCTTCCCCGTGGCTCAAGTGCATTGGAATTAGGTCAACAGGGTGGGCCTGCCCTTGGTTCTGCTACCTGCCCTTAGTTGTACTGCTGGAGATCATAGATGTGCTAGGGGAGTACCGAGCCATGAGTACACTTATTGTTATGGCCTACTTGGTTGCCAAGAGAGACCTGACTAAGCACTGGAGAGATGTACAGGCACCATCGCTACAGGAATGGGCTTGGGGCGTAGACCACTGTGTGGCAATGGAAAAATTTGTGTTCAAGGCACGGGATGTCCCACAGAAATATGAGCAAGTATGGGGGCCCTGGACACGGTAAATGCGGGCCCATGCTCTAAATATGATGTCCATGCACAAGAGAGACTTGCTTTCTCCTCTTTAAGTGTAATCACAGTGACTGGAATAGGTAATATAGTATCCTTCTGTAGAACGGATTGTTTCCTTGTAGGATGCCTGGTGCTTGAACGTGGGGTCTAATGACCCGGAATTATATTTGATATTGTTTCATGTTGTGGTACAAAAACAATAAAATGTGTAATTGAAAAAAACAAGTATTACCTCTCAGACACACAGGTAGTTAAAATAGTTCCCTAATCTCTTTCACACAAGACAGTACATACAAAAAATCTGAACTACTATTTTATAAGGCTTTGTGTGAAGCAGGTATAGTGAAGAGTATATGGAAATATATTACAGTGACTATCAAGAGAAAAGTGACAAATAGGAATAAACAAATAGTAAATAACATAAAAGCAAATGGCAGCATATTCGTTTATATGAATTCCCTTCGTACTAAGTCCGAGCTAATGATAATAATAATTTAAAAGTCTACTACCCAGAGGGATGCAGTATATTTGTCACGAACTTGGAAGCCAAAGGTAGGATGAGTGCAACCTGCAACATCCAGCTCTGTGAGAATTCAGTGTGTTCTCAGTCAGCAATCTAGAATAAACAAGTTCTGTGGAAGTCAAAAGTGCTCTTCGCTCCCTAATAGAACTGAAGACACTATTTTGTATAGTGATCCTCAGAACTATCTTGAGAAATTGTCCCTGTAATTAGTGCTGCAGGGTGAGGAGAAATAAAGGGAAAGTATGAACAGTTGTAAAGTAAGAAACAATATCTGGAGGCTGTAAACTGCAGAGGAACGGTGGGAAGGTGCACCATCTGGTGGGAACCTGATCAGATATTGCAAACACAATATCCGATATGACACTGGCTATTTTTGGTAAAACGATGTATACAGGAAATATATATTGAAATTGATTATACATGGCTGTGCTGTTAAAAATAATCAAGCAAGGCAAAAGCCATAGGCCTAAATCAACCCCACAGCAGGATGGAAAAATGTTGTGAAAAATATAAAATATAAAGCAAGGTCTCACGGTAAAACAGCAGCAGCTTTGTCTTCAAAGTGAAGTCTGTGCAGCAGTCAGGCTGGTACCATCCGAATCACAGTGCCGAATGCATGATCAATCAGAGATGATGACAGTGACAAACACACAGTTGAGACCATGGAAGATGCAGGAGGAAGACAAGGAGTGCTGTGGAATGAAGGCATACAAAACATGATCGAAAATTGTAGCGGAAAGGCCTGCCAGGGAGCAAGGCAACAACATACCTGCAGGCAAACAAGTCAAGGATTGCCATCTGGCCAAGCTAACCCTTTACCATCATAGCTAGTATTTTTGTGTCAAGAATAGGGAAAAAAGGAGGAAATCTGCAAAATCTGTTAATTTTTCCAGTTTGAAATATAACCTTGGTAAAACAAACACATCAAGAAGTCACTTTAGTGATATTTTACATCTAGTTCAAACTATTTCAAAATGGCTATCAGGAGATAAGGTTAAAACGAAAGAATGTGTGATCTTTTACAGAAAACCGTATTCAAGTACTAGCTGCTGGGTCTTTAGGAATCAGAAATCTGAGGAAGGTGGCAACCGTACGACTTCCTTAGCACAACCTTCCACAGTCCCCACTCACACCAACTTTCCTCGACCACAGGTCTTCAGCTCTCAGCCTGCGCAGCAGCAGGTGCTGGGCTGAGTTCACATAAGTGAATCTCCACACAGAAGGCCGAATATTCCATTAAATGCAAAGAAACATTTTCAGTTCGCTCAGTGTTGGCTTGACCCGTACACTTCAAAAGCACCTTTACACAGTTTAAATGCACTTGTGACCAGCGTAGGTCAAAAGCGACCTTCAGAAAAATCCAGTCAACTTGGAATTCGTTTTTTTAACCTCGATTTTTTTACAGGATCACAAAATATCTTTGACTAGTGCTATTCCATGTCTTCGATGGAAACTGAGTGGAGTAGACCCCTTGTACAACCGCATTAGAAAAACTGATTTTTGGAGGTAGTCATGTGTGAGAAGAATGTTCGCATATATTTGTTCTGTTGCATTTTGTGGTGGTGATATGATATGTTGTTTGGGTGCTGTTGTCTATTTGTGCTGCAGGGTGGCCTTTTGTTGCCCTTTGCTGTAGTTGTTGTATTGTGTTTTGCTCTGAGTGCTTTGCTGTGTCCTTTATGTTTAAGATCTGTTGTTATGTCGTTTTTCTTTATACTGTGTTATATACTTATATTCTACATAAACTTTAGAGATATAAAATTTTTTTAATGGGTACATTTCCAATCCCTTTAAAGTTCCAGTAGCAACCCTTCTCTTTCCCTGACCTAACTAACACCTTTCCTGACAAAAAGAACTGCAATGTGTTAAAATGGAAGAAAGGGGTCACTGGCATGAAACCGAGCACTTAGTTTGGTCGAGTAAGATATTTGCACGCCTCCTCAATTAGGCGAGCCCTTCAACGAGGCGTGGAAGGGGCAGCGCGGGGCTTTTCTTCTCCGCCGAGCAGCAGTGGCCGGTGGTCAGGTGGCCCAGCGGGGAGCGCCTTTTTTCAAGGTCCGGGCATTGATGGAAACAGAACTGTCTAAAAACAGCGAAGGGAGGCGAGAAAGTGAACTAAACTAATCCCATTAAACGCGTTAGCTTGTTTCTGCAGGACGCAGGCAGAGATTAAGTACAGGAAAAGGGGATAAGTGCGGCCTCGGTTTCACTAAACTAATGTGACAACTTGTCACTGGGAATCTTTACAGCTTGTTAACAGATGACTAGCTGATTTAGATGTGTTGTCACCACAGCCTGAGCGCCCCTCCCCTTGGTGCTTCCCCCAACAGCGTGAAATTATACACAGCTTCTGTTCGAAGGGGGATACATTCAGCCTGCTGCTTTCCTCTGTGCACGTGTAGTCAATTCTCCGTCGGTTTGTATCTTGTACCACATCCATCTTTGTGTGACGTGAACTGGTTATGAGATAGCTCGACCAGGAGGCGGGTAAGAAGACGGGAAGCTTTACATATCCCTCACCTCAGCAGTGCAAACTGATTCGATTGTCGTCTTGGCACAACTTCTATCAGTTTCTAGCAGACCCCCACATAGCCCTCTAGAGCGCTCTGAAGAGACACATACCAAGCATTTAAAGACTCTCAAACCCCCTGAAAAGAACCTCACATAACCCTTCCAGACACTCAGGTGTTACAACTTTGCCATTTGTACTGCACGCTGTCAGCTGTTGGGATCCTGCCACTACACAAGGTTCTGAGGTTGCATCGCAGACGCAATCTGAGGTTTCGTGTGATGATCCGTTTTCGGTATTATTTTCTGGTCTGTCTCTAGATTTGGTAGCTTTGGGTCTATGATTTGATTTAGAAACCTAATCAGTATTACTAGGCAAGGACCTTAAGACTGGGAGTAGATGGACTCAAAAGATACACAAGGGCCTGCTCTCTTAGACAGACCGTGGGCATAAGGAACCGCTGTGACATGAACAGCAACAAAACTGAACAAGGCCGGGGTGGACCAAGAGTGCAAAGTGAGCCTACAGACCCTGTGATGTTACAACAGGACTAAATGGGAGCACACTGTGTGTCAGGTACTCCTATACACTGCCACATTTTGCAACCTTTCCATATCCAAGGTTCAAAATATCCGTCTCATCAGGAAACAACTTTAAAAATGTTTGTAATATCAATAATACTCATGATTGTTTTTTCTCATCTGTCAGCAAATGGAGTTAATGAGTACATAATGATGCTCTCTCAAGTAAACTTCAGGGAAAGCAGAGACAATACAGTCTTTTCATCTGACTGATTCCAGGCCTTGCTCCATGATCAAGCTTTGGATACCAAGTTCGTCAGCTCCTGTATATTCCTTGTTGGGTTTCTCATCACTCGCAGCACAGATAAGAGACACCGTCTGTAGGTCTGCACAACCCATGAACTCTTGAGTCTCCAGGCTCGTTAAACTGAGAAAAGGGACGTTTGTGGGTCATCACAGGGACGTTTGTAGGTCATCACCATGTGATGTGGCAAACTAAACTGAGTGTCAGGATTCGATTTGATTCGGTAGGCAAACAAATGCCAAAGAGCACCATATGGTCATATTATATATAACCAATGTCAGCTATGTCAAGAGTGCATGTACAGACATTATACACCACATATGCCACAAGGGATGAATTTTGGTGGAATAAGAGTTATCAACTGTGTTTCTCGTACACATAAGAATGTTCGATGCAGAGCAAGGTAGGCAAAATTAGCCAGCGGCAATCTACAATATCATTAGTGAGTTTACTCAGCTCTAAAACGTGGAGGTAAACATCCACGCTAGTCTTTGTGGGATTGTTTGACTATCATTCTTCTAGGTTGAACTGAGTTCATTAGAATTTAAGGCTTTAATTTCTTTTTGTGAAAGAATTTGATCATCTGTTGTTGAATAGAGGGCAGGCCTCATCTATCCATGTATATGGGATGTGTATCAAAGCAGTCTACTATTATGAAGAACTCACGCACAGGAAATGTGTGCGTTTGTTAGCATACCACTGTTTAAAAAGAACTGCCTTTCTCTTAGCTTTCAATGTGTTCTGGAGACTGCGAGATCAGTGGCTCCAGCAGACACTCATAGCACTAACTGACTCTACAACAGCATCAATAGATAATCAAACAGCACTAAAGACTCAGGTAGCATGGGCACACATTCAGAGAGCAGAAATAAACCCTTACATAGCCTGGAACAGCCCGATGAGACAAGCACACAGAAGTTGTATATTAAAACAACATATATATTATATAATCTGAAAAATATTGTATCCTAAATATCGTTTACAAATATATTTTCCCACTGGATGTAGATTTTTAATATTAACTTCAGTGGGGCGCTATTTTTGTAAACGATATTTAGGCCACAATATTCATACAAGATGATATTCCAACAACTATTTTCTGATACCACATCCACACACAAAAACAAGTCACCACCCAGTAGGGAAAGCCTATCAAATAGCTCAGACAAATCCCCACAGTGCCCAAACAGACGTATCACTTGCACCAGCAAACCTTCACATTGAACCAGATTCTCTCAGTGTCATACAGATCCCAACCCTCAAATTTTAGACAGACCCAACCATATACAAACAATATCCTTATGTAGTCATGGCAGGTGCACATATGTCATATATGTTGTAAGAGAACCTCTCAACAGAATCAATAGACATCACACAAAACAACACGCTCACTATTTCCCATATAGCAAAAAAGGTCGCTACATTCCCATAAACAAAACTGACAACACACTCAACACATCTAAATACAGTGCACGATGTATGACGAGTTTCAGTCATACTGCATTTTTTGTAAACAGCGACTTGCAAACCTGTATTACATAATCAGATCCTGGCTGGTCTCAGAGCTGTACACAGCTACCACACTAAAGAAGTGACTTGCAGTTAACAAATCACAAACAGCTGCAAATTTACAGCATTGGAAAGAAGCAAAGGTGCACGATAGTGAGCATGAGAGCCATCTAGGACAGAAACAAATAGAATGGTAAGTCAAGATAATCAATATGATGCAGAGAGCTAGAAAGATTGGTTTACTCTCGGACAGAGCCATCTCCTTATATACAATGGTGATATCTTTGACAAAACATCTATTTATGTCTCAGAAGACACCAACATGCAAATATAGCAGAAGATGCAAAGCTGCAGCAATGAAGTCTGAAAAAGATACTGTATCGAGAAAATGCTCAGGAAATGCTGTTCTGGTGTAAAGGCCTTCACCAAGCAGAGGCTGGCTGGGCGTCTAAGTAGGCACATGGGATAAGTAGGATAAGTACATAGCAGTGAAAGCCACTGAAGATCTACGGAGCAGGTTGATGAGGCCGGAGAAAGAGTGTCACACATTGACAGGTCAGCGGAGAATCCTAACCAAGCACATCTGCGGCTAACCTCCCTTCCCCCTTTCCAAGCTAAAATAAACTTTATTACCAAAGTTATATATGATACATAAAAGCAATGGCTAACATAAGTAATGCACATTGAGCATGGAAAACAAGGTAGCAACAGACGTGTTACTCCTATACCATTAACTTACTTTACAAAGCATGTTGGCATTTGTAGGAAAAAATGGGTTTAATGTGTAAACACAGTAGCAACTATACAGTGTTGAAAGCAGTGAGTACACTTCAGTCACTGTGAAAGACACACTACATGTCTCATTTACTTCTGACATAAGGAGAAGGCGAACCAAGGTCAAATGTCCTGGTTTGCTATATGAAAAGTTAACATATCACAAATATTACTGGCATATGTATCATACTAACACATTCTACCACTGACCACAACAAATACCTTTAAAAACCATTTTGTAACTGTTTTCATAATTTATCACGCACAAGACACATCCCATCTACCTGACAACAAGGATGATGATGAGGAGGACTCAAGCTATGCCTCACTAAGGACTGATCAGTGTCCTGATCTGGAAATAATCTGTCCGTTCGGACTAGACTGTCACTACTGGAGCAGGACCAAGAATGATTTGCATATGAGCACTTTCTTTCTAGAGTGGCATAGTAAGTGAAAAACAATGGTCTAGAATGTGTTATCACATAATTGCCACCCAAGCATTCCTTCCATCCCTTTGTTGTAGTAGATTGCCTAACTGCAACGATATGACCAGACGTGACTCCTGTGCTCACTGTGCCACATAGCATAACTCATTGATTAGGTGGAAACCGGTCTGGGGTTGCTTGTGTTTCTGAATGGAGAAGTCCTGACCTCGCAGTTCATGCAGGACTGTTCCTATTGGAGCAGGACTAAGACTGATTTGCATATGTATGATCTCTTTTTTTTAGTGACAAGTGACATAGTGGGTGAAAAACAATAATCTGGAATACTATCCAGAAAAATCGCCAGTGGCTAAGATAAATTCAAGTAATCCTTCCATCACTTTGTTGTTTTCTACAACAATGATGATGAAGACACAACAGGGCATCCTCGCTATACAAGCAGGGATCCAAGTTCCAGAGATGGTCTCATCTCCCAAAACGCAGCAGGATAAACATGCTGGAAAATACAGTCACACACAGGGGGAAGCAAAATCACAACCTGGTAGGAGCAAAGGTGGCACCCTTATGGCAGTCCAGTTTAGGAGTTCAAAAGACCTCTGATGCAGTTACAAAAAAAGCAAGCACTGGCCACGAACATGCCTGTGAAGAGCATAGAGACAAGAATGGCACATTAAGGTTAGGCTCAGTAAGGGAAGCACTAATACAGTTTGATTGGTCATTAAATCGGTTCCAAAAACAGATCCATCTCCAGCAGAGTAATGTGGTAAATAAAATATACCGGACTGAATTTCATACGGGATCTTAAATAAAGTAAAATAGCTCAAAATAACAAGAGGCAGAATCCGTGGTATAAGAGGTTTTCTAAATGGGCTTTATTCCATTCAAAATGGCCGACTCGAGTCGCGGCCTTCAGGTTCCGTCACCACGAGGGTTCAGGAAGTGAAGTACAATAATTTATTGACAGACATGTATTTTTATAATAAGTGCATTACAATGAAATGAATGTAAAAGGCGTAACATTTGATAAGAAAAATGACGTGACAGTGACATAATCGAAACTAGGCGTAACAAGGAATAAAAGAAACATGATTGGTTAAGATTATCAGACATAGGTGGATCTATAAGATAATACTTGGCATAGATGCGCGCGCAGCAGCATGACGTGTAATTGACGTGCGACTAGGAGGTGAAGGGGACTTGACATTTAGCTCTACATGTGGAGACGAGAAGTCTGGGGGGTCAAGTCAACCTAATCCCAAATCATATCTACCATCCTATGTTTGGAGAACTATGTTATCCACAAGGAAGGACTCTCGGACAGAATCTATTCTATACTAACTGTGTGTGCGTGTACAAGCGTCTAAGTGTCTATATGAGATGCGAGGGGCAGAAAACTTTCCATGGCAGCAGGACTATGAATCACTTGCAGGAGGACGGAAAGGCTGAGTCCTTGCTTGTGAGCTAAAGGAAATGTTTACCTAAATCACTAGACAGGAATGCATCGGCTGAAGAGCAAAATAGATAATTCGAAGGTGAAATACAACTTCTTGGCAGGCAGGCGAAAACTGGCCGAGGCAGACATCGTTAGCTGCACAGGGAGTAGGACAAAGTTCATGGATACAGATGCGAGCTCAAGCTGAAGCTGTCAGAGACAGAGAGCAGGGAAAGGCTTTGAGGACAGAATCGGGCCTACTTGCCTGAACTGTAAAAATGGAGTAACTTAGCCATATAAAGTCGGTGGCCTTTCATACCTAGGAATCGAATATCCAGCCCATCGATGGCGGATCTGACAGAGAACATGTTGACGGTAGACACACATATGTTTGCGTCTTAGAAACTGGAACTGGAGGGAACATACATGTACTTGTAACATGCATATAGAACCGTTGGGGTCCAAGATAGGGGACATAACTGATCAGGAAAATCCACATTTCCACATTCCCTCCTTGTCCCCTTCTTGCCCTTCAAGAGACATCAATCTTCATCATTCCATCGATTTGCTCATGGAGCATCATTTCTTCTTCCTTCTTCTTCCGGCATTCTGAACGAGACCTTGGTGGTGGAATACACGATGTGGCACACAGACCACAAATCGCTGGTCCACATTGTAGACATAGACAGCAACTGAATAGTATGAGAAGGCCAATACCTAGGAAGGATAGAACTCTCCATCCCCAGGCTGATATCACACTCCAAAACCACCCGGACCACGTCCAAGTGCCTGGATTCTCGTGTATCTGGCTTACAATCTTATGAAGGCGTGTTATAGCTTTATATACAGATGGCGAATTTTCTGGTATGAATATGCAGCAGCTGGATCCGATGACCCTGCAAGCTCCGCCCCTATCGGCCAGGATGACGTCAAGGACAAGACGATTCTGGAGAACAACAATTCTCATCACTGATTGTTCCTCTGTCAGATTGCCTAGGGCGGCTATAGTCTCGTTTACTACAGCTTCAAGAGTCTTGGTGAGTCTGCGTATCAGCTTACTATTTGATATAGTACCTATATAGGGAAAGATACCTTTATTGAAATCTACATATTTGTCCCATGCTGTCTCAGTATAATCGACAACTGGGAGATCTCTTCGCTCTCTATTGTGTACTAAATGAACATTTCGATAATAATCAGGGGGAGCTAGGAAAACAGGTGGCAAAAGGAATGCTATGTAACAGGTACCATCCCAATCTAGAGGCAGACGCATATATGCCATCTGGCCACATATGAAGTAAGAATGGCGAGAAGCTCTAAATGAAGATTTACCTTGATCACTATATTCTACTATAGTAACGCATTGGCTATGGCCCATATGTATGGAACCAACTTTTCTCACACATAATTCACCCTTAACTGGAAATACTGACATAGTGGGCAGAATTAGTTCAACTTCGGATTTGACATTCAAAATCATAAGATTAGGCGTAAAATTACCTAATTTATACACTTCATTTTCTAAATCAGTTCCTGTTCTACTGGGGTGACCCTCCTTATTAGGGTGACAGACTTTGAATAAAACTATATTCAGATTTCCCCATATCCAGTGTTGTTGATAAACTGCTGTGTCTGGGTCTATGGAATTTAATAAACTAAACCATGCTCCACAGGAGCCATTGTGTGTGAACGGATGTGGAAAGAAAGGCAGAACTCCTTTGTTATTCTGATAGGGAGGAAGTCGGCCACACACCCAACAATTTGTGGCATTACTAGTCTTATGGAAATGATGTAACATACTAATGAATGTGTTACTACGCAGCGCAAGTCTATAGGACAACTCATGTGGGGGTAAGTCACTAAAAGAATGTTCATCAGTTATATTGAAAGCACGTTTAGAAACAGGATAATACATATGCAACAATATACTTGCAGTAACTATTAAAAAACTCAAGAAAAACAAAATTAATAAAGTCACAATACAGTGGCTACGCAGTGATTTACAATAAGCATGTCGTTTCATTATGATTCTGGACTCTACATCATTCAGACCTAAGGGATACATGTCGGGACAGATTCAACCGCTTCACCTTGGAGAGGACTTAAACAATCAAATCGTCCGACAGTTTAGATCTGGACCTGAGTTTCTGTTTATAGAGTTCGGTGCTACTGGCCTCAGCCAAAGGTAGCTTTGAGTCAATGGGGGAAGACACACGGGAAGTACTGTTTGTGTCAGGAGGAAGTCCATTAAATTTTTTTATATGGGTGGAATGCACCCATCCTTTTCTTCCTTCGATCTTCACAGCTGTTCTGGTCGTCAGCAGGACCAACTTAGGAAGCCTCCACCTTGGCTCCAGTTGGGTTTTCCGATCAAAATTCCTGACGAGAACATAATCGCCGGGAATTACGTCATGAGGTTTCACCTCGGTGTTGTCAGGAAAAGCTGCGACTACCTGTGAACGACAAGATTGTAGTGCAGACATCAAGGAAGCCAGGTAATCTGTCAGCATATTACAGTCAACATCAGTTATTTTACGGGGTATAGGCGTCCCCCACATATTCGGTGGTCTACCAAAGATCACCTCATAAGGGGATAGCCCTGTTCGAGAGTGTGCTACCATTCTCATGTAGAATAGCGCAACTGGTAAGGCTACTATCCAGTCCACACCTTTTTCCTGACATATTTTAGACAATCTGATTTTTAAAAGTTGATTATGTCGTTCCACGAGACCTGCTGCCTCGGGGTGTCGGACACAGTGGAATTTCCACTGATATCCCAACAAGAGTGAGACATGTTTCATTAATTCGGATGAGAAAGGCTGACCGTTATCTGAATATACAACACGTGGTAAACCGTACCGTGGGAAGAATTCTCGAACTAGCTGCTTGGCAGTAGTCGAGGCAGTGTAATCTGATACGGGATACGCCTCTGTCCAACGGGAGAGAGCGCAGACAACTACGAGGACATATTTGAATCCTCGACAACGTTCCATCTGAATATAATCCATCTGGAGGACTTCAAAAGGATGGTCAGGAGGCTGAAATCCACCCTGCTCTACGGGAACACTCTTTCCTGGATTAAACTGACAACATATCATACAGGTACGAACTTTTTGTTTAGCTGCTGCTCGTAAATGTTTATTGAACCAAATGTGCTGAATGCTGTCTAGCATAGCCTTCTCTCCTAAATGTGCTGGACTGTGAACTGTAGCTATAATGGCTTGAACCATGGAATCAGGGAGAAACCATACAGATTTCTCCTTCGTCATCCATCCTTGATCTGTCTGGATCCCTCCTAGTTCAGTCCACTTCTTTATTTCTTCTGCTGTGGCATGTGTCTGTATGTCAATTACGTCAAGTGCGGGATCCTTAATTGTCATACACTGTGTTGGTGTCTGAACTATTGGCTTTGTCATGTCTAATGTGCGATTCTGAGCAGTCTGTTTAGCTGTTTTGTCAGCTAAATCATTGCCTTGAGAAATGGTATCAGTAACCTTCGTGTGTGCTTTACATTTCATAATCGATATAGCAGTGGGTAGATGTATTGCGTCTAACAAAGCATGAATGAGGGGTCCGTGCTGAATGTGGGCACCATGGGAGGTTAAATAACCTCTCTCTCGCCACAGCACGCCGAAGTCGTGTACAACTCCGAATGCATAACGTGAGTCAGTGTATACATTAACTTTCTTATTTGTGGCTTGAATACAGGCTTGTGTTAGAGCAATAAGTTCTGCTGCTTGGGCTGACAAAGTATCTATACAATTTGTTTCAATAACTTCAGTGTCTGTTGTGACTGCATACGCGGCCACTAAATCTCCTGTACTTGTTCTCATGCACGATCCGTCTACATACAACGTCAGGTCTGGATCTAACAATGGAACGTCTGTCAAGTCTTGTCTAGGTTTCGTCTTTATTTCAATGATTTCAACACAATCATGAGCTAGTGGGTCTGTTCCAATTACAGGTAATAGTGTAGCAGGATTCAATGTATTACACCGTCGGATCTCTATGTGTGGTTGAAACAATGTCAGTTCATAACCGGTAAGTCTTGCTATGGTCAAGTGTTGTGTTTGTGTTCGGTTCACAAGAACCTCTACTGCATGTGGTACTTGTACTGTCAATGGGTGTCCTAATACTATGGCATCGCTTTGTCTGATTGCTAAAGCTGTCGCTGCCACTGATTTCAGGCATGCAGGCAAAGCCTGAGCTACGGGATCTAATGTACTGGAAAAATAAGCACATGGCTTGCGTGATCCTGCTTGATCCTGAGTGAGTACTGACAAGGCAGTACCTTCGCGTTCTGTAACAAAAAGTGTAAAATGTTTGCTATAACATGGCGTTGCTAAAACAGGTGCTTGACATAAAGCTTTCTTTAGGCTTTCAAAAGCTTGTGTATGTTCCTGAGTCCAAGGGAGAACAGTCGATATGGCTGCCTCCTGTGTGGTTAACTGAATGAGTGGTTTTGCTAGAAATGCGTACTGAGGGATCCACTGCCTACAATATGAAGTGAGGCCTATGAAAGCCCGCACCTCCTTCTGTGTCTGGGGTATTGACATGTTAGCAATTAACTGGATGCGATCTGGTGTAAGCTGCCTTCCCTCCTTGGACAGCGAGTGACCAAGATAAATAACTCGCTGAACACAGAATTGCAGCTTAGAAGGGGACACCTTGTGCCCCTTGTCGGCTAGGAAATGTAAAACTGTCAGAGAAGCCTTTTCACATTCTGGCTCGTTTCTTGCGGTGATCAGCAGATCATCGACATATTGAAGCAGTGCAGTATTGACTGGCATGTGGATACTGTCAAGTTCTCGTTTCAGTGCTTGGCTGTAGATGCTGGGGCTTTCTGTAAATCCTTGGGGAGCGCGTGAGAATTTAAAGCTGCGCCCATTTAAACTGAATCCGAACAAGTATTGGCTTTCCGGATCTATTGGGACGCTGAAAAAAGCATTCTTGAGATCAATTACAGTAAAAAATGTTGCTTCGGAATCAATTGCTGTCAACAATGATGATATATCAGGGACCACAGGGAATTGTGGTACAATACACTTGTTTAGTTCACGCAAATCAATAACCAATCGGTATACTGGTGCGGCAGTAGGGTCAGTTCGTTTAAGAATCGGAATTATCGGTGAATTACATATATTGGAGTCTGTTTCTATAACTACTCCCTGGGCAATCAGCTCATCAATGATTTTCAGCAAAGCCACTACAGCATCATGCGGTAACTTGTATTGTCGCATTCGTGGTAGTACCACTCCTGCTTTCAATGTAACTCGATAGGGTGTAATGTTCATGCAGCCAACATCCGTAGGGCCTTGTGCCCATAGATGTACTGGTAAAGTCTGTAGTCGGGGATCCATGTCTCTAGACACATAGTGACCTTTAAAATCCCGCAAAAACAACCTTACTCCTTCCGGAGAACAACATATTATGGCTCCTAGTGCTTTCAGAGTTTTAATTCCTAACAGATTTTCTGGGCATGATTTAGTAAGCAATAAATCTGTAGTTCGTGTCAAAGGTCCTATCGTAAGTGGTAGAGGCTGTGATACTTCATTAACAATAGGTTTTCCCGAAAAACCAAGGGAAACATTTTGAGAGCCTGAGAGGGGTGCCCCTGGAACTTCACTACGTTTTATAGTTGTTCGACTTGCCCCTGTATCGAGTAAGAATTTTCTATCTTGACCTAATAATTCACTATGTACATAAGGTCCTTCTTGATCTACAGGAATCTCGATAAGCGGTAAGTCGACTTCCCTCTCTAGGCTGGTTCATGCGTAGCGCTGATATTCAGGGTATTCATACTGTGCAGTCTGATACATTTGTCGTGTTGTGGTTTGTGTGGCAGTAGCAGGCAACGGTGGTGCAGCTGGCACAAACTGTATGGGTTGCTGTGAGGCTGGCATGGACTGTTGCTGAACTGGCATGGACTGTCCATGCTGCATAGCTCCTTGTTCATTCTGATCTTGTCTAACTAATCGTGGTCTCTCTTTTGCAATACCTGTAGCTATATTACGTTTCAGGACTGGACAATCATGTACATAATGGCCTAGTTGTTTACAGTAATTGCAGGTTCCTTTTACAGGAACTGCAGAATCACCAGAATGTGTCACACCCTTTTTGTGACCATCTGCTGGTACTGTCTGAGAAACTAGCATTTTCATTTTTGTATCCTTCATGCGTCTATGCTCGTGTTCTTGTTCATCCCTAATTCTATTGTGATGATACTGTAACATTTGTAGCATTTGCGACGGAGTGTTACTTTGCCAGGTACTCTCGAATTTCAATATTCTATTCTTCACTGGAGGCAATGCATTTTCCACCAATTTTGTCACAAATAAATGTGGATATGAGTCACTACTTGCTTTTATACCACTATTTATACCAAAACATTTTTCAAATCGAGCATAATAATCGCTTGTGTCTTCATCTTGCTTTTGTTTGCAGGCTGTGATTGCACCCCAATCTTCCTTTTTTGTAGTTAATAAACGTGGCAGTACCTGTACTAGTAAACCTGGTAACAGTTTAACTTTATCCCCGAGCCCCGAACCTGCAGTTCGGCCCCTTTCTTCCTCTGCTAATGCTGTCCAGTCTATCTTTTGGTCTCCTACTTCCCACTCTTTTTCTTTCAGTTTTTCATAAATGCCAGCAGGCAAAAGCACCTTTAATATCGTCATAATATCAGGAAAGGTGTACTCTCCCATCAGTAACATGTCTTTAATTTCTCGGTGGAAACCCGCTGGGTCTTTGTCATGACTAGGTACTACTTTCTTCATTTCTAATAATTCCATTTTTGATATGGGTGTGTAAACAAATACACGGTGAAACTCATTGTCTTCGCCTTTTATTGGGTGCACTTCTCGTAAAGGATTTTGTCTATCCATATAGTACGGCGTTCTTTCTCTGTGGGGCAGCGAGAGAGAATCCGGACTTACAAAAAGGACATACTGTTTACGTGACACTAATATCTCTTTAATTAGCTTATTACTAGAACCTCTCCACCTGTTTGTGAGTAGTTCCGTTAATATATCAGGTAAAGGACCAGGGTCAGCATGTTGGCACTTATATAATATGAGGAGTTGCTGAATCATATAGATTCCAGCTAAGCGTTGTTCATCTGTACTGAGATTGAGAAACGTGTGTGCTACGGTCTCATCACCGTATTTTTCAGGACTGTCAATCCAGTGAACGGCTGATCTGGCTAATTCTTGCTCATCCATGGAATCGAGGAGGTGGTAACCCCTTCGTTCTCGTAGTATCTTATCTGCGGCTTGAAACGAATGTTCAGGAGACTTCAGATTTATTACAGGCGTCGGATACGTTCTGCTGTTTTTTGGGCATACAGAATGTATTGGATCAGGAAAACATCTAGTATTTTCACAGGATCTTCCTCTGCCTACATAGGCTATGGTCTCTGACTGTCTTGCGGAATTCCCTGATTCGGACACTTCATCTTGCTCAAACTCGTCTGTTCCCAATCTTTCTTCATGAATACGCTCTATTTCTTTACGTATTTTTCGGCACATGGCTATTATACAATTTTGCTTATCGTGTCTCCCTTCTGATATATTCTGACTCCATCTTGTAAGAATAAGCATTGCATTCGGGTCTACCCCCGGACGATCTTGATTTCTGATCATACAGTTTATGAGGAAACGTAACAGTTCCCCCTGTATCTCTACTTTCTGGAATTCCATAGCTCTGTTAATACATCCTGGATCTCGTCCTGTTTGAACAAAATGATATATGTTGTCTAGATGCGTAGTCATCCCTGGTAACCTCGCTAAATACTCTGCGGCTCGCCTGATACGTAATGATGCCAGGACCATTTCGTCCTCTTTACCAACCACCGGGTCATATCTACAATTTACAAGGAGTTCCTTAAGCGTACGTTCACTTACGAATTTAGGTGTACGTGAATGTGCTGACTCTTGAAAGACAAGTTTATTTATTCTAGGTGGTGTAAAAGTACTGCTAGCACCTCCCGTGGCCCTATCTGGGGCGTCGGGTGTGAATGGGTTCGTTGAACGTGACACAGCAACTATGGGTGTCGATACCTCTGTAGAGTCGACTGCGGAGACAGATGCGGAAACAGATGTGCTTGCCGACGCTTGTGTCGGAACTTGCTGTTGCACGGGGACAGATACCTGATCCTGACGTTGAACCCCTCCGCCAGTCGGTCTATGTGGTGCGGCGTTAGCATACTCGGGAGCTGCGTCATCTAGATATGAGGAAAGAAAAACATCTTCTGCGGTTCTGGGAAGCCCCTTTGGATGTACCTTAATTGGAAATAATGGGGGTGGCAAGTCTTTTGGTATCTCTGGAGCAGCCTTAGGTAATCCTTCGGCTAGTAGGGGATACATACCATTCATAAGAGCATTTCTTTGTCTATTTACTTGTTCTGATCTCACTCGGATACCTTCCTCAATTAATAGATTTTCTTGAACTTTATTTGAACTTTCTTTACTCCTCTCTTCTTGTCTACGTGCTTTTTCTGTTCGTCTATGAGATTCTTTACGCCATAACTCAACAGCGTCTTTCTGTGACTGTCTGACCTTTCTTTTCCATAACTCTTCCTCCACTTTCATGATGCACTCTGCATCCCAGGTTCCCGCTATGGGCCACCTTTGACTTTCCGGTAATCCCTTGGTATAATCTACCCATAGATCAAGAAATAATATGGCATCTAAGCCATGTTTATGGTACATAAAATGCCCTGGAGTGTCCCTAGGAGGAATAGGAACTGCTTCTTCAAGCACCCCTTTTCTGGTAGTAATCTGTCTTAACTTTGAGAAGAGCGGCATATTTACAACTGATCTGATACTTACTCTTGAATTTACTTAATATGAAAAACACAATAATGAACGGTGAACAATGAACAATCATTCATACCACAATATGCAAGACATTTCTGAATACTTTAAACATTAAACATTAAACATTTTAACAATGATCGACAATGATGACAGTCTGCCTAACTAATCACCACGCTGAATTCTTGACAATAACTGAATACTTCGGAATACTTGATATACTGCTAAACAGTACATATACACTGCTAAACAGTGCAGACCGGATTTGTGTACCCAAATCCGTCTTGACCGGCACAACCTATGTGCGCGTCAACACGCCTCCCCGGCGATGGTACTCACCGAGTAGCTCCTTGAAACGGAAGGCCTCAGAGAATGGACAGGACTCGATAACTGCGGACAGCGGACCCTCTCGACATCGGGATTTCGGAAAACCTGGTGGGCCTCTGTATACCTCGGATCTTGCTCTCTCAGCTAGGCTCTGGTCGGGATACTTCGCACTTCTCACCGCCTCGTCTGGGTTGATCGCAGCCTCAGTCGCCCCCGCTTGACCGGAGGGAGCTTACAGGAAATCCTGCTGGTACGCGTTTATGGTCCGTCCAGCTGTGGCAGGAGACCGGGCCTGCAACGCACCGCCGGCGCGTGAGATGAGAAAGTGTCCCTATTCGGGCGCCATTCTGTGGTAAATAAAATATACCGGACTGAATTTCATACGGGATCTTAAATAAAGTAAAATAGCTCAAAATAACAAGAGGCAGAATCCGTGGTATAAGAGGTTTTCTAAATGGGCTTTATTCCATTCAAAATGGCCGACTCGAGTCGCGGCCTTCAGGTTCCGTCACCACGAGGGTTCAGGAAGTGAAGTACAATAATTTATTGACAGACATGTATTTTTATAATAAGTGCATTACAATGAAATGAATGTAAAAGGCGTAACATTTGATAAGAAAAATGACGTGACAGTGACATAATCGAAACTAGGCGTAACAAGGAATAAAAGAAACATGATTGGTTAAGATTATCAGACATAGGTGGATCTATAAGATAATACTTGGCATAGATGCGCGCGCAGCAGCATGACGTGTAATTGACGTGCGACTAGGAGGTGAAGGGGACTTGACATTTAGCTCTACATGTGGAGACGAGAAGTCTGGGGGGTCAAGTCAACCTAATCCCAAATCATATCTACCATCCTATGTTTGGAGAACTATGTTATCCACAAGGAAGGACTCTCGGACAGAATCTATTCTATACTAACTGTGTGTGCGTGTACAAGCGTCTAAGTGTCTATATGAGATGCGAGGGGCAGAAAACTTTCCATGGCAGCAGGACTATGAATCACTTGCAGGAGGACGGAAAGGCTGAGTCCTTGCTTGTGAGCTAAAGGAAATGTTTACCTAAATCACTAGACAGGAATGCATCGGCTGAAGAGCAAAATAGATAATTCGAAGGTGAAATACAACTTCTTGGCAGGCAGGCGAAAACTGGCCGAGGCAGACATCGTTAGCTGCACAGGGAGTAGGACAAAGTTCATGGATACAGATGCGAGCTCAAGCTGAAGCTGTCAGAGACAGAGAGCAGGGAAAGGCTTTGAGGACAGAATCGGGCCTACTTGCCTGAACTGTAAAAATGGAGTAACTTAGCCATATAAAGTCGGTGGCCTTTCATACCTAGGAATCGAATATCCAGCCCATCGATGGCGGATCTGACAGAGAACATGTTGACGGTAGACACACATATGTTTGCGTCTTAGAAACTGGAACTGGAGGGAACATACATGTACTTGTAACATGCATATAGAACCGTTGGGGTCCAAGATAGGGGACATAACTGATCAGGAAAATCCACATTTCCACAGTAAGGAAGACTCAGACTGATCAACCTTACCTGATCAAGCTCCCACACATTCCTCCAGTCAGTGGCACATGCTGCATACTGTGCCATCGCACAATCAATCTGTAGGCGCAAATGGTGTGCTACAGTTCTCACAGGACCAGGGGTTTGGTAATGGTAGATCTGCTTTGGAGCACTCAAAGGCTGCAAACGGCAAGCAGGTGTATGCCTAGTAGGTATGTCAATATTTTAGAGGAGGGAAGCAGCTAATATATTCAGGAATCTGTGTCTATCAGGAGGAGCAATTTTTATTCCACACAGCTCAAGTGCATCGGGTGTGTTTGTAATTGTTACCTAGTGCTTTTCGTTTAAAAATGGTATACTTACATTTTAGTTGACTGCAGTCAACCTCTCAGGATAAGTTCTTTGAGCACTGTTTCAAAAGGAGATAGGTCAGGGTCTGTTTGTCTCCTTCATATGGCACCTGTAAGATAAACAGATATGAGATTTTGTCAGCGCCTTACTTCGGTAGTGCATTGTGTTAGATTAGATGTGTCATGTGGCACACCTCAAAAGTAGGTGTGAACTAATGTTCTAATGTAACAGTAAAGACCATCTTGTTTACGGAAGAGATATCTGAATCCAAGTCACCCATATACATCCTTCTCACAAGATTTGCTCCATTGATACTTCCCATATACATGCTCCTCACTATGACCAAATGCTATGACACTTTGCATGTAAACCGTTCCCTTGCTGGGCTCCAAAATTTCTCATTTGTTGCAACACAGCACACAGGATTGCCATTGAGAAGGAGTGCATTGCATGGTGGGTGGGTGTTTTTTTTTTATATTTCCCATCTGGTGACCCTCTATTACGAATAGTGCTTACATTTGTACCAGAATAAGTGATAGGGCCCAAAGTTTTGCTCAGAAGCCGATGTCTGGCACTAATGAATGTCTGTTCGCCAAATACTAAGGCTGCGCAGTCTTTTTCCACCTAATGCTTGTTAACCCATCACCATAAACTCCCTGACTCACTCTTCTGTGTTTTTGTACCTGCTTTCTTCTTAGTCCATCTTTCTCTTCTTACTTCCCCTTTTTCTCTCTTGCTCTGAGTCAAAATCTGGTAAGGGAAAATAAGACAGTCCCCAAAAATGAGTGCTGGTGGGCCCCCCATGCAACCAACAGCTCAAATTAAGAGCTGGGTGGGAGGCAGTGGTAAATGGATACCTTTATTTAATCTTTTTTGCAACTTTTGTTGATTTGACTATGGTGTACGTAACTTCTGCAAGCTATTTCCAATTCGCGTCCTTCATACAAGTAAAAATCCCAACACTATTCAATGTTTGCTGTTATCCAGTTTGCATGCTTCCATGCCCCCCACTGACCTCTTCTTCTATTATCCCACATCGGCCCCGCGCACATCCCTCCACAAACGTTCACATAATTCTCAACAAATCCTAACACAAATTAAAAGAATTCGCCTACGGGTAGTTTTTCACAATACTGAGGTGTTCGTCAGACGGAGAGAAACATGATCATTTTTTTCTCTTCATCTAACGAGTAGTCGTTTACATGAATACATTATTGACAGCCTACGTGTAGTACAGAATCTGTCTCACAAGGACAGACAGTTCCTAAAGACCCAGTTTCCCCTAAAAACATACTTCGAGGAAATCCGACCGTTACAGTCAGCAGGTTTCCTCCGCGCGCAACAGGTGTCCGAGCCTCATTTTCAAGCAGACGCGCCGTAACATGCGTCACTCCACTCGCGCGCACCCTCAGAGGGCAGGGTGATGAATGGAAAAACACACTCCACGACATTAAAGGGGGACTGTTTAGCAAAGGAAGGCTGTGGCGAGGTACGGAGGAAGCCTGCTTATTAACACGGGGCACCTCTTATCTCGGGCAGCTCCCCGCCCGCATCGCGCAGCAGCTGCCCAGCCTGGGTCACGCAGCGTCACGCTCTTCGCGTAAATGGGACCGCAGGGGATTGGTTCCTCCAGAGGCAGTTTGGTGTTGTTTATCTTTTGTCTGGCCTTTATTGTAATTTTTTTTATTGGAACCGGAATTAAGTTACGTAATTGAGGGGAAGGGAAAAACATTATAGTAAAAGAAGAAAAACACGGAGGGAGAAGCATGCTCAGAGGCATTTTATTTCTTTCAGTTTGTAGTCTGCTATCGGTTTAATATGAACAAGGAAATGTTTGGTCTGTGGTGTGACAGAGGTCCGCATTTATGCCACCAGGGTGGAGGTTAGGGTGGTGGGGGGAAGGGAGGGGTAAGGTGGGTGACCTAGCGGAAGTGAAGCTTGTACATCTAGTGGTGGAATTGCACAATGTGAAACCAGAAAACCTCGCATCAATTCCGGCTTCCCCACTTGACCAAATTGTGAGATCCTGAGCAATTGTTTTATTTCACTTTCCCTCCATTTCCTTCATTATCACATATGAGGACCTCTAAATACGTTACTTATTTATTTATTTATTTATTGAGTTTTATATACTTCAGGACGTGTGCTTTACAAAACCTCCTCCTGTGTTTGATGTAATAAACTATAATGCTGTTCATGTATAATATCAACTTAGGCCACCCAAAAAGTGCCCATAACAACTTACTTGCCTCTTAGTTCACTGTTGACATTGTTGTCAGTCTGGGGAGGTAGGCATGAATGTTTCTGAATTAATGTTTGAAAATGATCAAGTAAAAAAAAAAAATCACAGCACGGATATAATCTGATGAACTAAGGTGAGACACTTCTGCATGTTAGTGAAAATCATTTTTAAAATTTTCAAAAGACTGTCATATTTTTCAACTCTGCTGCAAGATGTCTTTACAAATGCATGTGTTCCTAAAGTTAAGTGGTACAGGACACTCTAGTTATTGCCTTTCTTCAACTTCAAACAAACTTTACATAAATGCTCACCTGTTTATGTAACATCTTTAAATTAGTGCTGAGTCGAGTAAACAGCAGCCCAGTGCTGCTGTTGACACAGGAGGACTCATGTAAAGTTCAGGAGTAACCCAACTAGTCATTAATAAACTGTCATACAAGTCACATTTTTGTTTTAATTCATTACTTGATAATGAGCCTTTTCTTCCCATTAAAACCTAACACTTGTAAATGTTTCTACATCCCACTCCCTCAAACTGCCTTTCCCGGAGTAAGTTTTAATAAAATAGATTAGCAATGTGATAATACTTCTTTAAGGGCACCTGTTGTCAACCATGCTTAAAGAAAATTGCATGCACCCTTATATAATTTACTCCTAGGCAATGAAAGTGCAGAAGTGCGTCAAAGTTTGTGCACGTGCAAATTGTGCACACTGGTACCAGGGGGAGCGTGGCTTCAGATGGTCCCACTCCGGATGGCTTTGGGCAGGTGGCACATGTCACAAGATGTTGGGTAGAGATAGGTTAAGAGTGACAAAGGGTGGGGCTAAAGTGCCTGGGGTAATTTTAGGCAAGGGGGCAGGGGTTATCCCTTCTTGCCGTGTCACAGTCCAGAGATCTATCTGAGTGTGGGCGTGTTGGCTTGTGAAGCCATTAGAATGTTGAGTGCATTGGGGCAGGAGACTTGAATGTTATTTGAGGCTAGTTAGAGGTCACAGCTGCAACCTCTAACTTGCTCCCTGCTACTCCTGGCACTTCCTTTGTGACCCCTGGCCTCAAAGGGGGCAAAACATTTAGAGGATTTGATTAGACCCGATGTGCTTGAACAAGTGTGGGTCGGGATGGTATACTCCAAGCGAGAGGCCTCTGGGTGGGTGGGGTTGCTGCAGCGGTTGCCACTTGTTCTCCTTCGAGGGCTAAAAAAGTAGTGAGGTCGGCTAAATGGGCATCATCTGTGGTCGGCAGTCATTTCAGCGATGTGTTGAGTGGGAGCTGGCTGCCAAGCGTGGGCAGTCTCTTGTGAGGAGACCCCTGATGCTGGAGTGTGTGGGATGGGTCAGGGAGGTAATGTGGTTGAGAGGCAGGCAAGATCATCCCAGCATGGGGTGGAGTTGCAAGTTGTTGCCGGTTGCACCGATAAACGATGGAAAGCTCCAGCAGCTTCCTTGTTGGCTGCAGTTACGCCTCCTGAGTGCCAGGTAGCGCTGCAGGCCTTAGTGGTCCTGATAACATAGTGCAGGAAATTATGGGGAATGTAATTCAGGCCGGTTCCAGTGCACGGCTCATGTCAAACAGTTTTCCAAGCGAGGCGCTGGGGCAGGGAGCAGTCTATGGACAGGAGATACGGGATCGTTTTGAAATGCAAAGTGCTCATTTGGGGGATGTGGTTTCTCCTATTGGCTGTAGTAAATTGGGCTCAGTGAGGAGGTTGTGAAGTGAGGGTTCAGTTTGCTGGAGGTTTGATGCTGCTTCTGGTCTGACAGCTACTAGGGGGACAGGTAGGTGGATATGGGCTCCGAGTACAGAAGCTGCAGAGATGAGCTTGGTGGCACATTTTGAAGATTTCCACGCAGTGACTTTGTGCGAGTCTCTGGATGCATCAGGGGGATATTCAGCCCTACCGGGCTGAGAGTAGGATGCTATTACTGACAGAGCATCATGCAGCTTCTGGACGGAGGTCTGAAAAAGTGAGACAGTCTCTCACGGCTTTGCTACCATTGAGGGAGCAAAGTTCTTTGTCTTTACCTCATTCAAAGGGCACTTGGCGCAATCACGATGGTGGTTTGGGTGATGGAGAGTATCCGGGTGTTAGTGGTGTGTCTGAGTGGGTGGAAGATGAGACCTTGCTTATGTATTATAATGATGACAGTGATGAGCTTGAAGAAGGGGAATTGCGTAATGATGAAGTCATTTTAGTAGTTCAGGGTTCAAATGGAAAAGGCACTGTGGGGCACTTAACAGGTAAGGAGCGTGGTGATTGGTGCTTTTTAGAAGTCAAGTTCAGATACGAAGAGTACCACAGAGACACCCATGAGTTCCAAAGGGATATGCTCGGATGGCAGACTAGCGGCGGGAGGACACCATCTGCAAAAATGTATGGGTCTGGGTGGTTTATTTGAAATGTCAGTTGGGACATGGAGGGGAGACCTTCCGCAGTGTCTCTGGAAGTGGGGTATGGGGTTGGTTCTGAGGGGTTCAAGCAGAAATGTGCTGGTCCTCCTCTGGAGGTCGCTATTGGACCAAAAAAGGGGTTGAGTTTAAGAAGGGTCCAAGGAGGACAAATGGAAGTTGGCACGTAGACCAAGAAGTCCCTATCATGGTAGATAACTTGACTTCAGCCTTTCTTATCTTTGCCAGTATTTTCTATTAAAAGTATGGGGACGGGGCCATTGCCATTTTTAAGTACATGGATCTCATATGTAAGGCTCAGATACACTTTGGGGTTTTTGCTTTGTTGAGATAAGATGAGGAGTTTAGGGCACGGTTCAGTCTTAACCCGGACAAACCATGGGGCGATGTTGATCACGAGTTGTGGCTTTAATGGATGCCATCGACTCAACTACCGACCACTACTCATATGGCAAGTGGGTTGCCCAAACCATATCCCCCTTTGATGTCCAGCTCATAAGGATTGGGGGGTGGTCGTTGGAGGTCGAGGGCAGGGTCTTTCTGCAGGAACTTGGGGTTTTAACTGGAGTATCTGTCCCAGGCAATTTTACAAGCATGAGCGCCCAGGTTCAATGGGCACCATCCTTTGGTGCAATGTTTACCCACAGTGGCTTCAGCAGATCATTGGTGGCCTGCTAGGGTCAGGGGTCAACAGGGCCAAATTTTACCGAAAGGTCCCTATTCTGGTTGATGGGTGGGGTGTTTTCGTTTCATCTTGTTTGAATAAGTTCTTTGATTTTGATAATTCTTTCTCCTTTTTTTGGGAGGTGAGAGATGGCTTTTTTCTTGTGGTTTAAGTGTTTTTTGGAAGTTTACACATGGATGGTAACAGTTTTTTCTTAAAAGACATTGTGACGAGGGCAGGCTCCATCAACTGCGTTCTCTGATGGTCGCTTGCCAGCTGCTGGGCTTGGCGGCGCCGGGCGTTGAAGACGATCAAGGGAGGGCCGCACTGAGCTCAGAGTCACCTTCGTCTGGATGGCAGAGGCAGGCTCGACGGCGGCGCTCCCGTGGGCCGTCCCAGTCGGAGAACGCCCGGAGTCTGCGGGAGGCACTGACCGCAGCAACGGAGGCGCTGGCAGGGGGTGACGACACGGCCAGGTGAAGCTGGAGTGCACCTCTTGCTCGTGTGCTCTCTCTCATCATCTTTGTTGGCTCTGGGTGGGTGGCGGGGGGAGAGCTGCCTTTCCGAGGGCCACGGTATGGACCCCGTACTTTGACTGACCAGTTGTCCTGGGACGACGGACTATGCTCATTGTTGTTTATGGTTGATATGTTGCCTGGGTTGGGGGGTGGGAGTCGTCTCTTGTTGTTGGGGTTTTTGGGTTGCTTTGGGGTTTGCTCCTCTCGTCCATCCTTCTTCCCTCCACGGACAGGTGGTTTACTGGTAACGCACTGTGTCCCAAATGTCTCCGTGCTATATCTCAGCATAGGCGCTGCGCGCTAAGCCTTGGCATGTCTTTCCTCCACATGCTAGATGCCCCATAAGCCGCTTAAGATCCTGACCCTTAACGTCCGGGGACTCAACAACCCGGTCAAGCGTAAAGCAGTCCTTTACTTTCTGGAACACTCAGACGCAGACATATGCCTCTTACAGGAAACACATCTCACCCCCAAGGACCACCATAGGATGAAATCGCGTGCCTTCCCCTCGCAACTCTTCTCTTCTAATTCCACCAAATCCGCCGGGGTTGCTATCCTGGTCTCTCGCTCCTTTCAGGGCAGGGTCCTTCAGAAGGAGGCTGAGATAAAGGGCCGCTTACTTACTTATCAGTTCCTAGTGGCTGGGGTCTCTCTCATAGTGGGCTCTGTTTATGCCCCGAACGAGGGTCAGGACAAATTTTTCTACACCGTCCTTACTGAAGCCACAGCTAACAAGGAGCGCCGCCTGTTGCTGGGAGGGGATTTGAATTTAGTCTTCGACAATCTGTGTGACCGCTCGGCCCAGCGGACGACTAAGGTGGGTGCTCTCTCTCAAGCAGGGTTGGCTCGCCTTGGTGATCTTGGGCTCGTTGACCTGTGGCGCTACTTTCATCCCCATAGCTGCACTTACACGCACTTCTCAGGGGCACATAAAACGTACCCCAGGCTTGACTATTTCATTAGCTCTCTCCCACTGCAGGTGCTCGCAACGGGCTCCGAGATCCTTACTGCATCTCTTTCAGATCACTCCCCAGTTGTTGCCACCTTCCAATTCCCCCGAGCCCAGCAGCCACTGCGGCATTGGCGACTGCGCAGCACGCTATTGCACTCTGCATCTACGGTCGATCAAATCAAGGTAGCAATTGCCAACTATCTCACCCTTAACGTGAACTCCGACACGTCTCTAGCGACACAATGGACGGCCCTTAAAGCCGTCCTGCGAGGGGACTTTATAGCCATCTCGACAGCCAGTAACTTGGAGCGCAGCCGCAAACGGGCTGAGCTCACCCAGAGGGTGGCTGAACTGGAGCAAATGCAGCAACGCACAGGAGCAGCTAGAGCATGGCGACGGTTGTGCATGGAGCGGAAGCAGCTTGAGGCACTAGACCAAGATAGGGCTGAGTATGCAGCTCTCCGATTGCGCCAGTCCTTTTATGCTGGGGGCGATAAATATGGCCGTCTGCTGGCCCATAAGCTGCGGGCGACCCGGCAACGCCAAGGGGTGCATGCTATTCGCCGGGGCCCCAGGGGTGATCTCACGTCGGACGATGGGGCGATCGCGGAAGCCTTTCGTGATTTCTATGCGACTCTTTACTCGAGTGACTCCCTGGATCCACTCCACTGCTCCGCCTATCTAGAGCCTGCTCAGATACCGTCTCTTACCCCAGCACAAGCTGAGTATCTCGATAGGGATATAGGGACGGAGGAGGTCATTGCAGCAATCTCATGCTTAAAGTTGGGCAAATCACCGGGGCCGGATGGATACTCGGCAGCCTTTTACAAAACCTTTTGAGCGCAGCTGGCTCCCTTACTGAGAGACTTGTTTAATGCCTTCTCCCAAGATGGCGCCATCCCTGCAGAAATGTTAGAGGCGTCAGTCGTGGTCATCCCCAAGCCTGGGAAGGACGCAACACTTTGTAGCGCGTACAGGCCGATTTCTCTACTCAATGTCGATCTTAAATTATACACGAGCATCCTCGCAACCCGACTTGGGCCCTACATGCCCCGACTCGTGGAGCCGGACCAGGTGGGATTCATACCACAGAGGCAGACGAGTGATAACACCAAGAGAGTCCTCCACCTCATTGAAAAGGCATCGCGTACCGCCGGGGAATATATGTTACTGGCCGTAGACGCGGAGAAGGCCTTTGACAGGGTGGATTGGCCATATCTAGAGCACGTATTGCGGCGGTTTGGCTTGGGGGAGAGGCTGCGTACATGGATCCTGAATTGTTACCATCTGCCCACGGCCACAGTCCGGGTGAATGGACAGACCTCTTCCCGGTTTCCCATTAGCAGAGGCACAAGGCAGGGGTGCCCCCTCTCACCCCTCCTCTTTGCGCTATATATGGAACCGCTAGCACTTCAGGTCAGGCGCCATCCCCTTATAACTGGCATCAAATTTGGTGGAGATGTCCACGCCATTAGCCTATATGCGGATGATGTTCTATTGTCTCTCACTAACCCGGTCCAGTCACTCAGAGTGCTTTTTATCGAATTTCATAGTTTTGAGCAGGCCTCCGGTTTTAAAATTAATATGGAAAAGTCAACGGCACTTAATATCTCCATTACCCAGCACACGATGGCTAGTCTCCAAGAGGAACACTCGATACAGTGGGCGACATTTATGGTCCCCTACTTGAGAGTGCAATTAGGCCCCACCATTCAAGCCACAGTCACCGCTAACTACAGCCGGCTCCACACCCACATTTGCAGTGAATTGCGTCAGTGGAAACATCACACCCTCTCTTGGCTAGGTAGAATCGCGGCCACCAAAATGACCATCCTTCCTCAAATCCTGTATCTTTTTCAGACGCTCCCTCTCCGTCCTCCTACGGGCTGGATTCAGCAAACTCAAACGGAGCTGGCGCAGTTTATTTGGCAGGGCCGCAAGCCCAGATTTAAGCATGCCATAGCAATCTTGACGCCCGAGCGGGGAGGTGTGGGAGTTCCCGACCTGCAGCTTTATTTCTACACTACACAACTCCGCTACCTTGTGGAGTGGAGCCGCTTGGAGTCCGAGAAGCATTGGTTATTCCAGGACCAAGCGGTAGCGGCAACGACCCTGCAGGGTGTCCCCTTTCTGCGTAAGGCCCACAGGCCACCGAATCTCTATGCTTCCTACATCACGGGTCCGATTTTGGAGGCGTGGGACCGTACTGCTATCACACATGCCCTGACTTCCTTTCCCTCTCCCTTAACACCACTCTTTAACAATCCAGAATTCCAACCAGGCATGGCGCCTAAGGCCTTTGCACTCTGACGGCCCTCTCCGTGTAGATGCCTCGGGCATCTATTTGACACAGATGGCATTCTTCCCTTTCCACAGCTTCGTACAGAATATGGCCTTCCAGAGACGAAGAGGCTCCCATACATACAGCTCAGACACTGGGTCCTGCAACCCCAAGTGAAACCTGGTGCCCAGCGTCCCCTCACTACCTTTGAGAAATGGCTTATTCCTAGATCTTCAGATAAAAAGCTTATTTCCGATCTTTACAAGCACTTCCGTGCCACTAACGCACATACATACAATGCGGGCCGGACACGCTGGGAACGGGAGATCGGGAGACCCCTCACTCATAAGGAATGGGATAACATCTACTATAGGGCCTGACACTCAGCACACCACGCAGGCCTTACTGAGACAATGACTAAGGTGGTTACCTACTGGTACTATACGCCGTAGCGTCTCCACCGCTTTGATCCCCGCCAGAGTGCTCTATGTTGGAGGAGCTGTGGGGAGGTGGGCACCCTAGAACATCTACTGTGGAGTTGTGAGCACATTCAGCCTTATTGGTCCCAAATACTGGACAAAATAGATACTCACCTGGACACACAGCTCCCGCGTTTCCCTGCCTATATACTTCTGGGCCTGCCAAACCCGTTGATGTACCTTCTAAAATCCCGAAGGGGGCGCCTGATCGCCATTGCCCTGGGAGCGGCCACACAGAATATACTGGCGCTCCCCCTCGCCCCCACCTCACTCGGGATGGTTGCAGAGACTGTGGTCGGTGTTGGGGATGGAGAAGCTCACTCTCACTCTGGCGGGCAGAGGGTTTGAATTCCCGGAGCTCTGGCGCCCCTTCCTCACCCTCCTCATAGCTGACTTCAGGGAACTAACGTGCCCCCGCTATCTTACATTATTGCGTCTGGCAGATACGCAGATCCCACAGAAGGCCCTCCCGCGCAGATCTGCTAAACTGAGATGATCCGCTGTGGATCTCTGGTCCTCCTTCCCTATCCCGTGGGGTTTTTAGTTGATGGACGAGAGGGTGAGGGGTGGGGGGCGTAGGGCGGACAGGTTTGGGGAACTTTTGGGTTTATGCTTTTGGAGGGTCTCCCTCTGTCATTTTCTTCCTATGTTCTTCCTCTTATTCTGCTCTCTCTAGTAGCTTCGCTCCATGCTTCTTACCCTGGTAATACTATTAGTCGCGACACTTGTAACTGTTATACATTGTATTAAGGAGTCGGGGTCTGGTTTCTTCTTCTCTGTTGATATGAAATCAATAAAAGATTTAAACCATAAAAGACATTGTGAAGGTTGAGGTTGATATATTTGTTCAATTCAAGTGGTACGCTTGAGGGAACAGTTTTTAAGAATGTTCCGGGATGGGTTGATAGTTTGGAGCCTTCTATCGCCGCCCCTTCTTTGCTTGTAACATATGAGTTATCAATTGAACTGTTTTTGTCTTGTTCACAGTGGTGGCACTGCTCTATGTTGGTGATGGGTGAAGAAGAGGATCACTCCCTGGCTCTACAACATGGCCAGGCATTGGGGGAACAAGGATTTTGGACATGGTTGAGAAGTAGGTTTCTTCAGGAACCCTTAACTTGTATTGCAAGGCTTGGATCGAGTTTTTGTAGTTTGAACATGCTGAGGTTGCAGATGGTGGATGGCAAGTTGTGGAAAATGAGGGTGATATAATTCCCTTTTCTTTGCATTTAATTGACAAGGGATCTTCACACGCCACTATTTCCGGGAAATTAGCCGGTTTTTCTCTTTATGGCAAATTGTGGTGGGGTTATGAGCCTGTGGAAGGTAAACTGGTGCAGAGAATATTGTCTGGTTGGGGTGAAGAAAAGCCCAAGTGCTCTAGGAGGGCACCAGTTACTGTGAATTTGTTGGGGCACATATTAGTGGTTTTACCCAGTTGTTGCTACTCGCCTTTTAAAGTGGTACTATTTTGTTTGTTGATGGTTTAGATGTTTTTTGGGGCTTTTAGACTTTCTGAACTATTGGGGGGTAGAGGTGAGGGGGGTTGTGTTTTGAAGACGTTTTTATGCAGGCCCCTCATGTGAGGGTTCAGTTGAAGCGTTCGAAAACAGACCCATAAGAAAGAGTGCTGGGTTTGGCTGCATCAAGCGCAGGGGGGAGGGGGCTGTGCCCCATGGCTGAATGGCAGGTGTTTTGTACTTGGGTTTGCAGAGGTTGGGTTTATCACAATGTTGTGAGAAATATATCAGGAAATAAGGGAGAGGGGTGCTTTAACCCTCAGACATTATGCTGTTTTGATATTTCTTTTTTTGTAGGTTGTGTTCCTAGCCATATTGCAGACAAAATGGTGACCTGGACTGTAGGGAATTTTTTTAATGGAGGGGCTTTGCAATTTGCTGATCAACAGCATTATGGTAGAGGTCTTTGTCTGGATAGCAGCCGTCATGATATTTTTTGATGAGGCAAGAGTGGCATGCAGTGAGGGGATTGCTTCCTTTTTTGGCCCAGCTATCATCTTCTGGGGTTGTCCTGATTTACTTCGTATTCATCTGGGTGAGAACGGTCAAGTGCCTCTTTCAGTATTGACCCTTCTGTAACAGATGTGGGTGGACTTAAAATTGCTCAGAAAGTTATGGTCGGGGACAACCATTGTATAGACTGAGTTTGTGCCTAGAAGGAACTGGAGAAGGGATTTGAAACACAATGTGATCAATAGAGCCAGACATAAATTGAAAGGACTATGAGGTTATTCTGTCAGTTCATGGGGTTTTTGGTGCTTGCCCATTCAAGCATTCGGGAAGAAGGACATTTGTTTCGACCAGATTGCGTGCATTTAACCAAATTTGGTTATGCCTTTTTAAAAAGAAGAGCCTTTACAGGTTTCTTTATATTGTGGTAAATAATTTAATTACCGGGACTTAATTTGATACAGAAACATAATAAAAATAGCTCAGTAAATAAGAGGCAGAATCCGTGGTATTAGAGGTTCGGAATGGGCTTTATTCCAATGGACGATTCGAATCGGTTGCTCCAAGTTCCATCACCACGAAGGTTCAGGAAGTGAAGTACATACATTATTGATAATTAATCACTTTTATACAATAGGCATTACAGTGAAGCAAATGCAAGAGGCGTAACAATTGATAGTGTAGATAAGACATACATACGTAGCAAAAGTAGGTGGAACTGGGTGTGATTAAAGAACATCATCAGGTGTGATGTCATAATAGGGTGGTTCCATGAAAGAATTTCGCAATGTCAGCAGAAATACTTGGCAGAGATGCGCGCACAGCAGCATGACGTGTGATTGACGTGTAACTAGGGGGTGAAGGGGACTTGACATTTAGCTCTACATGTGGCGACAGAAGTCTGGAGGGTCAAGTCAACCTAATCCCAAATCATATCTAACATCCTATGTTTAAAGAACTACGTTATCCAAAAGAGAGGTCTCTTAGAGTAGAATCTTATTCTATACTGACTATACTGACTGTTAGTGCGTGTACAAGCGTCTAAGTGTCTACACTAGATGCGAGGGCAGAAGTCTTCCATAATAATAAGGCTATGAATTACTTGCATAAAGACGGAGAAGCCGGGCCTTGCTCGGTAGCTGGAAGAATGTTTACTGAAACTACTAGACAGGAATGCATTGGGCAGGGAGCGGAGCAGATAATTTCGAAGGTGAAATACAGTTTCTTGGCAGGCAACAGGCTGATGTCAGGCTTCGTGAGCCGCGCAGGGAATGAGACAAAGTTCATGGTCACAGATGCAGGCTCAGACTGGAGCTTCAGAGGCAGAAAGCAAGAAAAGCTTGATGACAGGATCAGGGCCTACTTGCCTGGACTGTAAAATGGCATAAGGGAACCATATAAAGCCGGTGGCCTTTCGTACTTAGGAATGGAATATCCGGCCTATTCATGGCGGATCTGAAAGAGGACATGTTGACGGTGGACGCACATGTGTTTGCGTCTTCATAACTGGAACTGGAGGAAACATACATGTACTTGTGATTCATACATGAAACCGTTGGGGTCCAAGATAGGGGACATAACTGATCATAAAAATCCATATTTCCACATTCCCTCCTTGTCCCCTACTTGCCCGTCAAGAGATATCAATCTTCATCAATCCATTGATCTGTTCATATAGCATCATTTGTTCTTCTTTTTTCTTCTGGGACGAACGAGATCTTGGTGGTGGAATACACGATGTGGCACACAGACCACAGATCGCTGGTCCACATTGTAGGCATAGACAGCAACTGAATAGTATGAGAAAGCCAATACCTAGGAAGGATAGGACCTTCCATCCAAAGGTAGATAATACACTCCAAAACCAACCGGACCAAGTCCAGGTGCCTGGATTCTGGTGTATCTGGCTTACAATCTTATGAAGGCGGGTTATGGCTTTATATACAGATGGCGAATTTTCTGGTATGAAAATGCAACAACTTGATCCGATGACCCTACAAGCTCCGCCCCTATCGGCCAGGATGACGTCAAGAACAAGACGATTCTGAAGCACAACAATCCGCATAGCAGACTGTTCTTCTGTTAAATTGCCTAAGGCGGAAATAGTTTCGTTCACTACTGCTTCAAGGGTTCTAGTTAATCTACGTATCAGCTTACTATTAGTAACGGTACCTATATAGGGAAAGAGACCTTTATTGAAATCTGTGTATTTTTCCCATGCTGTTTCAGTGTAATCGACAATTGGGAGATCTCTCCTTTCTCTATTGTGTACTAAATGAGTATTTCTGTGATAATCAGGGGGAGCTAGGAAAACAGGTGGCAAAAGAAATCCAATGTAACAGGTACCATCCCAATCTAGAGGTAGGCGTACATATGCCGTCTGACCACATATGAAATAAGAATGGCGGGAAGCTCTAAATGTCGACTTGCCTTGATCACTGAATTCTATTACAGTGGTGCATCTACTATGGCCCATATGTATGGAACCATTCTTTCTTACACATAATTCACCTTTTACTGGAAATATTGACATGGCGGGCAAAATTGGAGTAGCTTCGGATTCGACATTTAGGATCATAAGATTAAGCGTAAAATTACCTAATCCATATACTTCATTTTCTAGATCAGTTCCTGTTCTCTTGGGAAGTCCCTCCTTGTTAGGGTAGCAGACTTTAAGTAAAACTAAGTTTAAATTTCCCCATACCCAGTTGTCTTGATAAACTGCAGAATTTGAATCTAGGGGATTAATTAAACTAAACCATGCTCCACAGGAGCCGTTGTGTGTGAATGGGTATGGAAAGAGAGGTAGAATTCCTTTATAATTCTGATAGGGAGGGAGTCGGCCACATATCCAACAATTTGTAGCATTGCTAACCTGATGGGAATGATGTAACATACTAATAAACGTGTTATTGCGCAGCGCAAATCTATAAGACAACTCATGCGGAGGTAATTCACTAAAAGAATGTTCAGCAGTAACATTATAAACATGTCTAGAAATAGGATAATATATGTGCAACAATATACTTGCAGTAATTATTAAAAGACTTAAGAAAAACAAAATTAATAACGTCACTGTGCAATGACTACGCAGTGATTTACAGTATGCATGTCGTTTCAACATTTTTCGGGTGTTTTCTCTATTCAGATCTAAGGGATACATGTCAGGGACAAATTCAACCGCTTCACCTTGGAGAGGACTTAAACAATCAAATTTCCCGACTGGTTAGATCTGAGTTTTAGTTTATATTGTTCGCGACTATTTGTTTCAACAAAAGGAAGTTTTGAGTCAATGGGTGAAGACACACGAGGTGTGGTGTTTACGTCCGATGGTAGTCCATGAAATTTCTTGATATGACTTGAATGTATCCAGCCTTTTCTGCCTTCGATCTTCACGGCTGTCCTTGTGGTGAGCAAGACCAGTTGCGGTGACTTCCACCTAGGATCCAGCTGAGTCTTTCGATCAAAGTTCCTCACGAGGACCAGATCCCCCGGAACTATGTCATGGGGTTTCACCTCAGTGTTGTCAGGAAAAGCTGCAGCTACCTGTGAACGACAAGATTGTAGTGCAGACATCAAGGAAGCCAAATAATCTGTCAGCATATTACAGTCAATATCAGTTATTTTACGTGGTATAGGCGTCCCCCACATATTTGGTGGTCTGCCAAAGATCACCTCATACGGGGATAGCCCTGTTCGAGAGTGTGCTACCATTCTCATGTAAAAGAGTGCAACTGGTAACGCTACTACCCAGTCGACACCTTTCTCTCTGCATATTTTGGACAATCTGATTTTCAGGATCTGATTATGTCTTTCTACGAGACCTGCTGCCTCGGGGTGTCGGACACAGTGGAATTTCCACTGATAGCCTAACAAAAGTGAAACGTGTTTCATTAGTTCGGATGAGAACGGCTGGCCGTTATCTGAGTAGACAGCACGTGGTAAACCGTATCGTGGGAAGAATTCTCGAACTAACTGTTTGGCCGTAGTCGGGGCAGTGTAATCTGAAACCGGGTATGCCTCTGTCCAACGGGAAAGAGCACAGACAACTACGAGAACATATTTGAATCCTCGACATCGTTCCATCTGGATATAATCCATCTGGAGCACTTCAAAAGGGTGATCAGGAGACTGAAAACCACCCTGTTCTACGGGAACGCTTTTTCCTGGGTTAAACTGACAACAGATCATACAGGTACGAACTTTTTGCTTGGCTGCTGCTCGTAAATGTTTATTGAACCAAATGTGTTGGATGCTGTCTAGCATAGCTTTTTCTCCTAGATGCGCTGGACTATGTATAGTGTTAATAATAACTTGGACCATTGAATCAGGAAGGAACCACACAGATTTTTCCTTCGTCATCCATCCTTGATCCGTTTGGATCCCTCCTAATTCAGTCCATTTCTTTATTTCGTCTGGTGTAGCATGCGTCTGTATGTCAATTACGTCAAGAGCGGGATCTTTAATCGTCATACAATGTGTTGGCGTCGGGACTATTGTCTTTGTCATGTCGGATGTTTGAGTTTGAGCAGTCTGTTTAGCTGTTCTGTCAGCTAGATCATTGCCTTGAGAAATGATATCAGTAACTTTCGTATGAGCTTTACATTTCATAATTGATATTGCAGTGGGTAGATGTATTGCATCTAATAAGGCATGAATGAGGGGTCCGTGCTGAATGTGGGCACCGTGAGAAGTTAAATAACCTCTCTCTCGCCACAGCACGCCGAAGTCATGTACAACTCCGAATGCATAACGTGAATCAGTGTATATGTTGACTCTTTTATTTGTGGCTTGAATACAGGCTTGTGTCAGAGCGACGAGCTCTGCGGCTTGAGCTGACAAGGTATTTATGCAATTTGTTTCAATGATTTCAGTGTCTGTTGTGACTGCGTAAGCGGCCACTAACTCTCCTGTACTTGTTCTCATACATGAACCATCTACATACAACGTCAGGTCTGGGTCTGACAGTGGGACATCTGTCAAGTCTTGTCTGGGTTTCGTCGTGATTGTAATAACGTCAATACAATCATGAGCTAGTGGGTCTGTTCCGATTACGGGTAAGAGTGTGGCAGGATTCAATGTGTTACAACGTCTGATTTCTATATGTGGCTGAAACAATGTTAATTCATACCCTGTAAGTCGCGCTATAGTCAAGTGTTGTGTTTGCGTTCGATTCACGAGAACCTCTACTGCATGTGGTACTTGAACTGTCAATGGATGTCCTAACACTATGGCATCGCTTTGTCTTATTGCTAAAGCTGTTGCTGCCACCGATTTCAGGCATGCAGGCAAAGCCTGAGCTACGGGATCTAATGTACTAGAAAAATAAGCACATGGTTTGTGGGATCCTGCCTGTTCCTGTGTGAGTACTGACAAGGCAGTACCTTCGCATTCTGTAACAAAAAGTGTAAACTGTTTATTGTAACATGGTGTTGCTAAAACCGGTGCTTGACATAAAGCTTTCTTTAGGCTTTCAAAAGCTTGTGTATGTTCCTGGGTCCAAGGGAGAACAGTCGATGTGGCTGCCTCCTGTGTTGTCAACTGAATGAGTGGTTTTGCTAGAAATGCATACTGAGGGATCCACTGCCTACAATATGAAGTGAGGCCTATGAAAGCCCGCACCTCCTTTTGTGTCTTGGGTATTGGCATGTTAGCTATTAACTGAATGCGGTCGGGTGTAAGCTGCCTTCCCTCCTTGGACAGCGAGTGTCCAAGATAAACAACTCGCTGGACACAGAATTGCAGCTTAGAAGGGGACACCTTGTGCCCCTTTTCGGCTAGAAATTGTAAAACTGTCAGTGATGCTTTCTCACATTCAGGTTCGCTTCTAGCGGTGATCAGCAGATCATCGACATATTGAAGCAGGGCAGTGTTCACTGGCATGTGGATACTGTCGAGTTCTCGTTTCAGTGCTTGGCTATAGATGCTGGGGCTTTTTGTAAATCCTTGAGGTGCGCGTGAGAATTTAAAGCTACGTCCATTTAAACTAAATCCGAACAAGTATTGGCTTTCCGGATCTATAGGGACGCTGAAAAAGGCATTCTTGAGATCAATTACAGTGAAGAATGTTGCTTCAGAATCAATAGCTGTCAGTAATGACGAGATATCTGGGACCACAGGGAATTGTGGCACAATGCACTTGTTTAATTCGCGCAGATAAATAACCAATCGATATACTGGCGGGGCCTTCGGATCTGTTCGTTTAAGAATCGGAATTATCGGTGAATTACATACATTGGAGTCTGTTTCCACAACCACTCCTTGGGCAATGAGCTCGTCAATGATTTGTAGTAAAGCCACTACAGCATCTTGTGGTAACTTGTATTGTCGCATTCGTGGTAGTACCACTCCTGCCTTTAGTGTAACTCGATATGGTGTAATATTCATGCAACCAACATCAGTAGGGCCTTGTGCCCATAGATGTGTAGGTAAAGTCTGCAGTCGGGGATCCATGTCTCTAGACACATAGTGACCTTTGAAATCACGTAAAAACAATCTTACTCCTTCCGGAGAACAACATATTATAGCTCCTAGAGCTTTCAGTGTTTTTATACCTAACAAGTTTTCTGGACATGATTTAGTAAGCAATAAATCTGTAGTTCTGGTCAAGGGTCCTATCGTAAGTGGAAGAGGCTGTGATACTTCATTAACAATAGGTTTTCCTGAAAAACCAAGGGAAATATTCTGTGAGCCTGAGAGGGGTGCCCCTGGAACTTCACTACGTTTTATGGTTGTTCGACTTGCCCCTGTATCGAGTAAAAATTTTCTATCTTGGCCTAATAATTCACTATGTACATAAGGTCCTTCTTGGTCTACTGGGACCTCGATAAGGGGTAAGTCAACTTCCCTCTCTAGGCTTGTTCATGCGTATCGTTGATAATCAGGATAGTCGTACTGTGCGGTCTGGTACAGCTGTCGTGTCGTGGTTTGTGTGGCAGCAACCGGCAGCGCTGGTGCAGCTGGCACAAACTGTATAGACTGTTGTGGAGCTGGCATGGACTGTGCATGCTGCGGGGCTCCTTGTTCATTCTGATCCTGTCTAAGTGGCCGTGGTCTTTCTTTTGTAATACCTGTGGCGATATTACGCTTCAGGACTGGGCAATCGTGTATATAATGACCTAGTTGTTTACAATAGTTGCATGTCCCTTTTACAGGTCCTGCTGAATCACCGGAATGTGTCGTACCCTTTTTATGTCCTTCAGCTGGAACTGTCTGGGAGACTAGCATTTTCATTTTCGTGTCTTTCATGCGTCTTTGTTCATGATCTTGTTCCTCTCTAATTCTATTGTGATGATACTGTAACATTTGTAACATTTGAGATGGGGTGTTACCTTGCCAGGTACTCTCGAATTTTAATACTCTATTCTTCACTTGGGGCAAGGAATTTTCAACTAATTTTGTCACAAACAGATGTGGGTATGATTCGCTACTTGCTTTTATGCCACTATTTATACCAAAACATTTTTCAAATCGTGCATAGAAATCACTAGTGTCTTCATCTTGCTTTTGTTTACAGGCTGAAATTGCACCCCAGTCTTCCTTTTTCGTAGTTAATAAACGTGGCAGTACCTGTACTAGTAAACCTGGTAGTGCTTTAGTTTTGTCCCCAAGCCCCGAACCTGGACCTCGGGCCTTTTCTTCATTTTCTAATGCTGTCCAGTCTATCTTTTGGTCTCCCACCTCCCACTCTTTTTCCTTGAGTTTTTCATAAATGCCAGCAGGCATCAATACCTTTAATATTGTCATAATGTCGGGATAGGTATACTCTCCCATGAGTAACATGTCTTTAATTTCTCGGTGGAAACCCGCTGGGTCTTTGTCATGACTGGGTACCACTTTCTTCATTTCTAACAATTCTATTTTCGATATGGGCGTATATACAAATACACGTTTAAACTCATTGTCCTCGCCCTTTATTGGGTGTACTTCTCGTAAGGGATTCTGTCTGTCCATGTAATACGTTGTTCTTTCCTTGATGGGCAGTGAGACATGCTCTGGGCATACAAAAAGAATGTACTGCTTTCTTGATTCTAGTATTTCTTTAATTAGCTTAGTACCTGAACCTCTCCATCTATTCGTGAGTAATTCAGTCAATATATCAGGTAAGGGACCAGGATCTGAATGTTGGCTTTTATATAGTATAAGAAGTTGTTGAATCATATAAATCCCAGCTAAACGCTGTTCATCTGGGGTGAGATTAAAAAATGTGTGGGCTACGGTATCATCATCATACTTTCCGGGACTGTCAACCCAATGAACGGCTGACCTGGCTAATTCTTGTTCATCCATAGAATCGAGAAAATGATAACCCCTTCGTTCTCGCAGTAATTTGTCAGCGGCTTGGAACGAATGCTCGGGGGACCTTATATTTATTATAGGTGTTTGGAAATTCCTGTTATTATCTGGACATATCGGACGTATCGGGTCAGTAAAACATCTAGTACTATTACAAGATCTTCCTCTACCTACATAGGCTATGGTTTCTGACTGTCCTGTGGGCAGTCCTGATCCTTCCTCCTCGCTTTGTTCGAACTGGTCTACCGCTAATCTCTCTTCGTGTAGGCGTTCTCTTTCTTTACGGATCTTTCGGCACATGGCTATTATACAGTTTTGCTTATCATGTCTCCCTTCTGATATATTCTGGCTCCATCTGGTAAGAGTTTGCATTGCTTCCGGGTCTACCCCCGGTCGGTCTTGATTTCTGATCACACAATTTATAAGGAAACGTAACAGTTCCCCTTGTATCTCCACTTTCTGGTATTCCATAGCTCTGTTAATACATTCAGAATCTCGCCCTGTTTGGACAAAATGGTATATATTATCTAGATGCATAGTCATTCCTGGTAACTTCCCTAAATACACCGCGGCTCGTCTGATACGTAATGATGCCATGATCATTTCGTCCTCTTTGCCGGGCACAGGGTCATATCTACAATCTATAAGAAGTTCCTTAAGCGTACGGGCATTTATGAGTTTGGGGGTACGTGGATGTGCTGATTCTTGAAAGGTAAGTTTATTTATTCTGGGTGGCGTAGAAAAAATGTTGGTAGCACCTCCCGTAGCCCCGTCTGGGGTATCGGGCGTGAAAGGATTCGTTGAACGCGATACAGCAACTATAGGTGTGGGCACAGCTATAGAAGTAGCTGTAGGAACAGATGTGGAAACAGATGTGCTGGCCGGAACTTGTGTCAGGATTTGTTGTTGTAGAGATACAGATACAGGATCTTGGCGTTGAACCTCCCCGGCCGACGGTCTATGTGGGGCGGGGTTAGCATACTCGGGAGCTGCGTCATCTAAATATGAGGAAAGAAAAACATCTTCTGCGGTTCTAGGATGCCCCTTAGGATGTACTTTTATTGGAAATAATGGGGGTGGCAAGTCTTTTGGTATCCCCGGAGTAGCCTTAGGTAATCCCTCGGCCAGAAGGGGATACATACCCTTCATAAGGGCATTTCTTTGTCTGTCTACTTGTTCTGATTTCACTCGTGTACCTTCTTCAATTAATAGATTTTCTCGGACTTTATTTGAATTCTCTTTACTCTTCTCTTCCTGTCTACGTGCTTTTTCTGTGCGTCTATACGATTCTTTACGCCATAATTCAATGGCGTCTTTCTGTGATTGTCTAGCTTTCTTTTTCCATAATTCTTCCTCTACTTTCACGATGCAATCTGCATCCCAGGTCCCAGCAGCGGGCCACCTCTGACTTTCTGGTAATTCCTTAGTGTAGTCTACCCATAGATCAAGAAATAATATGGCGTCTAGGCCATGTTTATGATACATGAAGTACCCTGGAGTGTCCCTAGGAGGAATAGGAACAGCTTCTTCGAGTACCCCTTTTCTAGTTGTGATCTGTCTTAATTTCGAAAAGAGCGGCATATTGAGAACTGACCTGATACTTGATCTTGAACAAACTTAATACAATAAACACGATAATGAACAGTCATTCATACCACAATATGCAGAACGTATTAACACATTTAACATTTAACATTTAAATGAGCAAACAATGATGATGACGATCTAAGGAAAACTTAATCACTAAACATAATACTCGGCATTATCTGGATTATTCTGAATTTATATACTTGATATACTAGATATACTGCTAAACAGTACAGATACACTGCTGAAACAGTGCAGACCGGATTTGTGTACCCAAACCCGTCTGGACCGGCACAACTTATGTGCACGCCAGAACGCCTCCCCAGTAATGGTACTCACCGGGTAGCTCGGAACGGAAGGCCTCGGAACGGAACTGAACTGAACTGGACCGGACCGGACTCGACTCGACAACTTCGGACACTTCTGAGCTTCGGAAACCTGGTGGGCCTCTGTATACCTCGGATCTTGCTCTCTCAGCTAGGCTCTGGTCGGGATACTTCGCACTTCTCACCGCCTCGTCTGGGTGTTGATCGCAGCCTCAGTCGCCCCCGCTTGACCGGAGGGAGATACAGGAAATCCTGCTGGTACGCGTTGTTGTCCGTCCAGCTGTGGCAGGAGACCGGGCCTGCAACGCACCGCCGGCGCGTGAGATGAGAAAGTGTCCCTATTCGGGTGCCATTCATGTGGTAAATAATTTAATTACCGGGACTTAATTTGATACAGAAACATAATAAAAATAGCTCAGTAAATAAGAGGCAGAATCCGTGGTATTAGAGGTTCGGAATGGGCTTTATTCCAATGGACGATTCGAATCGGTTGCTCCAAGTTCCATCACCACGAAGGTTCAGGAAGTGAAGTACATACATTATTGATAATTAATCACTTTTATACAATAGGCATTACAGTGAAGCAAATGCAAGAGGCGTAACAATTGATAGTGTAGATAAGACATACATACGTAGCAAAAGTAGGTGGAACTGGGTGTGATTAAAGAACATCATCAGGTGTGATGTCATAATAGGGTGGTTCCATGAAAGAATTTCGCAATGTCAGCAGAAATACTTGGCAGAGATGCGCGCACAGCAGCATGACGTGTGATTGACGTGTAACTAGGGGGTGAAGGGGACTTGACATTTAGCTCTACATGTGGCGACAGAAGTCTGGAGGGTCAAGTCAACCTAATCCCAAATCATATCTAACATCCTATGTTTAAAGAACTACGTTATCCGAAAGAGAGGTCTCTTAGAGTAGAATCTTATTCTATACTGACTATACTGACTGTTAGTGCGTGTACAAGCGTCTAAGTGTCTACACTAGATGCGAGGGCAGAAGTCTTCCATAATAATAAGGCTATGAATTACTTGCATAAAGACGGAGAAGCCGGGCCTTGCTCGGTAGCTGGAAGAATGTTTACTGAAACTACTAGACAGGAATGCATTGGGCAGGGAGCGGAGCAGATAATTTCGAAGGTGAAATACAGTTTCTTGGCAGGCAACAGGCTGATGTCAGGCTTCGTGAGCCGCGCAGGGAATGAGACAAAGTTCATGGTCACAGATGCAGGCTCAGACTGGAGCTTCAGAGGCAGAAAGCAAGAAAAGCTTGATGACAGGATCAGGGCCTACTTGCCTGGACTGTAAAATGGCATAAGTGAACCATATAAAGCCGGTGGCCTTTCGTACTTAGGAATGGAATATCCGGCCTATTCATGGCGGATCTGAAAGAGGACATGTTGACGGTGGACGCACATGTGTTTGCGTCTTCATAACTGGAACTGGAGGAAACATACATGTACTTGTGATTCATACATGAAACCGTTGGGGTCCAAGATAGGGGACATAACTGATCATAAAAATCCATATTTCCACAATATGTAGGTTTATTCTTCATAGCATCTCCAGCACGGAGCAGCATCTACAACCACCAGTGCTCTCCTTCAACTATTCACTCCTAGAATCCTCATAAGGAGAATTCCACACCATAGCTATGTAACAGTCTCCATGACATCACATAACATCTCTACACACCTCCCTCTTTATCTGGCACAAAACAAAATTAAATGACATATATACAATGAGAAAAAACAATGGTGCAATCAATCTTAGAAAAGAACTCCAAAATTTGAGAATAAAAGAATGAGGATTACATGTTAAAGAACTCTACACAAATGAAATATTGATACCTCAAGGTTCACATACTTTACAAATATTTCCCAAACTGCAAGTAGACCCATCAGCAAATTTCACAACATTACATTTCATATCCTTAACCTGAAAGGGTCCTAAATATTTGCTTTCACCTTTACGAACACACTCATTTTTACATACAACAACCCAATCACCCACTTGGACCCATAACATCTTCACACCCTTCCTCAAATTGTAAGCATCCACCATCCTCTCTTGTCCTCTCCCCACTTTTTCTTTTACTTTACTCCGATCAATCCAAACTTTGTCTTTTTTACACAATCATATAGGGCATTTCTTCTTTCCCGGTTCTTTTCCTTTATGTTTCACATCGTTTTTATTGAATGTGTGGCAAGCAAGAACATTACACCCACCTACATCCACTGGCTAGCGGGGAGCAGTGCAGTCAATTTCCAAACGTTTGTTAAAGAAAGAGAGGGAGAGTCAAAGAAGAGTAAAGGAAAGCAGAGAGGAAACTGAGGAAAGCAGACGAGAGAAGAGACAGGAGTTTACCCGCAGCTGGAAGTACGACCTGGTAGGGATCTAGGACGGATTTTCCTCCGGAGGGAGTGGCATGTCCGCGGGGAGAGGGGGAGGGGGGTCACAGGACCCTTAAGTACCGAGGGCAAGTAAGCTCAACAAACTCGAAGGATAGGAATGCCACAGTGGACCCCCAGGTCTTATCAAATTTAGGCAACGTGCAATTAATCCCCGCAGTGATCCTTTCCATCCCTACCACCTCCCACAGTCAGTGCAGCCAGTCTAGTTTAGTCCAGGACCTGAGAGGGTATGTGAGAGGGTTGGGAAGTCCCAGCAGGATGTAGCTAGGTAATCTGGGGAGTTCTGTCTGGTATATGTGGTCAACCAAGGGCAGTATAGATTCCAGTATGCCTGTATCTTAGGGCAGTGAAATAGAATGTGGGACAGTGTGCCTGCCTGTCTGCATTTGCGCCAACAAAGATCATTGCTGTGTGGCCGCCACTGAGCGACACGCTGATGTCCGCCCAGTCTTACGCTGTGCTGGGGACCTAGCTTGGTTCTTAGCCTTGTTGAGAAAATTATAGATATCTGACAGGAGGGGTTTGTTTGAGGTGCAGGTGATATACCAGAGCTCAAATTTTGTAAGGAGCCGAACTGCGAGTAACCGGACTTTGGGCCATGTGACCGAATGGCGCAGCACCAGGTACTGCCAGTACGCCTCCTTGGGGATCCCATAGTGAGTTACCAGTTGGGGAAAGTCCATGATTCCCTGCAAATCGAAAAGGTCGCCTATACGTTTACAGTTTGCTTCTTGCCATTTCAAGTAGGCGTTCCCTACGAGAGCCAGGGGGGAAGTCTGGGTTCCCAATGAAAGGGGTCACGGGCGACACGGCCCTGGACAGCTTACATTTCTCCTGGACCTTGTCCCATACCTTCATTGTGGCACGCAGAACCGGGGAGACATACATGCTCTGCGGGCGATGTCGTTTGGGGAGCCAGGGAACCTTCCAGATGTGGATCCCTGCCACACCCCTATCCATGAAGCACCAGTGTTTTTCCGACTCTAGTTGGTACCATTCTATCATCCAGCGCAATTGTGCCACCTCATAGTATTGCCCAGGTTGTGGGACCCCAAGTCCCCCTTCCTTCTGTCTCAAGTACATGAGGTGGCGAGCCATGCGCGCTTTCTTTCCTGCCCAAATGAAGCCATGATCAGCTGCTGCATTTGGGCCAGTATCGTAGGCGGCGGACATAGGGGGAGTGTCTGCATTATGTAAAGGAGACGGGGCAGAATCGTCATTTTAACGGCGGCTATCTTGCCCAGCCATGAAAGGACATGTTTCTGGTTCTCTTCCTTTAAGGGACACAAACTGAGGCATACCTGTGGCAGAATGTGGAGTGACCCTATGTGTCCACATCATCTTCCTCAATTCATGTCTCCAGGACAGCCCATCAGCAAGTGACAATTGTCCATTATAATACGATTGACTCTTTCTACCAAACCGTTTGCCTGGGGTCTAAAAAGAGCCACTCTTTCATGAGTAACACCCATTTTTTCCAGATAATCCACCATCTCCTTAGAGACAAACTGTACTCCATTGTCAGACACTATGGATGCTGGTATTCCTTCTTCCGGAAAAACGTTTTCCAAGAACCTTATCACACTTGCAGTGTTTACCTCAGCCATGGTCTCCACCACAAACAACTTGGAATGGTAATCTACCAATACAAGAATAAATCTGTCCTTACACCCCAGCTTACCCACAGGACCAATGAAATCAATGGCTAACCTCTCCCAGGGTCTTGACGGAAATTTAGTACAAACTAAAGGAGGTTGCCGCACAACTTTTGATTTGTCGCTATTGGCACATATATGACAATTTGTATAACAGCTTCTACATCACTATCCATTCCAGACCACCAAAATGATTCTCTGACCCTACGTTTGGACATACCACATCCAGGATGCCCTTCATGAATAATATCTAGAATTTGCTTGCGTACTCCCTTAGGAGATACTAACTGCCACCTCCTCTTGACTTTCTCATCACTCATGCTTAGCTCATGACTTACTTTCAAAAATTCTCCTAGCTCCTTATCTTTGCCATCGTCAAGATCCCAACCTTGGACAATCTTACATTCTACTTTCAATAGGGTCACCTGCCCTTGCTCTTTCCCATTCCTCTGAGGACAAAGCCACCTCACCCTAATCAATATCATTCTTATCAACAATATCACTGCAGATCTCATTACAACTTTCCTCCAAGGGCATTCTCAAAAGATAATCAGCAATTACATTTTTCTTACCTTTAACGTACTCTACTTCAAAATTGAATTGAGTGTTACATTTCCTTCCAACCCCCTTTCATTTTTAAATATGAATATCAAAGGTTTATGATCCATACGGATTTTGAAGGGTAGTTCCCACAAATAAAACCTAAAATGATTTATGCCCCAACAACAGGCCAAAGCTTCTCTCTCGATGACCGAGTACGATCGTTCAGCACCTTGCAGTCTACTAGATGCAAAACCTATAATTCGTTCCTCACCATTCACCACTTGCAACAGCACTGCTCCAATCCGTATCCTACTAGCGTCAGTAGTCAAGAATGTCCTTCCAGTAACCTCAAAATGTCCTAATGTTGGTGCTTCAGAGATAGCCCCCATGATTAGTTGAAATGCTTTCTTAGTCATCATTCCATTCGAACACTACATTTTTCTTCATCACCATTCTCAAAGGTTCTGCAAGCTCAGAAAAACTTTCCACATATGTAGCACAGTATTCTGCTAACCCTTATCTCCCATAACGAACAACAGAGATGTCTAAGTAGTTATGGATATAGGATGTCAATACGGCTTTACTAACTCAGAACAAAGAAACTGTTCACCTCCCGATGCTAGATACTATCCTTATCCTGGCTTATCCTGAGCTTGAATGGCTAGCCGCTACTCCTAAAATGAAGTACGACAAGACAATCTGGAATGTAACTTAATGTTTTCTAGTATCCCTCAGTATATTTTTGTGTATAGATAAATATTTGCCAATGTTAGCGGAACTCTTAGAGATGTTCTTAATGTTCTTAATGGGATAGATGCTGATATCGAATTGGTCGAAATATAAAGGACTCTGACACCCAACTCAGGGTCTGGTTCACGCTATAGAAAACACAGAATAAATAAAATAAAAAAATGAATAACCCTAAAATGCACCTGTGTTCATCTTTGTTAGATGGCTCAGGGGCCATAGTCACATCTTTTATGATGCTTTTCTTGAGTCTTATACCATCTGAACTTACTTCATGTCCCAAGTAAGCCACTCGTTCTTTTTTCAGCTGACATTTCTCTTTTTTTATCGTTAAATAATGTTTTTCTAATCTACTCATTACTTCCTCAAACAGTCTGTCATGGTCAAAAACATCTTTCCCAGCAATCAAAATGTCATCTTGAAAACACCATACTTGCTTCATGTCACCAAATATGTTTTCCATTGCTCTTTGAAAAACGTCCGAAGCCGATGCCAGCCCAAAAAGTATCCTCTTATATTTAAATGCACTTAGAGGGGTAGCAAATGAAGTCAAATGTTTGGATGTGTCATGTAACTTGATCTGATAATATGCAGCCGACATATCTAACACACTGAAAATACGTCCCTCTCCCATGGTAGATAACATTTCTGATACGTTTGGAAGTGGTTGTCTATCCACCCAAATGTTCTTTTTTAGGTCACTTAAATCTATGCAAAGGCAAATTTTCCCACGCTCATTCGGGGCTATTACAATTGGAGCCAACCATTCTGATGCCTCAACAGGCTCTATAATTTCTTGTTTCAATAAACTCTCAATTTCTTGACGCAAAGGTTCTAACATTTAATTTGGAACATTTCTTATTTTATGTACTACTGGTTTCGCATAGTTTTTCAAGATTATCTTATGTGAAAATTCTTTCTATAAACCTAACCTGGAGTCAAAGACCTTGGGATATTTTTTAAACAGTTCAGTTTAATCACTCACCTCTTGAACAGCCATTTATTCCATTACCATCACAGGTTATTTGGCATTAGAAGCTATTATAATATTCAAATCCTTCTGGTGGCGCCACCCCAATAAATCGGATCCAAAGTCTGTGAGGTAGACTCTTCCCTTAACAGCCTCCCCTTTGAATCTTATTGTCATCCAACACATCCCTTTTATCTCTATCCTTTTCCCTGCATAACCCACGGCTTGAATATCAGGATCACACAGAGGCGGACAATCTCAATTAGGCCAGCTTATCACATAAGATCTAGTTGAGATAAGAGTATACAAGCTCCCAAAATCTGCCAATACTTTTATCTCTTTCCCTTCAAAAGAAATATTGCAATGGGGTTTCTCTAACTTATCTGTACTCTCAATTTTCACTCCTTGACTAGGCTCAACTATATTTACCTTACTAATCTTGGAATTTTCCGTATCATCATTAATTGTTAGAAGAACATCATCAACATTTTCACAGATATCTTCGACTTCTTTTCCCACAATTTCTACATAAGACACTTCTAGTCATACAGTTAGGCTCGATGCAATATGTCCTGGAGATCCACAATGAAAACATTTGAAATCCCTGACCAGAAAATTTCTTCTCTCGATTTGCGGCCTTCTAGAATCGGTGTTCAAATTAATATCAATTCTACAACTTCAACCTTTTCAGGTTTAGTATTCACAGAGCTTTCCATTTCTTTAAGCCATAAGACAGTATGCTCCATTCCTTTCGCTATTTGAATGGTCTCATCCAGAGTATACTCTTTCATTAGTAATTGTTCTTTTATCTTCTTACTACTAGAACAACAAACTATTTGATCTCTAAAAATGATTAGGAAGGTTCTTCCACTTTTGCCGTTCTCTGCCAGGAAGCTTTTGGTGCAAGCCTTGATCTTCTCGAGGCTTGATTATGCCAATGTGCTTTATCTAGGGTCTCCAGCCGCAACCATTAAAAAACTGCAAACGGTTCAAAATTGTGCGACCCGACTGCTGATGCAGGTTCGCAAGCAGGAATTAGCTAAACCTTACATTAGATCCCTGCATTGGCTTCCAGTGGGCGAGAGAAATTTTAAGGCTTTATGCATTGCCCATAAGGCACTCTCAGCTAAGGCCTCACCAATCCTCCGATCCATTATTTCCCCTTACCTCCCTAAAAGATCTTTACCATCTGAGAAAAAACATCTAGCCATAGTTCCCAGAGTATACCGAGCTCGCAGTGGGGGTCGTCTTTTCTCCCTCATCTCGGCCAAATGCTGGAATCAGCTCCCAGATCTTATCCGACTCGAGGCCAATCATCTCGCTTTTCACAAACAACTGAAGATTCTACTGTTCTCTGGAACCTTCTGATCTCTTGATTGTTTGGTGGCTTTGTCTCCAGCACTGGGAAGCCTTTGGTAGCCATGCGCTTTACAAATGCAGACTCATTCATTCATTCATTAAAGAATCATTTAGCTGTTCAAACTTGCATGTCAAATCTAAACCTCTTAGGGTGGACACAAAGGAAGTAATATCCTCATCATCTCTTTGATTCCTACTAAAGAATTTATGTCGCTCTAACACTACATTGGTCTTGGGTGTAAAGTGTAATTCTAGCATTTGGATGGACATATCATATATATTATTCGGTTGCCTAGCCCCAAGGAAATGTCTGGTAACTCCTCATAGACCCTTATCCCTTCAACCCCAAAATGAAGAAGAAGTATCGCTTGTCGTCTAACTGTACCGTACTTGTCTCCAACAATAGCTAATAAATAAGTTAAATATATTTCTTTCCATTGTTTCCAGGGTATAATTGGCTTTCTCGGTGTTGTTAGAAAAGGAGGTGGGGAAGACATGGTTTGATCAGACATGGTACCTGTAAGATAATGTAAAATAAAAATGTAATATAAAAATGTAAAATAAGAAATTAAAACAAGAAACTAAAACAATAAACTAATGTTAATGTTCAGTTTAAAGTTGTAGTTTCTCTCTCTTTAGAAATTGTAGTTCTTTAGGTATTGTCGTAGTCCCATCTCCCTTTTAGTAGTTTTCAATTCCAAGCGTCGAAGTCCTATTTCTGTTTCAGATTATCCCTTGATCCAAGCAAAGAAGTCCTATGTTTCTTTCTCTTGTTTCAGAATGCATAGAAGGTGCTGAGATAAGGACTGAGGTAAGACCTTCCTTTATTTATTTTGTGCAGATTGTAATCTTTTGAAGTTTCTGCCCCTTAGAAAATATACGCTGAACTGCTGACAGCCTTAGGCAGAGATAGAGACTCAATTAGACTCAAACAGGTGCGAGCGCACGTGTGTAGACGCTCGTAGTTGCTGGTAGTTGCGCGAGCAGAGGGCAGGTTGCTACGTTATGGGCACAGCACGTGAAACCCAAGTGCATGCAACAAACAATGTCCAGTCGCACATATAATCAGGAATGAGTAGTCACGTGTGAAAGGGCTTCGAGCAGGTTACTAGCCTACTCAAACGCAAACGGCACAAAGTCTCGATTAAATAAATGCTACGCAGAATATCTCGAATTAGAAAAATTAAAGACTTGGTGATCGGAAATGATCATTCAACCCTTGAATTCTATGAATAAATTGCCTCAGTAGTTGTACTCACAAGTTGACTGTCCTCATTGTCGTGGCCTTGAATTGTTTGCCTTCAGTGTTCCAGGGGTGGAGATGCTGGTACCTGCCCCCTATGCAGGAACTCGTCACCATGAAAAGAAGAGCCTTCACAGGTTTCTTCATATGTAGGTTTATTCTTCATAGCATCTCCAGCATAGAGCAGCATCCACAACCACCGGTGCTCTACTTCAACTGTTCACACCTAGAATCCTCATGAGGAGAATTCCACACAATAGCTATGTAACAGTCTCCATGACATCACATAACGTCTCTGCACTTTTATTTTATAGAGTTGGGAAAGTTGTTGGCACAGGTGTGGAATGAGCAGCCTTGGTGCGTTTGAGGTATGAGTTTGTTTTCTGTTAGTGGGACAGGAAGCACCTTTTCAGGGTTTTCCTGGGTGCTGGTAATGTGGGGTGGGAGAGTCAAGTAGGGTGCATCCACCCGTCAAGGGAGTTTTGGGAGGAACCAGGGGAAGGTAAGAGGAGCTTGGAGGACATGAAGCAAAGCGTAGGGGAGTGCTTTTGGTGAGGATGATTTGGGTTGTGTGAAAGAGAGATTGGTTAATGTGAAGGATGGGTGTATGCTTAGTGAATTACCTGGTGGGGTATGGGGTGTTCGATTGGGGGAGCTTGCATAAGTTGGGATTTCAATGGGATTATGCATTAATAAAGTTACTGTTGTAGGTTTTTTACAATGTTATGGTTATTACTACTTGCCTGTCCTAATAAATTTTTGTTTTCTGCTACAAAAGTCTTGTGTGTGTGTGGTTCTTTATTGCATGACAGACATTCGTCATATCAGCGTTATGTACTGATCTAATCATCTTGAACAAGATAAGTCAGGCTTTAGAGTTGGGCAAGCCAACGAGTTCAAAAAGCTGAGCCAACAGTCTGGCTGGGCTCTAAGAGGCCACGCCTGATCCGAGCCATGAAAATAGTTGCCATCTAAATCATGCAACAAACATCGTGTGTCATAGTTACTCTGAAATTGAAGAAAAGTGTTCCTTTAACAGGCAGACGTGTTTCACATTAATTCATCAGATTATTTTTGTACAGCTCTCACCCTGTACTGTACTCATGCTTTGGAAGTTGTTTTAATATCTGCTAACGAAGAAAAGGAGGCTCTGTAAAAAAAAAAAGATTTGCCTAGGATCACATGATTTGGACAGCCAGGATTCTTCCTAGGTTTTGTGGTTTCACATAAAAAATTCACCCAGTAGGTGGCTATCTTTTTCTCTCATTTTGAATGCCAAAGGTTTATGTTTTGTTTTAAATTTTTGGTGCATAATGGTCAAGCATTGGTGGCAGGCAGAAAGCTACATAAAAGTTCAACTCATTTTGGGCTCCCGGGTGCAAGAGAACCTTGACCAGAGCCAAGCTTCTGACTCGAGAATGGCTCAAGCCTTAAGTGGCTCACCCACCTCTACCGGCCACTAGTATGACCATGCCAAGCTTATACAATATGGAGACAATCCAACAGTAGTTTTGTGAATTGTATCCATACCCACAGTTTGATTTAACTTGTGAAACTGCATTATTAGTGGTGTTTGTGGCTGTTTTATTGCTCTGCTAAACAGGTCTTAATAGTTGATATTTTAGTGATTTATGGTATTTCATTGGTGAGACCGGTGCTATTTCCAGGTGCCTTGTAGGTTATATGGCATGTACGTTGTGCAATCTGTAGTTTGTAAGTGAGGTATTTACAGGTAGTGCAGCTGTTGGCGTACCATACTAGTCATCTGTTGCCCTGTATGGACTTTACTGGATGCATGTGAGGAGTTCTGTCTAAAATGGACTGTTGTATGTGTGTGGTGTATCAAGAAGGTGAGTACTGTTGTGAGCACAGTGATACCAAAGTATATGGCGTACCTTTTCTCTGTTGGCTGCATGTGCGCTGTTTTGTTTAACATGTTCTGTTGATTGTTGTGTGTGTGGTTTATTATTGGTTAGTGCTGTTGTGAGGACAGGGATTTCCAACTATGTGCACTAGCTCTGCAGTGTTAGATGTAAGTGTAGTCTGTCTAATTTCTTTTTTGGAAGCTAGATCAGCTGGTTTAGCATCTTACATTACTTTGCTCACCTGGTTACAATGAAGGTTGAACATTTAAGGTATTACTGATTGCTGTCAGTATAGTTGACTGGATACAGGTTCTGTTTATTTAAAGGGTCATTGTAAATTGTAAGTATGTAAATGTGAGAAAGTGCCTCTTTTTGTGTGGTCACCCACTTTTTTCGTGAGCGATGCTGCTGGTTTTTGAACTTTGTGCACTGGACTTCAGTGCATGTGCTATAACCCCGAAAACATGGTAAAACTGGCTGATCCTTGTGATATTATGTTATGGTATGTTATATTAGGTTATTTTGATTTGTATAGCATACTATTCAGCCGTGAGGGCATCTAGGTACTTGAGTAGGTGTGTAAGTGTGTGGTCCCCGCAGAGCTATTTGAAGAGCCAGGTCTTCGGCTTCTTCAAGAACCCCAGCCCAGGTAGGTTGTGGGAGGTCATTCCATATTTTGGGTGTGATGTGAAAGAACAAGCAACCTCCTGTTCTTCTTTTATGAATGTGGGGGTTGTGTGCAAGTCAGGCTGAGCATAGGTGTGTGGCAGGCTGGTGATAGTGCATGCGGCTGTTCAGGTATGCTGGCAAAGTGTTGTGCAAGGCTTTGCATGTTTACGTTAGGAGGTTGAAATGGCTACATTTGTGAATGGGGAGTCAGTGGAGTTCTTTGAACGTTGCGCATGAGTCTTGCAGCAATGTTCTGGATGGTTTGAAGTCTGTGTAGGAGCTGCTTGGAGATTCTAGCGAATAGTGCGTTGCCGTAGTCGAGCCTGCATTTGATAAGTGCTTGTGTGATGGTTTGTCTGGTGTTCTGTGGCAGCCACTTGAAGACCTTTCCTAGCATTCATACGATGTGGTAGCAGGCAGCGCTCATTGCTTTGACTTGTGCTGTCATGTTGATCTTTTCACCCAGGATGATCCCTAGATTTCTTGTGTGGTGTGTGGGTGTTGGTCCTAGCTCTGTCGGCCACCAGGTGGTGTCCCACCATTTCCAAAGACCAGTACTTCTGTCTTTTCAGAGCTGGCCTGCAAGCAGTTGGTTCTCATCCATGCTGCTACTATATTCATGCAATTGGTGATGGTGGTTATGGTGGTGGTTATCTTGTCAGACAGGGAGAGGGTGAGTTGGGTGTCACTGGCGTAGGAGATGAGGGTGATGCCTTGGGATCAGATGATTTTGGGGAGCGGAGTGTCATGTAGACTTTAAACAGGGTAGGGCTGAGAAACAAACCCCGGGGGACTCCGCAGATCAGGCTGTTGGTTTCCGATAGGAAGGGTGGTAGCCTGACATTTTGGTACTTACTTCCTGTGAGGAAAGGAGAAGATCCTCATTAGTGCAGTTCCTTGGGGCCGAGCTTGTGGAGTTTTCTGATGAGTGTGTTGTTCAGCGGAGAGGTCGAGAAGGATGAAGTCTGCTCAGTCTAGACTGGTCTGGATGTCGTTGGCGGCTGTCGATGGGCGCTGTTTGGGAGCTGTATTTTTGTCTAAATCCTGATTGAGTGGTGTCCAGTATGTGGTGAATAAGTGACATTGTTCAAGGTGGGTTATGAGTTCCTTGTTCATGGCCGTTTGTATCACTTTGGCTGGGTAGGGGAGCAGGGAGATAGAACAGAAGTTGCTCAGTTGGCGCAGGTCGGCCAACAGCTTCTTGAGGCGAGCATTGACCTCTCCATGCTTCCAGTCATCCCGGAATGTGGCGAAAGTGATGGAGGTGTTGAGGATGTGGATGAGGGTGGTGCTAATGGTTGATGCTCCAAGGTTGTAGATGTGGTGGGGTCATGGGTCTGGTGGGGCTCCTGAGTGGATAGTCTGCATGATTGTCACTGTATTTTCTCTGGTGAGAGTGTTCCATTCAGTCAGATGGCTGTTTTGGTTGGTGATGGGCAGGTTTGCAATGAGATCTTTAGGGTCTGGTTGGTGTGCAAAGTTGCTGTAGATGTTTGCAATTTTGCTGTGGAAGAAGTATGATAGAGGTATGATAGGTCATCACAGAGTTACTGGGAGGGAGTGATGCTGTTGATGGAGGCTGAGGATGTAGTGAAGTACATGACAATAAAGAATATCTCCTTGCAGCTGTTGGAGCTCCCTTCAATACATTTAGCTAGCACTCTTTTCTTGGTGTTTCTCAGTTGCTGGTGGTAGAGTCTGGGTGCAACCTTGTAGGTGGTTTTATCAGTGGTTTTGTTGCTGGCTTTCCATTTTCTTTCTAGCTGTTTGCAGTGCCATTTGTAGTCTGGAAGGTCCTCTTGAGTACCAGCAGGCCTGCTAGTTGGATCTTCTTTGCTTGTTGGGTTTGATGGGTGTGAGGACATCTGCTTTTTGATCCAGTTGTTTAAGATGGCAATGTCCTAGTTGAGGCTGTCTGTGGGGCTAGGTTGATCTGTGCTGAGGGCGTTGAGCCAGTCTACTTCTGAGATTTTGCCCCAGCACGGCTGAGTAGGCTGACACTGGTGAGTGTGTTGGCTTGCGGTGTGTTGATTTGGAAGTAGATGACAGAGTGCTCGGTTCATGTGAGCAGTGAAGTGGAGTTGTACTTGATGCTGTCGCTGGTGGTGAAAATTGGGTCCACTCTTTGTCCTGTGATGTATGTTTTTTCTGTGACGAGCTGGGTGCAATATTGTTCAGGCTCTCAAGAAGCGCTTTGGAGCGGCGGTCAGTCCTGTCTTATAAGTGAAAGTTGAAGTCGCCAAGGATAAAGAAAGCTCTGAAACCAATGGTCAATGGGGCGATGAAGTCTGTGAATAGGCTGGTGAAGGTAGTTCGCGGTCCAGGTAGTCAGTAGGAGAGAATTCCATTTAGGATGATGTTTTTGAAGATTTGCAGTTTGAAGTGCAGATGTTCTATGAATGGGGTGGCACGCTCTGTGGACTTTAAGCACTTGACAGGGTCTTTGTAGATGACTGTGGATCCTCTTCCTGGTTTGAGAAGGCGGTCCTGTCATGCAATCTTGTAGCCCACTGAGATTGCCCCGGTGATGGTAGGTGCCAATGCAGAGGAGTTGTGTCAGGTTTCCTTCAGGAAGAGGAGGTTTGATGGGTCACTGCTCCGCAGGTCCCAGATTTCGGTTGCATGTTTGCTGGAAGATCATGTCTTGAGAAGCATGCATGCAAGTGAGTGTTGGGGTGCGGGTTTGCTGTACCATGAGGTGTTGAGTGGGGGTATTAATGGTGTTGTTGGTGCTTGCGTGGGGCGTGTGGGTAGGCTACTGCCAGTGAACTGGCAGTGGGTGCAGATACAGTGATGTGTGGCGCGACAAAGCAGCAGTGGAAGGAAATGAGTTCTGCGTCAAGTGCTCAAAGCAGTGCTGCAGGATACCGCTGGGGTGTGATCAGAGCAGGGATTGTGGTGCTGGGTGTGGATGAGCGCAGAAGGGTTTGCCTTTGGGGCTCCATGAAGTAGGTCATGGGAGGAGGAGCACAGGGGATGGGCGGGCCTTTAAAGGTGGAGGAAGTAGAAGTGGGAAGGAGATATGGCAGGAAGGGCAGGTAAGGAGCAAGGGTGGTGGGGAAAGGCGCGGGAGGAGGTGGGGGAAGCGGGTAGCACAATAGAGGGGGCAGATGACCTGAAACAGGTCAAAAAGGCACAAGAAGATGAATGGAAAGGTCAAAAAGGCACAAGGGGTGAAGGAGAAATCGAGCAGGAAAATGGGTGAACAATTGACAAATGAGTGAAAAGAGCTCAGACACAAAGGGTAAAAGAGAAAGCAGAATAACAAATGAAAGAATGACAAAAACGTGAAGTGAAAAAGTAAAAGGCACAGAAGGGTTAAAGAGCTTGGCAGAGGCCTAGGATCAGGTGAAAGAGAAAGGAGAGAAGAAGCTGGTAAAAAATAGACAGCAGAAGACAAAGAGCAAGGCGTGAACTGAGTCCAAAAGGGCCTTGATTGGTCAGAGGACCGTTCACAGGTAGGTGGAGGCTAGGCCTAGGCACCTTCTCAATGGAGTTGTGTAATAGCTGCCATTAAGTGGGTCCTGGGAGGGGAGACGATTGCGGGGGGGCATGGCGGGAGGCTGCAGAGGTGCAGGAAGAAGAGACTGGAAGGAGACATACCAGGAAGAGCGGGTAAGGAGCAGGGGGAGAAGGGAGACAGGAAAGTGAGTGGAAGGATGTGGTGGCTGCGGCGAACACGACTGAGGGGGCAGAAGCCCTAAAACGGGTGAAAAAGACAAAAGAAAGTGAGTTGAAAAGTAAAAAAGGCACATGGGGTGAAAGGGGTGAAAGATTGACAATACGAGTGAAAAGAGCATAAACACACAAGAGGTGAAAGAGAAAGCAAGTAGAAAAACATGAAAAGATTGACAAAAAACTGTGAAAAGAGCAAAGAGGCAAAAGAGGTAAAAGAGAAAGACTGACAAAAACATGAATTGAAACATCAAAAGGCACAGTAGGGTGAAAGACCTTGTCAGAGGCCAAGGATCGGGTGAAAGAGAAAGCAGAGAAGGAGCTGGTCAAAAGTGGGCAGCAGAAGAAAGAGCACAAGGAGCGAGACGGGAGCTGAATCCGAATGAGCCTTGACTGGTCGGAGGACCAGTCACAGTTAAGTGGGGCTGGGCCTAGGCACCTGCTCAATGGAGTCATGTAACAGCTGCCATTAAGTGGGTCCTGGGAGGGGAGACGATTGCGGGGGCATGGCGGGAGGCTGCAGAGGTGCAGGAAGAAGAGACAGGAAGGAGACGTACCAGGAAGAGCAGGTAAGGAGCAGGGGGAGAAGGGAGACAGGAAAGTGCATGGAAGGATGTGGTGGCTGCGGGGAACACGACTGATGGGGCAGAAGCCCTAAAACAGGTAAAAATGGCAAAAGAAAGTGAGTGGAAAAGTAAAAAAGGCACATGGGGTGAAAGGGAAAGCAAGCAGAAAAATGGGTGAAAGATTGACAACACGAGTGAAAAGAGCATAAACACACAAGAGGTGAAAGAGAAAGCACGTAAAAAAACATGAAAAGATTGACAAAAAAACAGTGAAAAGAAAACAGAGGCAAAAGGGGTACAAGAGAAAGAAATCAGAAAAACAAGTGAAAGACTGACAAAAACATGAATTGAAACATCAAAAGGCACAAAAAGGTGAAAGACCATGTCAGAGGCCAAGGATCGGGTGAAAGAGAAAGGAGAGAAGGAACTGGTCAAAAGTGGGCAGCAGAAGAAAGAGCAGAAGGAGCGAGGCGGGAGCTGAATCCGAATGAGCCTTGACTGGTCGGAGGACCAGTCACAGGTAAGTGGGGCTGGGCCTAGGCACCTGCTTCTGTAATAAATCGATGTATTAGTTGTGAAGGATGTGAGTCCTTCCCAAGTAATTAGTCAACAATTGCATTTTACCTTTAACCTTTAACTAAGTACCCCATGTTAAAAAAGACAGTGTTCCACCAGGAACCATTCAAAACATGGTTTCACCTTCAACAATGAGCTTCTGTGTTTGTCATCCTTGCTATCAACATACAATAAATACAGTACAGGCCAAGAACTTGATTGAGCGACATGTATAGTCAAGATTTCATCAATACATGACACAAGACAGTTCAGATAAAATGTGATGCTCCTGGTGACAGCGTAGTGCAAGTGAAAAGACAGTCAACCATCAAATTATAAAGACAGTGTAAAACCAGTAAGTACAGGAGTTCAAACCACTAGGACATGGTAACATTGGGATGTAGACAAAATAAAGGTTCAAGATCACATTGAGTCTGGCAATAAATGAAATGGTTGGGACAAAAAAGTCAACATTTCATCCCCTTTAAGTGAATTATACAGGCTCTTCCTCGGGGAAAAAAACAAAAAGGTGGCAACCTACAAGAAGCATTAGAACTGCGCAGGGCTGCTCCTCCATTAAGGCGGAGGAGCGTCACCCCACTGCTTACTTGCAATGCGAGAAGCAGAAATATAAAATGGTAAAACTACCATTTTATGTTTCTGCTTCTTGCACTGTGAGAAAGCAGAAGGGTTTGGTTGGGGCGGGTTGGTGGTACGGTCTGTTCGAGGGCAGGGGAGGAGTGGCTTGCCCAATGCTGTAGGCCCTGACTATTTGGTCGGCCCTCTCGAGCCAACCAAACCAGTCATGCGCACTCTCCCTTTTCTCCATGTAGGCCACTAAGAAAAAGGATCCTGGAACACTTACGAGCAATTAAAAATGCAGACACCAACTATGCCATAAAGAAACATTTCAAAACTCATGAGAACTACACTTGGGAGAACATAACATACAGTGGAATTGCTCGTGTTCCAAACCACGAAAGAGGAGGAAACAGAACATCCAAACTTAAGTCGAAATTAATAATCAGATTCAAAACAAAACAACCGATGGGTCTAAATGCTGAAGAGAATCTTTTTGTCCATTTATGCAAACCTAACTAGCGAATACTTGTACAGACATATCACCAAGTAATTATCATCACTATTTTGGGGACATATTAGCCACTCAGGCAACACCAGACTGATAAAGCCACTTTGGCACTAATAACAATCAGGAACAAAATGAATAGACATATATAATTGGACTAACCAATAATTCTACCGAGAACCAAGTACACCAATACAGCAATCAGTCATGTTGTATGTGAACAGTCACTTAGACTAAACATTAAGATCAGGAAGTGTTCCAGAATTGTTATGTAATAATATTGTATATTATCAAAAGAACCCCAACCAAATGAATATATGGTGTTAAAACAAAATGTATACAATTGGAAAATGAACTCTGTAAATATGTACATATTTTGTAATATTTCTCTTACATACACAAAACTACATATCCCACAATGCCTCATTCAAGGCACATGGGAGCAGTAGTATAAAATGAAAACAATCAACAGACTTCCCTAACGGTGAACAAGCCTTGATGGTAAAACGCGTTGGTAAATAACCTCAGATTGCAAATACTGGAATACTGGAGTGCAACATCCCTTTGTTTAAAAATATTACCTGGGGTCGGATTCCACCCAACTTTGGATTAAACCGGATGACTGAGCGCGCTGTGAGGAGGGATCACTTTGTTTCGCAATTTTGTTTAAAATGACGACAATCCAAGAAGTCTGTTTTCACTTGTTACGAAATTGAATGTCACATGATTTGTTTATAAAACGTTATTGTTTTTGAATTCACACTAATCGTGAGAAAGGAGCGTATGCTCCGAAATGCATAGGGTGACTTTGCTGGAATTAAATCACGCTTAAGAAAGTTTGTGGCCACGGCGTGTTGTCTTTTGGATTGGATCGAGACAACACTTTTGTTGGAATAATAAGGGTTTGCGACCCTGCCACGGCCCGCCATTGCAAGCGGCACGGGTTCTGACGCAACTGAGATGTTGGATATATATATATATATTTGCTTGAACTCGAGCCGCTTGGCGATGGCGGGCCGTGATGGGTTAGCGAAACCCAAATATTCCAGATCTACGTTGACGTAACTCCCATCAAAGGAAAAACAACGCTTCACGGCACCCTGTGCTTTTAAGGCAGAGTTTTTATTTTGGCAACACTAACTCTACGCGTTTCGGGAAACTCGGTCCCTTGTTCACGAGTATGCAGGAAAAGTGAAAAAACACAAAATAAGTAACACTAGTCATGTGACCTTTGGTTTCACAATAGAAAAGAGTGAAAACAGACTTTGCCAAAAAATAACATATGCATTTGGAGATTCACAACACATTACATGTTCTCTGTTGTGATTCTATTAGAAAAACGTACATTAATACCTGTGTAAAAAGCACCCTGGGGTCATCTGATAATATGAACGGATCTGATTGTTCAATTTTACTTTACATAATATGCAAGGCAAAACTTTATCGACAGTCCTGTTAAGACACACTCTGTAAAAGGCATACGGGAGTTACAGGGCGCGTACACATTGCGCCTCCTATGTTTATCCCAATTAGTATTCCGTATTGTTTCCCCGAATTGCCTCAGAGGTTGTTAAACTTAATCTCGCCCAAGTGGGCAGACTGTCAGCAAGTCCCCTATACCCGCTCACAGTAAACATGAACAATAACAATAAATGACCGCAACACTTATAGCCGCAGTGGGCAGAAAGTCTCCCAGAGTCAAATTAGCCTGAGTATTGTGTACTTAAATCAAAAGGTCTCCACTTAGATCTTTGAGTTGGTGAACACGAATGTTAATCCTTGTTCTTCTTGTGTTATTTCAACACTTACTCTTTGTTCCACAAGCTGATGGCAGTCTGCAAGAAGTACACATAATAGAAACAATGTCACAACTATAGTTAAATATTTCGATTTACAAAAAACAAAACATATCAGTCTAGGCATGCAAATTCATTACGAGAGAAAAGAGGTCAGAAGTGGATGGAGCATGGGGGAATGAGGCCACAAACTTTGATTCTGAATTGTTAACCTCAGCCCAAATGGACTGCTAGTTCTTCGTAATATTATGACCCCACGGTTTTACTGTCTGGAATTGAATTATCTTCCTGGACTCCAGTCGTCTCAACTCTGTCCCCCCCCCCTTTCCCTCAGCGGGACTGTATCAACGACACTAAAGGAGAGCAGACTGGTGTTCTGGTGATGTTCAGCTTTAAAATGCCTGGCTATAGGGTATTGTCTGTCGTTTTTAGTTATGGCTCTCAGATGTTCAAGCACCCTCTTTTTCGCGGGATGTATCGTGCTGCCAATATAGTATTTATTACACGGGCATTTTAGTGCATAGACCGCATGGTCAGTATTGCACGACACATGTTTGGTTATCCGGAAGGGTTTGATGTTTTCAGATAAAGTCACCACCTTGCAGTTGTTACTATACTTGCACGCTTTGCATTTGCGGCAAGTAAAAAACCCTTGAATGGGATTGTTAATTCTCGGTGGCCTTAGCATACTTTGACACAATGTGTCTTTTAATGATTTAGCCTTCCGGAATGTCACCTGTGGATAACATTCAATTGTTGGTTCCAAGTCTTTGTCAGTTTTGAGGACATCCCAAAACTTAAATAGACATTCTTTAACCTCACATGCTTGGTTAGAGTAGGTCGTGATGAATCTTATTTTGCTCTCTATATTTTCAGTCTCAGGTTCAGCTGACCTAGTTTGGAGAAGTGTATTTCTTGTTCTGTTGTTGACTTCGTTGCTGGCTTTAGCAATATCTTTTAGATTGTAGCCCCTTTCCAGGAAGCGTTTGATCATAATCTCCTTTTCTATTGCATAACCTGCCTCGTTACTGCAATTTCTTTTGGCTCGCAGTAATTCTCCTAGCGGAATACTCCGTATCAAATTATTGGGATGACAACTCTCCGCATGTAAAAGGCTGTTACCAGCCGTTTCTTTTCGGAACAGTTGACTTTCTAGTCGCTGTCCTGAGACTGATATCTTGAGATCCAAAAAGTCAATGGTGTCTTTTTCAATTCTCCTAGTGAACTGAAGATTGAAATCATTTTCATTAATGATGTTAACAAATTGGTTAGCCTGCTCAATGCTCCCCTTCCATACCACGAAAATGTCGTCTATGTATCTTGCCCATACAGCCACACATTCTCTGTACAGTGGTAACGAGATGGCGACCTGCTCCTCCCACCAACCCAGGTACAATCCTGCAAAGCTGGGAGCGAAGCAGGTCCCCATCGCTGTCCCAAGTATTTGGCGATAGATAGTCTTATCAAAGATAAAAAAGTTTTGTGTGAGACATTGAGAGATCATCTCTAAGATCATCTCCGTGTGGAAAAGATGAGATACTGATCTTTGTTTTAAAAAGTGACGGCAAGCCCTAATGCCTGCCTCATGTGGAATGCACGTATAGAGGCTTGCGACGTCCAAGGTGAGTAACAAGAAATTGTCTTCCCAAACTAACTGTTCAATGAGTCTCAAGAAGTCACTTGAGTCTTTAATAAAGGATGGGAGTTTCTGGACCAGGGGCTGCAGATAAAAATCTACATATCGTGATGTGTTCTCCAGGCAGCTTCCCCTGGAGGACACAATTGGTCTTCCCGGAGGGTTGAACTCGTTTTTGTGTAGTTTTGGGAGGAGATAAAATGCTGGAAGTTTGGGATATCTGCAAAAGAGGAAATCATACTCTTCTTGCTCAAGCAAACCTCTCTCTTTCCATCCACCCAAAAGTTCTTTATATTCATTGTTAGCTTGCACATAATTGGCTTTCGTGGTGACCTCATAGTTGTTTGTATCACTCAGTTGGCGAAGTCCCTCCTGGAGATACATCTCTCTGGATAGGACCACCATATTCCCACCCTTGTCAGAATTTTTAATCACAATGTTAACATCATTTTTGAGTGTTGTGATGGCACTAAACTGTTCTTGACTAAGGTTATAGTTTTTTAGATTATTTTTGTGCCGCTCTTTTTTTCGAACTTTTTCGAATTCTCGTAGTACTCCTGTCTCGAAAACATCAATCGCCTCATTTGTTATTTGAGGAAGAAAGATGGACTTCGGTTTAAACCCACTGGTACCACCCATATCCAACTCAATATTATCATTGATTAAATTACAGTAAGGGTCGTCAATTACATTTGGATCGTTCTCTAACACATGCATATCATGTAACGTCTCAATGTCACTAATATTCAAATTACTTGGGACATGCCGTGATCTATCCTGATGGTTAGTTACTTTAGTGGCAAACCATTTTTTTAACTTCAATTTCCTTGGAAAATGGAAGAGATCAATTCGACACTGTGTAAAGTTGAAGTTAGCACTAGGGCAGAAAGAAAGACCAAGAGAGAGAACATCAATTTCAGCTTGGGTTAAGGTCCGACCTGAGAGATTGACCACTGTTCTTTTGTTATTCATTTTGACTTCTTCTGGCCCCTTGTTCTTTTTCCCACTGGACTGTCGATTTCTCTTGTCAGTGATCTTGAGTTGTTTCCTTCTCCTCTCACGCCGCGCCCACGTCCTCTGTAGCCGCCTGCACCCTGTTTGGAGTAGATTTTGTTTCTTCCTTGTGCCATCAGTGTGAACTCGTTTAAAATTTTGCTTTTTACTCCTTGATTTTCTGAGATGGCCGAGGCGTCGCTTTCATAGTTGTCACTCTCACCCGTTTCACTTGGTTCACCGGTTTTGTCAAGTTCTTCCGAACTTGTTGTAGCAATGCAAACTTTTTTCTTGGATTTCAAAATTGGCGCCGGTGTTTGCGCACGCAGATGATCATATTTTCTGGCAAATGTCAGGATCTGTCCTTTTTCATAATCCACTTGGTCTCTGTGGAATTTACGTTGTTTCTTTGCCTTGATATCTTCTTTGATCCTGTCGAGTTTAGTTTGCATTTTGGACATGTCTGATTGAAACTCATCACCTGTACATAACGTTTTGAGTTTGCTTACAATATCATCTGTTTCAATGGCAAGTCTTTTGCAATCTCTACGGGCATACTTGACAAGTAAACCCAACATTATTGTAGAGCAATTGTGGCTGTTGCCTGACCACTCCTCTACCAACTCAGGGTCAGGATTGTTGAATGTCGGAGTTACGAAATTCCTTAGTCCCCGTGGGACCCTGCCCACATCAATGTATTTTTGAAGGGTGGTTGCCTCCCACCACTTAGTTTGCTCGGTTTTTAAGGCTTTACACAAACAATACCACAGATGTTTCTTACTCTGTGTCTCAGTTCTATTGGGCTCAACCTCAGCATCCCCTCCTTCCTCGATGACATTCTCAAACAACATAATTGCAGCCTCACTGCGTTTTGTATTGTATTGTTATTTTTTGGCAAAGTCTGTTTTCACTCTTTTCTATTGTGAAACCAAAGGTCACATGACTAGTGTTACTTATTTTGTGTTTTTTCACTTTTCCTGCATACTCGTGAACAAGGGACCGAGTTTCCCGAAACGCGTAGAGTTAGTGTTGCCAAAATAAAAACTCTGCCTTAAAAGCACAGGGTGCCGTGAAGCGTTGTTTTTCCTTTGATGGGAGTTACGTCAACGTAGATCTGGAATATTTGGGTTTCGCTAAGCACGTTTTGAATGCCTAGCTCCAACTGCCGCTGCTCCTAAACGAAGGGCGCGTCGTCCGTGCGGATCAGCCAGGCAAGGTCCGTTAACATCACCAAAGGTCCAAATCACCACAGTGAAAAGATGACGACGCCATGTCTTGCTGAATAACAACATTTTAATTGGCAGCTGCTGGACGCGTTTCGCCTGTCCTGCAGGCTTGTTCACCAACAGTTTACAATAAAGTTCACCACCATTTTGTACACAGAAGGGTCATGTCACGTGATTGAAACTACCAACATAATGTATTGGAAGACAGACTAGCAGTCTCCACAAATGTATACGCCTAAATGCTTTGTATAACCGCCTCAAACATTGCAGATATGATAAAATTACAATTTCTATGGGTTATAAATCCTACTTAACTCGTTTGAATTTTACGGTTTATTCTTATTCTCATGTGAACAAAATAAGAAAAAAACGAGAAGAGAGCAGTTAATAACTTTGCCCATGCGCAAATGGTCAAAGTTGTAAACCTTGTTCCGCATGCCGGATAAGGATTGTACGTGTCATTTGATGTAAAGCCCAAGTGGGCTTAGCAATGAAGGCAAACAATTAATCAATTTCTATGACCCTTCTACTGTGTTACACCCTATGTGAAGGAAATTATATTTTAGATATACATAATATTCGTACCATGCGAAAGCATGCTAAAATGAAAAACAAAAATGGTTAAAACAAAACAGAAAGGGAAGAAGCTAACGCACTCTAAAACATTTACAAATGTGTGTGGAGATCCTCCTCCATATTCAATCCTGCTGGTACTTTACAATTCAGTTTGATTATATATGAGGATTCCATTTTCCTAAGCTTTTTCTCCCGATTACCACCTCTCATATTGGACTTCACAGAGTCAATAACATAATACGACAGCCCAGTTGTATTTTTCTGGTGGTATCGCTCAAAGTGTCGAGCTACTGGATAGGATTTGTCGCCATTTTTAATGGCCCTTAAGTGTTGAAGGACACGCTTATGCACAGGTAAAATCGTGCTGCCCACGTATCTCAATCCACAAGGGCATTGTAACACATAAACAGCATGATCAGTCTTACATGTGTAGTGCCCTCTGATCTTAAACTCCTTATCAGCCAAACCAGTTGTATACTTCGCAGTGTTTGGACAAGATGCTTCTCACTTTTTTGTGCTGGGCATTATAGTTAGTAATCATTCTGCATTCATTGTTGTTAGAATTTTCCTTTTTATTTTTGGTGTTGCTTTTGTTAAAAAGGATATCCTCCCTTGATCTCTTTTTTTGCTTTCAGCATAGCTGCTTTAATGCATTGCTCAGAGTACCCTCTTGCTTTAAAATGAGTCTGTAATCATAATAGTTCTTCCTCGATTTTACCTGTGCATAAGCGTGTGCTTCAACACTTAAGGGCCATTAAAAATGGCGACAAATCCTATCCAGTAGCTCGACACTTTGAGCGATAGGGCCAAAAAAAGGGCAAAAAAAAAGATTTTAAGTCTTTTAAGAAAATTCACGAGGTGCGCGCACCGTGCGCGCACGGCAAAAAATTTTTTTAAAAAAAGATTTAAAAAAGAAGATTAAGTGTTTAGATATTAGGTGGCTCTAAAAAGAGCCGTTGTGTTCATTGGGTGTTTTTTGGTACCTACAAGTAAGTACCGATGCAGAGTCTAAAGTTCAAGAGGAAGACTCTGTTCCCCTCATCAATGAAATGTACACCGTCTCCTCTATAAATGCCTTGCATGTTGTAACGCAAGTTGCTGCGGTATATAGAACCCATACCATAGTCTCTGAGGAAAGCAGAAACAGACTTATTGACGTGCTTTCTTGCTTTGTCAATCTGCGGACAATGTTGGTTGGACCAGTTCCACTTTTGCCTTTGGCATATATTAAGAATATACAAAGGCAGTTTGTGGAAAAAGAGACATCAATTGCACAAAGGTGTCCTTAATAAGCATTTCCAGACCTACCCCAGTTAAAGTGCCTAGGTAATTTCCACCACAGTGCACAATAATAAGGTTAGGCTGTGGGAGATGTAGAAAGGTTTTCACCAAAGGTATCAATTGGTGCCACTTTAACCCTCTCTGACCAATCCATTTAATGTCTACATTTGGCAAAGCAAAATCTTTCACAATACCTCTTTTTTCTGCAAACTTTTCACTTCAGAAGACATAGCTGTGACCTATAATCCACACTGTGAACATCTTCCAAGGAGATCTGGATGCACTCAGAAGGTGTCTTTCAGTAGAATGGCAATATGAAAAGAAAGATAGTTGTAAAATGGAGGCTTACATACTTTTTTTTAAAATAAAAAGAAATCATTGGCTGTTTCAGACCATTCAACAGTAAAAACTAGGCTGTATGTTTAAATTTTTAAAAGCATGTTTTGTATTGGTTCAGAAAAATGTGTTCCCACAGAACATTACTTTGGATTTGCTGTTGGGTTTGAAAAGTCAAGCACTCTTGCTCTTTGGATTTGAAACATTGTGTGCTGAACTTCTGACCTCTCTGCTCACACCAGTGTTCCATGACCTGTTGCTATGGTAGCAGGCAGAAGTCATGTTGGGGGAAGGGATCATTTGGAAAGGGTTGAAATTTGCAACCAATAGAAATGTGTGATTCCATTTGAAAAAATGTGGGAAACACTGTGATTTGAAGTTAACATGTATATGTGTGAAAAAAGAGAGGGAAACATTGCCATTTACTGGTTCTGCTGAGAGGTGTACAGTTCAGAGATTCTGGCTCTGATAATCTGCTGTGTGAGTGGCACATTTCTTTCTCAACTAACTTTTAAAAGGTGAGTTATGAATTTGAGAGGGGATGTATGTGGTGTAGTTGGATAAAAATAATAGAAATGTGATTCTTCTTATAAAGTTGTGTTTTACATTTTATGTTAAGGAAGATATTTAACTGCCTTGAACATGTCAGATATTATGGAGTATGTCTTCACCATAAGTTAAGGTGTACTGGTATCACCCAGAAATAATGTTTTGTGCCTAGAATCACACCATGAGTCTGTGTGCACACAGGAATTCTTCTCAGAGATTTAATTTGTGTTGCTCTTGTTTTGTTAGACTTGCACTCGCAGGAAAGGGGCAGCTTGTTTTCAAGAACTGTGATGGTTAGCATTCAGCAGAAATCACTTTCTCACAAATGAGAGGCAAATGCAAACACATTTGAAAATAGCATGGTACATTTTCCTTCCACTTTTAAAGTTGTGTTTTACATTTTATGTTAAGGAAGATATTTAAGTGCCTTGAACTTGAAATATATTATGGAGTATGTCTAAACCATAAGTTAAGGTGTACTGGTATCACCCAGGAATACTGTTTTGTGCCTAGAATCACACCATGAGTCTGTCTGCACACAGGAATTCTTCTCAGAGATTTAATTCGTGTTGCTCTTGCTCTGTTAGACTTGCACTCGCAGGAAAGGGGCAGCTTGTTTTCAAGAACTGTGATGGTTAGCATTCAGCAGAAATCACTTTCTCACAAATGAGAGGCAAATGCTAACACATTTGAAATTAGCATGGTACATTTTCCTTCCACTTTTAAAGGTGTGTTTTACATTTTATGTTAAGGAAGATATTTAAGTGCCTTGAACTTGAAATATATTATGGAGTATGTCTAAACCATAAGTTAAGGTGTACTGGTATCACCCAGGAATACTGTTTTGTGTCTAGAATCACACCATGAGTCTGTCTGTACACAGGAATTCTTCTCAGAGATTTAATTTGTGTTGCTCTTGCTCCGTTAGCCTTGCACTCGCAGGAAAGGGACAGCTCGTTTTCAAGAACTGTGATGGTTAGCATTCAGCAGAAATCACTTTCTCACAAATGAGAGGCAAATGCTAACACATTTGAAATTAGCATGGTACATTTTCCTTCCACTTTTAAAGTTGTGTTTTACATTTTATGATAAGGAAGATATTTAAGTGCCTTGAACTTGAAAGATATTATGGCGTATGTCTAAACCATAAGTTAAGGTGTGCTGGTATTACCCAGAAATACTGTTTTGTGCCTAGAATCACACCATGAGTCTGTCTGTACACAGGACTTCTTCTCAGAGATTTAATTTGTGTTGCTCTTGCTCTGTCAGCCATGCACTCGCAGGAAAGGGGCAACTTGTTTTCAAGAACTGTGATGGTTAGCATTCAGCAGAAATCACTTTCTCACAAATGAGAGGCAAATGCTAACACATTTGAAATTAGCATGGTACATTTTCCTACCACTTTAAAAGTTGTGTTTTATATTTTATGTTAAGGAAGATATTTAAGTGCCTTGAACTTGAAAGATATTATGGACTATGTCTAAACCATAAGTTAAGGTGTACTGGTATCACCCAGAAATACTGTGTTGTGCCTAGAATCACACCATAAGTCTGTCTGCACACAGGAATTCTTCTCAGAGATTTAATTTGTGTTGCTCTTGCTCTGTTAGACTTGCACTCGCAGGAAAGGGGCAGCTTGTTTTGTTGAACTGTGATGGTTAGCATTCAGCAGAAAACACTCTCTCACAAATGAGAGGCAAATGCTAACACATTTGAAATTAGCATGGTACATTTTCCTTCCACTCCCGCAATGGGTGAGGTAGTTTTTACATGTTCAAAACCCCAATTAACCTTTACCACACATGTACTCTTACATACATGTCTGCAGTCTTCATGCAGTTGTGCAAGCGTCCATGGAGATCTGTGTTGCACCTGACAATACACGGTCTCCAGAAGCACGCTCTTAGCACACAGACAGGTGGTTCTCCTGCACTCTCATGCTTACTATTCAGTTCTGTGTGGTATTTCAGATAGCAGTGTGTAATGCTAACACATTCAACGCACCAAGGATCATTTCCTTTGCTCTAGTCTAATCACTCACCCTGTATCACATGCTGATGGTCTCAAGTAGCTGTTAGGACATGTGCTCTTTTCTGCCTCTCTAAAATATAAGGAAAATGTGTCAGGCTGCCATAGTAATTATCACTTACTCTTCCACAGTAGTAAATGTGGTTTGAAATTGCCAAACCAAAATCGTTTTTTGCCTAGAATCACACCATGAGTCTGTGTGCACACAGGAATTGATGTTAGAGATTTAATACGTGTTGCTCTTGTTTTGTCAGACTTGCAGTTATAGGAAAGGGACAGCTCATATGATAGAATTTGAAAAGCTCAAAAAAAACCATAATGTATTAAAATTAAATAAAGGTATTTTTTTTTTAGTTTCTTTCAGGTATTGCTGAACAACAGTGAAATTAATTAAAGATGCCTATAAAGTCAAGAAAGACAAAAGAACAGCAACAACCTCTCTATTTGAAGAAAACAGGACCAAAAAAAATAGTTGAAGAACCTCATGTTGGAAAAAAGAAAAAGTCTTCTGGTAAGCAGACTAAGGATTTTTTTAAAAATATCTTCAAACAAAGAAAAAATCTTAAAAATATATCCACTACAAATAGTGTTTCAAGTACTAAACAACAACAGAGTCGACAGAAAATACGAAAAGCCAATGTAGAATCAGAAGTAAGAAAGAGTGACTTAACACGAAAAATAGATTTTAAAAACATTCGTTGAAAAATGTTTCAGAGAAGAGTGATGTTAAATTTGCTAAAGGATGTGAAAAAATATAAGAAGAAAAACAAATTTTATAAAAAAAAGAAATATATTGAAACAATTGTTGCTAAGGCTTTGGAAATAAAAAGAAAACTATTCATTTTAATTTTGAACAGGATGCGTAGATTAGAAACATTAGTCAAAGCAATGAAGTCACAAAGCAAAAGGAAAAGAGTAGTGAAAAAAAATAACTTTTGTAAAGTGTTCTTTGGAGAATGGAAGCATAGTTCAAGTACTGAACCATTTTTTAATGAAGAGAGGTATCTTCAAAGTAATAGTTTGTTGCATGCAGTTGACACCAATGGTCGAGCTTATGAAGTTAAAGATGGTTGTGTAATGGAAAAGGAGAAAATGGTTCCAAGAAATGAGGAAGAAGTGTTAGCTGATGAGGTTATGGGGAGTCGTCCTAAAGCCCCAGTGTACACTTGGAATTGTAGTAGTATTTGCACTGTGCGACAGGAATCTATTGATAAATTACGTGACTTCCTAAGAGAATATAGTAAAAAGAGTGTTAAACAGAAGATTAAGGTGCTTCAAAGACTAGACCCATGCAGAGTGAGAGAGAATACTGGTTTGCAAGGACATTCTCTTGCTTGTCTATCTAGGAAAGTTTGCAAAAGTGTTTTTCCACATTTTAGGATGCTGGCTGTTCATCATACTGAAATGAGAAAGTTTGTGAGAACATTGTATTTTGCTAAAAGTCCAGCACTACAGTTAAATGAGTTGAATAGTGCTCTGTTCCATGGATCTGTATCAGATGTAGTGAAGGTTACTGATGATATTCCAGAGCAAGGAAGTGCAGGAAATGACACAGTTATTGAGGAAAATGTGGAAGAGAATGTAGAACTCACTGTTAGTAAACATTTTGAAGATGAAATGACAAAATTTGCTATCATCTCTAATGAAAGACCAAATATTACTTGTATTTGTTGCCGGAGAAGCCATTATAAAATTCAAACAAGGAATGTTGATCTGTATAAAAAAAGTGAAAATGAAGATAATTATAAGTGGAAGGATTTTGCAACATATATATTTCTGGAAAATAGTTTTGATTTGGGTGAAGAACAGCGTATTTGTAAATACTGTTATAACAAGTTAGAAGAAAATAGAATGCCAGCCAGAGCTGTACATAATAATTTAGAATTGGTTGATATTCCTGCAGAACTTTCTGATTTAAATACGTATGAGTCTATACACATTCAATGTGTCCATCCGTTTCAGACCATAGTGCGTATGGAGCCCAAAACAGGTAAATTACCTCCTTCGGATTTACAAAGAGGTTTAAAAGGAAGAGTTGTCTATTTGCCATTGGATTTGAAAAAAATATGGAAACAATTGATGCAGATTGATTGGAAACTGAACCATTAGTTATCCTGGTTAATGGAGTACCAACAAAGAATAAGAAAATTTGGCAGGAGCTGGTAGATGTACAAAAAGTACAAAGAGCAAATTTATATAAACAAAATAATAAATGGTATGAAACAGTTTATATGGATGAAGATGAAGAAGTTTTACTAGCAGACTCAGGAATACCAGCTGGGCAAATTGAAAAAGTGGATAAGTCAAAAGAAGAAGAAATTTATGAACATTTCAGCATACATTCTCTTCATTCTAAAGAAGTTATGGGAAACACTATTGATCTGTTTCAGATGAAAAAAGCACAAGGAACTCCCGTGAGTGTATGGGAGGAGAGCTTGGAAGCTCGTTGTTTTCCCCAGCTGTTTCCTACAGGAAAAGGTGGACGATATGATGAACGTCCAGTACAGATTCCTGCTTCTGAGTATCGGACTACAAGGTTATATGCAGAAGATCCAAGATTTCGTCAAAGTATTCCATATTTGTTCCATCTTTTATTTGAAAGTGACTTGTCTGCACTATCTTATGCAGTAAATCACATTTTAAAAACTGGAGTACATCTACATAATGTGTCTGCAAAGGATTTTATGAACAAAGTGCAACAGCAAGATGATCATTTGGAATCTCAATTGATAAATTTGATGGCTTGTCAGCGAGGAACTAATGAATATTGGTACCGACGCCATGGAGAATTGAAATGTATGTTACGGAATTTAGGAACTCCTACATGGTTCCTTACCCTAAGCTGTGCTGAGTACGCTTGGGATGATTTACTGGATTTTCTTCGAGAGGCAAATTCAAATATTGAAAACATCCAATACAAGACAGCAGGAGAATTGTGCTCATTGGATCCGGTTAATGTTTGCAGATATTTCAATCATAGATTTGAGGCTATGATGTCCTTCATCTGCAATAAAAAAAATCCACCTCTTGGAGAAGTTGTGGATTTCTTTTGGAGAAAAGAGTACCAGTGGAAAATACTGTTGACGAAAGTACAAGACTAAAGATAAATTCTACACAAAATGTCGATTTGGATTTCCACGACCAGTTCTTTCAAAAGGAAGAGTAAACAGTTTTATGTCAGCTGTGCGACATACTATTACAAGAAAATCGCCTAAGAATACCTACAACCTAAGAAGAAAAGAAGAGTCAAAATATATAAATGACTACAACCCACTCATTTTATCCATGTGGAATGCTAACATGGATATACAGTATGTAGCTGACAATTCTATTGATGTTGCTCGGTATGTCACATCTTACATCACTAAATCTGAGAAAACAGAATTGAAAGAAATGTGGGAAGAGATTTCTCACGAGAAGACTGTCAGTAAAAAGCTATACAGTTTCAGTTTAAAGATGTTATCGCATCGAGAAATTGGATCCTACGAATGCTCAGATAGGTTTTCATCTGCAAGTCTGTACTCCAAATCCAGAAGAATAATTTCGGTAAGTTTAGGCCTTGCAGGAATGAGAAATCGGGTACTGAAATCTGTTCGAGAAATTGAATATTTAGCAGAGTACGAACCTGAAAGTACAGACATTTTAAGAACAAACATGTTGGACACATATTACCCACAAAGAAGTCATCATCTTGAGAACATGTGTCTATATGAAGTACTGCAGAACTACATTTATAAACGGAATACCACAGAAGACATCAACAATGGAAAAGATAAAGTCACTGGTGAGGAAGGATGTTTGGTAAAACAAACAAAAGGAAGTTTGATTAATCACCGGAAGCTGAGTTGCGACACTACTGACAAAAAGGAATTTTACTACTTGGCACTTTTACAGCTGTTTAAACCATGGCGTTCAGAGGACGAACTACTTGGAGATTTTCAGAGCTATGAAGATTCCTTTAATGCTTGCAAAGATAGCATAAAATGCAGTACTTTCTCAACTTATGTTCAAATGTTAAATGAAGAAATTGAACAAGAAGCAACAATTGCAGCTGAAGTAGCTAGAGACAGTTCTCAAGACAGTCAAAGTTCTGGGATGTTCAGTCAAGATCCTCTAGGACAACCAATTGTAGAAAATGAAGCTGCAATAGCCATGACTGGAGTCGAATCAGCTATGAATCAAGCTCAGGAAGATTTAATAAACTTACCAAATATGGAACTACAACTGAATGATGAACAACAACAAATTTATGAGGAAGTCAGAAAAAAAATGATCACGGATTACTACATGAAAATAAAGAGTGCTCATGCACATCGTTTCAACCAATCAGAATGTATGTGAGTGGACAAGCCGGAACTGGAAAAAGTTTCTTGATTAAAGTAATTAGAAGCTATCTACAGCAAAAAACAAATTCAACTTTGTCTTGTGTTGTTACTGCTCCAACTGGGTTAGCAGCATATAACATAAAAGGAATTACCCTCCATCGTTTGCTAATGTTACCAGTAGAGCACGAGAACAAAATACAATACCACAAGCTAACTGGAGAAGCATGTTTTGAAGTTGCAAGAGTATTGAAAAAAATGAAAGTTCTCATCATTGATGAGGTAAGCATGGTATCAAACTTAATGCTTGCCTTTGTGCATTTAAGAATGCAGCAAATTCTAAAGACAAACTATGACGTGCTATTTGGAGGAAAACATGTTATAGTTTTTGGGGATCTTCTGCAGCTCACTCCAGTTAAAGGACAACCAGTATTTCAAACCCTTACACATGAAGACACGAAAAAGTCATTAGGATGTATAGGTAATGTGAATATTTGGACATACTTTGAGTATAAAGAACTCATTACCAATATGCGGCAAGCCAATGATGAGGATTATGCAAGTATTCTCAAAGATATAAGAATTGGACTACTCACAGAACGCGGCAGAAAAGCTTTACAGAGTCGATTGCTATGTTATGTGTTTCCAACAGAACAAATAGTTCCAGAGAAAATATACAAGAACATTGCTGGAAAAAATACTGTAATCTACTTAATGCCAACACTACATGAATGCTCTATATTCAATCAAGAACTTTTGAAATTGGAAAATGAAGAGATTGCCAAACTGGAAGCTGTGGATAAAATACAACATGAAGGAATAACTATTATTTTGACAAACAAATTGACAAGTAAATTGGATTCTCTAGAGAAAAACATCTCAAACAGCCAGTTTAGAAAAAAATCTTTATGTATGTATGAACTGTTGAGTAATTTTAAGACGCAATTTGGATGTAGAGAAAGGTTTAGTGAACGGAGCTGTGGGTAAAGTTGTGGGTTTTGTTAATTACCAGAAAAAATTTGGAATTGAATTTTTAAAAATAAAATTTGATCAGATTGAAGAGGTTAAAGACATTTGTCGTTGTTCAGTTCATTTCTTGCTTGTGAAAGACTTATATGTACATAGGAAGCAGTTTCCGTTTTCTCTAGCATATGCTGTAACTATTCACAAATCTCAAGGATTAACTGTAGATAGTGCATTTGTAAACATTGGATCTACTGTGTTTAAAGAAGGTATGGCATATGTTGCTTTGTCACGCGTGAAAAAAATATCTGGTTTATTCATGATAGACTTTGATGACTCAAAAGTTAGTGCTGATGCAAACTGTGTAAAGGAGTATAATAGATTAAGAAGAAGCTATGCTCCTCATTTAGGTCAGTATCCTGTGTTTGAAAAACGTGTTGTTTGTCGGAAAAGGAGAATTGAGAATATCTGTAATGAGGATGTACATAAGAGAAAACAAAAGGAGAGTGATGTGACTGCAAGCAAAAAGAAAAAGGACAGTGTTGAAGAGGTTGTTGGTTGTCATTTTGAAAATAGCTCTGGTGTCAACTGCTACGCAAATGTAGTGCTGAATGTTGTATTTTATCTTCAAATTTTGCAAGAGCAGATAATACTAAATCCTGAAAAAAGATTCTGTTCTCTGCTGAGTCTCCTTTATGAGAAGCTGAGTAATGATAAAACTAAAATAGAAAGTGCTTCTGATGTTAGAAATCTTTTAGATGAATGTTCTGGATGTACACAGTTTACACAAGATGTCTAGCAAGATGCACAGGAATTCTTGATGTATATGCTTATGGTACTGGAAGATGAAGGGGTAGAAATAGAAAATATATTAGGTGTCTCATATAAATGGGAACATTGTTGTGAAAACTGTATGAACACATGCAGCAGTAATGTTGATTCAGAAAGGTTCATATATTTAACATTACCAGAGAGTAAAACAGTGACTTTTAGTAAATTAGTTAAAGATGCAAATCACAACATGGAATGTTCTCAATGTAAATCAGACATGTTATCAACGTTATTTTTACATAAATATGGACAGTATGTAATTTTAATGATGCAACGTTGTAGAGCAGATGGAACTAAAATGGAAACTTTACTAAAGAAGTTTGTAGGAAATCAATTATCAATATCAGGTAAAACTTTTGTTGCAGTTGCAATTATTTTTCATGATGGACCTTCTATAACTTCTGGTCATTACACAGTTTATCTTAAATGTGAAAAAGGATGGACACTGTGTAATGATTCTCAATTGATTTTCAAGCAACGTTTGCCTTATGATTTACCAAATTGTTACTTAATTTTTCTAAAACCAAAATTTTAGATACAAATGCCAGCATCTGAAGAAACCATTATTTCAGTTTTATAGGATTAACATTGAATATTTCACTTACAAAGGATTTTAAAATTAGCATTTGGCCTCATGGAAAGGTAAAGGTAACAATTGTGGACTTGTTTGACAGATATTATTTTGGTGTACGTGCTTAAACAGCAAGATTTACAGACGTTATTTATTGCAAATAGTTATTGTTCTTAGAAGGTATTTTTAATATATTTGTGACATTTCTATCAAGGTCTGTTTTAGTGAGAAGAGATTCAGGGCTTTTTTTAAACAATCTTTCAGATTGTTTTTTTTTTGCCCGCTGTTAAATGATGAAAACAATTGATATCACTCTTTTCAGTGAAATTCAATATATTCTGAAAACAGCAAAAAAAGGGCAAAAAATTGCTTTGTTAAATATGAAAAAAACATGCACTGCTTAAGAAAATGTATTGTTGAATATTAATACTTTTTTGCTTTTTTTCAGATCATGAAAGAAAATTTAGGAAATGTAATCCATTTTACTTGCAATTTAAAAAAACCATTTAAAAATGTGTTTAAATTTAAAACAAAGGTGGAGAACATGGAAAGGGGGCATGGTAGAGACTTCCTGACCACCTAGTCTTTGTCAGGGAGTCCCTGAAGGATCACAAAGGGTGAAAAAAAAGATGAATAAAAAAAAAAAGGTGCGCGCACGGTAAAAAAAACGAAAAATAGATTTTAAAAACAAGTTTTTGTGTTTAGATTTTAGGTGGCTCTAAAAAGTGCCCTTGTGTTAATGTAGGGACAGAGGAACAGAAAAGCGAAAAAATGAAATAAACTATGGCCGGGTGCATGAGTGCTCCTCTAACTTTCTCTCAATGAGATCAATACTGGTTTCACTAAGAGAAATAAGAGTATGACAGTCAATGCACCGTGTATACAGCCTCCGAATATCAGGGCGTATATCCAGAGGTAAAGAAGTAGGTGAATGCGCCACCGCAGAGGAAGTACTCGGCTGAGCTGCTGCGGATGTGCTCGGCTGAGCTGCTGCGGATGTGCTCGGCTGAGCTGCTTGTGAGTTTGCACTAGCAGCTCGAGCAAAAGACACAGGATGTTGTCCTTCAACGTGCCTTTACATCGTGTGAATACTAAAAGAGTATTTCTTATTAGCATTTCCACATGATAAGGTCCGCTGGCAAATAATGCAGGTGACTTTGGGAGCATTGCCCCTCTGGAAAAGTGAAAAACTGCCATATGAAAGAGTCTTTCTGCTTCCTCTGTCTCTGTGGCATAAGAGTCTCCTGATCACTACTAGAAGATGGCTGCTGCTCTGCCATTGTATCTCAAAAACAGATCAGCTCCTTCTCCCAGAGAATCAGAAGTAATAATGAGGGGAGTGGGTGTGGTATTGGAAGAATCTGGAACTAAAACTAATATGAACCAATAAAAAGTGTTGTTTCCTAATCACATGACTTGCCTGGGTGTGGTGTTGGAAGAATCTGGAAGTGAAAGTACTATGAACCAATGAAAAGTGTTCTTTATTAATCACATGACTTGCCTGGGTGTGGTGTTGGAAGAATCTGGAAGTGAAAGTACTATGAACCAATCAAAAGTGTTCTTTCTTAATCACATGACTTACCGTGCGCGCATCATGCGCGCACAGCGCAAGCGCGGAACAGGTGCGCATGCGCGAACGTACTACGCGCGCATGCGCGAACTTGGCACACGTAGTACGCGCGCACGCGCATGCGCGAACTTAGCGCGCGTAGTACACGCGCATGCGTAAACGTAGCGCGCGGGGCACGCACGCCGTACGCATGCGCACACGAACAACGTACACATGCGTATGTAGTGCACACACCGAACGCGTACGAAGCACGCGCGCATGCGCGAACGTACCGCGCGGAATACACGGGACGTACGTATGCGTACGTGGAGAACGTACGCATGCGTACAAGAACAACGTACGCATGCGTACGTAGTGCGCACACCGAGCGCGTACGATGCACACCCGCATGCGCGAACGTACCGCGCGGAGTACGCACGGCGTACGCATGCGTACGTTGAGAATGTACGTACGCGCACAGTACCGAACGCGTACGATGACAATCACCGTGCGCGCACGGTAAAAACCCATCAAAAAAACAAAAAAACACAAAAAAGAATCAAAGTGTTTATAAGTTAATAGAAGATATTAACTATGCTGTTCAACTTTATCAAAACATTTTTTTTAAAAGCAGAGGCATTTCAAATTAAAGGATAGAGGTAATCTATAACTATACACATCGGTAAGTTTTTATAAAAGAAATTTATAAAAAAGAAATTAAAAAATACATAAATTAGCATTAAAAAACCTTTGAAATTCACTGAAAAAACCATAGGTTTCACACACGTTATAGTTCGGAATTAGCATTTAAAAAACCTTGCAAATTCACTGAAAAAACCATAGGTTTCACACATGTTATAGTTAGCTGGACATTTCACTGATGTTATTTGAGATGTCATCAGTGATGTCATGAGTGATGTCACTGACCATGTCATGAGTGATGTAATATATGACGTCATCAGCAGTGGTTTGCGGGCGCGCGAGATATAGTCAGCTGAACTAACTATAACGGGGGAATTTCATTGGTTTTTTACGAGTGAAATGTCCAGCTAACTATAACATGTGTGAAACCTATGGTTTTTTCAGTGAATATATATATATATATATATGTATATATGCTGCAAATTTCCAATGAAGGAGAGTCGACGCCGTATCGTTCAGTCAATCTAGTTTATTGTCAGCTGTTAATGTCAGACGCGTTTCGCCTGCCCAGCAGGCTTGCTCACTAACATTGCAATAAAGTTTTTTCATCAATTTAACTGAAAGTGTTCCCGTAACATGTGAGCACTACAAAAACATAAAAAGTGAAGACAGACTCATAGTTCTGTATTAAGTTCATCATTTTACACCAAGAAAAAATCATGCCTTATGTAAAAAGTTGGATAGATGCACAATATATTTATATACATTTGTTCATAAAAACTAATAAATATTAGATCCTTAGTTTTTGGTGTCTTGATTTATAATTTTTAACAGACACAATCTCGCAACATAGACCATTCGACAAATCATATTCAAGCTCTTTTAAGCCTAAATATTGCTCAATGTATTATAATACCAATCACTGCCCTTGATGGGCCAAAGTGCCATAATCAATCATATATTACCATCATTGAAGTCACATGACAAAATGACAAATATTTCTTACATTGTGAACGCATAGTTCCGTTATTGTGCACCAACCTTCATTCTTAAGGTAATGTGTTGGCCCTAGTGGGCTGTTACTCAGAACCACATTTGGTGTAACTAATTTCAAAAAAACTAATGTTTTAGAACCAATTAGCTGTCTTCATCACCCTCGTTCTCATAGTGTGTGTGAAAGAAAACAGTTAAAAAACAACAACAGGATCAGTAGGACATTTACATGTATGTATGGAGGTCTTCTTCCATATTCAAACCTATAGGGGTCTTGGTGTTGAGTTTGATGATGTAGCTAGAATCTAACCTACGTAATACTTTCTGGCGATCACCTCCCCTAATGTTCTGTGGTACAGCATCGATCACAAAGTATGACAGTCCTCTTACATCTTTATTATGATATTTCTCAAAATAACGAGCAACCGGATAGGTTTTATCCGCATTCTTGATTGCTCATAAGTGCTGTAACACTCGCTTATGGACTTGAAGAATAGTACTGCCCACGTACTTCAGGTCACACGGGCACTGAAGCACGTAGATAGCAAACTCTGTTTTGCAAGAAAACTGACCCTTTATTTTTTGTTCTTTCTTCGAGAAGCCTGGGATATAGCTATTAGTGTTCTTCCCAAAGGTACAGGCCTTACATTTTGTGCATTTTATGAAACCTTCCTTTCTGACTAGCCACGATTTACTCATTTTGGCTTGATTTTTAGTAGGTAACATATTGCTCACTAGAGCCTGCTTGAGGGAACAAGCCTTTCTGAAGGTGATGAGGGGCCTCCTTTGTACAGATTTCATCAAAATGGGGTCATTGCGAATAATATGCCAATGTTTTTGCAGGATGTGTCTCAATTCATTATGTTGATTATTGAATGTAGTGATCATCCTGCATTGGGAATTATCTTGCCTACCCTGAACCTTCTTTTTACTAGGATTAAAGAGTATTTCTTCCCTAGATTTCTGGGTTGTCTTCCTTATCGCTTCCCCAATACATTCTTGTGAGTACCCTCTCTTGGAAAATCTTCCTTTGAGGCACTCTAGTTCTGCCTCAAAATCCTTCTTGGTGCTACAATTCCTCATTGCTCTAAGGCATTCCCCATAGGGGATACTTCTGACTAAGTTGGTCGGATGGAAACTCGATGCATGAAGCAGCGTGTTTACGTCAGTAGGTTTTCGAAACAACTTAGTATGCAGTTTGCCTTGGTGGATATAAACTGTCAGATCTAAGTAGTTCACTTCTAAGCTACTAATGACACTAGTAAACTTCAGATTCAATTGGTTGGCCTGCAACTTTTTCACAAAATCTTGGGCACTATTGTCATCTCCCTTCCACATAATAAATAAGTCATCAATGTATCGACTCCACAAGATCACATTCTCTTGCCATTCTTGATGGAAAAGGGATTGGACCACCTGCTCTTCCCACCAGCCCATATGCAAATCAGCATAGCTGGGGGCGAAGCAGGTGCCCATTGCTGTCCCACAATGTTGATGATACAAATCATCATTAAAAAGAAAAAAGTTGTTTTCCAGGCACATAGTGATCATAGATAGCAACATTTGTGTGTGGTGCCAAAGGTTTGCTGCTCTACTGCCCAAGAAATGTTTAACAGCATTCAGCCCATCTTTGTGCTGAATACTGGTATACAAAGTTGTAACATCAATAGTCATCAGAAGGAAATCAGGTTCCCATGGCACAGCATAAACTCTTCGCAAAAAAACCCTGTATCTTGGATAGAAGAAGGGAGCTTATTCACCAATGGACATAAAAAAGAGTCAATAACAACAGAACAACGTGGGAAAAGGTCCAAAGGGAAGGATTTTGAAGACCAGCAGGTTGTATATCCCCTTAATCAAATCACTATAACACTTGTCAACCCGGGTCTAGTGCTGTGTCAACAAAGAAGAAAAGAAAACATATCTACTGTTTCCGACATCTCTAGTTAGAAGAGAACCCTTCTTGGAACAGAACCCATCAATCACCGAGGAGTCAGTGCGTTTGTCATCATCTGGGTCTGGCTCTCTTGATACACCGCCCCAGGTCTAGATGGAATGACCCGGTTGCGAGTAAAGAGAAGTGGCATACAAGGGTTGCTGTCAGATCTCCAACAAAGAGAACACAGAAAATATAGTAAACACTCGCTCACGTGAGAGGGTTTCTAAAAGTGCAGCACTAAATCATAAAGAGTGACTAAAAATGGCTAGGGGAACTCAAAAGTGCTTTAATTAGTAGAGTACCTCTGCCAACATTAAAAAGCAAAATGGCAACTCAGCATAAATACTTTGTCATTATGCTCATTGTCCATAGTATCTGGTCGACATGTTTCTGCCCACTGGGATCTGCGTAGTATCAAGGGCATTCATCAGGACCTAAATTGCTGCTACTATGTAAAAGTGTGTGAAATTATAAAAAATTGTTACAGACATTCCTACCACCGGTTGAACTCAACAGATGTCATAACCGGATACCTAGGAAAGTAAAGAGACATGGATAAGAAATGCAACAAATCATCAATGTTGACAAAAACAGCAAAAGCAACAGTATTTGAATACCGTCTTAAGAAACACGAATTAGTGTTTCATACATCCAATCATGTATTAGATTGCACTTACCCCAGAATTCTGGGTGATACCCTCACCTCAACCTGGTCTCTGCTCAGGGAAAGGGGCCCCGCTCTGATAGGGGGGAGAAGAAGAAGAAAAAAGGCTGCTAAATAACATGCCAAAAACTTTATACTCCCCATCGGGATGGCTCAAAAGTGTAGACATTGTCCATGTATTAAAAGTAGTGATGGCAGACAGCATGGCTTAAAATAGTTTTGACCCTGGCTGGGAATCACAAGAACTCTAAAAAGTTCTGAGAATGATTTGAATTTTAGTGACAAGCAATGTAAAGACCCTAACTCAGTCTTTTAAAAAAAACTCGCAAAAGCCGCGAGTGTTGTAGACTCCTGTGTTGGAGAGAAAGACTTTAAATTCAAAAAGCAGTCACAAAGCACGAGCCACGCTTACCTCTCCGTCGGTACCCCGGGGCGGTCTATGAGTAAAGACCGGAGGTACCGACGTGAGGGGGAGGGAGTGCTTTATAGCGAACTCGATTCTAAACAGCTGAGTCAGTTTCACAGGGGTGACTCCAGCAAAGCCTGTTACATTTAGATCGGCGTAAGGACCCAACCTGGCTTACACCGTAGAGTACTGCGCATGTGTTACTAGCGCGCTTACCCTAAAGAGTGCGCATGTGTCAAGTGGTATGAGTCGGTTTCACAGGGGTGACTCCGACAAAAGCCTGTTACAATTAGAGCGGCTTGAGGACCCAACCTGACTCACGCCGTAGAGTACTGCGCATGTGTTGATAACGCGCTTACCCTGTCCCTATGAGTGCGCATGTGTCAAGTTGTATACACTGTTCTGACACAGCTCGCATGCTATGAAAGTGCTTTATCTAGACCAGTCTCACTGAATGACAAAAGAATTTTAAGAATTTTAATTTTATTTTTATTCGTGGACTATTGACTGCTGGATGTAGACCATGATGGTCATAACAGAACCTGTTATATTTGTATTTAAATGTGGCGTGGGAGCCCAAAACCGAGCTCGCAGTAATGATGAGCTGCGCATATGTAAATGTGTCAATGTGACAACTTGGCCCCTTGCCTACATGTATGTCGATCTATATACACAAATAGAACCTAGCCCACGAATCACAGTAGAGGTAGGGCCGAACCTGTCAGACAGAGTCAGAGCTGGAATAAGAGTGTTGTCTAGTATGATTTTCATTAGAGACAAACTCCTAAACGCACATATATCTCATAACAACAGCCAGGGGATATAGTCATTAAGCCCTGTAGTATCCGAGTGTAGACGATAGACCCATCTTTTTTCTCTACAAAGGAGAAAACGTTGGATGTCCACAATGTGTTGGGGAATATAGGGTTGTTCAAGTATTACCCAACGTAGATCAGTTTCTCTGTGGCCTGCTGTGATGAAGTGGCTGGTGAGTTTGGTAGCACTCTTTCTGCACCGAATAGTGCTCTTATGTTCCGCAATCCTCAATTTGATTTTTCGAGATGTCATCCCCACATAGTTCTTGTCACACGGACACTTTATAAGGTAAATGACCCTGTCACTGTTACAGTTAGTGTGTTTGTCAAGCCGCCATGGTCTGTTCGTACCAATGTCTATTTCCGTGGTGTGCGAGGTCTGGAGGCACACTGAACAGTTCCCACAGGGAAAGTGGCCTTTAACTGGAGGTAGACCCCAAAGGGGCGCATCTGCGGATGTACTAGGTGTTCGAGGACGTGTATGTATCAACTGGTCCTTGATGTTATGACTCCTTTTATAGGCAAATAAAGGAGGAGGTAGTGTCTTCCCTTCAATCTTAACCACTCTCCAATTCTTAAGAATGCTCTTCTTCAGGTCATTTGAGTAGCTAGAAAAGGTATTAACACAAGTAATCCTGTTCTCCTCAGTACTTGGATTACCAATTCGTTTCTCCAGGAGAGCCTCCCTGTGATTATTAAAAGCTCTCTTCATTGATGTTCTTATGGTTCTCTTAGGATATTGCCTATCCAATAGTTGAGAAGAGAGTTGGTTGGCATGTTCACAGTATTTGGAAGTAGTTGAACAGTTTCGCCGGATACGGAGAAATTGCCCAAAAGGCAAGTTCTCCCGCAGAGCTCTCGGATGAAAACTTTGAAAATGTAGCAAAGAGTCCTCACGCCGCTCTAATTGTAACAGGCTTTTGTCGGAGTCACCCCTGTGAAACCGACTCATACCACTTGACACATGCGCACTCTTTAGGGTAAGCGCGCTAGTAACACATGCGCAGTACTCTACGGTGTAAGCCAGGTTGGGTCCTTACGCCGATCTAAATGTAACAGGCTTTGCTGGAGTCACCCCTGTGAAACTGACTCAGCTGTTTAGAATCGAGTTCGCTATAAAGCACTCCCTCCCCCTCACGTCGGTACCTCCGGTCTTTACTCATAGAACGCCCCGGGGTACCGACGGAGAGGTAAGCGTAGCTCGTGCTTTGTGACTGCTTTTTGAATTTAAAGTCTTTCTCTCCAACACAGGAGTCTACAACACTCGCGGCTTTTGCGAGTTTTTTTTAAAAGACTGAGTTAGGGTCTTTTCATTGCTTGTCACTAAAATTCAAATCATTCTCAGAACTTTTTAGAGTTCTTGTGATTCCCAGCCAGGGTCAAAACTATTTTAAGCCATGCTGTCTGCCATCACTACTTTTAATACGTGGACAATGTCTACACTTTTGAGCCATCCCGATGGGGAGTATAAAGTTTTTGGCATGTTATTTAGCAGCCTTTTTTCTTCTTCTTCTCCCCCCTATCAGAGCGGGGCCCCTTTCCCTGAGCAGAGACCAGGTTGAGGTGAGGGTATCACCCAGAATTCTGGGGTAAGTGCAATCTAATACATGATTGGATGTATGAAACACTAATTCGTGTTTCTTAAGACGGTATTCAAATACTGTTGCTTTTGCTGTTTTTGTCAACATTGATGATTTGTTGCATTTCTTATCCATGTCTCTTTACTTTCCTAGGTATCCGGTTATGACATCTGTTGAGTTCAACCGGTGGTAGGAATGTCTGTAACAATTTTTTATAATTTCACACACTTTTACATAGTAGCAGCAATTTAGGTCCTGATGAATGCCCTTGATACTACGCAGATCCCAGTGGGCAGAAACATGTTGACCAGATACTATGGACAATGAGCATAATGACAAAGTATTTATGCTGAGTTGCCATTTTGCTTTTTAATGTTGGCAGAGGTACTCTACTAATTTAAGCACTTTTGAGTTCCCCTAGCCATTTTTATTCACTCTTTATGATTTAGTGCTGCACTTTTAGAAACCCTCTCACGTGAGCGAGTGTTTACTATATTTTCTGTGTTCTCTTTGTTGGAGATCTGACAGCAACCCTTGTATGCCACTTCTCTTTACTCGCAACCGGGTCATTCCATCTAGACCTGGGGCGGTGTATCAAGAGAGCCAGACCCAGATGATGACAAACGCACTGACTCCTCGGTGATTGATGGGTTCTGTTCCAAGAAGGGTTCTCTTCTAACTAGAGATGTCGGAAACAGTAGATATGTTTTCTTTTCTTCTTTGTTGACACAGCACTAGACCCGGGTTGACAAGTGTTATAGTGGTATCATAAAAAAGATTCAACAAATTTCGATGTATGCTCAAATGCACTATTGATCGCTGAAATAATGGGGCGACCTGGTGGATTTGTGATGTTCTTGTGAATCTTGCGACCCCCTGTGCCTGCACAGACGGACGCTCCCTCCCACTGCTGCTACCTACCTGCCTCCGCTGACCACCTACCTGACGCCGCTGCCTGCATCTCGCCTCCGCCGCCTCCCAGGTACCGCCTGCTGCTTCCTGGTCGCCACCCACGCCGCTACCTTCACTCCCCACGCCCGCTGACCACCGCCACTTACCTGGTCACTCCTTGGGCTCCGTCGCTTCCCGCCGATTTTCCCGCCGTTTTCTCGGCGCCGCTGCCCCAGGCGCACACTCCCACTCCCGCCTCCTCCTTCTGTCCCGCCCCCCCTCCCTGCCCATTGGCCACCCCGCTCCCGCCTCCCGCTGACCCTCCCTCCCGGCTCCTTATTTAAGGGGACCCCGCGTGCTGGTCAGTGCGACCCCCTGTGCCTGCACAGACGGACGCTCCCTCCCACTGCTGCTACCTACCTGCCTCCGCTGACCACCTACCTGACGCCGCTGCCTGCATCTCGCCTCCGCCGCCTCCCAGGTACCGCCTGCTGCTTCCTGGTCGCCACCCACGCCGCTACCTTCACTCCCCACGCCCGCTGACCACCGCCACTTACCTGGTCACTCCTTGGGCTCCGTCGCTTCCCGCCGATTTTCCCGCCGTTTTCTCGGCGCCGCTGCCCCAGGCGCACACTCCCACTCCCGCCTCCTCCTTCTGTCCCGCCCCCCCTCCCTGCCCATTGGCCACCCCGCTCCCGCCTCCCGCTGACCCTCCCTCCCGGCTCCTTATTTATGACGCCCCCTCAGCGACCGCGCAGCGGACGCGCGCAGCGGGAGCGCCTTATGTGCGCCGAAGGTGCGCCAAAGGTAAGCCCGTCTGCGCCCGTCCGCGCCTGGACCGCGCCCAGCGCCAGACCCCCTGGTCCCCGCGCCCGCCAGCCCCCCCGCAGGACCTACGACTTCGCTACGCTCATCGCACTCAAAACCGCCCGAGCCACCGGATGCTACCGAGCGTCCCCGCAACGCACCCATGGACCCTTCGCCTGCAGATCCTGCAACTTCTCCTGCCTCCAAACAAGCACCACGCCCACCAAGACGGACAACAGCAACCACCTCAAGTGCATCCTGCTCAACACCCGCTCCGTCCACAGACACGCCGTGGAACTCTGGAACCTCCTCGACACTGCATCTCCAGACGTCGCCTTCCTCACGGAAACCTGGATGAACGACTCTTCAGCCCCCGACATCGCCATTGCCATCCCGGACGGCTACAAGATCATCAGGAAGGATCGCGTCAACCAGACCGGAGGAGGCATCGCCATCGTACACAAGAGCACCATTCGCATCTCGACTGACTCCATCGACGTATTCAACGCCGCCGAATACCTGCACTTCCAGATCCACACCGACCCCAAGACTACCCTCAGAGGCACCCTCATCTACAGACCCCCGGGACCACGCGCACAGTTCTGCGAAGACATCGCCGACTTCATCAGCCCTCACGCCCTCCCCTCCGCCGACTACATCCTCCTCGGGGACCTCAACTTCCACCTGGAGAACAACAATGACCGCAACACCACCGCCCTGCTGGATAACCTCGCCAACCTCGGACTTCAGCAACTGGTCAACACCCCCACCCACTTCGCCGGCCACACGCTCGACCCACTCTTCTCGTCCAGCAAGCACGTCACCTTCAGCCACTCCACCGGACTTCACTGGACCGACCACAGCTGCGTCCATTTCAGCTTCAGAAAGAACACGGTCCACCATCACCCGAAGCAGGCTCCCCACAGAAACTGGAGCAAGATCACCGCCGACCAGCTCGCCACCTCCCTCAGCCAGAGCCCACCTGTCAGGACCACGGACCCTAACACAGCTGCCCTCGACCTCACGCAGTGGCTGACCTCCTGTGCCGACGACCTCGCGCCACTGAAGAACCCCCTCACCAGGCCCAGAAGCAAGAAGGCCCCCTGGTTCACCGACGAACTTAAGGACTCCAAGAAGGCCTGCCGCACCCTCGAGAAGGCCTGGCTCCTCAACAAGACCGCCGACAACAGAACAGCACTGAAACTCGCCACTCGCAGACATCACCAGCTCATCCGCACCACCAAGAAGAAATCTCTGCGGGAACGACTGGACAAGAACGCCCACGACAGCAAGGAGCTCTTCAACATCGTCAAGGAGTTCTCCAACCCCAGCACCGGCAACAACGACATCACTCCCTCACAGGACCTCTGCGACTCCCTCGCCTCGTACTTCCACCGCAAGATCGCCAACATCCACAACAGCTTCGACATTTCACCCCCGCACCCATCGGCCGTACCTTCGCACCCCGCCGCCACCCTCCAGACATGGACCGAGGTGACCCCCGAAGACACGTCACGCATGATGAACACCATCCACTCCGGATCTCCGACCGACCCGTGCCCCCATCATGTTTTCAACAAGGCAGCCTCTACCATCGCACCCCACCTCCGAGACATCATCAACACCTCCTTCAACACAGCAACTTTCCCGGAGAGCTGGAAGCACGCCGAACTCAGCGCTCTGCTGAAGAAACCAACAGCGGACCCGACCGACCTCAAGAACTTCCGCCCCATCTCGCTCCTTCCTTTCCCCGCCAAAGTCATCGAGAAGGTCGTCAACAAGCAACTGGCCGCCTTCCTCGAGACGAACGGATCCCTCGACCCATCACAGTCCGGATTCAGAGCCAACCACAGCACCGAGACCGCCCTCATCGCAGCCACCGACGACATCCGAGCCCTGCTCGACAACGGCGAAACAGCGGCACTCATCCTCCTAGACCTCTCCGCAGCATTTGACACTGTCTGCCACCGCACACTAGTCCAACGCCTCAACGACACCGGCATCCAAGGGAAGGCTCTGGAATGGATCATCTCATACCTCTCAGGCAGAACACAGAGAGTACGCCTCCCTCCGTTCCGCTCCGAGGCCACCGAAGTCATCTGCGGCGTCCCGCAAGGATCGTCGCTCAGCCCCACTCTCTTCAACATCTACATGAAACCCCTCGCTGCCATCGCACGCAAACACAACCTCAACATCATTTCCTACGCCGATGACACCCAGCTAATTCTCTCCCTCACCAGAGACCCCGACACCGCCAAAGCCAGCCTGCACGAAGGGATGACAGACGTCGCTGAATGGATGAACATCAGCCGCCTGAAACTGAACACGGACAAGACAGAAGTCCTCATCCTGGGACCATCACCCTCCGCATGGGACGACTCCTGGTGGCCCCCGGCACTAGGCACCGCACCTGAACCGACGGACCACGCACGCAACTTGGGCGTCATACTGGACTCCTCCCTATCGATGACCAGACAAGTCAACGCCGTCTCCTCAGCCTGCTTCCACAACCTCCGCATGCTCCGAAAGATCTTCCGATGGATCCCAACCGAGACCAGGAAGACGGTCACCCACGCTCTCGTCACCAGCAGACTAGACTACGGAAACACCCTCTACGCCGGTACTACGGCCAAGCTTCAGAAAAGACTTCAGCGAATTCAGAACGCCTCCGCCCGACTCATCCTGGACGTCCCCCGACGCAGCCACATCTCGTGCCACCTGAGAGACCTGCACTGGCTCCCGGTCAACAAGAGGATCACGTTCAGACTCCTCACCCACGCACACAAGTCCCTCCACGACCTAGGCCCAGGGTACCTCAACAGCCGCCTCACCTTCTACACGCCCACCCGCCGGCTACGTTCCGCTAACCTCGCCCTCGCCGTCGTCCCTCGCATCCAGAGAGCCACCGCTGGAGGAAGGTCATTCTCCTACCTGGCAGCTAAGACTTGGAACTCCCTACCCGTCCACCTGCGGATGACCCAGGACCACCTGGCCTTCAGGAAACAGCTCAAGACCTGGCTGTTCGAGCAGTAGCAGACCCCCTTCCCCAAGCGCCTTGAGACCCTTACGGGTGAGTAGTGCGCGATATAAGTTCCATGATTGATTGATTGATTGAATCTTGGGGATTAGATAAAACACCGGGGTAGTGGGATTAGAAATTGTTAAGTAGGACAATTCATCTTGACAAAAAAGGCCCTGTCTACGCCACTCCAATAGTCGTGTGTTGTACATGTCAAAACTCTTATTCATTACATCTTTATGCACTTTGACATAATTGACTTTATTACCCAGTTGTTTATAGGCCTCGATAAGATATTGCTGCCTACTCCACAGGACCACATTTCCTCCTTTTTCGGCATTCCGAACAATGCAATCATCATTATTGAATTTCTAGATTGACTGAACGACACGGCGGCGACTCTCCTTCATTGGAAATTTACAGCATATTTGGACCGAGTTTCGGAGGTCCGTAACGTCGACGCGCCCTTTGTTTTGGAGGAGGTAGGTTTACCGGAACACAAGTGGAGTTTGTTTATATATGTGTATATATATATATATATATATATATGTATATACATATATATATATATATATATGTATATATATATATATATATATATATATATATATATTCACTTAAAAAACCATAGGTTTCACACATGTTATAGTTAGGTGGATATTTCACTCCTAAAAAACCAATGAAATTCCCCCGTTATAGTTAGTTCAGAAAACTATAACTCGCGCGCCCGCAATCTTCTGCTCATGATGTCACATATTACATCACTCATGACATGGTCAGTGGCATCACTCTTGACATCACTGATGACATCATCCTTGTGATAGAGTGGCGGTCGCGCGAGTTATAGTTTGCATAGATGTGTGAGTGGGTGATTCTATGGGTGCATGGTTTTAAGAGTGCATCTGTGATGGACTGTATGGTTGAGTGAGTGTATGTATGGGTGTGTTAGGGATTGAATGTATATCTCAGTGGTACATTTGTGACTAACTACATATGTGAAAGGCAGTATATATGCGTGTAAGAGTATATAAGTGGGTACATGTGAGAGTGTGTGATTGTGAGAGTGACTGTATGGATAATTGTGTGCTTGTATCAATGATTCTATAAGAGCGTAAGAATGTGGTACTATTTTTATGAGTAAGTGAACTTGAGTGTGTATAACTGCATAGGTGAGTAAATGGCAGTGTGATTATTTGCATGACTGACTAGGTGTGAGAGTACCTCTATGGATGATTGGTGGTGTGTGAGTGTCTATATAGGTGTATAAATGCATATGATAGTCTTGTATGGAGTGACTGTAAGTATGAGTGACTGTACAGGTGAATGAGTGGAGGTGTATGTAGACCTAAGAGTTAATAAGTGGGTATGTAGTTATTGGTATTGGAGTATGTATGGTTTTGAGAATGGAACTCTGAAATTTTGAGTCGGTGTATCAAAGGTTATATTAGGGTGTGAGAAGCTGTGGTAATTTATCACATGGATGATGTCATCAGTGATGTCATCAGTGATGTCATTTGAGATGTCATCAGTGATGTCATGAGTGATGTCACTGACCATGTTATGAGTGATGTAATATGTGACGTCATCAGCAGTGGATTGCGGGCGCGCGAGTTATAGTTAGCTGAACTAACTATAACGGGGGAATTTCAATGGTTTTGTACGAGTGAAATGTCCAGCTAACTATAACATGTGTGAAACTTATGGTTTTTTCAGTGAATTTGCAAGGTTTTTTAAATGCTAATTCCTAACTATAACGTGTGTGAAACCTATGGTTTTTCAGTGAATTTGCAAGGTTTTTTAAATGCTAATTCCTAACTATAACATGTGTGAAACCTATGGTTTTTTAAGTGAATTTGCAAGGTTTTTTAAATGCTAATTCCTAACTATAACGTGTGTGAAACCTATGTTTTTTTCAGTGAATTTGTACGTTTTTTTTTTAATGGTTTTTCACCATGCGCGCACGGTGCGCGCACCCCCGCGATTTTTTTTAAAAAAAAGTAAAAGTTTTTTTCTGCCTTCGGGGTCCTTCAGGGACCCCCTGACAAAGGCTAGGGGGTCAGGATCTCTCTACCCTGCCCCCTTTTCACGTTTGCCACCTTCCTTTTCCACTCTCGCACTGAAAACAAACAAAATGGCAGCCGACACTTCCTGATTTCGACCGATTCGAACGTTGACTGATATGTAACAACCAATCAGAATTACGCTTGCGCACGTTAAGGTGCGCGCACGGTGCTTTTAACTGCAATTTTCTCAGGAACTACTGAACAGATTGACTCCATATATGCAAAAGGCACATCCCTGACCTGAGGACTACCTCTCTGCCAAATTTCAAGTAATTCTGTTCAGCCGTTCGGGCTGTACCTTCGACTAAAGGTCCTATGGGAAAATGCATGGGGAAAACACGTTTTGGGACCTCTCTTTTTTCTCGGCCCCCGCTTGACGAATCCCCCCGAGACTTTCAGGGTAGGAGCTGAGCGGAGCGCCCCATTAGTTTTGAAAAGTTCGCGAAGATTCGTCAACCGGCGCCAAAGTTATTCAAAATAGAATTTTGAGATTTCCTATGGAAACACGGTCCTAACTATAACTATCTACTGGCGACCGCCAGTAGATAATATATATATATATATATTATACCTTCCCCAACGAACCCACATCCCACCAAACCTCAGGCAACTTCACTGGCTCCCAGTGCAGAAGAGAAGCCTATTCAAGCTGCTGACCCATGCACACAATGCTCTACACAACCAAGGACCCGCCTGCATTAACCTCATCCACGGAAGCAGTAGTGGAGGATGCTCCTTCTCCTACATCACAGCAAAGACCTGGAACACCCTCCGCATACAGCTCTGGACCATCACCCGACTCCCAGAATTCCGAGGGGTCCTCAATACCTGCCAGTTCAACGGAGCCTTTCGAGGCCTGCAAGCACCTATATATATAAATCCTGAAATATATATATATGTTGGAAATGGCCCTTTTTGCAGGGTTATCCCTAAGCTTTTTGCCTTCCTCCTGGATTTTTCCTAACCTGTTTTTGTTGGCTTTATGATTCTGGGCACTTTACCACTGCTGATCAGTTCTAAAGTGCATATGCTCTCCCTTTGTAAATATGACATGTGAATTGGTATATCCATGATTGGCTTATTTGGTTTGCCTGTTAGTCCCTAGTAGCGTGGCCTGTGTGTGCCCAGGGCTGGTAAACCAAATGCTGCTGGTGGGCCTGCAGCGCTGGTTTGCGCCACCCACAGAAGCAGCCTCAGTGTGTCTCAGACCTGCCATTGCAGAGTCTGTGTGCAGTCCAGAACTGCCATCTTGGCTGTGAAGTGCACCCACTTCCCAGCCCCTGAACCTTCCCTTGGCATCATGTAAGTCACCCCTATGGTAGGGTGCATTGTATGTGTAAGGCAGGACATGCCCTGATGTATGTAGCATGTCCTGGTAGTGAATTACACCCAATTTCGTTTTTCACTACTTTAAGACTACCTGTTCTCCATAGGCCAGAATAGGCAGTTTGACTATTACATTCTATAGTCCTAACTGACCCCAGGAACATGGTAGAAAAACGAATTTAGTATGCCTGAGCTCAGAATATTAAAATACATTTTTTAGTGAAGTTTATTTTTATATTCTGTGTTTGAAAACACCACTTTTAGAAAGTAGGTATTTTCTTGCCTAAGCCTTCCAGTGTGCTCTGCTGTTATCTGTATTGGCTGTCTGGTTTTGGAGTGACAGGGCTGGGGAATTTCAGGAGACAGGGTGAGGTGTCCCAGTGGTGAATAGAGAGATCTGCATCTAGATGGGTGGGAGGAGTTGCACCTGGGACCTGAATAGGGCTCTGCCTTCCCTCCACAATGCTGGCTCCACCTCCGGTGGTGCGTCTGATGTCTCTGCCCTGCACTCTGAAAGGAAAGAAGGAGTCAGGAAAACAAAGTGCTCCAGGACTGGGCAGAACTGGTTCTGGCTGGGTTCAGTGACTTGTAGCTTCTGAGAACAAAGACTTTTGGGGTATAAATATCTGTGCTGAAACCCCTACAATCTGTATTGCTCCTGGACAACAAGAAGAACCTCTGTCCGTGTAACTGAAGGAATGTGCAGGAAAGGACTGTCCTTGTGCTTGTGTGCTGTTTCTTGGACTGGCCTGCAGTGGATACTACTGGACTTGGAAGAAGAGGAAAAGGACTTTGAAGGAACTTTTATTTTTGCTACAGCAATCACCCAAGGGCTATAAGAGAGCTAACCTCCTGCTGGAGTCTCAGGCACATCAGACTCCACCACCAACCTCCTGTTTCCTCCCAGCGAGGATTTCTATCTGCAGGTGAGGCTCCTGTGAGTTCCAGGGCCTCTAGTTCTACTGTGGCGAAGAGAGTGCTGAAAATCGTCGCTAACGCCCGTTTGCGAGCCGCCGCAGCTGAAGAGCGTAAGGAAAATCATCGCGCTGCTGCCGTTGAGTGATCGCTACCGGAGATCATCGCATCACCTGTTTGCGGGCTGCCATAGGCTCGCTGACCTCAAGATTATCGCATCACCTGTTTGCGGGCCGCCAAAGGCTCACTAACCCGAGATCATCGCATCACCTGTTTGCGGGCTGCCAAAGGCTCGCTGACCTCAAGATTATCGCATCACCTGTTTGCGGGCCGCCAACAGGTGATCAGAGATCATCGCATCGAGTTCATCGCTTCATGACATCGCAGCACGGACGCCCATCGTCCGCCATTTTCATCACATCAGGATCGCACACGCAACAGGCTCTGCGCATCATCCTCCCTTAGCGGCAAGGATTTCAACGCATCGCCGGCTTAGCGTGGAGAAGTTTGTCGCTTTGTCCTGCACACAGATCAGCGCATCATCCTACCTTGCGGCAAGGATTCAACGCATCGCTGGTCACGCGTGAGGAAAATCATCGCTATAACTCCTTAGCGACATTTTGGTTGCTTTACTACAGAATACAGGTATTTTGTGAGTAAAAGGGTCGCAGAGACCACTGCCTTGAACTGAACTCCTCTTTGCACACTTTGAACTATTTTTGCAGCATTTTAAGAGTAACCCTATTTTTCTAGTATTGTGGATTTTTCCTGTTATTGGTCTTGTGTTAAGTCTACATATAAAGATGCTTATTTTTATAACTACTTGAGTGGTGTCCCTTTGTAGTGTTCTTCACTGTGTTACTGTGTATGGTCATAAAAGCTTTACCACTGCCTCTGAGATAAGCCTAGCTGCTTGTGCTACGTTACCACAGGGTTGAGCAGGGGTTATCAAAGGGTGTAGCCCGCTTACTCTGACTTAGGAAGAAGGGTCCCTACTTGGACAGTGGCCAGCCATTGCCAACTAGAGACCCCCATTTCTAACATTGGTGGTCAGCGGTGAGGATCTGGACTTGCATTTATGATCGCATACAGCAATAATAGTGTACACTACTAGTGAATGCAGACCATAACGTAACCACGTTTTTTGAGGTTTGGTTCTATTTTTAATTCATCATTGCCAGTTATTGCTACAATGGGTCTTGCTGAAATGAGACCTACTTTTTATATAGAGGACCTGTTGACCTACAGTCTAGAGGAGCTAAGGGGGTTCTGTGAGGAGAGAGGTTTAGTAGTGAGTAGGAAGGAGACTCAGCTTTCCTTGCAGACATCCCTGAGGCTTTGGCAACAAGACAGATGGAGATTCTTGGAGTCCCAGTACACCTACCAAGAGGGTAGTTGGTCTGAGGGTGGCTCTGGAGAATTTGAAGAGGATGGAGAAAGTGTTATGGAATATCTCAGAGGTGGGGAGTCCCTTGCTGAGTTTAGTGCCTATGGTAGTGACCGATTTGCTTTATGGTCCCCAGAGGAGTTGGTGGACAGGTGGGAGGGTCCCATAGATAGGGAGTCCCTTGTGGGGTCTAGTGCCCAGAGTAGTGCCCAATCCCCTTCATGGTCCCCAGAGGAGTTGGACAGACAGAGGGAGAGGGAGAACCATCTGGAATTAGAGAGGCTCCAAATGTAGATTGCCCAGCTGGAGGCACACCTAGCGCAGATAGCAGTAAAGGAAAAGTTAGCTCTGGAGGATAGGTTATCCCCTGAGCGCAGTGTTAATTGTCTGGATTCACCAGTGAGTGTGGAGTCCAGTGGTGGCAGCAAAGTTGAGTTATGTAGTGATGACAGTGTAGTACACCCACCCAGAGATGTGGCACCTGACTCTAAGAAGGGGGTTGATCTACACTAGGTGATTCAAAGATATGAGGTAGCTCCATTGGTGTGCAGTGTCCCTGAGGTGGATTGGGGAACTAGCGCAGGGGCCATAGTCCTAGTGAGGGGAAGGACACCCTACCGACTCTAGATGTGAGGTGCAGGGAGAGGGGTTCGCCCGTGGTTGAAATCCTGGTGTATGAGTGTGAGAATCGCCCAGAAGAGTGTGGGTTGAGTGATAGAGACAGTCATGTAATGTCTCGCCCATTTCAGGAGAGTGGTGTGGGGTACGTATGTGAGGCACTGGATTGTGAGGTGACGGTTAGCACCTGTGTGGAACTGTGTAACCAATTGTGGGAGAGCATATTGTGAGTTCCCGTTTTCCAGAGCTAAACCAACACCTGTTAGAGCGCAAGTTCTCTGATCATAGGGAGCTTGCACAGGAGGCAGACCTCTGGGTGAGTACCAGAGGCTCTGTAGAGGCATTAGGAAATGACCCTAATAGGAGTGGTTCAGAGGTCTTCCAACCCAGAGTTGTGGGAGAGGTCCGGAGTGAGGCATCTAGGTCCCCTTGTTGTGAGGAGGTTGTAGGGCCTCACATCCTGTCTTGTGGGAGCAGGAGTGAGACTGGGATAGGTCCCGAAGTGCCCCCACCTCAGTCTCCAGTACTGGATGGTTCCACGAGGGAACACCAGGTAGAGAATCTAGTCTGTCCGGATGGACCGTCAGTTGTGGGGAGTCTCCCCGTGTTAGGTGAGCTGGGAGTGCCTTTAGTCAGGCCTCCATCAGTTCTTGTGTCTGGCAGTGCCACTCCCAGGGGGAGGGTGCAGAAGTCCAGCTTGAAGGGTGAGAGGGGGAAAGAGCCCCCAGTGGGTCAAGGGCCAGTCAGGAGGGCTGAGCCCCAGAGGAGTGACCATGGTGACACCACTTCTGTCCTGGGAGATCTTCGCGCCCTGTCAGGTGGACAGGGACCGGGAGATCTGCGCCAGGCAGACTGTTACGCAACACAGGAGTCCTGTGTTACCCTGGGGGAGAGTGGTTGTACTCCCCAGGAAGTCCTGGTTCGCCGGGCAATTGCTCAACCGCAGGGGATGGTCCCTGGGTTGGGAGGCCAGGTACAGGCGATTCCTGACCTGGAGGGAAGGACATCGATGGTTGGTGTCCTGCTCGGGGGGTTGATGTTGTGTGCACCCCTTGAAGTTGTGGTTGGCCAGGCAGTTGTTCCGCCGCAGGGGTTGGTCCCTGGGTTGGCAAGTCAGGTCCAGGTGTTATCTGACCTGGAGGGAGGGACAACTGTAAGCAGTGTCAAAACGATTTTTTTCTAAGAGCACCACTCCAGGTGGGAGGGTGCGGTATGCTGGAAGGGGGTGCAGAGGGAGGGAGTCCTCGCCTCTGACCCCGGTGCCACCTGAGGGGTTTTCCAGGTTGGTAGATCGGTTGCAGGGTCAAGGCCCTGATCTGGTGGAGGGGTACGTTTCCCTCAAGGGGGGCCTGTGTGCTCCCCAGGAAGTCCTGGTGTGCCAGGCAGACTGTTGCACAACTCTAGAGGAGTGTGTTTTCCTTGGGGGGGAATTGGTGTACTCCCCCAGAAGTCCTGGGTTGCCAGGCACAGGCCCAGCCTAAGGGTACAGACCCTGGGTTGGAGGACCAGGTTCAGGGTGTCCCCCCTGACCTGGAGGAAGGGGCCACTGCTAACAGTGCCCCTACCGGTTTGTGTTATGGGGGCACCTCTCTAGGTGGGAGGCTGCAGGGCCCCAGTAAGGGGGGGGGGAGAGGGCAGCCTCACCCCTGACCTCCGCCCAGTCTAAGGTTACAGACCCTAGGCTGGGATGCCAGTTGCAGGATAGAACCCCTGAACTGGTGGGCGAATTGTGCAGGACACCTGCCACAGGTGCCCTGACAATTCTGGAAGGGGGTACCGCTCCAGGTGGGAGGGTACCGAGCCCCAAGGAGGAGGACCGGGTGTGGGAAAGCCCACCCCAGTCTCTCGCCCAGCCGCTGGATACAGGCCCAGGGCTGGCGGGTCAGAGTCAGAGTGGCGGGCCTGACCTGACAGAAGGGAGAGTGGACAAAAGGTGCTGGGCACCTGGGACTACTGCCCCCCACTCTCTGATGCCACAGAGGTTAGAGAGCCCTGTGAGGTATAGGGCCTGGGTCTCATCGCGGACTACTGTCAGTTGAAACTATGGCTTGCTGTCTCTCTGTTGGGACACACCTGTGAGCAAGCTAGGGTTAGGTGCTGCACAGGTGGTGTCTACAGGTGAGGGGAAGAGTTCCCCATTGGTTGTCTTAGTGGGCCCTGAGAGTGTGGACAGAGGGATCCACCAGGGTTCAGATTGGCATAGAACTGGAATATGCCCCAACAGTAGCGGGCCAGTTCCGTGTTCTATCGCCCAAAGCAGGGAATCCCATCGAGGTGGTGATTGGTCTCCCCTGCGTTTTGGCTGGAAGGGGGTCGTGTTGGAAATGGCCCTTTTTGCAGGGTCATCCCTAAACTTTTTGCCTTCCTCCTGGATTTTTCCTAACCTGTTTTTGTTGGCTTTATGACTCTGGGCACTTTACCACTGCTGATCAGTGCTAAAGTGCATATGCTCTCCCTTTGTAAATATGACATGTGAATTGGTATATCCATGATTGGCTTATTTGGTTTGCCTGTTAGTCCCTAGTAGCATGGCCTGTGTGTGCCCAGGGCTGGTAAACCAAATGCTGCTGGTGGGCCTGCAGCGCTGGTTTGCGCCACCCACAGAAGCAGCTTGTAAAGTGTGTCTCAGACCTGCCTTTGCAGAGTCTGTGTGCAGTCCAGAACTGACATCTTGGCTGTGAAGTGCACCCACTTCCCAGCCCCTGAACCTTCCCTTGGCATCATGTAAGTCACCCCTATGGTAGGGTGCATTGTATGTGTAAGGCAGGACATGCCCTGATGTGTGTAGCATGTCCTGGTAGTGAATTACACCCAATTTCGTTTTTCACTACTGTAAGACTACCTGTTATCCATAGGCCAGAATGGGCAGTTTGACTATTACATTCTATAGTCCTAACTGACCCCAGGAACATGGTAGAAAAACGAATTTAGTATGCCTGAGCTCAGAATATTAAAATACATCTTTTAGTGAAGTTTGTTTTATAATCTGTGTTTGAAAATACCACTTTTAGAAAGTAGGTATTTTCTTGCCTAAGCCTTCCAGTGTGCTCTGCTGTTATGTGTATTGACTGTCTGGTTTTGGAGTGACAGGGCTGGGGAATTCCAGGAGACAGGGTGAGGTGTCCCAGTGGTGAATAGAGAGATCTGCATCTAGATAGGTGGGAGGAGTTGCACCTGGGACCTGAATAGGGCTGTGCCTTCCCTCCACAATGCTGGCTCCACCTCCTGTGGTGCGTCTGATGTCTCTGCCCTGCACTCTGAAAGGAAAGAAGGAGTCAGGAAAACAAAGTGCTCCAGGACTGGGCAGAACTGGTTCTGGCTGGGTTCAGTGACTTATAGCTTCTGAGAACAAAGACTTTTGGGGTGTAAATATCTGTGCTGAAACCACTACAATTTGTATTGCTCCTGGACAACAAGAAGAACCTCTGTCCGTGTAACTGAATGAATCTGCAGGAGAGGACTGTACTTGTGCTTGTGTGCTGTTTCTTGGACTGGCCTGCAGTGGTTACTACTGGACTTGGAAGAAGAGGAAAAGGACTTTGAAGGAACTTTTATTTTTGCTACAGCAATCACCCAAGGGCTAGAAGAGAGCTAGCCTCCTGCTGGAGTCTCAGGCACATCAGACTCCACCACCAACCTCCTGTTTCCTCCCAGCGAGGATTTCTATCTGCAGGTGAGGCTCCTGTGAGTTCCAGGGCCTCTAGTTCTACTGTGGAGAAGAGAGTGCTGAAAATCGTCGCTAACGCCTGTTTGCGAGCCGCCGCAGCTGAAGAGCGTAAGGAAAATCATTGCACTGCTGCCGCTGAATGCTCGCTACTTGACATCACCTGTTTGTGGGCTGCCAAAGGCTCGCTGACCTCAAGATTATCGCATCATCTGTTTGCGGCCCGCCAAAGGCTCGCTAACCAGAGATCATCACATCGAGTTCATCACTTCATGACATCGCAATGCGGATGCCGAGCGTCCGCCATTTTCATCGCATCGCATCAGGATTGCACATGCAACAGGCTCTGCGCATCATCCTCCCTTAGCGGCAAGGATTTCAACGCATCGCCGGCTTGGCATGGAGAAGTTTGTCGCTTTGTCCTGCACACAGATCAGCGCATCATCCTCCCTTGCGGCAAGGATTCAACGCATCTCTGGTCACGCGTGAGGAAAATCATCGCTACAACTCCTTAGCGACATTTTGGTTGCTTTGCTACAGAATACAGGTATTTTGTGAGTAAAAGGGTCATAGAGACCACTGCCTTGAACTGAACTCCTCTTTGCACACTTTGAACTATTTTTGCAGCATTTTAAGAGTAACCCTATTTTTCTAGTATTGGTGATTTTTACTGTTATTGGTCTTGTGTTAAGTCTATATATAAAGATACTTATTTTTATAACTACTTGAGTGATGTTCCTTTGTAGTGTTCTTCACTGTGTTACTGTGTATGGTCATAAATGCTTCACACACTGCCTCTGAGATAAGCCTAGCTGCTCGTGCTACGTTACCTAAGGGTTGAGCAGGGGTTATCAAAGGGTGTAGCCCGCTTACTCTGACTTAGGAAGAAGGGCCCCTACTTGGACAGAGGCCAGCCATTGCCAACTAGAGACCCCCATTTCTAACAATATATATATTATCTACTGGCGGTCGGGTGATGGTCCAGAGCTGTATGCGGAGGGTGTTCCAGGTCTTTGCTGTGATGTAGGAGAAGGAGCATCCTCCACTACTGCTTCTGTGGATGAGGTTAATGCAGGCGGGTCCTTGGTTGTGTAGAGCATTGTGTGCATGGGTCAGCAGCTTGAATTGGCATCTCTTCTGCACTGGGAGCCAGTGAAGTTGCCTGAGGTTTGGTGGGATGTGGGTTCGTTGGGGAAGGTATAATATATATATATATATCTATTATCTACTGGCGGTCGCCAGTAGATAGTTATAGTTAGGACCGTGTTTCCATAGGAAATCTCAAAATTCTATTTTGAATAACTTTGGCGCCGGTTGACGAATCTTCGCGAAATTTTCAAAACTAATGGGGCGCTCCGCTCAGCTCCTACCCTGAAAGTCTCGGGGGGATTCGTCAAGCGGGGGCCGAGAAAAAAGAGAGGTCCCAAAACGTGTTTTCCCCATGCATTTTCCCATAGGACCTTTAGTCGAAGGTGCAGCCCGAACGGCTGAACAGAATTACTTGAAATTTGGCAAAGAGGTAGTCCTCAGGTCAGGGATGTGCCTTTTGCATATATGGTGTCAATCTGTTCAGTAGTTCCTGAGAAAATTGCAGTTAAAAGTACATAAATATCTATAAGCACGCACCGTGCGCGCACTTTCCTTGCACGGTGCCGTGCGCGAGCGTAATTCTGATTGGTGGTTACATGTCAGTCAACATTCGAATCGGTCGAAATCAGGAAGTGTTGTCTGCCATTTTGTGTGTGACATTGAAAAAGAAAGGTGGAGAACGTGAAAAGGGGGCAGGGTACAGAGTTCCTGACCCCCTAGCTTTTGTCCCTGAAGGACCCCGAAGGGTGAAAAAAACAGTTTAAAAAAAAAAAAAAAAAATCGCGAGGTGCGTGCACCGTGCGTGCACCGTCGCGAGGTGCGCGCACGGCGGAAAAAAATCATTAAAAAAATAGAATTAAAAATCAAATTTAAGTGTTTAGATGTTATGTGGCTCTAAAAAGAGCCGTTGTGCTAATTGAGGAACAGAGGAACAAAAAAATGAAAAAAATTATGGGGTGCCGCATGTGTGCTGCTGTATCTTGCTCTCTATTAGGGGAATGCTGGTGTCACCATAAGAGAGAAGAGCATTGCACGCATTGCACCGTATATGCACCCTCTTGAACAGAGGGTGTATATCCAAAGGAACAGAAGCAGGTGAAGCTGCCGCCGCAGATGAAGTGCTTGGCTGAGCTGCCGATGATGTGCTCGGCTGAGCTGCAGCGGATGTGCTCGGCTGAGCTGCTGGAGGGTTGTCTCTAGCAGCTCGAGCAAAAGCCACAGGATGTACTCCTTTAACGTGCCTGATCCTAGTGAAAATACTAAAAGAGTATTTCTTTTTAGGATCTCCTCTTGATAAGACAACACCACAAATAGTGCAGGTGACTTTTGGAGCATTCACCTTCTTCTGCCCCTCTGAAAATGTAAAAATTTGCCATATAAAAGAGTCTTTCTGTTTCCTCTGTCTCACAATGGTCTCCTGCTCACTCTCAGAAGATGACTGCTGCTCTGCCATTCTCAAGTACTGGAGTACTGGAAAAGCTGCTCAGCTCCTTCTCCCAGGGAATCAGAAGAAATAATGAGGGGAGTGGGTGTGGTGTTGGAAGTTTCTGGAACTGAAACTACTATAAACCAATGAAAAGTGTTGTTTCTTAATCACATGACCTGAAACTACTATAAACCAATGAAAAGTGTTGTTGCTAAATCACATGACTTGCCGTGCGCGCACCGTGCGCGCACGGAGCACGCGCGCATGCGCATACGGAGCACGCACGTACGGAGCACATGCGTACGGAGCACACGCGCAGGCGCGTACGGAGCACGCACAACGTACGCATGCGCACGTGGAGCACGTATGCATGTGCACACGGAGCACGTATGCATGCGCGCACGGTCAAAAACCCTTAATTTATCCAAATAAAAAAAAAATAAGAGCTGATCCATTCCATATTACAGGATAAAGTCAATCTATAACTATATACATAGGTAGCTTATTGTAAAATAAATATTTAAAAAATATAATAATACATTCATAAATTAGCATTTAAAAAACCTTGCAAATTCACTTAAAAAACCATAGGTTTCACACAGGTTATAGTTAGGAATTAGCATTTAAAAAACCTTGCAAATTCACTGAAAAAACCATAGGTTTCACATACGTTATAGTTAGGAATTAGCATTTAAAAAACCTTGCAAATTCACTGAAAAAACCATAGGTTTCACACATGTTATAGTTAGCTGGACATTTCACTCGTACAAAACCATTGAAATTCCCCCGTTATAGTTAGTTCAGCTAACTATAACTCGCGCGCCCGCAATCCACTGCTGATGACGTCACATATTCCATCACTCATGACATGGTCAGTGACATCACTCATGACATCACTGATGACATCTCAAATGACATCACTGATGACATCACTGATGACGTCATCCATGTGATAAATTACCACATCTTCTCACACCCTAATATAACCTTTGATACACCGACTCAAAATTTCAGAGTTCCATTCTCAAAACCATACATACTCCAATACCAATAACTACATACCCACTTATTAACTCTTAGGTCTACATACACCTCCACTCATTCACCTGTACAGTCACTCATACTTACAGTCACTCCATACAAGACTATCATATGCATTTATACACCTATATAGACACTCACACACCACCAATCATCCATAGAGGTACTCTCACACCTAGTCAGTCATGCAAATAATCACACTGCCATTTACTCACCTATGCAGTTATACACACTCAAGTTCACTTACTCATAAAAATTGTACCACATTCTTACGCTCTTATAGAATCATTGATACAAGCACACACTCATCCATACAGTCACTCTCACAATCACAGACTCTCACATCTACCCACTTATATACTCTTACACGCATATATACTGCCTTTCACATATGTAGTTAGTCACAAATGTACCACTGAGATATACATTCAATCCCTAACACACCCATACATACACTCACTCAACCATACAGTCCATCACAGATGCACTCTTAAAACCATGCACCCATAGAATCACCCACTCACACATCTATGCATAGAGTCACACACACCCTACCCACACAAACACTCATTAACCCATACAGATACTGAGACAAGCAATCAATAACTCATATAGACACTCATAGAGCTATTCACAAAACCATGCAGCCACTTATACACCCACATACAGACACATACAGACATTTACACAGTTTAGTCACTAGTCTGCAGTAAGATACATTTAATGACTCACTTATAGAGTCAGTTACGCACCACAGAAAATCATCCATTTACACACTTGTACACCCACTTATTCTTCAACAGGCCTTTCCCTATATATATTAAACATATTAAAATTGTTCAGAAACACATACTCAATGGATGATGTCATCAGTGATGTCATTAGTGATGTCATTTGAGATGTCATCAGTGATGTCATCAGTGATGTCACTGACCATGTCATGAGTGATGTAATATGTGACGTCATCAGCAGTGGATTGCGGGCGCGCGAGTTATAGTTAGCTGAACTAACTATAACGGGGGAATTTCAATGGTTTTGTACGAGTGAAATGTCCAGCTAACTATAACATGTGTGAAACCTATGGTTTTTTCAGTGAATATATATATGTATATATTACCTACTGGCAGTCGCCAGTAGGTAGTTATAGTTAGGACCAAGTTTCCATAGGAAGAGCATTTTTTGTTTTGCTTATAACGTTGCCGTCGTTTGATGAATCTTCATGAAAGTTTCTAAACTAATTCTTTGTTTATATCAGCTCCTACGTTGAAAGTTTGGAGGTGATTTATCAAGGGGGGCTGAGAAAAAAGGGGGGTCCCAAAACGTCTTTTCTCCATGCAATTTCCATAGGAAACTTTAGGCAACAGGTCGAACGGGTGAACGGAATTATCCCAAATTTGGCAGGGAGAAGGGTCTTGGTCTAGAAAGCACACTTTGTGTAAATCCATTCAGTCGTTTTGGAGAAATATCTAAATTTACAGATATCGATATTTGGGAATTCTGCCATCTGACTGGCTGAGGCGTTACGAGCACAGGCTTGCTGCTTATTGGCTGCGAGCTGTTGCAACTAGGAAGTGTTGGCAGCCATTTTGTGAATCCGTTGAAATGAGTAAGGGGAAAAAAGGGCGAAAAGAGTAGGAAATAAGAGTATAGGAGCACTGTAACCTCTGTGGGGAGTGCGAAGCGAAGTACTCACTCTTACCGGTCTGAAAGTGCAGTGTTGCTCAGAGTGACATGGTGCTGAGATGAGATGCTGCTACACTCGGGTATGAAACCGAGAGCCCAAACCGTGAGCTCATTGCTGTAAAGTGATGTGGTCTTTGTAGCATACCTGTGGAAGTAGTGTTAGTAGGCGTTTATACCATACAGGGAGTGGGAAGCAAACTACTGACCCCTACCGTGCGTTTATACTATACCAGAAGTGGGAAGCGAAGTACTCACGCCTACCGGTGTGAAGACTCGGGGATCAAACCAAGCTGATTGCTGAAAAGTGATGGGCTCTGGGCGCTGTAGCATACTGGCCACTGTAGTATAACTGTGTAAGTAGTGTTAGTATGCGTTTATACTATACAGTGAGTAGGAAGCGAACTACTCACCTCTACTGGTCTGAAGACTCGGGTATTAAACCGTGAGCCTAAACCGTGAGCTCATTGCTGTAAAGTGATGTGCACTGGGCGCTGTCAATCAATCAATCAATCAATCAATCATGGAACTTATATCGCGCACTACTCACCCGTAAGGGTCTCAAGGCGCTTGGGGAAGGGGGTCTGCTACTGCTCGAACAGCCAGGTCTTGAGCTGTTTCCTGAAGGCCAGGTGGTCCTGGGTCATCCGCAGGTGGACGGGTAGGGAGTTCCAAGTCTTAGCTGCCAGGTAGGAGAATGACCTTCCTCCAGCGGTGGCTCTCTGGATGCGAGGGACGACGGCGAGGGCGAGGTTAGCGGAACGTAGCCGGCGGGTGGGCGTGTAGAAGGTGAGGCGGCTGTTGAGGTACCCTGGGCCTAGGTCGTGGAGGGACTTGTGTGCGTGGGTGAGGAGTCTGAACGTGATCCTCTTGTTGACAGGGAGCCAGTGCAGGTCTCTCAGGTGGCACGAGATGTGGCTGCGTCGGGGGACGTCCAGGATGAGTCGGGCGGAGGCGTTCTGGATACGCTGAAGTCTTTTCTGAAGCTTGGCTGTAGTACCGGCGTAGAGGGTGTTTCCGTAGTCTAGTCTGCTGGTGACGAGAGCGTGGGTGACCGTCTTCCTGGTCTCGGTCGGGATCCATCGGAAGATCTTTCGGAGCAAGCGGAGGTTGTGGAAGCAAGCTGAGGAGACGGCGTTGACTTGTCTGGTCATCGATAGGGAGGAATCCAGTATGACGCCCAAGTTGCGTGCGTGGTCCGTCGGTTCAGGTGCGGTGCCTAGTGCCGGGGGCCACCAGGAGTCGTCCCATGCGGAGGGTGATGGTCCCAGAATGAGGACTTCTGTCTTGTCCGTGTTCAGTTTCAGGCGGCTGATGTTCATCCATTCAGCGACGTCTGTCATCCCTTCGTGCAGGCTGGCTTTGGCGGTGTCGGGGTCTCTGGAGAGGGAGAGAATCAGCTGGGTGTCATCGGCGTAGGAAATGATGTTGAGGTTGTGTTGGCGTGCGATGGCAGCGAGGGGTTTCATGTAGATGTTGAAGAGAGTAGGGCTGAGCGACGATCCTTGCGGGACGCCGCAGATGACTTCGGTGGCCTCGGAGCGGAACGGAGGGAGGCGTACTCTCTGTGTTCTGCCGGAGAGGTATGAGATGATCCATTCCAGAGCCTTCCCTTGGATGCCGGTGTCGTTGAGGCGTTGGACTAGTGTGCGGTGGCAGACAGTGTCAAATGCTGCGGAGAGGTCTAGGAGGATGAGTGCCGCTGTTTCGCCGTTGTCGAGCAGGGCTCGGATGTCGTCGGTGGCTGCGATGAGGGCTGTCTCGGTGCTGTGGTTGGCTCTGAATCCGGACTGTGATGGGTCGAGGGATCCGTTCGTCTCGAGGAAGGCTGCCAGTTGCTTGTTGACGACCTTCTCGATGACTTTGGCCGGGAAAGGAAGGAGCGAGATGGGGCGGTAGTTCTTGAGGTCGGTCGGGTCCGCTGTTGGTTTCTTCAGCAGAGCGCTGAGTTCGGCGTGCTTCCAGCTCTCCGGGAAGGTTGCTGTGTTGAAGGAGGTGTTGATGATGTCTCGGAGGTGGGGTGCGATGGTAGAGGCTGCCTTGTTGAAGACATGATGGGGGCACGGGTCGGTCGGAGATCCGGAGTGGATGGTGTTCATCATGCGTGACGTGTCTTCGGGGGTCACCTCGGTCCATGTCTGGAGGGTGGCGGCGGGGCGCGAAGGTACAACCGATGGGTGCGGGGGTGAAATGTCGAAGCTGTTGTGGATGTCGGCGATCTTGCGGTGGAAGTACGAGGCGAGGGAGTCGCAGAGGTCCTGTGAGGGAGTGATGTCGTTGTTGCCGGTGCTGGGGTTGGAGAACTCCTTGACGATGTTGAAGAGCTCCTTGCTGTCATGGGCGTTCTTGTCCAGTCGTTCCCGCAGAGATTTCTTCTTGGTGGTGCGGATGAGCTGGTGATGTCTGCGAGTGGCGAGTTTGAGTGCTGTTCTGTTGTCGGCGGTCTTGTTGAGGAGCCAGGCCTTCTCGAGGGTGCGGCAGGCCTTCTTGGAGTCCTTGAGTTCGTCGGTGAACCAGGGGGCCTTCTTGCTTCTGGGTCTGGAGGGGGGGTTCTTCAGTGGGGCGAGGTCGTCGGCACAGGAGGTCAGCCACTGCGTGAGGTCGAGGGCAGCTGTGTTAGGGTCCGTGGTCCTGGCAGGTGGGCTCTGGCTGAGGGAGGTGGCGAGCTGGTCGGCGGTGATCTTGCTCCAGTTTCTGTGGGGAGCCTGCTTCGGGTGATTGTGGACCGTGTTCTTTCTGAAGCTGAAATGGACGCAGCTGTGGTCGGTCCAGTGAAGTCCGGTGGAGTGGCTAAAGGTGACGTGCTTGCTGGACGAGAAGAGTGGGTCGAGCGTGTGGCCGGCGAAGTGGGTGGGGGTGTTGACCAGTTGCTGAAGTCCGAGGTTGGCGAGGTTATCCAGCAGGGCGGTGGTGTTGTGGTCATTGTTGTTCTCCAGGTGGAAGTTGAGGTCCCCGAGGAGGATGTAGTCGGCGGAGGGGAGGGCGTGAGGGCTGATGAAGTCGGCGATGTCTTCGCAGAACTGTGCGCGTGGTCCCGGGGGTCTGTAGATGAGGGTGCCTCTGAGGGTAGTCTTGGGGTCGGTGTGGATCTGGAAGTGCAGGTATTCGGCGGCGTTGAATACGTCGATGGAGTCAGTCGAGATGCGAATGGTGCTCTTGTGTACGATGGCGATGCCTCCTCCGGTCTGGTTGACGCGATCCTTCCTGATGATCTTGTAGCCGTCCGGGATGGCTATGGCGATGTCGGGGGCTGAAGAGTCGTTCATCCAGGTTTCCGTGAGGAAGGCGACGTCCGGAGATGCGGTGTCGAGGAGGTTCCAGAGTTCCACGGCGTGTCTGTGGACGGAGCGGGTGTTGAGCAGGATGCACTTGAGGTGGTTGCTGTTGTCCGTCTTGGTGGGCGTGGTGCTTGTTTGGAGGCAAGAGAAGTTGCAGGATCGGCAGGTGAAGGGTCCATGGGTGCGTCGCGGGGACGCTCGGTAGCATCCGGGGGCTCGGGCGGTTTTGAGTGCGATGAGCGTAGCGAAGTCGTAGATCCTGCGGGGGGGCTGGCGGGCGCGGGGACCAGGGAGTCTGGCGCTGGGCGCGGTCCAGGCGCGGACGGGCGCAGACGGGCTTACCTTTGGCGCACCTTCGGCGCTCAATCGGCGCTCCCGCTGCGCGCGTCCGCTGCGCGGTCGCGGAAGGGGCGTCATAAGTAGGAGCCCGGAGGGAGGGTCAGCAGGGAGGCGGGAGGCTGGGTAGCCAATGGGCAGTGAGGGGAGGCGGGACTGCGGGGACCGGAACAGGGAAGCGGGAGGAGGGGAAAGAGTGACCGGGGCAGTGGCGGCGGAAACGGCGAAAAAGAAGAAAACAAGCAGGCAGCGAGCGGAGGCCGGTACCTGAGAGCGGCGGAAGGAGGTAAGTGGCGCCAACGGGGGTTGCAGTGGGTGAAAGGCAGCGGCAGGCGTAGGCAGCGGCAGGCGTAGGCAGCAGCAGGCGTAGGCAGCAGCAGGGGATAGGAGCGACCGCCTGTGGGTCACAGGGGGGTCACACTGACCAGCGCGGTGAGGATCCCTAAGTAGGAGCCCGGAGGGAGGGTCAGCAGGGAGGCGGGAGGCTGGGTAGCCAATGGGCAGTGAGGGGAGGCGGGACTGCGGGGACCGGAACAGGGAAGCGGGAGGAGGGGAAAGAGTGACCGGGGCAGTGGCGGCGGAAACGGCGAAAAAGAAGAAAACAAGCAGGCAGCGAGCGGAGGCCGGTACCTGAGAGCGGCGGAAGGAGGTAAGTGGCGCCAACGGGGGTTGCAGTGGGTGAAAGGCAGCGGCAGGCGTAGGCAGCGGCAGGCGTAGGCAGCAGCAGGCGTAGGCAGCAGCAGGGGATAGGAGCGACCGCCTGTGGGTCACAGGGGGGTCACACTGACCAGCGCGGTGAGGATCCCTAAGTAGGAGCCCGGAGGGAGGGTCAGCAGGGAGGCGGGAGGCTGGGTAGCCAATGGGCAGTGAGGGGAGGCGGGACTGCGGGGACCGGAACAGGGAAGCGGGAGGAGGGGAAAGAGTGACCGGGGCAGTGGCGGCGGAAACGGCGAAAAAGAAGAAAACAAGCAGGCAGCGAGCGGAGGCCGGTACCTGAGAGCGGCGGAAGGAGGTAAGTGGCGCCAACGGGGGTTGCAGTGGGTGAAAGGCAGCGGCAGGCGTAGGCAGCGGCAGGCGTAGGCAGCAGCAGGCGTAGGCAGCAGCAGGGGATAGGAGCGACCGCCTGTAGCATACCTGTGGAAGTAGTGTTAGTTTGCGTTTATACAATACAGGGAGTGGGAAGCGAACTACTCACCCCTACCGGTCTTAAGACTCGGGGATGAAACCATGAGCTCATTGCTGTAAAGTCATGTGCTCTGTGTAGTATCCCGATGTAAGTCATAGTAGAATGTTAGTATGTAATGCTACTAGAATGTAAGTATGTAATGTTAGAATGTAGGGCTGTCATGAGGATAATCTTGGGGAATTTGTACACGGTGCTGGAGAAGACGGTTGCCTTGCTGCCTGCTCCTGTTGGTGGCTGTTTAAGCTGTCTTCTTTTCCTGTAATAAATCTACTTATCGGATCCTCTGCTGTCTGCCTCTTCACTACATAAATTTGACGAGGAGCGGGAGAAGGTAAAAAGAAGGCAGCACTCACCAATAATTCGAGCTTCCTTGCGTTTTGCTGAAGACCCGTTTTCTTCGTGAAGCTGTTTCTACTCATCCCAGGGTCGATGGCTCATCGAACTATGTGATCCGACCTCTGGTAGGATTTATATTTTTTGATTTTGGGCTCCTCTGCCTCTTCACTACACTCTGGTCGCTGTACTACACGTGTGCAAGTAGTGTTAGTATGCGTGTTAGAAGGTGGTTCTGACACTATGGGTCGGCCGGATTTCTCGCTTTTTGAGCACCTTATTGTGGAGCTTTTACTGTGGGGGAGCCTCATAAGTTGGGAATCACCAACAGTGAACTCAGGATGGAAGAGACATGCCAGGTAAAGTCAGTGTGTTTTACTGTGTTTTCACTTCCTTATTCCCCTATGGGAATGTGGAGCCAGGGGCTAGTTTCACTTTAATTAGGCCTACAGATTCCAGACACGCACTTAAGTCCACTGTAGCAAATGTGAAAAGAAGTATTCTGCAGAGTCCAAAGTCATATTTGTACTGCTTTTGGGTCATCCAGAACTGTCATATTCCTCTGAGCCAGCCAGGACCAGACCCAGGCTGAGGGCTGACCTCAGCTGGATGGATTGATAACCTTTCTTCCACAAGCTAGGGCCTCCTCTCCACGAAAGGAAGATGGGAGGGGCTGCAGGCCAATCCATCAACTGCTGTCGCTGGGTGCCAGGCACCAGGCTGCACCAAGGAGGGAAGGCAGCGTGGAAGGAGTTCAGTTTCAGAGGCCATGTGGCCAGAGACACTGGACGACGCCATTTTGAACAAACCCAGAGGCTGGACAAGAAGGAGGGAGCAGGGGCAGGAAAGTCATGTATCGCTGTTTGATAGGACCAACAGGGACTTCCTGCCAGCCCCCTACTCAACTTTTAAAAAGTGCTTGCACAGGAAGAGAAGCTCTCTCTGGGGTGTGGTCGGCTGAGGCTGAAGGTGCTGGAGCCTGGCGCAATGGGCAGTTGGAAGGAGAGACTCCCTGAGTGCCCCCAGGACCCTAACAGCACCAGAAGAAGAGCCCAGGACCGGTGCGCAGGAGCAGTGGCCTCTGCGCAGGGAGAAAAGGGGCCCAGAACCAGAGCCAGGCAAAGGGCTGGCGCAGGCAGCCAGTGAAGACCGTTCCCTGCAGAAGGCACCCCCTTGGAGACCCGGAGGAGGAAGGAGAGTGCGCCCAGTGGCTGGGGGGCGCCACCAGGAGCAAGAGGACGCGAAAATGGAGAAGATCGGACCCCTGGGGGCTGAGATATGCCCCCCAGAAGGTACACGACCTTTGACCTTTGATGGGACCGACGACGAAGCACGTGGGGCTCCGCCGCCGGTCTGGCAACTGCCCCCGGGGTGGGTCAGGTCCCGGGGGCTGCCCCCCAAGGAAGAAAAGTCGGGGTGCGCCGTCGCACACCCCGTGAAGGTACCCCCGGGGGGTGCCAGGAGCCCACCCTGGCCCCCGCCGAAAACGGTGGATGGGGAGCGCCGTCGCGCTCCCTATGAAGATGGCCCTAGGCAGGGGGCCAGGAGCCCACCCTGGCCCCCACCGATACGGTGCAAGGGGGAGCGCCGTCACGCCCACCCGAAAATGTTCGGGGGCCCGGGACCCCATCCCCGGGCCCCGAGTGTGGAGGAGGTGGGGGGAAGTGCCGTTGCACTCCCCCCGAAGAACCGCTCCGTCGGGAAGGCTGCATGTCTGCCCGCTGGAGCGGGCAGACGAGAAGAGTCGTGCCGGCTCCCGCGGCAGCACGCAAGGGTGCTTGCCATGCGGGGAGCCGGCGGGGGCAGCCGGGGGTGGGCTCCCCGGGCTGCCCTCCCTCAAGGAGGCATGCGGGGTCCCGGGTGGGACCGGGACCCCGAGCAGGGAGAGTGGAGGCGCGAGGGGCCCAGGTGGGACCGGGCCCCAGAGAACAGAAGGAGCGGCCGGGGGTGGGCTCCCCGAGTCGCCTAGCAGCCCCTGGGGGACCGGGTGGGACCGGGCCCCCCACCAAATGGAGAAGAAGCGGCGAAGCCGCCAGCATCGCCAGCATCGCCAGCGCGGCTCTCCCCGGCACAGCGGGAGAGTCGCTCATCTATTATTCACAGGAAGGAGCTTTAAGCACCCATAATGCCTTGCAAGGCATGGGGAGAACATCGTTTTTGGCGCCTGGTGGCCCCCAGAGAAGGGGGTCACCCTCATGTGTGAAAAGGGGTGCAGGGGGGCTGCAGGAGTACCGCAGCCTCCCCAGCCTAACGGAGAACCGTCCCCCCATAAGTTTCATGGGGCATCTGAAAGAATAACCCCTCAAGGGCTCAGCCAGCGTCTATCACCTTCTGGGCTGGAACTTATGTTCTGCAGCTGAGGGTGTGCTACGAAGTGCATCACGGAGGAAAGGGCTGAGTTGGGGATGTCTGGAGAAGGGCATCCCCTGGAGGTGAAGTGGTGTAACTGCACCGAAATGTATTTACTAATAGTTATTTCTTTCAGAGGGACTGAAGTTCATTTGTTTAATGTGATGTGCTGGTGTAAGGTGATGTCATAAGCCAAGTGGGGTTATGTTGTCAGACAGTCCTGCTAGGGTGTCTGGCTGTATATGCGTAATCCTGTGATTTCATCTGTGATGCCTTTAGAGGCTGTAATTGCAATGCATTCAAACGATCAACTAAGGTAATGAGTACTGTCATTCTAAAGTGTGCGTAAACATGGATTCTTGCTGCTGCGCTTAGGTGAAGACCCCAGACTGCTAGCCCTTAAGATATAGAGGTGCATACTTTATGGTCAGTAGGAGATGCTCAGTCAGGGTCATGTGTCACCAAGGCAGGTTTACCCCTTTTTAATGCTGGTTGAGGTAATGGGGTGGGTCGCCACTGGGATGGTGCCAGTGCGCAGGGCCCTCGCTCCAGGTTATGTTCAACTAACTGCATTGGGGGCAAGTTGATGTGCATACATGGGAGTGATGGTACTAGACCCCACCCCCCCTGCGGGAGGGGTGGAGATGTTATGCAATGTCACAAAGTAATTCCAACAGCTTATGTATATTTGTAAATTGGTGCATAGTATTGAGTGGTGTGTGTGTTTAATAAATGTACTCTTACTTTTATAAAGCAAAGTACAGACTGGACAATCAATTATTGAGTGTTATTTTTGTGCACCTGCAAATGGCGATTACTAGCCCACACCACCTCCCTTGAGTAAGCCTCAGACTGCTCTGCAACGCTACCCTCTGAGAGTCAGGCGCTACGATTGGGTGTTTGGTTCCCAGTGAAGGACAAATGTAGTCATGTTTTTGTGCAGGCCTCACAGATGCTGCCTCGTGTTCCAACATTGGTGTCTAGCGGCGGGAAATATAGTATCCCATTCTGGTGTGCATTTATAGCATTTGATAAGTCCAGTTTTGCCACACATTACCTATGCAGCAATGAGCAAATGGAAGAGCGCAAGGCTCTGAGAAAGGTTCAAAGTTTTGGTTATGTGAACTAAAGGTATAGGAAAGGAAAGCCCAGCGCCCATATGTGTCATGTGAAGTTATTATGGTTTAAATGTAAGCTGTATTGATATGACCGCGCTATTTTGATTATAATGTGCTAGCGGGATGGTGCTTTCCAGGAAATGATTGCATACAAATGTTCTAAGCCATATTGTACACCTTTGAACCCTAACACTACATACACTACACTTGCATGAGGAGGGGGTCTCCTTAAAGAGATAGGGACAGCAACTGATACCTACAACACAGGTGGGGGTGTAGGGGTGGATTGACCTTCAAGGGGGACAGGAGAAGTAGGGGTCCTGGGAGGTTCCCGCGCTTTTTAAGGGCAGGGAGGGTTTCCACAGGAGGGGCCCCAGATATCCTTCCCCCACTGGAAGTTTCTTGCTAATGGCGCAGGCCAAAACCACTGGAAGGGTGGGGCAGGAGGTTTCTTTACCCCGGGTAGTAGCGCCCCAGGGGTTCCCATGGTGGGGGACCCCAAGAAACCTTTCCCACAGTGGGAGGAGGGTGTGGTAGAGTTGAGTGTCAGGCAGGTCTCCCCCGGTTATCTGCTGGGGAGGTGAGCAACCCAGGGGTGGCCCCTGGTAGTGGGTGGCCCCCAAGGAGGGGAGTTCTTGAGTGATGGTGTGTAGTGGTAGCCCCTAGGTACCCTAGGTGGGCTAGGTAACTGACCCAGTGGAGATCTGAGTGGGGGCGATGTGCTCCCTAGTTTCCAGGGGAAGGGTTAGTGGTGGAACCTGAAGTGGTGGCTGGTGCGAGGCCTAGCCGGTAACCAGTCAGGTAGGTCCTGTGGGACTTGGACCCAAGGACCAAGAGCATGGGGGTGTTCCCCCAGCTGGAGGCAGGAGGTGGACTTCTGTCAGGTAGTACCACCCTGAACACAGGTGGGGCCTATCTTAAGTGAAGGGACCCTGTGTTTCGTGAAGGGGTGGTGCAGGCCTAGCCGGGATCTTTAGGGTCCCTGGCTGAGAGTGGTAGTACTACCCTGAAGGCAGGTGGGGCCTATCTTAAGTGAAGGGACCCTGCTCTTCATAAGGGGTAGTGCAGGCCATCCAGGGACCAGGTAGGTCCCTGGGCGGTCTCCCAAGGCGCTGCAGGGAGACCGGGGAGAGCCATGAGAGGTGGGCCTGGGTCTAGCTAACTCGGGGCCCACAGGCTCTCTAAGGGTACTCCGGGAGGAGAGCGCACCTCTCGGAGGGAAGGGTACATAGGCCCTGTTCTCGCAGCGGAGAACAAGGAAGGGGTCTAGGTTGCCGGGGTAGTTTCCGTGTGGAGCTACTGACGGGGGGAATGAGCTGTAGGATGTCTGATGAGGCACCCTCAGTGTTCCTCCCTGGCACTGCCAGTGTGGTGTTGAGGCCAGTCTGAGGTCCTATCAGGGAGCCAGGCCAATCAATCAATCAATCAGTGACACTTGTAAAGCGCGCTACATACCCGTAGGGTCTCAAGGCGCTGGGGGGGGGAGGGGGGGGGTGCCGCTACTGCTCGAACAGCCAGGTCTTCAGCTTCTTCCTGAAGGAGAGGTGGTCTTGGGTCAGGCGCAGGTCGGTAGGGAGGGAGTTCCAGGTCTTGGCGGCCAGGTAGGAGAAGGACCTTCCTCCTGTAGTCGCTCTTCGGATGCGGGGGACGGCGGCGAGGGCGTGGTTGGCTGATCGGAGGTGGCGTTTGGGAGCGTGGAAGTTGACTCGGCTGTTGAGGTAGCTCGGGCCTTGGTCGTGTAGGGCTTTGTGTGCGTGGGTGAGGAGGCGGAAGGTGATTCTTTTGTTGACGGGGAGCCAGTGAAGGTCTCTCAGATGTCCGGAGATGTGGCTGGTTCGTGGGATGTCGAGGATGAGTCTGGCTGAGGCGTTCTGGATCCGCTGGAGTCTCTTCTGGAGCTTGGCGGTGGTACCGGCGTAGAGGGCGTTGCCGTAGTCCAGTCGGCTGGTGACGAGGGCCTGGGTGACGGTCTTCCTGGTCTCGGTGGGGATCCACCAGAAGATCTTCCGTAGCATGCGTAGGATGTTGAAGCACGCCGAGGAGACGTTGTTGACTTGCCTGGTCATGGAGAGGGAGGAGTCCAGGAGGAAGCCCAGGTTGCGTGCATGGTCTGTCGGTTTGGGTGCGGTGCCCAGGGCGGGAGGCCACCAGGAGTCGTCCCAGGCGGAGGGTGAGGAGCCCAGGATGAGGACCTCCGTCTTGTCCGAGTTCAGTTTCAGGCGGCTGGTCGTCATCCACTCGGCTACCTCTTTCATCCCTTCGTGCAGGTTGGATCTGGCGGCGGCGGGGTCGTTGGTCAGGGAGAGGATCAGTTGGGTGTCGTCGGCGTAGGAGATTATGCTGAGGTTGTGTTTGCGTACGATGGCCGCGAGGGGGCTCATGTAGACGTTGAAGAGGGTGGGGCTCAGAGATGATCCTTGAGGGACGCCGCAGGTGACTTCGGAGGCCTCTGACTTGTACGGTGGTAGGCGGACTCTCTGTGTTCTTCCGTCGAGGAAGGAGATGATCCAGTCCAGCGCCTTGTCCTGGATTCCGATGTTGCTGAGGCGCCGTACTAGGGTGCGGTGGCAGACCGTGTCGAATGCCGCAGAGAGGTCTAGGAGGATGAGGGCCGCTGTTTCTCCATTGTCCATCAGGGCTCGGATGTCATCGGTGGCGGCGATGAGGGCGGTCTCGGTGCTGTGATTGGCTCGGAAGCCGGACTGTGAGGGGTCGAGGGATCCGTTTGTCTCGAGGAAGGCGGCCATCTGCTTGTTGACGGTCTTCTCGATGACTTTGGCTGGAAACGGGAGGAGCGAGATGGGGCGGTAATTCTTGAGGTCGGTGGGGTCCGCTGTAGGTTTCTTTAGTAGGGCGCTGAGTTCGGCGTGCTTCCAGCTCTCAGGGAAGATGGTGGTGTCGAAGGAAGTGTTGATGATGTCTCGCAGGTGGGGTGCGATGACAGCGTCGGCCTTGTTGAAGACGTGGTGAGGGCAGGGGTCGGTCGGTGATCCGGAGTGGATGGAGTTCATCGTGCGGATGGTGTCTTCGGTGCTGATCGGGGTCCAGGCGTGGAGGGTGGTGGTGGGGGGTGGTTGTTCGGTCATGGTGTGCGTTGGTTGGTTGTTGAAGCTGTTATGTATGTCCGCGATCTTGTTGTGGAAGTATGAAGCGAGGGAGTTGCAGAGGTCTTGCGATGGGGTGATGTCGTTGTTTCCTGCGCTGGGGTTGGAAAGCTCTTTCACGATGTTGAAGAGTTCCTTGCAGTTGTGTGCGTCGTTGTCCAACCGGTCTTTGAATGCTGTTTTCTTGGCGGCGCGGATCAGCTGGTGGTGTTTCCGGGTGGCAAGTTTGAAGGAGGTCCTGTTGTCTGGTGTCGGTTCCCTTCTCCAGACTTTCTCGAGGGCTCGGCAGTTCTTCTTGGAGCTCTTGAGTTCGTCGGTGAACCATGGGGCCTTCTTGCTGCCGGGTCTGCTAGGCGGGGTCCTCAGTGGGGCGAGTTCGTCCGCGCAGTTGCTGATCCACTTCGTGAGGTTGTCGGCGGCTTGGCTGGGGTTCGCTGAGCTGGCAGGAGGGTGCTGGTTCAGGGAGGTGGCGAGCTGGTCTGCTGTGATCTTGTTCCAGCTTCTGCGGGCTGCCTGTTGCTGGTGTTGGTGGGTCGTCGTTCTCTTGAAGGTGAAGTGGACGCAGCTGTGGTCCGTCCATTGAAGCTCTGTGGCGTGGCTGAAGTCTATGTCTGTGCTGGATGAGAAGACTGCGTCGAGTGTGTGTCCGGCGAGGTGGGTGGGGGTGGACACCAGTTGCTTGAGTCCCAGGTTGGCGAGGTTGTCGATCAGGGTGCTGGTGTTGCGGTCGTTGTTGTTCTCCAGATGGAAGTTGAGGTCTCCCAGGAGGATGTAGTCGGCGGAGGGGAGGGCATGCGGGCTGACGAAGTCGGCGATGTCCTCGCTGAATTGTGTGCGTGGTCCAGGGGGTCGGTAGATCAGGGTGCCTCTGAGGGTGGTGTTCGGGTTGGTGTGGATCTGGAAATGCAGGTGTTCGGCGCTGGTCAGGGTGTTGTCGGTGCTGGTCGTGAGACGGATGGTGTTCCTGTGGATGATGGCGATGCCTCCTCCCATCTGGTTGGCGTTTCGGTCCCTCCGGACGACCTTGTAGCCCTCTGGGATAGCGATGGCGATGTCGGGAGCTGAAGAGGCGTTCATCCAGGTCTCCGTGAGGAAGGCGACGTCAGGGGCTGTGGCGTCTAGAAGGTTCCAGAGTTCGATGGCGTGTCTGTGGACGGAGCGGGTGTTGAGCAGGATGCACTTGAGGTGGGTGCTGCTGGTGTTCGACTTGGTGGGTGCTGGTGCGAGGCTGGTCCGGATGCAGGTGAACTTGCAGGCGTGGCAGCTGAAAGGTCCGTGGGTACGTCGTGGAGTGGCTTGATGGCATTCTGGGAGTCGGCCGGTGTTGAGTGCGGTGAGGGTGGCGGCGGAGTACGTCAGGCGGGTCGGTCGGGATCTTCGTTGGCCAGGGGTCCTGGCGCTGGGCGCGGTCCGGTCGCGGACGGGCGCAGACGGGCTTACCTTTGGCGCGCCTTCGGCGCACAATCGGCGTGCCCGCTGCGCGTTCGCACGGTCGCCATATAAGGCGAAGTGCGCGGGTGGGCGGGGCAGCTGGGAGGCGGGAGCGGGGAGGGAACAGAAAGGAAAAAGGGGCGTGGTCAGCGGTGGTGGCGGGAAGCGGGGAGCGGGGAGGGAAGGCGGAGGGCGGCGAGGTAGGCGGGCAGACAGGCAGGAGAACGCAAAGGGCTGAAACTGACTAGAAAAAAATACAGGCACAAAAGTCAGACAAAAGCTGCTAACACGGGAGGAAAATGCAGTTCAAACAAGCACAAATGCTAGACAAAACAAGCACAAAAGTCAGACAAAAGCTGCTAACACGGGAGGAGAATGCAGAAACTGACTAGAAAAAATACAGGCACAAAAGTCAGACAAAAGCTGCTAACACGGGAGGAGAATGCAGAAACTGACTAGAAAAAATACAGGCACAAAAGTCAGACAAAAGCTGCTAACACGGGAGGAAAATGCAGTTCAAACAAGCACAAATGCTAGACAAAACAAGCAAAAACAGACGCCAGCGGCGTCAGCCGGCAGCGAGGCAGGCAGCAAGGCAGAGGGCAAGGCGAGGGGGCACACACAGCAGCTGGTGGCCGTGCGGCGCGGGGGTGTCCCACAAGTGGGTCACACTCACCTGCGTCGCACGGTCGCCATATAAGGCCAAGTGCGCGGGTGGGCGGGGCAGCTGGGAGGCGGGAGCGGGGAGGGAACAGAAAGGAAAAAGGGGCGTGGTCAGCGGTGGTGGCGGGAAGCGGGGAGCGGGGAGGGAAGGCGGAGGGCGGCGAGGTCAGTGGTCAAAGGGTGCTTTCCTGTGTGGGGAAGCACAAGTGGCTGTGCTTTCTTTAGGGAAGACAGTCATCCCGAAAGGGTGGTGGCAGCCGAATGACCTCAGCGGCAGGCTGAGGGTGAGGGTCCAGAGAGGTTGCATCTTTGGGGTGCAAGGACCAAACGGAGAGAGGGTACTGGTTGGAACAAACTCTGGAAGGGAGGCCAGCTAGTGACCCAGGGGATGGGATTTAGACCCATCCCAGAAGACCGCATCAGTGCTGAGGCACTGGACCCTTGTCCAGAGAAGTGGTAGGCACAGTGTTGCATGCCCAAGGGCAAAGGTGAGCCTAGTTAGGCTGAGTCCATGTAGACCATGAGTGACCTAGAGGTATCTAACCTAGAGCCCGAAGGGTTCTTAAGGTAGTCTGGGATCCCTGTCATGGGTGGAGATTTCATGGATGGGAGGAGTAGGTGGGCTAAGCGGATAACTGGTCAGTAAGGGGGGTCTGGTCAGAACTCCTTATAACTAGTTATCGCTGACTACGGGAAGTGTACCCATGTAGAGTGGCTACTTCTTCCCTGTAGGAATCAGCTGGGCGCGGCGTGTGTTAGAAGGTGGTTCTGACACTATGGGCCGCCCGGATTTTTCGCTTTTTGAGCACCTTATTGTGAAGCTTTTACTGTGGGGGAGCCTCATAAGTTGGGAATCACCCACAGTGAACTCAGGATGGAAGAGACATGCCAGGGAAAGTCAGTGTGTTTTACTGTGTTTTCACTTCCTTATTCCCCTATGGGAATGTGGAGCCAGGGGCTAGTTTCACTTTAATTAGGCCTACAGATTCCAGACACGCACTTAAGTCCACTGTAGCAAATGTGAAAAGAAGTATTCTGCAGAGTCCAAAGTCATATTTGTACTGCTTTTGGGTCATCCAGAACTGTCATATTCCTCTGAGCCAGCCAGGACCAGACCCAGGCTGAGGGCTGACCTCAGCTGGATGGATTGATAACCTTTCTTCCACAAGCTAGGGCCTCCACTCCACGAAAGGAAGATGGGAGGGGCTGCAGGCCAATCCATCAACTGCTGTCGCTGGGTGCCAGGCACCAGGCTGCACCAAGGAGGGAAGGCAGCGTGGAAGGAGTTGGGTTTCAGAGGCCATGTGGCCAGAGACACTGGACGATGCCATTTTGAACAAACCCAGAGGCTGGACAAGAAGGAGGGAGCAGGGGCAGGAAAGTGATGTGTCGCTGTTTGATAGGACCAACAGGGACTTCCTGCCAGCCCCCTACTCAACTTTTAAAAAGTGCTTTCACAGGAAGAGAAGCTCTCTCTGGTGTGTGGTCGGCTGAGGCTGAAGGTGCTGGAGCCTGGCGCAATGGGCAGTTGGAAGGAGAGACCCCCTGACTGCCCCCAGGACCCTAACAGCACCAGAAGAAGAGCCCAGGACCGGTGCGCAGGAGCAGTGGCCTCTGCGCAGGGAGAAGAGGGGCCCAGAACCAGAGCCAGGCAAAGGGCTGGCGCAGGGAGCCAGTGAAGACCGTTCCCTGCAGAAGGCACCCCCTTGGAGACCTGGAGGAGGAAGGAGAGTGCGCCCAGTGGCTGGGGGGCACCACCAGGAGCAAGAGGACGTGAAAATGGAAAAGATCGGACCCCTGGGGGCTGAGATATGCCCCCCAGAAGGTACACGACCTTTGACCTTTGATGGAACCGATGACGAAGCACGTGGGGCTCTGCCGCTGGTCTGGCAACTGCCCCCGGGGTGGGTCAGGTCCCGGGGGCTGCCCCCCAAGGAAGAAAAGTCGGGGTGCGCCGTCGCACACCCCGTGAAGGTACCCCCGCGGGGTGCCAGGAGCCCACCCTGTCCCCGCCGAAAACGGTGGATGGGGAGCGCCGTCGCGCTCCCTATGAAGATGGCCCTAGGCAGGGGGCCAGGAGCCCACCCTGGCCCCCACCGATATGGAGCGAGGGGGAGCGCCGTCACGCCCACCCGAAGATGTTCGGGGGCCCGGGACCCCATCCCTGGGCCCCGAGTGTGGAGGAGGTGGGGGGAAGTGCCGTTGCACTCCCCCCGAAGAACCGCTCCGTCGGGAAGGCTGCATGTCTGCCCGCTGGAGCGGGCAGACGAGAAGAGTCGTGCCGGTTCCCGCGGCAGCACGCAAGGGTGCTGGCCGTGAGGGGAGCCGGCGGGAGCAGCCGGGGGTGGGCTCCCCAGGCGTCCTCCCTCAAGGAGGCATGCGGGGGTCCCGGGTGGGACCGGGACCCCGAGCAGGGAGAGCGGAGGTGCGAGGGGCCCGGGTGGGCCCGGGCCACAGAGAACAGAAGGAGCGGCCGGGGGCTGGGCTCCCCGAGTCGCCTAGCAGCACCTGGGGGACCGGGTGGGACCGGGTCCCCCACCAAATGGAGAAGAAGCGGCGAAGCCGCCAGCATCGCCAGCATCGCCAGCGCGGCTCTCCCCGGCACAGCGGGAGAGCCGCTCATCTATTATTCACAGGAAGGAGCTTTCAGCGCCCATAATGCCTTGCAAGGCATGGGGAGAACATCGTTTTTGGCGCCTGGTGGCCCCAGAGGAGGGGGTCACCCTCATGTGTGAAAAGGGGTGCAGGGGGGCTGCAGGAGCACCGCAGCCTCCCCAGCCTAACGGAGAACCGTCCCCCCATAAGTTTCATGGGGCATCTGAAAGAATAACCCCTCAAGGGCTCAGCCAGCGTCTATCACCTTCTGGGCTGGAACTTATGTTCTGCAGCTGAGGATGTACTATGAAGTGCATCACGGAGGAAAGGGCTGAGTTGGGGATGTCTAGAGAAGGGCATCCCCTGGAGGTGAAGTGGTGTAACTGCACCGAAATGCATTTACTAATAGTTATTTCTTTCAGAGGGACTGAAGTTCATTTGTTTAATGTGATGTGCTGGTGTAAGGTGATGTCATAAGCCAAGTGGGGTTATGTTGTCAGACAGTCCTGCTAGGGTGTCTGGCTGTATATGCGTAATCCTGTGATTTCATCTGTGATGCCTTTAGAGGCTGTAATTGCAATGCATTCAAACGATCAACTAAGGTAATGAGTACTGTCATTCTAAAGTGTGCGTAAACATGGATTCTTGCTGCTGCGCTTAGGTGAAGACCCCAGACTGCTAGCCCTTAAGATATAGAGGTGCATACTTTATGGTCAGTAGGAGATGCTCAGTCAGGGTCATGTGTCACCAAGGCAGGTTTACCCCTTTTTAATGCTGGTTGAGGTAATGGGGTGGGTCGCCACTGGGATGGTGCCAGTGCGCAGGGCCCTCGCTCCAGGTTATGTTCAACTAACTGCATTGGGGGCAAGTTGATGTGCATACATGGGAGTGGTGGTTCTAGACCCCACCCCCCCTGCGGGAGGGGTGGAGATGTTATGCAATGTCACAAAGTAATTCCAACAGCTTATGTATATTTGTAAATTGGTGCATAGTATTGAGTGGTGTGTGTGTTTAATAAATGTACTCTTACTTTTATAAAGCAAAGTACAGACTGGACAATCAATTATTGAGTGTTATTTTTGTGCACCTGCAAATGGCGATTACTAGCCCACACCATCTCCCTTGAGTAAGCCTCAGACTGCTCTGCAACGCTACCCTCTGAGAGTCAGGCGCTACGATTGGGTGTTTGGTTCCCAGTGAAGGACAAATGTAGTCATGTTTTTGTGCAGGCCTCACAGATGCTGCCTCGTTTTCCAACAATGCGTTTATACTAATTCTGTAGTTATGTGGTACAAATGCATCATGGCCCTATGGAGCGCCACCTCCCAGGCGCAGCTCATACAATGTCCTGTGATGTGCATCCGCGGATCATTTATGTTTGCTATTACAGGGCGGGAGCATGGCTTCCACCCTGTGATAGCAAATCCTTGTTTGCCTTGTTGAAGCAAGAGGAGGAAAACCTCGTATCGCTTCAATAAAACGGATCCGGATGGTAAAAATGGAGAAAGAAAAATGAAGCGGGGTCTCGCCCGTTCATTTAAATGAGCCCCCTGGTGGGTAATGTTCCGGGGCCAATCCTATTATTATATTGCGGTGTCTCTGCAGCACTGGGGACCTTAATCTCACATGTAAATTAGGTGCGGGAGGGCACAGAGACGTTTTGCAGCCTAGGGGATCGCCACCTCCCCGGGTATTGTTTACTAATTGTTCGGGGGGCTTCAAGGCCAACTCAAGTCCGAGGATCGGCAACCTCCGGGGCTTTACTTAAATATATGCAGGGTGGGCCTCGCTAGTCCCTGAAGCCTCAGTGGCCCTAGGCAGTGCCTTATTGGTTCTGTAATCACATGGGCAGTACTCATGGTGTTATAAAGAGATACACTCATAGAACCCTTGCAGTTGTAGAATTAGCCAGGCTTCATTTATGCAATAGTCTGTTGGTTTATATTTGGTAGGTGCACCGCAAAATTACAAATGTTTTCCCCCATAACCTCCTATCAACTGCTGATTTTCACAATAAACTACAGACAAGTGTTGTCAGAAAAAGAAGACCCATACACTCACTTATTTATTGATAAAAAAATAACCTTTATTAAAACAACACAAATAAATGGAAACGCAACTTTATTCAAAGAAACAACAGTACAACATGAAATAAGTGGGTGGGACACCTCCGGAAGCAGCTTACAAAACCTGCAAGACAAAAAATAAACATAAGTATGTGTGCCATGTCCAAGAGAAAAAAAAAGGTAGTCAGAATGAAAGGAAGAAAGTGAAAATGGGAAAGAGAGCGAGTGGGTGGAAGGGAGAAGGGGAGGGAGAGTCAAAAGAACAGAGGGAGGAGGAGACAGAGCGTCGGCCTACTGCACCCAGCCCTCACTGTTCACCTTCCGTCACCCGTGTGTTTGGGACGTTGGGGTCCGCGAGAAAGAGTGCGGTCCAGCAAGTCCTTAAAATGAAACAGAGATATGAATGAGGCCAGAAATTACATTATTATCTACGGCAACATCGCTTGCCTGCACCTGTGCAACCAGGCTGCTGCACCTCAGCCCCTTCCCCCGCACTGTGCTCAATGCGCACCGAGGCTTCACGGCTCACCTGCCACCACCGGTGTGTCCAACAACGTGCCGGTGTAAGCTCCGACTCCGGGGTACCTCTCTCAGGGTGGCACAGCAGGTCTCCGGTCTGGGACGGTGTCTTGATACCACGATGGAAGGCGTCAGAATGCCCAGGGCATCATCACGGGCTGAGCACCTGCTGCGCGCATTTTGGTGCAACTAACTCAGTGTCTGAAAACGTAGAAATTATATAACGCTGGAAACGTCTTGAGGTAAATGAAGGTTTATTTCAAGCTTAATAGAGAACACCAGTTAAGTGCATCCTTCCTTCTTGAAGTACGATCTACCAACTGTTAGAGGTAATCGTGGTTTAAAGAGGAGTTGGAGTGTACGAGAATACACAAGGTTAAATAATAATATGTTATGTCAACGTTCACATACATAGGAACAGAGCGTATGCTAGAAGCATAATGTGCACGTGTAATGCAGTGGCGCAAGCCTGTGTGCATGTACACTTAGTAATCAGCTAACTACAGTTCCCCAAAAGCCAAGGCCACATGTCTGTAGGGCAGCGCTGCCAGCTGGCTCAGGCCTACAGTACGGTCCAGCAGGTCCTTAAAATGAGACAGAGATGTGACTGAATGAGTTCAGAGATCACATCATTACGCACAGCAAAATCGCTTGTTCGCACCTGTGCGCCCAGGCTGATGCACCCCACCCCTCCCGCAGCACCGCGCTCAATTGCAGCCCCTGTGCACCCAGGCCCCACTGCTCACCTGCTGTCATTGTTGTGTGTCCAAACACGACGGCCAGCAGGGTTCACAATTCAAATGGAGTTTTGATTGCGAGGATGGTGTTCACCTCATGGATCCCTTTTTATTATTGCGCATTGTGATATGCGAGGTGGATGCGGCCATATCACTTGAGGTAGTGTGGAAGAACGGGGACATATGGCGTCGTCGTTATCCTATTTATACGTACGCAAAGTGGGCTGGGCTTGCATACGCTAGGCCAGCGTAGGGGTGTGAATAATTATTCCGGGGACCTGGGCGTTGTTCAGTTCCTGCCTGGCCAAGAAGTGTACTTATGTGTGTGTCCCTGTTGCAGTTTTGACGTCGCACAATTCGCAATTTACATTAATGTAGTATGTACCGGGAGGGCGGCAACTATCGGTAATGAGATGCTGTCTGAAAACATTGAATGGCCAACATCACATGTCGTTGTCAAGCTTGTAGATATGCGCAGACTTGCATGTCAATGGTGTGCGGTATTATTGAAAGTGTTGCTATCGCGAAGCGCACACGTGAATGTGCTCAGACGGAGGGAGGATCAGCAGTGAGGCTACGTCATACACAGTGATAATGCTCATTACAGTCAAGCAATGCATGTCAAACGTGAATCTAAAAGTCTCACGTATGACACACTACTATACTGGTAAAGCCTGACATCAGAGCATACTGCAACACAAATATACACATTACTCTTTACTGTTTGTCACATGTGATCTAGGATGTGCACTCTGCCCGTGGCTGACGATACCCCTTCAAGCCACCAATACCCAGGCCGAAAGGCAGCACAATAATGCACACACACACACACCAGGGGCATTGTGTAACACACATTTGTTTTTTGATGTAACGTTTCAGATGCATGGCCATCACACGTGGAAGGCTACAGTACAGACCATGAATATTGATCAAGATGATCGTTGCATGTTGTGTGTAGTATAAGATACGTGTACACAGCAAAAAACTTTTCAAAAAAGCACTCTAAGCAGAAGAGGTGTCTCTCATCAAATGCTTTAGAGAGAATGACTAAAATGGGTGGGTCCTCCAATTGTTACAATGGGAAATGTTATGAACCAATCAAAAGCTTTTTTTTAAGGTCACATGGCAATCGCGCACCGAGCGCGCAAGGAGGACGCACCCGACGCGATTTTGAGAAAATATATTTTGCATAATATAAGTTTATTACAGTTGGGAATATATAAATGTTTAAAATATTTTACGAGTTTAGCAATATGGCGGATAGGATTCGCGTGCTGATGGAGCTTGGTACACTACCGGTACGGGACTCCAGTTTTCTCAAAAAAAGAAAAAAAAGATATACATATTTTTTTTTGAAGATATAAAACATTACATAACTTTTAGAGTAAAAAAAAGGGTACTAGAGTTCCAAAATATTACACATAAAAATAGAAAAAATATAGGTTTTATAAATATTAAAATATGAATTTAACATTTAAAAAAAATTCAAAATTCACTGAAACAACCATAGGTTTTACAGACATTATAGTTAGGAATTTGCATTTAAAAATCCTTTGAAATTCACTAAAAAACCATAAGTTTCAGGGACGTTATAGTTAGTTGGACATTTGACTCATATAAAACCATAGAAATTCCCCCGCTATAGTTAGTTGAGCTAACTATAACTCGCGCGCCTGCAATGCACTGCTGATGACGTCACATATTACATCACTCATGACATGGTCAGTGGCATCACTGATGACATCACTGATGACCTCTCAAATGATATCACTGATGACATCATCCATGTGATTATCTGATGCACATACTGATGCCCTAATATAAAATTTAATACACCCACTCTAAAATACCGACTACAATTTTTGAAATCATACAGACAACAATGCCAGATACTACATACCGCCGACTATTTCCTAGGTCTACACACACATCCAGTCACTTATACATGCAGTTACTCAACAAAACAGTAATATAATATGCATTCATACACCTATACATACAGTCACACTCCGCCACTACACACACCACATTACTTATTTATGCAGATACTAACACATACTTACTGTCTTATACAATCACTGATAGAAGCAGACACTCATTTATACATCCACTCTTCAAATAACTTACTCTCACGTAGTCATTTATATACTCCAACACTCACATATACTGCCTTAAAACATATGTAGTTAGTCACACATATACCACTGAGACATTCATTCACTCACCAACACACACACTAACTCACCCATACAGCCCTTCCCACATGCACTTTTGAATCCATACAACCAGTGAATCTCCCACTCAGACATCTATGCACATAGTCACACCCCCCACCCACCCACACAGACACTAAGGCACCCATACAGATACTCAGACAACAAATCAATAACCCATATAGACACTGATGTAGCTACTCACCAACCCATGCAGTTGCTTACACACCAACTGAGGGACAAATACAGACTTTTACACAGTTTAGTCACTAACCCCACTCACTTATACAGTCAGTCACGCACCTACTAAATAATCCCTTCAGGCACTTGTAAATCCACTCATTCTTCAATACACCTTGGCATAGATATATATCAAAAATATTTAAACTTTACAGAAACACACATTCACTGAATGATTTCATCAGTGATGTCATGAGTGATGTCATTTGAGATGTCATCAGTGATGTCACTGACCATGTCATGAGTGATGTAATATGTGATGTCATCAGCAGTGCATTGCTGGCGCGCGATTTATAGTTAGCTCAACTAAAAACCTATGTTTTTTTTGTGAATTTCAAAGGTTTTTTAAATGCTAATCCCTAACTATGACGTCTGTAAAACCTATGGTTTTTTCAGTGAATATATATATATATATATATATATATATATATATATATATATATATATATATATATATATATATATATATATATATATATATATATATATATATATATACACATACACACACTAACATTCTCAAATTATGCATGTTTTAGCACATTGCTCCAACTGTATTTTTCTAGCATGAAATTACAATTGTCTTTGATATTTTGCTTTGCTGCCTGCTATTTTGCATTAAACGCTGTTTGGACTTGGGCATCCCTATGTGTTGAGTTACAGATGGTGCATTGTGGCAGCAGGAACTGCCTCTCCAAAGAGGAACAGAAGGGTACTGGGATGGACTCAATACGAGAAACAGAAAAGATACGTTTTTCCAGAGTGAATGGGATGGATAATGATTGAGAACGTCCTGGCACCGACCTTGGCAATAGGGAAAAATTTGGAAAACACATTAAAATACATGTAGGCACCAGTTTAACATCGCTTACCATTTGTTCACAGGTTGATTGTGTTGATTGCATTGTTTGTGGCTAATGTATTGCTGAAACTAAAGAGAAAAAGAGCTGTTGTCAGGGTAGGAAACTGTGGGAAAAAATAAAAGCAATTGGGTAGGTAGGAATGGGAGGAGTCCGAAGGGGAAGAGAGAGTTCTTGCGATCCTATGGTCTAGAGCGAGAGGGTTCTAGAAAAGTGCAGCAATGGGGAATATCTGCACTAGTGTTAGGACCCAAAGCACAGACCCTTGAAGGATGAAAGTGTGTGAGAAAGAGACCGATCGATCAAGCCTCTGACCACTTCACAAGCCTCTCTGGACATAGACTGAAGGTCTGTCACATGCAAGGGGATCTTTGGCTACAATTGTGTGATACCTTCCTCTGTCCCTCTACGAGATCAGTTAGAAGAAATAACTGAAAAGAACCCTACACTTTCTCTTGTTTCCTTCCCTCTCTCCCTACCTGGTTCTTTGGGATGAGCTGTGCACACAAGGTCTGCAGATGCTTTTCCTCTATTCTCGAGTGTGAAAGGTTTTAAGGAATCCCAATGTGGGCAGAGCGATCTAAATGTAGCGTGCCCCCACCAAAAGGGGCTCCTGCCCACACTATGTACCAACAGTATTGGTTTCACACCTGCATGTTATTAGTGAGAGGGACTCACTAATGAAGACGGAAAGAAGTCCTTTCAGGAACATGGTACCTTCAATATAGAAAGATTAGCTAATTTACAGAAAAGATTGAAAGACCACACAAATAAAATGAATGGGGAACAATGATCACTTTTCCTCTAGGGAGCTTAAAATGCATTCATAAAGATAAACAAAGTTCTGACTTTGGCCCCCTCCTAGAGGCTCCCTAACTACAAGAAGCTTTTCATTCTGTTTTTGTCATGAATGTAATGGATTTGCACTTGGTGCATTGGTACAAACCCACAGTTATCAGAAAAGACCCATAGTCTACCACTCTTTTACAGTGGACCCAGTTGTGGTTGCACTCCCACTTTGCTTGTGCTCTGTAGTGACAGCTGCAAGCTGAGTTGAAACGTTTGAAAATATTGTGTTAAGATCTCCACTAATGGTTGCTGGACCCCAAGCTGTGGTTGTACTTCTCCTTACCATGAAAACAAAGCACTTGTCCAGTGCTCGATTATCACATTATACATTTGCTGTTGTCTGCACCCTATATAACGTTGGTTCATTGTTGATGATGCAGAGGGAGTTCATGACGTCAGTGGGGACTCCCATCAAAAATGGGCAAATTGTCCAAAACATTTTAAATGACTTACTTTTGCTAGAAAAGATAGCTGTAATGAATTGTGCAACCCACTAGCATCTTCACAATAAATCTTCCAAAGAAAATGCTTTAGCTGACTCAGGTGCTAAAAATGCTGTATTGTCTAAAACCGTTGATGTTGCTATGTCTGTTGTGAAAACAGATTTATTTCTTGTACACACTCACAGAGACTTGTCTCAATTATAGGAGCAACCATTGGAAAGTGAAAAAGAAGCTTGGTTAAAGTAGCAATGTAAAAGATACCCTGAGGGCGTGTGGTAAGTCAGCAGTGGGTGCGTTGTCTCACTTAAATTTCTACTCCACAACATCAAGGTTGTATCATGGAGCAGCTGGTAGCCATGGCTTGAACCATGCCACTTCTTCTGTAGCCTAGAGTGATTGCCAGTCCTGTGCCACCTGCTTGTCATTAAATGCTGGAAAAGGGCTCAAGACCCACTAGTGCTCCCTCGTACAGTTACCTAAATATGCAAACTTCTCTTATATGCTTGTGGTGGTATGTATGGTCACAGGGTGGGTAGAGACATACATACCCCTGTGCTCGTGTGAATGCTGTCCCTTTTTCAAAGCATCTGCTTAGAGACTATCTGGCACATGCATCAAAAATGCCATTTGCGATTCCTTATTAGCAAAAAATAAGGATTCGCTAATCAGGAATTGCAAACTCCCATGCATGTAGGAATCACAAAAAAAATAGCGATTCTTACAAATTCCTTAATTGCAGCTCGCAAATTGCGAGTCGCAATTAAGGAATGGCTTTCCATTCATTCCTATGGGCCTAGAGGCCCACAGGAATGAATGGGAATTGCATGCGCAATTTGCAAGTACCCATTAGGTACTCGCAAATTACGCATGCAATTTCAAGGGTGCAAGAGTGTCAAAAGAACACCCTGTTGCACCCCAGAAATTGTAATGTGCACCCATGTTGCACACACACATGCCCCGAGGGCATGTGTGTGTGTGTGTACTATGTAACTTTGAAACATCCATTTTAGTGCATTTTTCAAAGTTTTTGCAAATTACTGACCTATTTTATTTTTCAGTAATTTGCGAACCCTAATAGCGAAATCGCTATTTTAAATTGCAATTTGCGATTCCTTAAATGCTATTGCAATTTAAAATTTTTGCATTTGGGATGATGCATCCCAAATGCAAAAATACCGGTCGCAAAGGGGCAGATTCTGACCGGTTTTCAGTTTGATGCATGGGGCCCTAATTCCCTAGGTTTGCGTTACCAAGGAAAGTCAGCAGTAATCAGGGTACACACTTCATATCCTCCATAGTGCAGGCAATCTACAAAGCCTGAAAAATGAATCAGCAATTTCACTATGTCTATCACTCCATATCAGCGGGTAAGATAGAAAGAAGTAACAGGACCATAACAAATAAAATAGCTAAGATCTGCACAGAGACTCGGTTCAAGTGGACAGATGCCTAACCTGTAGCCCTACATTTCCTGAGAGCGATTTACTCAGAGAAAACTAAACTCAGCCCTTATGAAGTCATTATGGATGACCCCTTTTGCTCCGTTCCAACCCTCCGACCCAAGGTCCTTGCAAAGCTAGACCTACAACTGAATGATGATGTGTTGCAGTACTGCAGGACGTTTTCACAATGTCTTTATAGTTCCCATTCTCAGGTGTGAGGTGCTCTACCAGAGTGCCCGACCAGCGGCTGTCACTCTCTTCATGCAGGTGTATCAAAGGCAGACAGGTTTCCAACCCTCGCTGAAGGGCTCGATATGAAAGTTGTGCTCATCACGAACCTTGCTGTTAAATGCTGAGGCCTGGCAACATGGGTTTGCTCCTCTCACTGTAAGTGAGTTAGTTGACTGAGGGGCAGTGGTGCTCCTCAGCAGTGCTTGGAACAGACCCTGAAGCACCTGCAGATGCCCTCTCTGCTACAGCCTTTTCTACCACTGGTAGGTCGAATCCTGTGTGCCCTGATTTCCAGTCTGCTTCTTTATTACCATCTCTGCTCCTGGTAAGCAGCCTTCTTTGCCCAGACACTGGATCCCATTATCGGTCTGCCCTGCTGGTACTGCTGCTGCTCTAAGCATCTGGCTGGTGGGGGGATACATTCTTGTGGCAGGTAAAGGATGTGTCCCAAACAGTGCCAAGATTCCCTTGGCACAAATCAACCACTCAACTTACAAAAGTAACTCTTATGTGCTGGTATTGGAGAAACACAGGCACTCAATGAACTCTTCCTCCTGCTGAGTTTGTAAGCATATGCCTGTTGATGTAGGAGACAGTATTCCTTTGATTGAAGTACTGAGCAGTTGCATTGAGACTTACCTGCAAATGTTTCATCTGCAACACAGACGGCCCTAATGTGCTGGAATCTTCCTCTCTTACTTTCCAGGTCTTGAGACATTTAACAACCCCTTTATTCGCAACATACCAGACAGCACTCACCTTCCAATGACTGAACAAGGGTTCATTTGTGAGCACCAAGGAGCAAATGTATCCAGTATTTCTGATGGGCATAGTAATTGTGATTTAACTGTGGAGAACATCCCTTTTGACCAGCTTCCATATGATTATCGTCTTCCTCACTAACTGTTGTATCTTCAACAGCGCCCTCAGGGGGATCATGCATATTTCATTTACGGATCACAAGCCTACCCTTGCCAGCTTTTGGACTGAAACGGGTTATCCAGGGTACATTGTACCTGCTCTCAAACATTTTGATGATTACCCACTAGAATAAAGAAGGGTTCAGAGAGCTGTTTCAACCACCTCTAGAGTATGTCCTGCCTCAACACACATGTATGGTATGACTGGAACACTGGTTTAGATAAGGAGGAATACTGACATTTTAGAAGAAATAGCACATTCAACCACAGTAGCTTTGGGACTAGTGACAGAACAGTTGTATGCCCATGTAAATATGTTAGCCCAGAATAGAATGGCTTTAGATTGCCTTCCTGCGGCCACAGGGGGTTTGTGCCTTTGTGGAGACAGTTCTACCCAAAAGCTCTCTCAGCATACATGAACAAATAGATAATATTGAGAAAAGTGTGGAGAAATGGCAGAAGGCCTGACTTGATTCCAAGCGGCATCTGGGGGTAGCTGGGGGGGATGAAGATACTTGAATCTTGTGTTGATATTACATTAATTTTGATTGCTCTCTTTTATTATTAAAATAGGGTTGTGCATCATCCAGTGCTCGTGCAAAAAAAAAGAGACTTCCAGTTGTGAGATTGTATCTGTAGATTGTAGGGGAAGTTGTAAAAAACATATTTTATTATTCTATATTATACCCAGCATATGTGCCAAAAGAAATTATAATATGCAGTATATTTATAAAACGAAATGTGTAAAAACATATCACACTACTATGCATGTATCACCTGTTTGCAGCTAGAAAGAAATGCTTTCATTCTGATTCAGTTTACACTGTATTGAGTTCACTGACAACTTTGTTAGGCCACGGTAGGACCAGGATTCGTCATGTCATGTGAAGTACATTGCACATTTTAGCAAGAATACTCTCGTTTTCAAACCTAGCAAAGGAATCAGGGTTTTGTGAGAAGAATATAGTCAGTGTTTTTTGGTTTTTTAAATGAATGCTGTCTTCCAAGGCGTTCAAGTGTTTCCTTGGAACAAAAAGTGCCTGACACCTGCATGTTGTGCTGCAGGAACAAATGATGAATGGAATGCTGAATAAATCAAACATTCCTCAGTCAAGATATCTGGGTTAAATTAATCCTTCTTTTGCTCACTACACCAATCCATTTGGACCTAGCCATAGGCAAACCAGTCTTGACCCTGCTCCTCATGGGAACAGTACAGCCTGAACTGCCAAGCCGGGTCCTCCTTTGACTGGAAACAAGCATCCTGGGACCAGGGTCAGGGAATATCACCCCTCATCATCCGAGCTAGCTTGAAACCAGTAGCACAGCGAGCAAGAAACCCATGTCTGGGTATACCCATCCCACTTAGGGTGAAAAGTGCTGCAGCAACACATTTTGGATGGAATGCTGAATAAATCAAACATTTTCACCCAGTCAATAGATCTGGGTGAAATCCATTGTTCTTTTGCTCACTACGCCACCCCAGTTTGGTCCCAGCCATATGCAAATCAGTCTTGATCCTGCTCCTCATGGAAACAGTCCAGCCCGAACTGCCAATCCCAGTCCTCCCTAGACTGGAAACAAGCATCCTGGGACCATTTTCATGGTATATCACCTCTCATCATCTAGGCTAGCTTGAATGCATTGGCACAGCGAGCAAGGGACCCACTACTGGTTATACTTATACCACTTAGGGTGAAAAGTGCTGCGGCAAAAAATAATGGACGGAATACTGAATAAATCAAACATTCCCACCCAGTCATGAGATCTGGGTTACATCCATCGTGTTTTTTGCTCACTACGCCACCCAAGTTTGGACCAAGCCATATGCAAATCAGTATTGATGTGCATGCAAATTAGTCTTGACTCTGCTCCTCATGGGAATAGTTTAGCTTGAACGGCCAAGCGGCGTCCTCTCTAGACCAGAAACAGTAATCCTGGGGCTGGTTTCAGGGTATATCATGCCTCATCAGCTAGGCTAGCTTGAATCCAGTGGCACAGCGAGCAAGGGACCCATGTCTGGGCATCCAGACGTGGGTCCTAGCTATCTTATGAACAGTGGTAACAAAAGGATCTCTGTAACCAAAGCAGTAATCCACTGAGCTATCCACATAAAATACAGATCTGAGATCTGCATGGTATGCATTCTTGGCAGCAGGCATATTAACCCTCGCGCTACTTTATGGCGAGTCAAAAGTGCCCCTAGACAAAGCACTGACTTCTCTCTATAGCAGGAACATTATCACAAGAGTTATCTTGACATTTGTATTGCTGCCTGAAAACTGGACGCACATGGAACTCTGCTGAAGGTGTTTTTACATTGTAAGTTATTACTAAACACAGCGTCCCCCGAGGTCAGCACCCCCTCCCCAGGTCAGCGCCCAGTGCGGCCGCACCAGTCGTGCTGCCCTAAAGTCGGCCCTGTCTATGCCAATCAACTCTACGCCACTCCCCTCTATGCCACTCTACTGTATGCCTCTCCACTCTAAGCCACTGCACTTCGCCATTCCACTTTATGCTATTCCACTCCACTCTATTTAACTCTATGCCACTTCACTCTATAGCACTCCACTGTACACCACTTCACTGTACACCACTAAACTCTACACAATTCCACTCTACCCTACTCCACGCCACTCCACTCTACAGAACTCCACTCTACAATAGTCTACTCTATGCCACTGCACTGTACACCACTCTACTGTATGCACTCCATTCTATGCCACTCCACGGTACACTATTCCACTCTAAGCCACTCAACTCTATGCCACTTCTCTCTAAGCTATTCTACTTTACATCACTCAAGTCTATGCTACTCCACTGTGCTCCACTGTATGACACTCCACTGTATGAAATTACTCCATGAGATGCCACTCCACTCTACTTCAATCTGCACCCCTCCACTCTACACAAATCTAATCCACTCTATGATACTGTACAAAACGCAACTCTATGACACGCCACTCCACTCTACTCAACAACATGCCACTCTACTCTACACCACTGCACTCTACAACACTATTACACTCTATGCCCCTAGAGTCTATGTCAATCTCCTCCACTGTGCAACATTGTATGACACGCCACTCCACTCTACAACACAACACAGGACTCCACTCTACCACACACCACTCTAATCTAGGACACTCCACTCTGCGCCACTCTATGATACTCTACAACACACCGCTCCACTCTACACCTCTCCTCTCTATGCCACTCCACTCCACACTGCTCCACTGTATGCCACTCCACTGTATGCCACTGAACTCTACACTACTCCACTCTACGCTATTCCACTCTACGCTGCTCCATGCTACACCACTCCACTCTACGCCTCACCACTCTAAGCCACTGCCCTCTACGCTATTCCACTCCATTCTATGCCACTTTACTGTATGACACTCCACTCTACACCACTCCACTGTATGCCACTAAACTCTACACCACTCCACTCTAGGGTATTCCACTCTACGCCGTGCCACGCTACACCACTCCACTCTACGCCTCTCCACTCCAAGCCACTGCCCTCTACGCTATTCCACTCCATTCTATGCCACTTTACTGTATGCCTCTCCACTCTACATCATTCCACTCCACTACTTTTCTCTATTTTACTCTACACCACTCAACTCCACTCCACTCTACACTGTTCCACTCTACGCCACTCCACTCTATTCTACTCTATGCCACTCCGCTGTATGCCACTCCACACTACGCTACTCAAATCTATGAAACTCCATTCTATGTCACTCCACTCTATGCTGTTCCACTCGATGCCACTTTACACCACTCCAGTCAACACTATTCCACTCTACGCCACTCCACTGAATGCCACTGCACTGTATGCTACTTCACTCTACGCCACTCCATTCTAGGCTGTTCCACTCTACTGCACTCCACCTACAAAATTCACTTTACACCACTCAAATGTATGCCACTCCTCTCACTGCCAATCCACTCCACTCTATGCTATTCCACTGTACACCACTCCACTTTACGCTGCTATACGCTATGCCACTCCACTCTACACTTCGCCACTCTCCTGTACTCCACTCTACTGTATGCCACTCCACTCTACACTATTCCACTCTATGCCACTCTACGTCACTCCACTCTATGCAACTCCACTCCACTCTACACCACTGTCTTAGCACAGTAAGACCTTTGTTGTTCCCATTTTTATTTTTTTTTAAAACAAATTTTCTTGCACAACTCTTTTTATCTTTTTGTAAATTAAGTATAGAGGGAAACACAAACCCTGAGAATTTTTACAGTCCCCAACATGAGAGATTAGGGGTAAAATTGGGGCCTGGATATCGTATGTTATGGAATATTAAACACAAACTGTCCTAAATATCAAGAAAACTCATCGGCACAGGGGAAAACCCTCTGCACTTAAGAGAATCAAAGAAATAGGAATCTGTCCATCTAGCAATATCAAATTCACTCACCAAGAGAGCTGTGCAGCTAGCTGAAATCAGCCACCAAGGTATGGTGAAAACTAAAGTATAAATTGGAGAGATCTGGTTTCCTGAGATGGATGCTATGGGAGAACACCTGGGACCTCGTTTACTGTGTGGCCATCAAATATAGAGGAAACCATTGTCACTGTGAATATTTTCCACAGGTACAGCTTCGATGTGCATGGCTAGAGCTACTTTGTAGGGAAATATTCCCTGGTTTTGCTGGCTGCCTATTTGATATCACTCAGACAAACATCTCTGTTATTCACTGTTGCCCATCTACAAGTCAGTATGTTATTAGAACCCAAACACATTCCAAGTTCCACTGTCAAATTAGCAGTACACGTGTAACTACTGAACCAACAATAACAATACTGAGCACCAATAAACATTACAGAAACTATGACACAAAACAAACCACACTTTGGAGTTCTTCATCTGGCATGTAACCAGTGGCGTAGCAAGCACTTTGGCCGCCCGTGGCGGTCCCCGTGTTTGCCACCCCGGTGCGTCCGCATAAAAGAGCGGGGGATGTTCGCGGGATTTTTTCTATTTGCCGTCCCTAAGCGACCGATTGAAGAGTGGTGGGGGCCCGAGAGCGGCAAGTAAGAGCGGGGGGAGGCTGGCCCGCCCCCCTTTGCTACACCACTGTATGTTACAATATGTTTTAATATTTAAATTGTATATTATGATACAATTCAATTAATAATCTTTATTTGATTTTATAGATAAAATCATAAAAGACAGATCATTAAAAGCAACATACAGAATTTCGATGCCACAATCATTCATGTTTTAAAATCCCCATAAAAAAATTTACAAGAAAAAAGCAAATAGAAGGGGAGTTTAACAGCTGTAAGAACAATAAGGCTGGCCTAACTTGAGTAAAGTTCAGCGGTATACAATTGGGCGTATAAACTTATGTCCCGGGTTACTATATTTTGGACAGAGCATAACCATGTGTAATGTATCATTAATCTATGTGTTGTCTCAGTTGCAAAGGGGCAGAGCTGAATTCTTAAAACAGCCGCGATTAAAAGGGACTATGCAGGGAAATAAACTTAATCTGAAATAGGTCAGCAATTGGTTTTGGTGGCGAGACATAGTCCTGATAGACCGACTAGCCGCGGCAGGGATAACTGGAAAGGTACTGAGCTGGCTAAAAAGCTTCCTAACAAATAGACAAGTGGTCACCCTGGGCATGTTCAGATCAGAAGAGATCCCAATAAATTCAGGTGTACCGCAGGGCTCCTGCCTGAGCCCGACACTTTTTAATGTGTACATGGCCCCCCTGATTTCCCTCATATCATCCTTCGGCATAGCCACCATTTCATACGCGGATGACACACAACTCATCCTAGTATTGTATTGTATTGTATGAAGATTTGTATAGCGCACAGTTGCAAATTGCGACCCAACGGGTATCCAGGCGCTCTGACCGGATGGTTAAATTATTGCTGATACGGCAGATGAAAACATCAAACTACTGGAAAGAGTGATGGAGGATGAAACCAGCGAAGCAGAAACAAGACTTAAAAACTGCCTAAAAGCCACTTTCCATTGGATGAGGACGAATCACCTTAAATGCAACACTGGGAAGACCGAGATCCTACCGTTTGGTAAGGGAAACACTTTCAACCCAGCACTATGGTGGCCTGAAGACGCAACCGTTCCCCCTAATACAGCCAACGCAGTCCGAAACCGAGGGATAAAATTTGATCCATCCCTGAGCTTTCAACAACAAGCAGTAGCCGTGGCAGGGACCTGCTTCGGCATAATAAAAGGGCTCAGGAAATTTTTCGAGCTAATCCCTTTCGCCGCAAGGAAGACGGTGGCAGTAGCCCTCATTACCTCTCGCATAGATTACTGCAATAGCACATACGCAGGAACTAACAGGACAGTCTGTCATAAACTACAAATGGTGCAGCATGCAGCGGCCAGACTAGTGCTAGGATGGAAAAGAAGAACCTCAGCCACAATTACCATGAACACCCTGCACTGGTTGCCTATACACAAAAGGGTGCTCTTTAAAATCTTGCTAATCACTTTCAGGGCAGTTAACAAAACAGGACCCAAATACATCGAAAGCATGTTCCAACGCTACGTTCCCTCCAGGTGTCTGAGGTCCCAAGGTGACAATCTCCTGACTATTCCCAAGTTTAGACTCAAAACCAGAGGAGGTAAAGCCCTGGCTGTCTTGGGGTCCAGAGCATGGAACTCACTGCCACCCCCTTTCCGACAAATCTCTACAGAAACAATTTTTAGAAAAACCCTTAAGACCTGGATATACACCCTATCCGACACAAAATGCAAAAACATGAATTAGCATTTTAACCAAGGATTTACCACAAGAACAATAAGCCACCATGTTCTCTTACACTCTGAAGCGCTAAGATGCTCCCTGGAGTGTAACCCGCGCTATACAAACACTAATTACATTACATTACAAGTGAAGTATGGCTCGATATTGCTAACTGTTTTCACCAATATTGCATGTTGCATAGAGTGTTTTGTTACTGCAACATCCTCCCGTTCTTATGTCAGCTTGTCCCTTAAAGCGGTTTCAACCCATTTGCCATTAGCACAAGCTATGTTTACGGTGTTAACAAACATATCTGGCCTACCTAGGGCCTGCAAATTGCGCGCCACGCACGCCACCCAAGGGATCTGTGGGGACTTTCTAGTTGCAGGCTGTCCTGCAATAGCAGTCTACTGATACTCAGTTCATCATTTGTCCAAATTGAATCCCAGAGTTTTAATTGGCTGAGGCAGAGCAGGTCGATTAAAGAATCTATACCTAATTCTCCATGGACAATTTCGCAAGGTATGCTTTGGCAAGTTCCCAACAGACTCCTTAAAAACTTATTTTCAGCGACTTGAAGTGGAGCAACCTGGCCATATCCCCAAATTCCACTGCCACAGCACACTAGGGTATACATTTATGATACATTTCTTTACTAACTACTTTCCAATCTCAATTTATATCATTGTATCTAGTTTGGAAGGATGGAAAGCTGAGAGGTATTACTCTGGTCAGTCATTTGTTTAAGCCATGAAAGAAGGAGACTTGTTGGCTGTTTTGATTTTTCTTTCACATTGCATTATTAAATTCAATAGGCAACCCATTAGAGCATGCTAGCAACAACCTCAAAAATAGCTCAATGATTCTTAGCTCTTTATTCTTCTTTTATGGGTACATTGTGTTCTGTTTAAAGACTACATGCAAAAATTCAAATGTGGTAATTAGAATTAATGACCGCATGTAAACAATACCTTCATGTGAAATTGGCAATATTTTTCAACAATTGACAATTCTGAAATTAGCAGTGAGAATAAGTGAAAAAAACATTGCATTGTCAAAGACAGACAACCACCCCGGCACACACACACATTGCCAGCTGTGCATCTTGCCCTGTCACTTTGTATTAGTTGATCATCGCATTTCATTACAGGCTTGTTTGGGGGGCAAGGAGACGATCTTCGCTCTAATGTAAGTGACACTCAAGGAATGCCCCCGCAGCAGGTGCCATATGAGCAGCCACTATCCAGCCCCTCTGGCCTGACATTGTCATCTCTATGACTGGCCTGGCATCTGACGTCCGGTCTCCGATGCCCTTTTCCACTGTAGCTGTGGTGTTAGTTGGTAATTTGCATAAAGACGGCAAGAGACCCTGGCAAGATGAATTGGTTGCAAAACAGCTCTATGTCCTTTATCAGACAGCTTTGTAGCTCCTTTTTTGCAAAGTGCAGAAGTAATGTCAAACATCCCCATTCTAAAAAAAGGAAGATTATAACTCAGGAACACTTTTGTGCCGAATTTAATCAGTTAGATGTTGTCTGAACTGTGATATTCAAGGTGGTGAGCAAAGCCGCAATGTTGGGAGCAGCTCTTAAAACCACTGTGACCTCCTTCCGGGTCCCTTGTAAATTGCCTTTGGAATTCTGTGTTTTGAGGTAATTACCGTACTCGTAGGTTTTCCTGGCACGATATTTGCCATGGCGGAGTTAGTGCTGGGAAAATAAAACATTTTGCACTTCGAAACCAGGGAGGAAGAAACTCCATTACATTATGTGTGTATTTGTAAAGCGCACGTTTATCAACCTCAGATGGATGAAAGGCTGAGAAGACCCACCGGAATTTGAATCTGTGACCATGAGGTTTAACACAGCTCTCTGCAGTTGATGCATTAGTCCACTGAGCCACCAGACCCACTGACCAACTTTACCCCTCATTCCGAGCTAGGAAACTCAAAATAATTCAATAATATTTCCCCAGTAAATGTCTCATTTCACAGGCTTGGTACTGACCAGATGCATAATTAAAGCACATAATTAAGGCTCTGCGACTTTAGAAATTACCATTAATAGCAATTTAAAAAATAGATTTCAAACTGCACTTTCTTTCCAGAATGAATAGCTCACGTTTATTCCATTTGTTTCCACTATGCTTTCTCTATTTCTCAGATTAATTATTTACTTTCTGTTTCCTTGCAATACTTTTAGTATTATTCTGCACTCCTTGGTGTCACAAAAAAGAACAGGCACACCATCTTATTATACTGCAATGTATTTGTCTCTTCTGTATTTATGACAATAATAGTGCTGTAATTGCTTCAGTCTGAGTCCAAGCATTTATACCATCTTGACAAATTGTATTTTGAATAAAGTTCATCAGAGCATTTAATTGTACATATTAAGAAACTAATGGTTCATCATGCCACAACTACACCAATTATCTTGTTTTTAAATTTACATGATTTTTTTTTAACAGCGTGACAAAAGGGTTGCTTCTCCTCTTTGAATTTCTATTACTTTGGGGGATTTGAGATAAAGCCAGTAAAGGTTAACTTATATGCATAATCAACCAATTTTTATACTTGCACACAGATTCTTAGCAAAATGTAATTGATATTCATTCTTTGAAGGAAGGCTAGGGCTGGCAAGCAAAGCTTTTGTCAGCCGGATGCGCTCTTTTGATGCTTTTTGGCTAACCCAAACTGGATCATTCAAGCAATAATCTAGCAATTGTTGTGTTTCTTTGCACGGTCATTGTTGTGTTATTCATGCGATCTTGCAAGGGGGAGATGTGAGGTCTTGAAGCTCAGGATCTAAGTTCTACTGCTGTTTAAGTTCCCAGAATTCCAAAACTTTGGGTCTGACCAGTGAGGCATGTAAGTGCAGTCGAAGCGAGCGTGTAAGTGCAAAACCGACCATTGTAAAATCTAAACAAATCCACCCAAATTTGCAAGTGTTAACTGAGTAAACTAAAATTGGGGGTGACAGTGAACTAACCTGGATCTATACACACATCATTCATGTTACTAGATATTTTTCCATGCATTTCTAACACGTGTGACGAATAGGACACGTTACAATGCAAACATTTACAACGCATGCCTTTACAATACGGTTTTTACATCGCAACATCCTTTACAACGCATGATTTTACAAAGCATGCCATCACAACGCATTTTTAGAAACTACATTTACAACGCATACCATTACAACGCATAATACTTTTAGGGCAACAGTAGGGTAAGTGTTGGATAGTGTAGGGGTATAACTTACTATTCCCTCTCCAGTGAGTGCACCAGTAGGGTAAGTGTTGGATAGTGTAGGGTTAAAAATGACTATTCCCACTCCAGTAAGTGCAACAGTAGGGTAAGTGTTGGATAGTGTAGGGTTAAAAATTACTATTCCCCATTACGTACCTTATAATGCGTTATAATGGCATGCATTGTAGTGACATGCGTTGTAATGGCATGTGTTGTAGTGAAATGCTTTGCAATAGCTGTGTTGTAATGGCATGCGATGTAAAGGCAGTTGCGTTGTAATGACTGCGTTGTAAATGTAGTGCGTTGTAATGACTGCATTGTAAAGGTTGTTTCCCTGCCCTCTTATTTCCATCCACCCAGGTAACTGTTCGGCAATGCGGTAATCTTGTCTGTCACCCCACACAAGTACTCAGAAGTCTTGATTATGTTGTAGTCAGTGCTGCTTACTTCCCTGCATATACATACTTCCTTAAACATGTTGGATAACGGTGCGTGTACTGACCGTTTGCGCATGCACTTGCTGTCCCTCTGTGTCCAGAGCAAAACAAACATTGTTAGGGATGCCAAAGATCTGCTTCTCTAATGGTTTCCAGTGAACATAAACTGTTCAAATGTGCATGTATGTTAGCATTACATGTCCAACAGGCCGTTCTGGAGGACAGCTCTTGCTGTTTGAAAAGACAATTGTCTTAAAATCATGGTTTGAACAATTCAGGGCCCCATGGGGGGTTTGCGATCCTAGAGAGGTGTTCTCTACACAGAATGGGGTTGAGGCGATTTGCCCTAAAGGCCACACCTGCCTATTTTGGAGTGGGTGAGCCCAGTCCATGTCACAGCCTCCCACTAAACACCCTGTGATTCTGGGCAAATCAAGTTATCTCCTATTCTTCTTTTTTTTTTTTAAACAATGAACCCGGTCTTGTGTAATGTAATCTGTCGCAAGGAAGAGGTGTGGCGCTGGGGCCAGGGCGACTGACTCCGGAATCTGGGGATGACCGTTCGATCCCGGGCGCCAGATTAGCCCAGCACCGTGTGACTCTGGGCAGTAGCTTGATTAATCTTCCCGACGGCCCCCAGCGCCTAGAGACCCTCACGGGTGATTGTTAGCAGCTTTACAAATGTGGATTTATTATTATTATTTAAATGTAACGAACTCTGGCCAAGTTTGTGCTTTTTAAAACTACAAAAAACATACAGCTCTCTTCACTGTGGTATCTGCTTGTTGCAACTACAGAAATACTACCAAGAAAGCAGCACCTCCATGAAGACTGCACACATTATTGTTTGGTATTTACGTTCATAAAGGAACCACAGTGACATGCCCAGCTATTAATCAGCCTGTTATCACTGAAAGTCGTGTCTAGATATAGCTGAAGTGGGCAGTGTACATAATAACATTACTATGGGTGTTATAATGACGTAATAGCAGCAGGAGCTCAGCTCATAAATCTCTTTGTTTTCCACTCACACCCACCATAAACTCTAGCTATTTTTAGTTGTTTTTAGCAGTGCAATTTTATTGCGTGGTCCACGGGTTTAAACATAGAAATACATAAAAGATTATACCTCTGTATAACATATTACCACTCTTTTTCCACAGGAAGAGATACAAACTGTGAGAGCTTAGAGCAACTGATGTGGGCCGTTTTGTGCAAAACATGCACAATTTGCTTACTCTTTAATGTTATTTCCCTTAGACTATTTTGATAGAAGCGTTTTAGTCGTTGCAGAATCCTAGATGGCTGTATTTCTGGGGTAAAAAAAAATTGTGATTTTGTTGTATATGGTTGGGAAAATCCCTGTATTCAAAAGGTTTGTATTCATCTTTAAAATATTTTAAATTGTTTATTAAAAAGCATGCACGTTATCAGGTCCACATCATATTAATATACACATTTCAGGCATTATCAAAGGAGAAAAACAACATGAATCAGTGACAGTAAGAGGAACCATTCACAAATAAACATCTAAAAGTATATGTGTGTGTGTGTGTGTGTGTGTGCGCGCGCGCGCGTGTGTGTGTGTGTGTGCCTTCCATTGCATCCTCACCACTTAGGTAGAGTAGCGCTGGACTGGAGTTAGAATATCCACTCAAGTCATTCATGAAAAGCGCTCCATCAGGTAAGTTGCAATGTTTATTGCAATACCAAAACCAAATATCTATATCAATATATAACATGTACTTACATAAGCATGAGGCCAAAGGCGGCGAGTGTATTTTTTAGAATACATGTTTATTTTGGGCTAGTTAGCTTAAAAAAAGGTACTTTTCAGACAGGGAAATGTTTATAAAAAATAGTAAGTAAATACTGGACTTACTGTGTGGTTGTCTGCAGTTAAAAGGAGAGGACAACGCTCAGGGCCTGATAGTTTGGCGGTCTTGGATTGGGCCACCACGCCTGTGCCTGCTCGAAGACGCCAAACCCGTAGTCAGTTCACCCGCCGGATTACGAGTTGTAATTCTGCGGGCGGTACTGCGACTGCAGTCTCATTGCTGTGCCTTTCTAAAGCTCGTAGGAGAGCCTTAGAAATGCACCATGGTAGGAGCGCAGCAGCCTGTTCCTGCACGGACAGAAATGCGCATTGTTGTGCATTTCTGTCTGTGCGGAAACAGTAGGTGCAAAAGTACAGGTGGCCACAACATGTGCCCACCTGCATGCACCCCCATGCACCCCCATGCACAGAGGCAACAGGGGGCCCTTAGTTTCCTCACCGCCACCCTTTTCATGACGGGCTCACCACCATGAAAAGGGTCACAGTGAGGAAACTCATAACATGCTTGGCGGTGCTGCAGTAGCACCGCCAGCATATCACAGTCTCACACCGCTACGCCATCACAGCGGGATCAGGGATCCTCAGTAGTTGCCATCGTCCTCTTGCGGCCCCACCACCGTAGTTGTAATACAGCGGGTGGATCACCAGTCTTTTGGTCCAGGGACCGCCACCACGGGTTCAGCAGTCCCATGGACTGCCAAACTCGTAATTAGGCCCATAGTTTGTTGAAGGGACAGATTGTTGATGCTACTGTTTTCACAGTGCTGCTGACAATGTGTTCTGATTGGATTAAGATTGTTTAGATTGTATTTGCCTGTCATGAATAAATTGTTGCTCAAACAATGGACAGTGGTCAGGGACAGTGGAATTATACAATACTGTTACAGCATCATTTAGCATATAATGATGGATTTATCACAATTGCCACATAATTTGCAAATAAAACAAATATTTGTAGCTCAAGTGGATCAAAATAACATTATCAGAAAATGCCGCATAGTGCCGCTTAAATTCCCTTTTCTTGCCCCATAATGTAGATAACGTTGCCATACAATTAGGTCCTCGTTACCACATAATCCTAGTGACCATTTAAAAGGTAGAACTGTGCAGTGTAGTGTAAGTGCTGTCATTAATTATGATAGTCAACCCATATTTGATAGTTTAGGCAAATCCTAGTGTGTTAATGCATCAACCATCCACTCACATGGATGAATAGCAGCTCTAAGGACCTATGTCAATCTATGTCCATTAAGACACATTTACAATGTAATGTAATACCCAAATCAGATTCTGGGTTAACCTAAGAAAACCCAGGCTACTGCTAAGCGGTCCTGCACTAAATATCAAAACTAATTTTCACATTCATGTGCCAAAGTCATGAAGAGGTGTGGCACCGCGGCCAGGGCGACTGACTCCGGAATCTGGGGATCACGGTTTGATCGCCGGCGGCGGATTAGCCCAGCAACATGTGACTCTGGGCAATAGCTTGCTTAATCTTCCCGACGGCCCCCAGCGCCTAGAGACCCTTACGGGTGATTGTTCGCGCTTTCCAAATGTGGATTACTATATTATTATTATTAAAGTCATTGGGATGGGTTTGTCTACATAGTCCCAGTTTTAACAATGTAGAATAGGTTCAGTCTGAACAGACTTGGACCCTTATGTGTGGCTCCCATTCTACTAATGTGGAAATGCACTCTGCTTGTGCAAATGTGAGTTGAACTCAGTGGACCATGTTGGTCCATCTAATCAGACCCATATACACCTGCATGAAGACAGGCCTTCCTACGTGGCCTTCATTTCTTATGTGCATTCACAAGACCATCTACATGGACCTGGTATTCTCATTTGGATCCACCTTCATGCACCCAACTAATTTTACCTAAATCCCAATCCATGTACAGTGAGTTATAATTACCTGGGTAGAATTTGTCTTCCTGCGTGGGCTTGCAGCCAACTTCCTGGTCCTGTGTGTGCACCTGAAGAATAAGTTCAACCCAGTAGACCTCATTCTGCCTATAGAGTCCTTTCTCCACCTACATACATATTGTTTCACAGATTTTTCATTTGAATTTGCTTTAAACTGATTTATACAGTATCAACATAGCCAGTACATTTTCAAGCACTATACAACATTGAGAAATATAAAGGAATCTACTTAATCTTGAACACTTTATCTTAAATCCCTATCAAAAGGACCACTGACATATGAACCATTAACCTTTAGCTCCAAAATATAATGTATAAAATATGTTTCCAGATAGTTAGAAGAGCCAATAAATCTTGGAGGGCATAATGATCCATAGAGAAGACAGTCTACCCAGAAAAAGTTTTTGACATTCACACTAAACATAGGTGTGTGCATATTCAGGGAGCCCTGACCTGTGAAAATCCTTGTGGTCCACCTATTTGGTTCTGGATCTATCTATTCAAACATTGTTTTTTGTTTGTCGACCTAGACCTGCTGTTGCACTCCTGAATATAGATCCAAGTACAACAATATAGAACTGGGCTCACTTATAAACATCTCTGTGTACCTAAACTACGTATAGCATGTGCATGGACATCATTATTTGTAAGAACATGTGAATGCAGGTCTTTAAGTTCCAGCTTTGCATTGTATGCATGTAGGGAGATATTTGGAGCACAAATCTAGCTACAAAATGGAGTGCTGTACAAAAGGGAGGGTAGGAGGTGCGTAGGTAGAAAAGGCAGAGAGGGGAGATAGGATGCAGAGAGGACTGGAGTCTCTTAGGTGGTCATCCATCACCTGGAATTTCAAATGGATGTGGTTTTGATTGGAGAAAAGGGTCTTCAATCACTCCAAAAATGAACAAGAATTTTAGGCTGTCAGATCTGGGTTGGGAAGATGATTTCCAGATTTGTGCTGCACAGATTAGGATGGCTAGGCATCTGCTGTCTCCTTCCTGCATTTCTTGTCTTGAGACAGTACATTCTACTTCTGTGGGTACTGTGTTGGTCATCAGAGATCTTCATTTGGCCTGCCAGATATAGTGGAGTGCATTAGTTTATAGTTAATACCGCAAAACAGGTCCCAGAAGACTTGTTTCCGGTCCAGGGAGGACCTGGCCTGGCAGTTCGGGCTGGACTGTTCCCATGAGGAGCAGAGTCAAGACTGATTTGCATTTGGCCGAGTCCAAACTGGGGTGGCTTGGTGAGCAAAAAAACGATGGATTAAACCCTGATCTGTGACTGGGGGTGAAGTTTTGCATTGATCAGCATTCCATTCATCACCTGTTCTTTTTGCTTTTCTTACCCTAAGTGGGAATGGTATGCCCAGAGTTTGGTCCCGTGTTCACTGTACCACTGGATTCTAGCTATCCTGGCTGAAGGATGACACCCCGAAACCGGTCCCAAGATACTTGTTTCCGGTCCAAGGAGGACCTGACCTGGCAGTTTGCGCTGGACTGTTCCCATGGGAAGTAGGGTCAAGACTGATTTGCATGTGGCTGGGTCCAAACTGGGTTGGCGTGGTGAGCAAAGATACTATGGATTAAACCCAGATCTTCGACTGGGGTGAATGTTTGCATTGATCAGCATTCCATCCATCATCTGTTCTTTTTGCATTAGTTTATAGAACAGAGACGCCTGGGTGGATACTGCAATTTTCCAGAAAAGCTTATCTGGTTGTGACCTTTTTATCTAAATAGAATGCTGATCGTCACATTAGTTATTTATTTGTTACCAGTAGTTACCTAGTGCAGTCCATGACTTATTGGCAGCGGAGCATTTTACAAATAACAATGGCAATAATACAAATATTTGCAAAGGTAAGCAAAATAGTAGTATGGATATCAGAAAGAAATATCCTTTGTTTTGGCTTCAGAAGAGGTAAATCTTTCGATCCTTCCGGAATGATTGTAGGCTGGTATTGACTTTGATATTTTTGGGTATAGTGTTCTGTGGTCTTGGGCCAGGTGAACAAATGCTGTAGGGTGATAGCATTGAAGCCCAAGATGAGGGTGTTGAGCAGGGTTTGATATTTAACAATTTTAAAGGCAGCAGAGGCAGGCAACAGGATGAGGAGACAAACATTGCCAATGAGAGACATCTGCAGTATGTTGTTGACCTCTTGGATGGGGGTTGTTCCACTGCTGCCTTGTTGTCTGAATCCAGGTTGATGTTCCTGGAGCATGACATTCTTGAGTTAAGTTGCTAAAACCTTTTCAATGATTTACTAACTAATGTCCGATGGCGATCAGCTAGTACTTTGCAAAGTTGTTGGGATCATGGTTTTATTTCATGCACTAATTGCGGGATTTGTTGAATCTGGAACGAGTTAGGGAAGATGCTGAGGGTGAAAGATATATTGATGATGTTGAGGAGGGGTATAAGGAGCTCATTGGGGCTGGCCTTCACTGCTGATGCAGGAATTATGTTGTCTTCTTATGATGTGGTCTTTGGTGAATTCAGAAGAGCTGAGAAGTTAATGATATAAAGGTCGAAGTAGGTCCGTTTCGGTGTGTCTCCTGGGAACACTAAAGGTAAGATAACTGGAACGTCTGTCTGTGTTGCAACGTGCTGTTTGATTTTTCTCATCTAGTCTATGAGGAGATAGCTTTCTTTTTAGTGTTTGAGGAGTGGATTGGGTTCCGGAGAAATCAAGCAGTGCTTGAAACACAAGGGAGTACTTCTTTTGGATATTCGCCCATACATCCCTTGTCGGACGACCCTCTTGCTGGTGTGCATTTCCAGAATTATGTCAAAGGGTCCAGGACATTGTGTGGAGACTCAAGACTTTGCTAGTGGTCACATCACACACTTTAATGACATTGGAATGGCCCCTCAAATATAATCATGGGTTATCGGAAAGCGAAATATGGCAATGGAATTTTTACTGTTGTCACACATTTCATGTTATTGCATGCCCTGGAACCAAATGTGAAACGTGAAATGCTTCCCCAACATTGCAGAATGTGCAAGGCTGGTGCCCCAACCTACAGGCTTTGCAAATCATTTGCAGCAGCAAATGGCGTTTAAAGGTGTGAAATCTGCCTTTGGTCAAGTAGACTTCAACTTTTAATGTTCAGAGCGAGGCCAATCTATCATTTGTTATTGTCATATTCCGATTGATACAAACGACTATAAAGAAAAACAAATCTTGCAAATGCATATGGACACGGCCATGGTGGCGGAAAAGACTGTATATATTCACAGGGGATGCACCAAAAAATGGATCAAGAAATGGGGAGGCTGGAACACATATAGAGGGGATATCTGTGAACTACCACTTATACCTCAGGAATTGGAATAGCCCAATGCAAATGACATGGAATGTTGTATCGCTGTAAAAACCAAAATTGTTCAGGTAAACACATTCTTACAATGTACATAGAAGGTGACAAATAATGCATAATGTGTGGACTCTACTCGTTATATTGATATATGAAACAAAATGATGTATGTGCCTTAATTCTTGCATAAATAAAAGTTAAATAAAAATATCTTGCAAATGCTTTAGCAGGTTCCTGAAATATACATGTTTTTTGCACGTGCTTGAAGGGCTCTCGTTTTTGTAGCTTTTCAGAAAACTATCTGTGATGTTTTCAATGTTATGTAGATCAACTACATAGATCCCGGGCACTGTGAATAGGAGCATTAATGAGGTGCGGCTTCCTTTATGGGGACATTTTGCCACTTTTAGGCTCCCATTACTAGTGGCATCTTACTATCATTTTCATCGGGAGCATGAGTCACTGCTCAAAATCGTATGAGGAGCCCTGATGTTTTACAGCATGCAATAATATTGCACCCTTTTCCAGGAATAAAGCCTCCTGTTGAAACCTGGAAGACTTAATCCATTGCGAAAGACTTGGATTTATGGGTTCACATGAGAATCGGTACAGTGACTGTATTTCTGACTGATGGTACTTCTGATGACAGGTTTTCATCTTTTTCTGTCCATTTCTTAATTTTGCTGCTGTATTTTGCAATAGGTTTGCAATTTGTGACTGTTCTTCCTACTGAAATGAAATTAAATAGTGTATTTATTCGAGCGCACAGCTACTCAGACTAGAGTGTCCTGGCGCCGTTGACAACAGTAGGATAAAGGGTGAGAGAGACCCAGTTAATGATTAAAGAGCCACATTTTTAGGTTCTTCCTGAAGGACAGAAGGTATGTATTTAATCTCTTGGCTTCCGTGAGGCTATTCCACAGCTTTGCACCTAGATAGCCAAAGAATCTGCCTCCTCTGCGTGCCAGACGTATCCTGGGTATGCAGGCCAGGTTAGCATTTGAAGAGCAAAGAGGCCTAGAGGGAATGTAGTGGAAGACCCGTTTAGTTAGGTAGCCTGCACCTACTCTATGGCATGCCTTAAAAAAAGATGGTTAGGGCTTTGAACTCTATAGGTGCTTTTATGGGAAGCCAGTGAAGGGATGCAGGAATCGGAGTTATACTGGATCTAGGTTTAGGTTTAATGATGGCTCTGGCTGCCGCCTTCTGAACCACTTGTAAGCGCTGAATCAGGAATTTGGGAAGGCCCAGGTACAGGAAGTTGACATAATCAAGTTTTGTGGTTATCAATGTTTGCACCACTATCTTTCCAGTGGGAGTAGTGGCAAGAATTTTTGAGCATGTGAAGTATGCCAAAGCAGGTGCCAGTGAGATTCTGGATCTGAGAATGCATGGAAAGTGATTTATCTATCATGATTCCCAAGTTTTTTGCTTTCTCCTTTTCTGCGGGAGGAGGTGGAAGATCATCCGGCCACCAGGCGCTCCATTCCGGAATGTCTGGGCAACCAAAAAAGACCACTTCCGTTTTATCTGAATTACACTTTAGCTGATTAATCTTCAACCAGTTAAACACCTTTGTTAAACAGGCCCTGATCCTTGCCACGTCAAAGTCTGAGCCTCTGTCACAGGTGAAGATCAGCTGAGTGTCGTCATCATAAGAGACGATCTTGGTGCCCTCTTCCTCTACCATGGATGCAAGGGGGGATAGGTAGATATTAAAGAGGGTAGGGCTAAGGGTGGAACCCTGAGGGACACCCACATCAGAGGACGGCACCGGAGATGAGAACGGAGGGAGACAGATGATCTGAGATCTCTTTCCCAAGAAGGAGGACATCAATATCAGGGCAGTCCAACACAGGCCGATGTCTTTGAGTCTGTTTAGGAGCCTGACGTGTGGGACCGCGTCAAAGGCCGCCCACAGGTCAAGAAGTATCAGAACAGACTTGCTGCCCTGATCCAAACTGCTCCTAATGAACTCGATCACCTCAAGCAAAGCTGACTCAGTCCTGAAATTGGCTCTAAAGCTGGACTGGGATTCGTGGAGAAGCTTACCGTCTTCAATGTTTCTTTGTAGGGCCTTGTTTACATGCTTCTCTAGTGCTTTAGAGAAGGCCGGAAGCAGGGACATTGGCCTATAGTTGGCCGGGTCTGTCAGGTTGGCGTTGGCTTTTTTTTTATCAGTGGGAGAATCTTAGCCTGTTTCCATAAATTTGGCATAATGCAAGAGGAGAGGGAGGCATTGAAAAGCAGATGTACTGTAGGGTTAATAGTGGGGGCTAGCAAGTCCAGGATTTTAGCTGGGCAAGGGTCGGACGGAGAGCCAGACTTAATGCTTTGAATGAGGGACAATGACTCTTCCAGCTGGAGCTCCGGAAAAGAGTGTAAAAGAGGAGGGTCCAGGTTTTGAAATTTATCATTTGTACTATGATAGAAGGCCAGCTCATCTTCTGAGATGTTGGAGAAGGCTTGTTGGATCAGTGCGATCTTTTTATAAAAGAATTGGGCAATCTGCTTTGACCATTCTTCTGTGCATAGCCCTTCGGCTGAGCCGGCTCTCGGTGAGGTGAAGGAATTCACTATCCTGAAGATATCTTTACTTTTGTCTTGGGAAGTATCAATCTTTGTTTGAAAAAAAATCTTTTTGGCTGTTTTTACCATAGAGTAGTGGGTTTTTAGGATTTCCTTGTAGAACTTTTTGTCTTCTGGTAAGTAAGGTTTGCGCCATTTACGTTCCATTTTCCGGCAGTTCTTTTTACTGGTTCTAAGGAGATCACTAAACCAGGGGGCCAGCGCAGCCAGCCTCTTAAAGGAGCGAGTAATAACTGGAGCCTCTGCCTTGATATTTGTACAAAGCCAGGAATGTAGTTGAGAGGCACCTAAATCAGGGATATTGGATAGCTCAAGTAGAGAACATCCTAGGGCATCAGCTAGCTTTGGAATTGATATCTTATGAAAGGCTCTATGGCTGGAAGTCTTTTTCTCAACGGTCGCCGAAGAGGTAGAGCCAGAATGGGGGATATCAAATTTGAGAAGAAAGTGGTCAGACCAAGTAATAGACAAAGAAGGATCAGCAGATAAGTTAAAATTATGATAAAATTTGGTCAAGGATGTGGCCTTTCTCATGAGTAGCCAGGAAAGTGGCGGTGGTCATCTCAAAGGTCTGTAAAGTTTCCACCAGGATAGTAGCTTAGGGATCTTTCGCTTTATGCATATGGATATTGAAATCCCCCAGGATCAGACAAACTTTGTATTTTAAGGCCGGGGCCTTACTCTTTCTAAATTAAGATGTTAGAGTTTGTATCAAGACATAAACAAAATATTGCATCAAGCTGTACACATATTTCTTATGTTCACACTGACAACTTTTATTGACTATTCACTTCACAGTTATGCATTTCTCTGTGTTGATCCAACATCTACTGATTCTTCCCTCTGCTCTGTTAGAAAAAGTACAGTTTGCATTTCTCAGTGTTTTACTAATAATCAGGTGTTATTTTTTTCTCTCCGATGTAATTGCAAAATAAGTCGCTTGAACACACTGCCCATCAAACCCAACTATGTGTTTGTTGATGAGCGAACTGAAAAATCAGCGGTTTCATTTGTTGTGTGGCTCTAACCAATATCACGCAGTTGTTTCTATGGGGGATTATTGGTAGATGAACAGACATCGCCTCTTTGCGTATGCCAATGGGACAACTTTAAAGCAAGCATTTTTCTCTGCAGTGTGTCTGTGGTTCCAAATTCAACTGCATGTATTTGTTTATAAGACTAAAGAAAGTATTTCAGCCCCACTGCTGAGTTGACCTAAAATCACCTGTTGTGCAAGTTGATCCAAAGATCACCTGCTTGTTTACTTGGGGATTGATGTTAGAAAGGCAATGATCTCCAGGACGATGTCCAGGTTATCACATCTAGAAAGGAGGGAGGCTGCAGTAAAGCCACTATCTGAAAGTGATAAGCAAGTGGCAGCTGCCACAGTGCTGCTGTGAAGTCAAATAGCAGTCATGTTGAGGATTAAAGATCAGACAGCTTCACCTCCCAAATGCTGTAATTTGATTGTCTCCTAGCCAGTCAATATCTACCAAGTAGATTCTTAGCTAGTATCTGAAACAGGCCTCATTACAGTATCAACCCACATATCACTACACTTTAACCACATAACAGCTGCTTGTGATGATCACAGAGTTTTAAAGAAGCATTTTCTACTCTAAAAGGTCTGGAATTGGTTTTTATGCAATTCTTGTTTTGTTCTGTCATGTTTTTTTTCAAAACATTATTGTTTGAGGATATACCAGGCCCTAATCAATCTGAAAAAATAATTTGCTACTAGCAAAAGTTTTTGGGGTCTAAAAAAACAAACACACAGGAATGTAACTACTTTGAGTGTGTATGTATTCCTTGTGAATACTGTAACTCATGGTGAAGTCAGCCAATGGCTGAGGTAGGCTCATGATTTGGCCCTTAATGCATGCGGAAGTAGGTGTAAGAAAGATGTGAAGGACACCAACAACAACTAATGGATGAAGTCTGACTGAAACACCCTATAAGTAACTATGTTACCTAAACATCCATCAATCTGACATTGGCTGCAAGCCTCAAGAAAGAAAGTAATAGAAAGGAGGACAGCGAAAAACGAAATGCGAAAGAAAGAAGGAAAGAGAAAGAAAGAATGAATGCAGGCAAGAAAGAAGGCAGGCAAGAAAAAAAGACACAAGTAAAGAGAAAGAAGGAAAGTGAAAGAAGGAAAACAAAAGAAAGGAAAGCAAACAATGGAAAGTAAAAGAGAGATAGAAAGAAGAGGATAACTTAATACAGACCGATTTCAAATGGATACAATCTGGTATTCTGTGAAATAGCAGTAGTCAGAAAAACAAAACACCCCAAGAGGAATTTATAACAGCATTGGCAGGTGATTGGATCGGATAAAGATGGGAAGTGCCCTGTGTTCACAACAGAAGCATCCTGCTCTCACATCAGACTCTAAACACCATGTCAACACTAAAGTAATTATAAAATACAAACAAACACACTGGCACTGAAATGAACTAACTTGTGGTCGGATGTGCTCCTTATGAAAGAGCAAAATGCAGTCACTCAAACTGAAGTTAACCAGTGGCTTAAGGAGGCTGACCCACTGCCCATTCTGTATGCTGTAGTGGGCAGAAGTAAAACCTGCATGACACAACAACAGGATGAAGACTTGTAAGCAAGTCACATTTTGTAAGTAAGTCCTAGATATTTTAGTAAAATCAAAAGGTTTTAGCTAACTCCAGACCAAAAAACTGAATGTGCTTCCTGGGAGATATGTTGATGGAGATGAAAGTCTTAAACTTATTCGGTTCGCTGTGCATAAGGCTGAATGGGTGTATGAGAACTTGGAAATATTTATTTTCGTGTCATACTTTTAAACTGCTGCTGGTAAGTAAAAATTGCTTAGTCCATTAAAGACTTCACTGAGTTTTTAAATAGTTGCCTAATTGTCCTTCTTAGTTCAGAATGTTATTAATTTTAAAACAAGTTTTAATTAAATTAATTTTCTTTGAATGTGCTTCTTTATAAGTGAGGCTCTCAGTTTTCAATTTTTACAGATTTTTACTGATAAATATAGACATAAAACCATTTATTTTCCTTTCTCATTTTCATTTTAAATATGGATAAAAACAGAAATGTGTTTAACAAGCAGCAGATATGCACAGAGTTGATACTAAAATGTTCATGTTTTCATAGAAGTGTATTGATTTATCGTCTGTGGGTATTCATATCAATAAAACCTGTCAGGCATTCATCAAAGAGCGTACATTCATCAGTTAAATCATGTGGAAATATACTAGTTTCAGCGATATTTTTTCACGAAACCCCAAATTAATATGGATAAATACAGATACAATTAACAAAAAATAAATATGGATAAATACAGGCTGAAATGTCAAAATAATAATTGCCATAAAACCGTAAGCCCTATTTATAAGGTGTATAGTGAAACAGTTTTTAGACAATAAATATATGTTTAAACAAATTTTATTATGCCCTGATATTTACTCACATTAAATAATTTTTGGAAGTGAGTACATATTCATGCACTGAGATGCAACTACTGACAAAAAGAAGCAGAAGAAGCAACACGCAAAATGAAATATCCAAACAGCAACTTATTTTGAGGGTCTTACTAGCATTGTAGCACAAATCTATCCATTTTAAATATGAGACCAGTCAGCAAATTGCTTCTGGGACCTCTCAAAAATCTACTTCAATACATTTGAATTGAATATTAAAACAAATTGCCTTACCAAAATGTTACTGTTTTAAAATTAGAAAGCTTTAAGCCACTGAGAGGATTGCTAGAGTCAGGAAATGGGATGCTGAACTTAGATAGCTCTCTCTATTATTTTTGCTTTTTTTTAAATGTAATGTGATAAATGACTAAAATCTCATACTTTCGCTCAGATTTTTGGTACAGCTGGTTTCATTTGTGCATTAACCTCTGAACAGCTTCTTTTCAAGTAGCATGGCTTTCAGGTGGGCCTCATATTTGTCATGCATTTATTACTGTTAGAATTCGAGCTGTTTATTAGAACTCTATGCTGAAGCTGAATTAGAACACTAGGGGCCCGATTCACAGAATTAACTTAAGACTAAATCCTAAACTTATACTTTGTGGTATTCACAGAATGCACTTACTACTTTTGGTATTCACAGAATGCACTTACTACTTATGGTATTCACAGAATGGATTTACGACTACTAACTTTACGTCCGCACTCGGGATGGAAATTCCGGCCCGGAGGCGGAGCTTCCGGCCCAGAGGCGGAGCTTCCGGGCCGGAGGTGGAGATTTCGGCCATGGCTAAATCTCCGCCACTGGCCGGAATCCCCACCTCCGGGCCGGAATCCCCACCTCCGGGCTGGAAGCCCCGCCTCCGGCCCGGAAGCCCCGCCTCCGGCCCGGAAGCTCCGCCTCCAGGCCGGAAGCTCCGCCTCCGGCCCGGATTTTCCGGCCCGAGTGCGGACGTAAAGTTAGTAGTCGTAAATCCATTCTGTGAATACCATAAGTAGTAAGTGCATTCTGTGAATAACAAAAGTAGTAAGTGCATTCTGTGAATACCACAAAGTAGTAAGTTTAGGATTTAGTCTTAAGTTAATTCTGTGAATCGGGCCCCAGGAAATGAACTGAAAGACTGCTGCTGCTGTAGAAAGTTCATGTAATACTCAGCATGTCAGTCGTTTTTCTCACATGGATGAGTAATATATTTGAGGATCTATGGAAAATGTGTCCTCGTTTTAGCTTCTGGAGCACCCTCACAAGAGCCTGAAGTCCTATTGGAGGGATACTGAACTTCCACTTCACCTGCACTGCTCTCCTTTTGCTGAAGGACTTGGTGTATCTAGCAGGGCGTTAGAATGTCTCAGTTCGGGTTGGCTCTTAAGGGCTGAGTAGTGGCTCAACCTCTTGGACCCTGGAGCCAACCCTCTTCTCAGCCTTGGGAGCATTACCCTCTTACCCTTCCTCCCCTGCCAAATGCATTGAAGAGTGGAAAATACAGGGAACATGAGCCACCAACTTCTGTACGCAGCAGGCAGTGCATTTAGAGGAGGTCGGAAGTTAGCCTTCCAGCTTTCTTTCTCAGGTTGAAAATCCACACATTAGTGGAGAAAATGATCAGGACTCTAGCAATGTCCCTTCACACCTCTTCCAGTCCACATTCACCAACGAAACATACCTGTATATAGGCAAAGAGAATCAGTTAGCGTTGGAGCCCAAGATACCAGACAGAGATCCCTGAGAATACCCCCACCACCAAAATATGTATGTTGCTGACAAACTCCCCTGACAGCCTGACAGAGTACAGGCTGTTGGAGGATAGCCATCCAACTGCCCACCCAATTTAGAGTGGGCGATCGGATGCCTTTTTATTTTGCTATTCATCACAAAAATATAATGACCCTCATACTATGTGAGAAACAAATAAGCATAAAAACTAGTTTTTTTTTGTTTTTGAAAAATGTCTAAAAGGTTGGAGGTGACCATCCTGTTTGATGGAGCTGACCATGAAACTTTTACAACATTGACAAGAACAAACGGTTCCTGTCATTGTTAAAAGTTGTCAGTAGGGCTAACGGACAACTTTAGATTTGGTGGGCAAAGGACCTTTGGAATGGCGAGGCAATATCCTCCACCATCCTGGCAGAATACCCTCCATCTGCCAAAGTCAAAATCATCCCCATAATCATCCAAATTTACCGGAGAATGTTCTCTGTCCCTACTACTGTGTCAGAGTCTAGCACAACCACCTGACCCCTACCCAATACATACATTTTTCAATCTTTCCTTTCTTATAGCCTAGAACCTAATTCAGTGTATAATGCTACAGCCCTCAAATCCCATATGCCGCATATGAATCTCACAACATCACATCACTCAAAAGATGATAAAATAATCCCAGAATACAGAATATGGCTCCCCACTCTTTCGAATGGTCTCTGACATTTCTTGTTGGCCACCGAACCCAGACATCTGAGGAAGTGTAACCCTGCAATGAGTACACAAAGTCCCATCAGCACAATCAACTCACGAGCAAATTACATGTTCCTGAAGAGATGACCACAGTGACTGTACAAAACAACACTACCATACACTGAACTGTAGCCCACAAATTTCAGTGTCCACAACACAACACATATCAAGACACAGGTCACCTTAAAGACATAGAAAATCACCCAAAATGCATACCATTTCCCCAGTGAAAAAACTCTGAGTTCACAAACACTGACACACAATGTACAACCACCACACACCTCAACCACCTCTACGTACTACTAAGAATTCACTGCCACCAACCTTCAGATCCAGCCAAACATGCTGCTGAATACCAAATAGCAGAATCTATCAACCAATCAGATGCTTCTCAACCCACTGCAAAACACACACATAAACACACACACACACTCAAAAGGCACATTACAACTCCTGACATAAATTATTCACAAACCAAAAACACTCACACATTTAAAATTCATACTTACTTCCCTCACCCGAGTAGGGATGAGCAAATGCACTCATACACTCACCTTCACAAATCCAATAACCAATTCAGTTTATAAACACAGCCCACACACAAAGGCACCCTGTAGCAAATTTTCCTTCTCTGCATGGCCCCTCCAGATTGTTTGCCTTTTCATGGACCCTATTTTTGCTGGTGTTAGAACTCTCTGCCCTGAGACACTGCTAATCAGTGCCAAAGTGCATGTGTCCTGGTCCTAAAAACATAATGGCAAACTTGGTTTCACTCAAGTTTTCCATATAACCATGCTGTAAGCCCAATTTAAGTGTCTCAGAAAATGCAACTATAGGGTGGAAGTTAAATGGCATATGTGGGTTGTAGGGTGTATTTACACCACCCAAATGTATGACAAAAAGATATATTTTGTTTGTATCCTGTGTGCGGGCTGGAGTGTAAATGACTGCAGTAATAAATGGCAGGAAAAACTGCCTTTGCATTGCAGGTAAGCCTATTGTAATGAACTCTTAACTCACCCCTAAAGATTACCTTATAAGGCCAAAGAGCAGGATAATTATATATAGTTTTTATATATGATTGAGCGCCTGCGGCTAATTGACCTGAACACATATACTTTGCGCTCGTACGCAGAAGCTGATAGATCTGGTACATTGCTGGCTCATATAATACAGCCACCACCTACACCCACACCGCTACTGGCAGTACACACTAGGGATCACAAACTGGTTACCACACAGGTTGAGATTAATGAGGCCTTCCAGGATTATAATACACATTTATACGCATCCCCCTCAGTCCTCGTTGGAGTCCACTGAGGAGTTCCTAGCGTCCATTCCATTCCCTGTTATCCCACATGCAACTGGTGCAGAGTTGGTGGCTCCAATTACCCAAATTGAAATTCGTAGAGCTATCAAAGGCTTGCCCGCAATAAAACACCGGGCTCCAACGGGCTCCCTATTAAATTCTTCTCCACGTTTGCGACACAATTGGTCCCCAAGCTGCTACAGATATATGAAACATCACTAGAAGAGGGAATTTTGCCCCCCACAACTAGGGAGGCGATAGTGACTTCCTTATTAAAACCTGATAAACATCCTATGTACCTTCCATCCTTTAGGCCCTTGTCTAGTCTCAACACAGAATACAAGATACTTAGCAAGATATTAGCGTCACGTCTACTTCCCCTCCTTCCTGGGCTGATTCACACTGACCAATGTGGCTTTATACCTCAGCAAAGTACTTCCCTGAATATTCGTCGCCTCTTCACCTTGATAAATGCGGCTCAGGATCACTTTTCACATGCAGGATGGTTGTCCTTAGATATCTGAAAAGCTTTTGATACTCCCAGCTGGTCTTATATGCTTGCGATATTGGAAAAATGTGGGATTCCCCTCAACTATTGTCGATGGGTAAAATTACTTCACACCATGCCAACAGCGCGAGCAAAAAAGGGTTACAACATCTCCCCTGCATATCACATATTCCGAAGGACACGCCAAGGTTGTCCCCTTTCACCACTGCTATTTGCATTGGCGTTAGTGCCCCTTGCCCAAAACATACGCCACACAATGAGTGCATATGGAATATCAATAGGCACGGCCATACACTCGGTATCTCTCTATGCTGACGACATGCTGTTATATTTTAAAGATATGCAAATGGGATTACATCCACTAGCAGCTCTTCTGACTCTATTCGAGTCCATATCGGGGCTGCACCTGAATGCCTCGAAATCTATAGCCTATTCCTTTTACAGTAATTACAATCTGCCTGTTCTACAATTTGGCAAGCCACAGCTCAAGATAGAACCGGTTACCTTTAAGTACCTGGGTATTCAAATATATACAACTACTCACAATACTTTGGAAGGAATTCTGGTCTGTACAATGAACTCCTTAAAATTACAGGTAGCCTTTTGGACTAAATTGCCATTGACCACGGTGGGCCGCCTTGTGGTGGCCAAGATGGTAATGTTGCCGAGACTCCTGTATCACGGTGATGGTTCCGGCTTGGATCTTCAAAACCTTAGACTCTTTATTGACAAGCCTGATATGGGGATTGGGGCTTTGCTAAATTACAATTACCCAGGTCTAAGGGTGATATGGGGGCCTTGGACTTTAAGGCAGATTGCATAGTTGGACAATTGCAGTGGCTAGCATGTTGACTAGCAGGCCATAATCTGTTGGAGATTGGGAATACATATGGCTCAGAACACTACAGACACTACTCTGCCCAGAATCCGGGAGAATGAGGGATACCTCCTTTCTTCTCCAGACGGCGCTACACTACTGTAAAGTAGCACTGAAATATACTAACACACCTACCCGATACACCCCAAATATTCCCCTCTGTGGCTTGCCGACACTGCAGGGGATCTTCTCGGCCCACATGTTGGAGCTTTGGGAGGAGGCTGGAGTTACGATGGTAGGATACCTGTTCAGCGGCGGAACCTTAAAGCCCCACTCCGAGTTTGTGCGCACCCATGAAGTACCTACCACATGCCCCACGCCAGCATAACACACTTTATTCATCAACACTAGCTCGTAGAGCAACAAGAACCCCCCACATTCCAACTATTGCAAGCATTACACATAATGGGTCATGGGAGCCACTTGGTCAGATGGTTGCACCGGTGCTTGAGGGAACATTTAGAAATCCCACTAGTGTCTCTTAGGCATAAGTGTGAGATGGATATTGCAAGGGACCTCACAGACAAAAAGTGGACACTTGTCCTCAAATACCCCAAACGAGTCTCTTCCAATGTCCGAATTAAATTCATACAGCTCTCGAAATTGCATATGGCATACTTAACGCCTCATAGGGTGCATACAATGTACCCTTCTGCCTCCTCGGAATGTCCTCGCTGTCACTTGCATGACCCCGGTTTAATCCATATGCTTTGGGCATGTCCCTCCTTACAAGAGTATTGGAGCGAAGTTACTGCACGCCTATCACACTTATCCGAACGACCCTCTTGGTCCACTATCCAAGCATGTCCCTTGGGCCTGTCCTCACTTCCAAAAAAAGCTGTGGTATTGCGCCGCTCTACTGATCTTTCCCTAATATTGGCAAAAGAATGCTCACACAGCGCTGGAAATCCCACTCAGCACTGAGGGGGAGAGCATGGGGGGAGGAAGTCATTCGTTGGGCCACGGCAGAAAGGGAGGCCCTACAGCGGGAGGAATACAGAGGAAAGCCAATCTCAATGGAGTGGGCCCACTTATTAGAACAATTTAAAACTTATTCCACTGACGATTTGTGAGAGTCTACGAAACGACCCACCCTATCACACCTGATCACAACTCATGGGGAGGATCACAATATCACAATGGATGCTTTGCTTCAGGGCTTTTGGTACCTTCTCCCCCCATCTTCCCCCATCCCACATGTCTATGGCCACTTCACGAGAGACACACATTCAATCCATCCAGACCACACAAGTGAGTTTACGGGGGAAGGGGGATAGAGTTGAGCATGTTGCTCGGAAATAATACCACTTGTTGTAGCTTTATTATAATAGTATTGACTGTAGCATATATATGTCAGTGAAATAAGTCATGATTACTGTCTATTATAATTGTGCAACTCAAAAGAACATGAACAATGTATTGCTTAAGTTGTAAATTATCGTTGATCAAAAGATGTAGAAATATTACTGTATGTGTGAACAGCACTGAAAAACTAATAAAATATGTTTAAAAAAAAGAGATAGCAATTATAGTTATTGGAAAACTGTAGTATTTTTAAAGTCATGTCACTTGTATATGGAAATTCCAGTGTTATAAAAGTTTTTAAAAAGTGTTGGAAATGGTTGAAGTCAGGAGGCGATAGGCCTCTCAACCACTCTGCTTAGAATTACAACCAAACTTCCAGCTTCTCCTACTTCTCCAGGTTTTCTAAAAAGCAGCACAGAACATTCCAATTTTGAAACCCTCTTCCTGCCCGAAGTTAACGGAGCAGTATATCAAAAGCATTGGCTCTTCTGGATAAGTCAGATCCCCCTCTTTTGGAGTGCAAGTTTAGCTCTTAGAAAGATGGGTTCATGGAAGAGCTGAAGTCAAACAATCCACAGTCCTCCTCTGGAGGAGGATAATGAATTAATCCATATAGACATTGACAGTGCTTTTCTGTCTAGCACAATTCTGACTTCTAGATATTGGGGGCCTTAGTTTGTAGGAGAAACTAATTAGTGATAGATGGGGCAAAGTGGTCACATTTCACCTCTCTTTGATTCACAAGTATTTGCTAAGCTTACGGTTGAATGGACCTATCGGAGTCAAATCTTTTAATGAAATTCCATTGTCTGCATAGTGACCTGCACACTGCAGAGGCCAGTTCGTTAAAAAGCTTTTTTTCTTCTTTCAGGACACTAAGGGCCTGATTACAAGTCTGTCAGTCTGAGGACCACGAGACTTGTGAGGCACAACAATGGCGGTCTAATGGGTCTGCTACCTCTGCCAGGGACCCGCCGTTTCCTGGAGGTGGCGCGGCAGTCTATAGGCCGCAAGTACGAGTTTCCTCTCCACCAGGGTTTTCATGGCGGTTCTTGCTCCATTAAAACCCTGGCAGAGAGGAAACAAAGGAGGCCCTGTAGGGCTTTGAGTTCATGCCATGCAGGAACTGTTTAAACCCACCACCGTGGGAACACCAAAAAAAGCCAGCCAGATATGAGTTTAACTCATAATCTGGTGGCCGGCCCGATCACAGGGTTGGCGGTGTGGCGTCCGTACCAGGATAGCTTCTTTATGCCATCCAGCAGAACCCATCCCCAGAACTTTCAGTAACATTAGACAACATTTTCTAACCAAGAACACATCAAATCCCACTTACTCTCAGGAAACCCACCGCTGTTCAGCAGACCTCGCTATCAAAACTGTATTCTCTCTGGATTCCCTTATCTAGGCAATGCCAATCTTTGCACTACCTTGGGGAAATCACTTGCCTGTGCTATTGATTGGGTAAAATAAACCCCACTGCTGGCACTGAGGACACAGCTGTTCACCTGCTGTGCTGAGCTGGACACAAACAAAGCCTGCTTTGCCAATATTCCAACACTCTAACCAGCGTCTTTGAATTTTGGCACTATGGAAACTGCACTGCCAGAAAGAAACTAGCCTGATAGTAGACCATGATTTTCACTGTGTGGAAATCACTGAGGTGCAGTAGCTCCCACCGTAGGGAACGGAAAGGACTCTTCCAACTCCCTTGTGAAAACCACACTCATTCTTCCTAAACCTTGTGTGTTAATGGCGGAACCTTCTTTTCAGACATGACCTCCACAAACATACAAAGATGAAACTGCCAAACTGCCCTAGAAACACCTACACCAAATATATCTCAAATAAAAACTCCAGTACCGTGTTACACTTAGCTGCAACTCCACAGTACTCACCACCACACACTGACTAACCTCACAACCAACACCCTCACATCCTTCTTCTGTATATGAAGCTTACATTGAGCTTCTTCGCGAAATTAGGTATGGAAAACTACAGCATGTACATGCCACAAGCAGGAGAGAGAGAATCATGGTGAACCCTGGCTACCTCCATAGTCACAGCCTACGTACCTTGTTTTGCCAGCAGGGCTATCTAACTGACTCTAAAATCACTCTTCATAAACACCACTTCTACCACCGAACACACGAATAGAGCCTCCACTTCTTGAATCCAAAAGGCTACTTAACAAGATACAAGTATGTTTCAGAAAAGCGAGAAGCTCAAGATTAAACCATATCTCAATATTGGACAGTGGCAGCTCCTCCGCTATGGCAAAGGAACAACGCCCCACTGGTTTTAAGCAGTGCGAAGCAGAAACATAAAATGATAATAACTTTGCGTTATTATCATTTTGTGCTGCTTCTTGCTGCTTTGCAGGGGGGGTGGTGGGCGTGGCTGCGTTGCAGCCTTGTGATTGGTCATGGGAGCCTGGGTGCTTACCAATCACAACGCTTCATTGCAGCGTTGTGATTGGTCAGTGGGACCTGCTTCCTGTTCTTCGATGTGCATGAGGAGAGCAGGAGCAGAGACGTGGGACCCAGCCGGCGGCAAGGTAAGTTTCTTTTTTAATTTTTTTATGGTTTTTATTTTCATCATGCGCGACCCCCCCCTCGCAATCCCCCTGCACTCACCCCACCACCCGCAAGTCATACCGGCCACCCCTGATATTGGACAATTTCAAGCAAGCTAGAGACACGCCTGGAGTGGAACCAATAATAACTTTTGACAAAGTAGCTACTTTTGACAAATCAACCACACCAATCTTCAATACTTATAACCTGAACTGGGGATACTGACCCACTCTCAGTAGGGGCTTCCTGGCTGTCTGGGTCTCGGTGGCGGGTCCTCCGCTATGGCGGAGGAGTGTCGCCCCACTGCTTTTAAGCAGTGCAAAGCAGAAACATAAAATTATTTTAACTTTGCGTTCTTATCATTTTATGCTGCTTCCTGCTGCTTTGCGGGCAGGGCTGCTCTGCTCTTGCAGCAGGGCAGGGGAGAAGTGGTTTGCCCACTCCAAAGTGCGCAATGACTGTTTGGTCGGCCCTCTTGGGCCGCCCAGAACAGTCACCCAAACCAGTCATGCGCACTTTCCCCATTCTCCATGCAGCTGCATCACAGCCTGCATAGAGAACATGCCCAGGCTCCCATTCCCTAGTTGAGCGTAGAACCAGGACGCTCAAAACCAATCACAATGCTTCACTGCATCATTGTGATTGGTATGGGGATCCTGGTTGCTTACCAATCACAACGCTGCATTGTAGCGTTGTGATTGGTCAGTGGAGCCTGCTTCCTGTTTCTCGATATGCACGAGGAGAGCAGGAGCAGAGACATGGGACCCAGATGGCGGCAGGGTACGTTTTTTTGTTGTTTTATTTTCACCATGCACAACCACCCCTCGCGAATCCCCCGCCACACGCAAGCCATGCTGGCTGCCCCAGCTGGGTCTCCCAGGAATAGCTCCATCTCCACTACAATCCTGATATTTTGTGTTCACTTCTCGCATTTTCTCCTCCCTGTTTATATAACACCCAGCTTACCCCTGGCTAGATATGGGCACTATAAATAGCATAAGCTACAGATACACATATTACATGCCTAATAACATCTTAGAGTAGTTCACCTCATTTCTACATAACACGACCACTGATGTGGTGATTATTTGTTACTTGTTACAACTATACTGATGATGCACAGCTATCACTCAAAATAAAGAACAAGAAAGAACTGGTGTAGCACAGATTTGCTTCACTTCCACACAGGCCTCCTGGATAGAACAATGGATGAAACACAGCCACCTGCAGATAAATACAGAAACAGGCAAAATAGTACTTTGTGAGACTCTCTTAATAATTCCAAAACCTTTCCTTGGGCCAACAGTCCCAGAGGCCTGCACCAGACTACCCAATTCTAGCTGGAAGTCGTGAAGCAATGGACACAGAACCACCAAGGAAACCACAAATCAACACACATTTTTTAAATGTCTTCCAACCATACTCTAAGCCATGTCTTTCCAATTTGTCCATTCTTCAAAGACGGTAACATTGGTGCTGTCATTACTCACATAATGACCGTGCCCCTCTAATGGGTGCCATATTTAATGCAACTATAAAATGCAAGTGTAAAGGTCTTTGCACTTCAAACCGATGAAGCACAACTCTGCAGTCTGTCAAGTACTCCATTTGCTACCAACAAGGCGCAGAGTATTGTTTAACTCATAAATCTTCCCATGGGAGAATACTCAGTTCATTAGATCTGGCCTTGCAAGGCCACCAAAATCTACCATGGCAGAGAAACTTAATCCTGACACTATTGAGAAGGAGGAAGAGAAACACAGTTCCTGATGCAACAACCTGGAGTGGGCTTCTCGGTCACTCCTGTACCATAGGAGTTCACCCTGTGGGTGGCAGCGCATAAAATGGCTCCACACTCACATACATTAGCAGCAGTGCCAGAGAATACTCTTTCCAGAGGAAGTAGGGTGGTGAGACACTCAGTCAAAATCAAGGCTTATTCCAAGAGAAGCTTAATAATGAGATTCGTTTGGCCAACATTATCAAGTGCTGAGGATAAAGGAAGAAGAACCAGAATGGAAGAATGTGATACATACAACATACACAACAGATTCTGACATGTACACATGTAAGTTATACATTTAAGACATCGCAGTCAAGGACTACACGAAACGTGTATAGTCTGTAGCAGAAAACATATTAAGAGGGAATAAATGCCTTACATATGTGTACTCTTAATGAGAGAGGATACATTGTCCCTGGCTACTCGTTTTCATATCTACCTCAGGACTTTCTACTCTCATGCATCCTACTGTCCTTCGGACTCTTCTTTTATACAATTGTTGCTTTGTATTTTTATTGACGTTTTATGTAACCCCGATATGCGCTGCTATTTTGTTCCCTTTCCCGCTATACACCGTTTGCATTTTTACCAGTACTATATATATATATATATATATATATATACCTATGTACCCTTTATGTACCTCACGTTATTATTGTTGTGCTTAGTTTTACCATTACTATATATATATCTTGGATTTTTACCACTAGTATATATATTTTTATGTACCCTTTATGTTCCTCATATTATTATTGTTGTGCTTATTTTTACCGTTACTTTGTTTATTTCTATATACTTGCGATGTACATCATGTTATTATTGCTGTGCTTATTCTGTAAAGCACTCTGATACCTTGGGGTCAAGTTAGCGCTTTATAAAACTAACAAATAAATAAATAATCTATCTATCTATCTATCTATCTATCTATCTATCTATCTATCTATCTATCTATCTATCTATCTATCTATCTATCTATCTATCTATCTATCTATCTATCTATCTATCTGTCTGTCTGTCTGTCTGTCTGTCTGTCTGTCTGTCTGTCTGTCTGTCTGTCTGTCTGTCTGTCTGTCTGTCTGTCTGTCTGTCTGTCTGTCTATCTATCTATCTATCTATCTATCTATCTATCTATCTATCTATCTATCTATCTATCTATCTATCTATCTATCCGTCTCTATTATTTATCTATAAGTCTATCAGTCTCTCTGTCTGTCTGTCTATCTATCTAGCTATATATCTATCTATCTAGCTGTCTATCAGTCTATCTGCCTGTATTATTTATCTATGTCTATCAGTCTGTCTGTCTATCAGCCTCTCTATCAATCAATCAATCAATCAATCAATCAATCAATCAATCAATCAATCAATCAATCAGTCGATTTGTAGAGTGCATCTTATCATACCTGAGGGTATCCAGACGCTGGATGTCGATCTGTGTGCCTGTCCGTCTGTCCTAACTTCATCTGAGCTAATGACATGTCTTCCTCTAAATACCTTCCTGTACCTCTCTAACTTCAGGACTTACCGCCTGTCTTTTTGTCCCATCCCCTGTATTTCTCTTAACCAAACACAGCCTCGCTGCCATGCTGTCCCTAAAGCTATCACTTGTCGGCGTGCCTGCCATACAGAGGTTGTCTCTCTTCAAGATTCCTCACTTAGAAGCACGTCTTCCCGAAGGACATTAGGTTGGCCATGGTTAAGTGCTTGCATTGAATAGCTGCGTGCCAGCCGTAAGCAATTCAATATCTACAAGTGTTCACAAAACTTCCCTTTGGTTTGTGTCTGTGTCCTTGTGGCGTTTTCATTGCTAATGCATTGTCTCCAAGGTGCTGCGGGGATTTGTTTAGGTAAATAGAGTGCTCTACCGAACCCAGTCCTCTCCACACACAAGAAGGTTTTAATTCCCTCGCGGCGGCATGTACGGTTCTTCTCCTCTTTCAGTGTCTAATGAAAAGCAACAACACTCCATGAATAATCAGGGTGCATTGTTGTCTTCTCATACAAAAGGTCGAGGCTCATGCTTCTGCCTGAGTGGCGCGCGGTTCGGTTCTTCCTGATCTCAGCCATTAGCCACATCTTCTGCTTTAAAGTACTTCACCTGCACCCCAGATGCTTCTTCCTGGTGACCCCTCTCTCACCGCTCATCACTCCTGAATGGCACCACATCAGTATCATTCCTCGTTTTTGTATCTGCATCTATTCTGTCCTAAGCTTTCCAGCACGAATGCAATGGATGGACCTGTCATCTCTCCCCAGACGTTGTACTTTGTCTGCATCCCACATTTAGCTGTCGATCTGCTTATCCCTAACTGCTGTGTTCTCTTGTTGTCTTAATGCTCTGCACGACACAAGTATGAAAGCGAGTTAAATGCGCCTTTAGTACCAGAATAATTCGAGCGTAAATTTATTTTGTGTTGACTGTCGCTCTAGTTTTTGGACCAAAAATTACACCACACTGTAGAATAATGTGTCCAAGTGTTCTTTTACAAGAATTATCACCACATCGTTTATGTGCGCACATGTTGAAAGGGCGTGGGAAAAGCTAATGTAAAACACAAGTAACTGCAGTTAACACTATGTTGACACTACAACAGAAGTGTGCACATTTGGTCCCACTTTATCACTATCCCCAAGGTCTAAATCAGGTCCCCGGCCTCGTTAGTTCCACTGTGTTGGTTCTCGCCTCCACCACATTGTTCCCCTCCTCACTCCTATTGGATGGCCCCATTTAAATTCAAATATTCTTAGGAGTGCTAGAGGCCCCTCAGACACTTTTCATACAATGGGACATTTGTCTATTTTTTTCTTCTAATGATCTCTGGTTTGACACATATTGTCTTTCTCCTGTCTTACCTTTGGCAATGATGGAGCACTCAGACCACCTCGCCACATCAATGTGGGCCATGTCACACAGACCCTAATTTCCTTTTTGATGGTTGTAGTAGTTTTTTGTTAACCTCTGAAATCCAATGTGTCTCTGTAAGAAATTGGATTTTTTTTTTAGGAGGTGAGAATGCATTTCAAAGAATAATCACAATCATTTTCCATGTTAATCACAACAGTCACTAAATGAACAAGTGCTTAACCCTCTGGTAGCTTGGCACAAAAGCAGTCAGGCTTAACTGAGAGGCAACGTGTAAAGTATTCGTGCAGCACTCAATTATAAAGTGAAAACACAACACCAGAAAAATTCCAAAACAATAGAAAAATAGAATATATTTTAATAAATACAATGACATGAAAATGTAAAAAATCCATTCAATAGACTCAGAGTTTTACGTTTCTTTAGTTTAGGGTAAAAATAGCGCCAAAAGGCGTGACGCACCAACTGCGGGTATCTGGTTGTGCCAGACGGGGCCACAGTTAAAAGTTCAGGCCGAGTGCAATGGAGTGCGGGCCAATTAGAGATAAAATGTGGCCCGCTGGAAGCTGTACTTTTTGTCCCTGGTGCAGGCCGTGTGGTACTGCGATTAGAAGGTCTGCGTCGCACTGCATTGGGTCCATCAAACCACGGATTAAGAGCTGAGAAGTGCTGTGATGCAAGGCCCTTGCATCATCCTGCATCGTTCTGCAGCAGATCCCGTGGAGCCGCAGATCATGATTTGTGAGGTGCTGTGATTCAAGGTCCTGTGTCTCAGTGTACCCCCATACCATCAATCCAAGGGAATAATATTTCAACAGAGACAAACGGCATCGGGCCAGGTAAAGCTGCCGGCCAGAAGCTGCAAAGTGCTGTGATGCAAGGCATTGGTCTGCACCATGCTGCATCGGATCCTGTGAACCATCAGTTAAGCAGGGAGGGGTACACTCGGACTCCAGCCAAGGGTCCAGGACCTTGAGAAGAGTACTAGTGGGTTCAGGCCTCAATCCCACAGAGGCAAGCAGTCGGGACCAGGTCAGGTATTTGGGTCTCTGTTGCTCAAACAGGAGGTCAGCCAACTGACCCTTACTTCTGGGGTCCTGGGTTCAAGGCAAGCAGGTTCAGTCATCCTTCTTCCCACAGCAGTGCAGTCTTTCTGAATCTTCACAGGTCCAGGAGTGTTCTGATTTTAGGTTCTGAGAGTGCCACTTTTATACCTAGTGCTAGCAGGTAGGTGGGGGACATCCCCTTTGTCTAACCTTAAACTGGTTCTGGTCAGTTCTTCTCTTTCCTCAGGGTCTGGCTACAACCTTGTCAGTTATACAAAAAGCAGACTGGCCCAGGTGTGAGCTGCATTTTCCAGTGACAGGGCAGGAAGCCTGAGAAGTCAGGAAGGGGAAGGGCACAGCATTCAGGCTACCGTTTGAAGCTCAGGAAGGTCTGAGTAAATTACAATTCAAATGAGTGGAAGAAGTATTTATTTATCTGTTCCAAAACTGAAGTTTTCACTTATTAGGAGTAGAAGTTATCACTTAGTAGGCGCAAAAAGGCAATCCAATAGTCTTCCTACTGTTAAAAAACAACATTCAGACGTTTTCACTGGTAGGACATGTAGAACATACGTACACATGCCCTACTTTTCATATATCATGGACCCTGCCTGGGAGCCTTGAGGGCCTACCTTAGGGGTGGCTTATATGTATTAAAAATGAAAGTTTAGGCCTGAAAAAAGGTTTATTTTGCCAGGTCACAATGGCAGTTTAAAACTGCACTACAAGCTGCAGTGAGAGGCCTAAGACATGCTCTACAGTGCCACTTTAGTGGGTGTCACGATAAGTGCTGCAGCATACTTGTAGCATTTAATTTACAGACCCTGGGTTCCTGTAGTACCATATACTAGAGACCTATTAGTAAATTAAATAATCCAATCAGGTGTACACCAATTTTACCATGTTTGGAAGTTAGAGCACAAGCACTAAACTACTGGCTAACGAGTAAAGTGTGCAGAGTCTCAAAACCAAAAAAAATGGGCTCAGCAAAAATAGTGTAGTGAAAGCAAACAAACTGGGTAACCACCACACAAAAGATGGTCAGAATCAAAATGCTTTATTTCCAAGAATTTAATTTTTACAGAAATATTTCACATTGCCCCATTCATAAATAAACAATACCAAAAATCATAAAGATTAATAACACACATTTAGATCAATTTAAACAAACACATTACTTTGGCTAAGTCGTATAAACACTTAAACTTTCTGATACTAAAAGACAACAAATGGAAAAGTCCCACATAAATTAACAATCCATTAAAAGGACATAAGATGCTAAATTAACCATTAACTTGCAGCTCATTGTGCTCATATACAACATTCTAAAGGGCAGTGTGCATAGCAGCTTATCACAGTCACAAGGATTCTCTTAATCAATCTTAACATATCTAATTCCACTTCTCATGCTAGGCCTTTCCAAATCATCCTCTTAAAATTATCATATCTCAGTTAAATCTTCAAAACTGTCCCACATGTAGGAAAAACATTTTAAAAGAAAGATAATAAAAATAACCAGCAGCTTGCGACAAATTGCTTGCCCGGTCAAAACACCACTCTATCAGCTTGGGGCTAGCTGACGTTTATTTTAAAACACTAAGAGGAAAAAAGCCTAGCTTGAGATGTTATAATTCTTCACAGGTATTGACTGGTGGCTATGGCTACATACTCGTATCTGAAATCACACAGCAGTTTTAGGCCCATTTCTTTCAACAGGTACTTTTTAAATACAGGTCTGAGGCTCTTTTTTCTTTCCTCAAGGAAGAGTACACAATCCATCAAAAGGTGGATCACTGAATATTTCCTACTCCTCTTACAGAGACATTGGTCATAGCACACATACACACACACACACACACACAAAGATGATAATTTCCAACAGTCTTCTACAGACCAGTTGTGTTAGAGGCCTTGTGTGGGCTGCATGTTACTATGTTTGCTGCACCTGTGTGACACGCATCAATGAAGTGCATTATATTCTCCTTGGAATACTTTCCCAACCTCTTATACTGGTCACTCCAGCCTATGATGGACAGGGGAGACCATAATCAACGTTATGACACTGTTAAGATTATCTGGTCTTTCTTTAGCTCTACACCACAAAAAGACAGCCACAGGAGTAGAGAGAACCCTCTAGTATCTGAACACTTCCCTGCAATTTGTGGTTGTCAGAAAGCTCCATACATTTCACACCTGGAATAGGGTTAACATTGAGATAGCGTTCTAATGGATGGAACTACACTCAACGGGGAACTGTTCTTAGAGGGATTAAATGGATAGAACAATTGTAAGGATTTACGGTGTTGAACAAATCACTGAACTGAGTGTTAAATGCATGTTTCCACAAATGTGAGGAAAGAGTTAGTGCTCCGTAAAGATCCAGTGACCCAAAATAATGCTGGTATTACAAGCCATAAGCATGGACCCCTCTGTATTAACGAATCAGACTAACCCTGTATATTTTTCAAAATGAGAAGCCTATGAGTGCTACAGACACATACTGCACCTAATGGAGATCTGAATCCTTTTATTTCTACCCCAGGTCCTTGTCTGTGTCACCATAACAACCCTTACTGCTGAGGCTTGCGTTTAGCATGTGTAGAGACAAATGAATAAAGCCAGCATAGAGTTTGTTCCATCCCCACAATTTTTCTTTGCCTCTAACTGCCCTCCTGGATTTGTTATCTTTTGCAAACTTCTCTCACCACTGTAGTTGTCTTGAAAGTTGCTTTGTTTTGTTTTGCTGTAGGGACTCAAGCCTCAATAATTAAAGATGATGCAAAGTTTTGCTGCCCGATACTGACACAAATTACTATTCTCATCATGAGATTAACCGTTCATTGTACCATGCTTTGTGGTATATTGGTATCTAGTTGTTAATGTTGTGTTTTGAACTTTTCATTCATTTCGATAGTTTATTATGTACATATATTTAAGATATATGAAATAATATTGAAAGTCATGTGGACATGCCCTTTACTGGACAGTGATACATTCTTGTGATTGTTATAACTGTTGTGCTGTACCTAGACCAATTGCACAAACCCTCTCTTGAGTTAAGTCTTGGAATGCTTGCCCATGCCTACTGGGACAGGGTAATTTGGGTGCTGATAGCTAGGGATCCTGAACTTTCTCTTATTTAGAGAGTTCAGTGGCCACAGTCATTATCTGATGTAAGGATTGATTTGGGGAGCATTATTAGGGATACTAAATGAACAATGTAAATTGAAGCATTTTAAGTCTGTGAGATACCAAATTAAAGTGGCAGGGTGTGGCTAGAGGGACGGAGGGGAAAGTTCCGTAAGCAGTCACTGGTCCCCATGTAGACCCCTCCCAGCTCTGTTGTCCCATTCAACCCCATTCCAGCTGCCTAAAAACACAACTCCAAAAACAAGAGTTGTAGGTGGCAGAAGCTGGCAGAAGCACGATTATCTGAGAATCCCTCCCTTACTTGCCCCACCAACCTGAACAATCTAGTTGAAGAGTAAGACCAGCTTGAAATTTCCTCAGGTTGCCCCATCAGAATGGTCATTACGTTCTAGGCTGCATTACACTTAGAATATGTCAAATTGATCAAAGCTATATAAACAGAGAAAAGAAGATTAAGGATGTGTTTGAAAGGATGTAGACAGCAAGCCTGCCAGATTGTGGAAAGAAAGCTAGTACCAGAGAAAAAAAGATTCTAAGACTACCCAGACAAGAGTCTCATTGTTCCATTTACTGCCACCTTTTCATAACCAGGCCCACTCCCCCAGGTAAAGAAAGCAATAAAGGAAAGAAACAAGAACACAAGTCCTGCACTACATTGTGTATTGCTTTTCTAGAGATAGATTGTTTGAATGTAAAACACAAATCACACCAAAGCATGCTCATCGGACTCACACAACCATAAACTATGAGTCAAGAACAATAAAATGTGCAAATTAAAGGATTTCTTCAGCACAAAGAAAGATGTAACAGAATTAAAGGAGTTAAAAAACAAAGGCAAGGCATCACAAAGGAGATCAGCGGCAAAATTATAATTAACAGTGTTGAAGAGATATACCTACAAATCCAAGCAGAAGTCAACTGGATAAAGTCCCAATGTAAGAAAGGCATTGTTAGATGCAATGTTTAATGCCATTCACTCTGATCTCCTGAAAATGATGACTACTTCCCTCTGGGATCACTAACTTACTTTCTCGTCCGTCTCCCAACTAAGGGACACTAGGGCATGCTTTTCCCTCTCCTCCCTGAGACCCTCTCCACCCCAAGGCCAAATTGTCCACACCTATGGAGTGCCCACCTGTGGGAGGTTTCCTGGGTGAGGCAGAGTCCCCCCACTTGTGCCTTGACTAGTAACGATCCTCATAACACCTGGGTGGTGAAAGGGCACCCAAGGCTTCTGCCCTTCAGAATGCCCCCTCCCCCCTTGTGCTCAGAAGGGATATGATAATTCTTTCCCTCCAAACTCTTTTGGGGTCCTTTGGGGAATTTCTCTGTTTTCCTAGCCTCCCTCTGTTGGGGAAAATCTGAACAACAATCCCTGTGGTCATTCTCAGATACCTTTTTGGACACTCTAATGTTGATCTAGAGGGCAGCATCTTTCACAAGCTCTCTGGGTACGGTGAATTTGCTATTTACTAATTATTGACACAACTCTGTAAAGCAATTACTCAAAATATGCTCCTTCATCATTAGATTATAAAGGCTATCAGAATCATGCACTTTGCTCTCCTTCAGTCAACAATCCAGTGCCTTACTTGTTGACTCCACAAAATCTACACAACTGGTGTGTCTGGTTCTGGCTATCTCTGAACTTCAGTTGACATTTCTCAGTGATCAGACCAAACTTAGTGATAAGGGTTTCCTTCATGGGGGCATATCTCCACTGGTCAGCTAACTCTAAGGCCAATAGGAAGAATCCTCCCAGCAACTGTCATGTGCTTCTACAGACTAGCCCCCAGTCCTCCTCTAGCACTCTATTCAGACACAGGGCTACCTCATATGCTGCACTTATCTAGGTCACCCCCACCACATAACTAGGCACCAGGTTCATGGGGTTGTAGGGCCTTTTACCTCGCCTAGGCACATCACTGTTGTTGCCATCATCATCAGTTGTCTCAGAGGTCTTTTTTACCCTCAGGTCCAGTTCTTTCTAGCTCACCTCATTGGCCTGCAGGGCCTTCTTCCCCAAGGCCAATGTTAACTTTTAATCTTCCAGTGGCAGCTCTTTTTCCTCAAATGCTAGGGTGGCCAATTTCAGCCTCAACTCTCTCTCTTTTTCTTACTGCTTGTTCTCCTACTCAGTTTTAACTTAAATCACTCAGTGGTACTGTAAAACACAAGCCCTGAGCCCCATCACTGCACACCAATGTAAGAAATGGGGTGTTGCAAAGTCATCCTGTGCCCTGGGCACCCCCCAACTTTTTGCTGACTGATGCTGGTGGTAACTGATTTTGACTGACCCTGAGCTCTGCCTAACCAGGCCCAGGGCCAGTGCTGAGCTGAAAGGAACACATTAGAATACAGTTAAAACACCCAACATACACTAGGGTACACTATGGTATGGTGGGGTACCCCTGTAATTGGCATGACCTACCCCATAGACCCCTAGTATATAATAGGGCAGGGGATTGAAACTACCTAGAAGTCCCCAGTACCCTGGGGTATGGCGGTTTAGAGGCCAGCAGCTTTTTCTGCACTAGCATGTGTGCAGTGCTGAAGCCTGAGGTCAGTTTAAAAGCAGCACTGGGTGCCAGGACTGCTTTTAAACAGTAAATTGTGCCCAAACTCGACTTTGGTGGTAGGGGCACTTAAAAATGAAAATCCTACAATGTTTTGGCATATTAGGGACCCCCCAGGGTCTCCCCTAGGTATCCCAGCGGTGGGGGGTCAGTTATCTATAAGGTACACCCTTATAAAATGAGTTTTTATATGCCTGGGTAAAGTGGAATTTCACATTTCACTCCCCACATTGTGTTAAAGTGCTGCTCAAATTCGACTTTGATGCTAGGAGCACTGGGTATGGAGGTATGCAATATTTCTGCAGATTCAGAACCCCTAAAGTCTCCCCTAGTTGCACAGGGGGTGGAGGTCCTGTAGAAATTAGGGAAATACTTATAAAATATGTTTTTATAAGCCCTGGTGCTAGAAAACTGGCCCAAGTTATTTTCCCCATTGCAAACCCCATGCCCCATAGGTTAACATGGTAGGAAGTTATTGATTAATAAATATTGATAGGAGAGGACTAGCCAGACCATTCAAAGACTTCACAGAATGGTAGTAGTAAATCCAACAATATTATATTGTTGATTTTCTCCTAAAGTGTACATACAAGAAGTTATAAGACTTTCTTGTTTGTAAGTCCAAATTCAGCCTTCCAGTGGTCTGCCCTGATTGGACAGAGTTAAGTGGATTAGCCAGGCTGCTTTGAAGAGGTGATAAGGAACCCCTAGGGTTAACCACTCTGCTGGAAGGACAGTGTGCTGGTCTATAGGGATGCCAGGCCAGGGGGTGGAGTTGTAAAACATGCTCTTCAAAGGCAGAGGGAAGGCCTATGTTTCAGTTTCACTCTTACACTCTTGACCCAGAATCAGGGCTAGGCTTAAGGAAGGTATGTGCAGATGGTAGGGGGAGAGGCCATGGAAATAAGCCATCCCAGGGGGTGTGTGTAGCCAGCTCTTACCTCCTTGCTGGAAAATCAGCCATTATGGATTTGGAAGAATTGATGCACTCTGGGACAAAATAATGCCACACTCTACAGAATGTGGTCATAACTATGAGGAGTTAACCTGCTCTCATTGGTCAGAAGTGACCAATGGTTGACCCTGAGAATTTTGAATAAGTATCTGAAAGGGGCAGAGCCCTCCAGATCTGCTGCTTGAAACTTCATGAAGCAAGAAGTGCCCTGCTGTGAAGTTTTGCTGTGCAAAGATTTTTAAGGCCTGACCTCTGAAGACTGCACCAACTGAAACTGCAGCCCTGTGGATTACCTTGCTGCAAAAAGACTAAAGAGTGGACTCCCTGCAGGCTACAGGATAACAGAGCTCACCTGGACATCCCCACAAAGAATCCCCAGCCTGGAGTACCAGTGGATTTGTAAGGGTTTTGTTCAAGTGGATTGCGGAATTGAAGTTTCACACTTTCAAGGACCCTCTTGGAGATTCCAGAACCTTGGATTGTGTGTTGGATACTTTGGGACCCGCAAGCAGAACTTCAGGAAGGAGTTCTAACTGGACCCGCCTGCTGGAGAAGGTAACACATTTGGTGAGATTCTCCAGAACAATTTTAAAGGTGTGTCCCTGTCAGAGAAAACGAAATGACTAAAAGGGGCACTGTTGGTTTCTAAGCACTAGAAAGTGACTAATCTTTAAAAATTCATATCTCTGGTTCCCTACAGTGGATCTCTTTCGTTTTGGTGTCATTTAAATGATTTCTTTTTACCTATTTTTATAAATTGGTGTTGGATTGTTATTTTGTGTTGTGTCTTAATTATTTACAGAAATGTTGTTTTTAAATGCTTTACATACCTGTCTTTGAAGTTAAGCCTGTCTGCTCGCAGTCACGTTACCAAGGGTTGAGCATAGGAATAATTTTCTAAGACCTATGCTGTGTCCTACCATGTGTTAGTGGCCTTATTGCCAGTGGCAGACCTACATTTGCCCCTACCAATAACCCACTTTCCAACATGGGGGTATTAGTTAAGGAGGTAGGTGCCCACCTCTGATAATACTACAAAAATCAGACAGGAGGGAGAAAGAAGAGTCTCTGATCCACTCAGCTTCCTTTTCTCAAATATCACAAGTATCAAGTGGAGAGTGGATCACTAGTCCCAAAAGAACCAGGGTGTGCAAAGTCAGTACTTGGTACTGTTAAGAAACCCTCATTCACGTTTTCCATAGATCGAATAAAGCGGTATATTTTGATTCTCCGCTCCGTTGTTATCAACGTGACAGCATCATCATTGGGTTAATGCAATGCTACCTCCGCCCGGAGGTTGTCCCACTGGTTGTTTCAGTAGTGATCGTAGAAAGAAAAAAAGAAAAATGTGGGTTTTCAGTGCAGTGACGTGAAGTGAAAAAATGATAATTGTTAAAAAATCTCGTAGAGCCAGTGAATGTCTTTAATTAAACTGGGTTCGAGATAGTATTAAAAGTTACTCGGTGTGCACTCCAAGACTAGTTATGGTCTAGTGCACTATAAAAAAGGTGTCAATAAAAAGGTCGACATGTTTCAGCCCTTTAAATGCCCCGAAGGGTCAAGTGGGCTTTCTTCAGGACCTAACAAAGTGAAGGGGACCCTAGTCTTCAAGGGGTCTCCAGTGAAAAGATGGGATGGGACGTTTATTATCCCAGATATGTATGTTCAATTTGAACCTATATTAATCATGAGAAAAAAACATAGGGAGGGGTAGGGAGGAAGGTAGAGGGAAATAACAGAAAATAAGCCATGTTAGATTTTTAAGAAACACGTGCTAAATAAAATGCAAACAATACTGGTTGCGTCAGTTATTGTAACAACTAAAAAATGGCAATTCTTCAGATGTGAGTGGCTATCACTTGAAAACCACTGTTTAAGGCAAAATTCGTCCCTCCTTCCAGCAAGAACACAACCGACACGATATCCATTTTGTCATATGTTAAAAAACCACTTATGGGAAGCAATTCTGAGGAATAAGGCGATAACAAAAGACATGCACCGGAGTGCATGTACTGTCAGCCCCGTGGTATTGTTACTTAGACACAGGCAGAAAAGTTTCTATGCCAAAAACAATCAACATAAACATTTCTTATTCATGTTGCTTAATGAACTTCATATTGTATAAAAGCTTGTTGGTAGCACCGGGTCACAACGAGTACACTATATGGATATAGTCATGTGCAGCGTCAAAGGGGAAGCGCGCTGAGTTAGCATACTTGTGTACTATTAGTCCTAAAGGAGTTCGAGTGATACAGTGTGCGTATGTTAATACCCATTTATGAAACAAAGCGGGGACAGTGAAATTATGTTGAGAGAAACACCAGCGTATGTTTAAGCTACGTGTGTTAAGATGCGTAGTGGGTGGGTCGCGCCTTCAAAGGACTTAATGCCAAAGCGATTAATATAATTGAAGCTTAGCTGCCAATTTGTACGCATTGGGAGGCCAGAAGAAGGAAAACGCGCGTTACGTAAAAATACAAGGCATGCACGGGAAGGAATTAGGATCACGGTCATACCTGGTATCCCTTGTTGTGGGCTACAGCGGGTACTTAAGGAGGTCGCTCACGCTCTTTAAGTGGTGGAAAGGAGGAGAAAAGAGAGTACATAAAGAGCGCCTTTACAAAATACGTTACAGTTTAAAGTGTAGCCTCTTCCTCCTTATACCTCTTTGGCGTGGGTACGTGACCAGTGCTGACTCTGCCTTCTTAGACCCGGTAATAATACGGGTACCTGTGTAGCAAGGATTTTAAAGGAAACAAAGGAGACATGGAGGAAGAAAGTGGACTTGTAGTGGGTCACTGTCTGTCCAATAGGGAAACGGAAGAGTTCATCAACACAAGTTTGTCTTGTTTCCAAAACAAAGTGATATTATAAATAAAGTATCATTGGCACAATCGTTTCTTAATGCTTTGTCATAAAAGAGAAGGATCAGAGGTGTTTATACGTTATTCTCAACGGCAGAACGAAACATTGCAAATTTAAGATTAAGCATTCCTGAGGGCTAGAAGTCACTATCTGCCCAAAAGGGGAAAAAAAGAAAGGTATATCTACATTAGTGTGTTTTGTTCCCAAATCAAAGTACTGTTACGAATAAAGTGTCTTTAGCCCAGTTGTTTCGCAATGCTTCGTCACGAAAAAGGAGAGTCAAGAGTATTAATACGTTAGTCTAAGCAGCATGATGGAACATTGCAAAATTAAGATTGTAAAAAACATTGCAAATGTAAGTTTGTTAAGAAAACACTGTAAATTTAAGATTGTTAAAAACAATGTCTGCCCAACGAAGAAGAGAAGAAAATGTCTAACATGTATAACTAACGTACATACCAAGATGCCAAATATCAATAAAGTTACATTGACACAGTTGAAAGATACTGAGAGAGAGAAAAAACACAGTATATCAATCCAATTAGTTCTTAATACTGAGCCATGGAATATTATCCTTCAGTCCTTGTATGTGTGTTTGAAGACGGTAGACCCATCTTTGTTCTTTTTCGAACAGTATTTTGTCAGCATTGAAGTTCTTGACAGTTAGGGTCTCTAGGATAACCCATTGTAGGTCATTGACAGTATGTCCTCTCTCCAGAAAATGACTGCTCATCTTGGTGGTGCTCTTCTTGCACTTGACGTTGCTCCTGTGCTCACAAAGTCTCTGTTTGACTTTGCGACACGTCATTCCGATATAGCGTAAATCGCAAGGACAAGTAATCATGTAGATGACATGGGTAGTATTACAGTTAGTGTGAGATCTGATTGTCCATTTTAAATTAGGCGACAGTTGCAGTGTCTTAGTCGCCTTGGTTAGGTGACAAACGGAACAGGAACCACATGGGAAATGTCCGGTTATTTGTGTGTTATTCCAAAGTCCCTGTGGGGCCTGAATGGCAGGTTTTCCCGGTGGTCTTGTGTGTACTAGCAGGTCTTTCAAATTCCTGGTTCTTTTGTTAGAGAACCTAGGTTTTGGCCATTTGAGGGATCCAGAGGTAAGGATTCTCCAGTTCTTATTAATGATTTTTTTGACGTCATTTGACACTGTACTATAGGTACTGACGCAGGTAACCAGGTCTGCTGTTGGATTCTTCATTGTGGTGTCAAGGAGGGTGTCTCTTTGTTGGTTTCTTGCCCTCTTTTGACATCTTTTGATGGTATTGGCGGGATAGTCTCTGATATGAAGTTTCTCGCTGAGCTCCTTTGCTTGATTTTTGTAGTCTTGAACGTTACTACAATTTCGTCTCAACCTGAGGAACTGCCCATAGGGGAGGTTCTCTCTCATCAGGCGTGGATGGAATCTTTTATATGACAGAAGGCTATTTTTGGCAGTAGGTTTGAAATAAGTTTTTGTCTGTATTTTGTCATTTTCAATAAAGATTGTTACGTCCAAAAAATCCAATTTGTTGGAGCTTGCTGTGTACGTGAACTTCAACCACTCGTCCCTGGTGTTCAGCCATTGATGGAATTCGGTCAGGTTTTCTCTATTGACTTCCCATATTAGAAGAACGTCGTCGATATAGCGTTTCCAAAAGACGATGCGACTTAAGAAAGGATTGGAAGTGTCAAGTATGTGGTTAGCCTCAAAATCGCTAACGTAGAGCCCTGCTACGCTTGGCGCAAAAGTGCTCCCCATGGAAGTACCATGGCACTGTCTGTACATCGTTTTATTGTACTCGAAGTGATTCTCAGTAAGTGCTAACCTGCAGCATTCGAGAATGAAATGTCTCGGTGTTCTGTAATCCCATTGCTGTTTGAACAGTAACGTCTCCAAAGATTCCAGAGTTTTTTGTTGTGGAAGGCTGGTGTACAAACTTTCAACATCTAGACCAACTAGTAACATTCTCTCTTCTGAAAATTGTTGGTCTTGAAGGAGATTCAGAAGGTCTTTGGTATCCTTCAGGTAAGTAGGGGTCTGTTGTACTAGTGGTCTCAAGTAGTGGTCAGCAAAGTGTGATAAAGGTTCCAGGATAGAACCTATCCCAGAAACAATAGGGCGTCCAGGTGGTGGTCGTCGTTCTTTATGAATCTTAGGAAGGGAATAGAAGTACGGCATCCTGGGTGTTTTAGTCACCAGAAAATCAGCTTCAGTCTTCGAAATCCAATTGTTGGTTTCAGCTTCGTCAACCATTGATGCAATGGTATTTTGTAGGCGTGAGGTGGGGTCTATAGTGATCACTTGATAAAATTTCTTGTCAGAGAGTAATTCAGTGCATTGCAGGTTATACCCTTCTTTGCTGAGCAACACAATGCCTCCTCCTTTGTCAGTAGGTTTTATTACTAGTTCATCATTTTGTCGTAGTGTATCCAGTGCTCGTTGTTAAGAATTGGAGATGTTAATGAAGGTTTTTTTTGTCTGGTCTTTGAGGCCTTCTACTTCCTTCATTATTGCTTGTTCGAAGGCTAAAATTTCCACTGGGACCTGGTGATTCATTGGGCAGAAGTTAGACTTGCGAAGAAGTGCCGTGTCGCCGTCTCTGGTTGGTTCGCCTTGGTTGTTAAAGAAGGCTTTCAGTTTGATTTTTCTGCAAAATTCGGCCATTTCACACTGGAGTTTAAAAATGTCCAAGGGTGGTGTGGGGACATAGCTGAGACCCTTATTCAGAACGTTTTCTTGTTCCCTTGTGAGCGTGATGTTAGTTACGTTAAAGACAAGGCGCTGGTCCCTGGTTTCGCGCTTGTCATGCTCCTGGTGTGAACTTGGCACTGTTGATCTGACCAGGTGACCCCTTTCCATCTTGTCCTGTTGTTGGTCTGGCCTCTCCCTAAAAAAGGTGGTCTATGTGTATAATTCTGTCCCATATCCAACAAAACTGGGGTTCCCATGGGCGGGGAGACTGGGTAGAAAGGATTCGCCCAGCCTGGAAGATTTGGGTTGAAAGCCTGAAAGGGTATTGGATGTGGTTGTGCGCCGAAGTAGGGATTAAACCAAGTATTGGGTCTCCTTCTATTCTGGCGTCTGTACTGGCCTCTGTTTCTCCTCGGTGTATAGAACTCTTCACCACTCCAGTCTGAACCATTAGTTGAGGAGCCTATACTGGAGTTACTCGAGTTGTCAAACGTGTCATCCGGGACCTTATAATCATCTGCGCTGTAAGGGTGCATTCGTTCCATTGAGAATTTCTTCAGGTCCTTCCCGAGTTTTTGTATTTTATTCTGTGTGATGTACTCTCTTGTTTCATTAATTTCTTTATTAATTTCTTCCAATCTTTTTTTATATACTGTAAGATGTACCATATTCTTGAGTTTTGTTTCAATCACTTGGATTTTTATCGTGAGTTCATCTGTTAGTCTCGTTGCTGATAATAACCACAATCTTTGTTAGGGAAAATCACTAAAGTCATTAAATTAACCTGCATCTACTCCCTGGTAGCTATGGCACAGAGAAGGCATGCTTAACTTAGATACAATGTCTATAGTATTTATGTAGTGCTGAAACAATAATAAAGTAAAAATTAAAAACAATAAAAATTCCAAAATAAATTAGAACATTTGGGTAAAATGTTATTAACAAAATAATGCCAAAATGTCAAAAATCTAAAAAGGGAAACTGGAGACATAAATTTCTAGTTCTAGGTAGAATTGGCACCAAGACGCCAAAATGCCAATGATAGTTAATGGTTGCGGTAGAACACAATCTAGGTACAATATGACACTGACCAAATCTGAGCTTGAGTCAAATACAACAACCAGGTTCATCCTGCGAAAACAATTTTACCATCTGACTTAGTCCATGAAGTCCCAATCCACCACAGGAGTGTGTGTCTGAAGCCCCCAGCAACTCAGGGATGGCATTTAAGAGACTCATCCAGGCACAGTCCAACAGCAAGATCCAGTGCAGATCCAGTTGCCACAGGTCAGCTTGGCAGTTACAGAAAAGGGCTCTTGTAGCTTGTTGTATCCCTGTGGTTTGAACAGGAGGTCAGCCTTATGCTCTCTGCTCCCCCTTCTTTGTCCCTGGGTCAAGAGGGACAGCAGTTCTAGTAGTTGGGGCTCTTCCCAGGTATCAAATAGAAGGTTCAGTCCTCTTCTGATCTTCCACAGGTCCAGAAGAGTTCTGAGGTGGGTGCCTAGAGACGCCACATTTATGCCTCGTATTAGCTCATGGTGGGGATGATCCCTGGCAAACCCTAACCAATGTGTTAAATGTTCAAAGGGCTAATCCTACCCACTTTGGGCATTTCCAAGATGGTGAGTCTTCAGCCACACTAAATTTGGCTTTGAGGGTTGGGGGCTTGTGTGTGGAGTGTACTATGGTAATCCTAGTGTCCTCCCACTTCTAAAACTAACATCCAGTTTGAGGCAGTCCTGTTTCTGCAACAAACTTAGAGACAGATGTCTGGTAGAACACTAGGTGAGTTTTCAGCAACCAGACAGTAGCTGCACAAGATTTCTTTGAGCATCCTGTTCCTCTCCCTTAAAGTGTGCCCCAAGTGTTATTTATAAACCAGCAAATATTTTTAAAAAATCTGCCTTCACCATTGTTAGACCTGACATCCGAGGTATGGTATTCCCCCAAACGTTTTGCCTTCATTCTACGATTTTCCGGACCTCGTTTTTGTTATTACCTTTCGGACTCTGTGTTCTTTCCCCCTACTAACCAGTGGTAAAGTGCTTGTGCTCTCTCTCTCTATTGGACAGGGTAAAATTGGCATACAACAAATTGTCACATTTAACCTACCTATAAGTCCCTATTATATGATACCAAATGTACCCGGGACCTGAGATTAAATGACACAAGAGGACTGCAACACTCATTGTGTCACCCACTAAAGCAGCACTGTAAAACATTTTTCCTTCCTGCAACTGAAGCCTGTAGTGCAGTGTTAAACTGCCATTTTGACCTGGCCAAATAAACCTTTTTCCTGGCCTATACTTTTTATCTATACATAAAAGTCACCCCTAAGGTAGGACCTAAAGGCTCCAAGGGTAGGGTGCATTGTATTTAAAAGGTAGATGTGTACTTAAGTTTTATATGTCCAATAGACTAACACTGGGTTACTTTATTACACTTAATACATGATAACCTCAGTTTGGGAACAGATAGGGAAATACTTCTTCCACTTATTGGAATTGTAGTTTAAAATCCTTCTTAATGGTAAAGTATGTTTTAAGTTATTATACTGAAAATGGCACTTTTAGAAAATTGGTATTTTTCTGCCTAAACCAAATGTGCCTTTCTGCCCATTTCCATGGTCACATTACTGTGACCATGGTGCTTTATGTATTCCTTTCACACATAGGAACAAAATAGCCTTGGGTAAGGGCCGGGTGTTCCTTTCCTGAGCAGGATGGCCTGTCGTATTGTACTCAGCCCATCCTAAGATTAAAAGGGTAATCTGGGGACAACTCACCCTCTTCCTGACTCACAAGGCTGCCTGCTCTGTCACTAGCAAATGCAGGTAACACTTAAGCTTGCTTGTCTTTGTCCCTCCTAGACAGATTATAGCTAAACCCAGGGATGGGAAGATTAGACAAAGGGGGCATCCCCCACACAGGAGCTGACACTGGGTATAAAAGTGTCACCCCAGTGCCCTTCACCAGAACAATTATGGGACTGAGGAAGATTCACAATGAGTGCCCTGCTACCTGAAAGAGGAAGAATGTACCTGCTTCCTGTGAGCCCAAGATGCCCAGGAGTGACCCCAAGGGTCTTTTGGTTGGCCTTCTGTTCTGCCAGCTTCAAAACTGGATTGCATGTGAAAATATAGACGTTTGGAGAACTTTGTGACTGTGATTGAGCTCTTTGAGTCAGCAATAATTGCCCCGTCTCCACCAACGTGAAGTTCTGTCGAAGACCTGCTCTTTGTGCTAAACAACTACTGCCCACGTCTCACGCCAGTGTGGAATTCCAGCGACAACATGCTCCTCGCTCTGATAACGATCTCCTCACAGCCCTCACCAATGCGAAGCTCCAGTTGCAGATCCTAGCATGGGCCTGGCTCAGAGAAGGTTGGCCTGAACTTATGACTTTGACTTGGTCCAGTGCAACCAGATAACCGTGAGTGATACTTTGTGCTTTTTGGCGCTACTTTCCCCTAAAACTTTAAAAACCCATAGAGCCAGTTCTACTTATTGGATGTTTGTCATTTTGGTAGCATATTTCATACATTTACATGTTTTTCTAGATTGGTTTGGGATTTTTCTACTGTTTTATTTTCACTTTAATACTATATGAGTGCTGCATAAATACATTACAAATTGCCTCTAAATTAAGTCAGACTGCTTTTGTGCCAAACTACCAGAAGAATAAGCACATGTTTATTTAGTGACTTTGGTGGTTCATACTGACATGGATTGTGTTGATTACTTGAGTGGGTTCTCACTCCTCTCAACTAATGGCCACATTTCTTACATTGGTGTTTGGTGTGGAGGTATGCAGTACTTGTGTTCATCCAGTGCCACTCATTGATTTGTGTAAAACAAAAAAAACCTTGTGACATTACAATATATACTTTTTTAATTCTCCTTAATTTATGATTGGCGATTTTTTCCCTTTTTCCAAATTCACTCCCTGCCTCGGAGTATGTACCTATGCTATTTGTTTGCAGAAATGGAAGCAACCCTCAGCAATTGAAGTCTACACTATGACAGAGCTGAAACAGATTTGCAGGTAGAGGGGGCTACAGGTGGCAAAAGGCCCCAAGAAAAGGGAGCCCTCTTAGACATGGGAAGGCCCACCAGCTGCAATCCACAGCACAGAAGCAGTAGACGGATGGAGATGATGTGAATGGCGGAGGATGAAATCGAGGAAGAGAACGAGAACCTCCTGACCATGGCCCCAGAGTAGAGTTGAGGGCCCACAGGAGTGAGGTCCCATGCTGGATCCACATAAGGAAGCAGTGTGTCCTCCTACAGCCTGAGAGTTGAAAGCGAGCTCAAACTGCAGTTGGCCTAGCTCAAATTGGCTGCAAAGGAAACAAATGTGTCTGCTGAAGAAAAGAAAGCTGCTGCAGAGGAGAAAATGGCTGAAGCAGAGAGGGGCTTGGAAAAGAGAACGCTAACTCTGGAACAAAAGGAAATATTGCTGTCTCATGAGTCAGATGTAAATTCCAAACAGCTCCCACACTCCAGCAGCAATGGTGAAAACCACAATCCAATCTCCAGTGGAGACAAAAGGGTCCACATATCCAAGGACCCGGTGCCTGGCTTTGTGTTGGGGGAACAACATAGGCAAGTGGTTTGAAGTCTATGAGCTAGCTCTAGAGATGCATGAGGAGAATTGGGAAACTCCCCTCTGGAGTCTAATGTCCACTGAGGAGAGGGAGTGTCTGTTGTCCCCAGGGAAGTGTGACAGGTTGAAATATCCCTTTATGAAGGAGGCCATTGTCATGAAAAAACTCTAAGACATAGAGGTTAAAGTTCAGGGACAGGCAGAAGCTGTCAAGTGAGGCCTGGTTGGATTTGGTGGATTACTCCAAGAGAAAGCACTAAATGATTGGGTGAAGGGCAGTAAAGTGAGTAGTTATGATGAGTTGTATCTTTTTCTCTAAGAGCACATGTTCAGGAATTGTTAGGAACAGCTGCATCAACATTGACTCCTAACTCACTGTACCTGGTGAGCTTGTTAAGGAAGCGGACCTCTGGATCAGCACCAGGATCCACAAGAAGGTACCTGGGGGGACCCCAAGTAGGTTGGGCAGGGTATTCCCCATCAGAAGGAGGTGGGAAACATGGACAAACTTAAAATGTTCTCAAAAAGCTCCTCAAAAGGTTTCCAAGGAAAGGATTCTCAATCCGATCCTGAGCAAAAGAAGGATGGTTTTTATGGGAAGATGCCCCATGTCAACTTCAGGCCCAAGTGTCATGAGTTCTACCAGTATGGACACATAAAGAGGGATCCTATCTGCGAGCACAGGAAGCAGGCCCTCACTGGTGGGTTTATGGATCTAGCTCAGGGATGGCTAGCGTAGTGCTCGGGAGGAGGATGCCCTAGTTAGAGTTGGGAGGAGTGTAGAGATTACCCTATAGCCCTAGGATGACAGAAAGATAGTGCCAAATGCTCACATGCCAGACAATACTAAGAAATACAGCAGTGGCTCACCATCAATGGGCAGAAGCAGGAGGCTGTGAGAGGCACAAAAGCATGCATGACTACTGTTAGAGGTCATCTGGTGTCCTCAGAGCAAGAAATGTCCTTTACAATGAAGACTTAAGAACGTGGAGCCTTTACAATGAAACCAGAACCATGAGAGAGTCATTATATTCCGGTTTTTACTACGATAGTGTCACTACCCCAAAATGTATCATTGTAGTTTACAACGCCTGACTTTTCCACAAAGATATGTACTTAGGTAAGAAAAGTATTTTTATATTATGAAATATTAGTTAAGGCCTTGAATTAAGTACCACATAAGTTGAATAAACGTGCTTACAGTTCTGTTAGAAAATACTGTGCAAACAAGGACGCATTCCCTGCATTTTATTGTGCTACGACAGTGTTTGATACCACAACAAAGCGAGTTCACGGAAGCAGGTTGATTGCGGTGCAGGAATTCCTAGGGGGCAGCACCGGACGCGTCTGCACCAGTTCCTGTGTTATCATTTCAACAACTATGTCAAAACACTACCCACCAAGTGCTGCTCTGTACGGTCTCCAACCGTAGCCTCTGCCGGGGGAGGAGGAGGAGAGGAGCTGTGCGAGCAGCGCAGTCAGCACTCCTCAAGGGGATGAGTTCCAAGCTTCCTACTTGAGGGCAAGTTGTTTATACAAAAACCTAACGCGATCGTCTTGTGAGGCAAACATTCAATACACCAGTGTTGGGGAGTGAGGGCCAGTCATCCCTGTGGTGAATGTTGGTGAAGCTGCCCGCCCAGAGCTAGTAACATCACAAAATAAAGATTGAACACTTTCTACTTTTATTTCCATTTAGCATTGTAAAGATAATTGTTTTTAATATGTGCGATTTAATGACGTTCATTGTAGCAGAACTTTTAATAATTTCGTATGTGGTGGCGTGATAATGGAGTTTGTTGTAAAAATAATTGTTGTCATTCTGCTTTTGTTGTCAAAGGCTTCGTTAAAAAAGCTTTTGATATTCCATCATACATCTGTTCTCTAGCAGGTAATCCCTAATGTAGCCAACCAGGTTGTAACAGCAGACAACCAGGCGAGTCACTATCTAGTGGCTCTTGTTACTTTTGGATGGGGCAAGGGGTCTCAGGATCCATAAGGGTAGCTGAGTCCGGCGATGCCTGTAGAATGTCTGCTAGGAAATGACCTGGGGCACACTATCTGGAAAGAAGTGGAGCTCTGGTGCCACTTAGAGGTGTTAGAATTGCCTGAATTGGCATGCCTGACCACACGGTCCATGGCAGACACAGAGAAGAGTCAAAAAGGCCTAGAACAATGGCCCAGGTATTTGCCAGAAAGAGGAGGGGCAGGGAATGTGGTAAACCTGCCCCAGATAATCCCATGGTATTGGAAGAAGCTGATCCTGATGGTGACACCCCATACCTACAGGGGAGGACCTTGCTGCCCAGGTAGGCTTGCCTGAACTAGCCAAATGGCAACCTGAAGGGTGACCCTCCCGCACAGTGTACTGCCAGGCGCAGAAGGAGTGCCCCACTCTTGAGGGCCTACGGTGGCAGGCAGAGGGTCAGGCAAATGGAGACAGCTCTGGTGATTACTTCATCTATTGGGATAATTATCTCCTGTATAGCAAGCCTAAAGTCCCTGAGCATGGGGCCACCCATGTGTTGGTATTCCCCCAGTGCTACCAGGCCTTCCCACTGGAGCTGGCTCATGATGCATCCCGGGTAGGTTATCTTGGGCAGACCAAACGTTTTGCAATGTTGGTCACCCTATTCTATTGACCTCAGATAAGAGTGACCACAGATGCAGGTAGGTCCTGCACTACCTGCCAGGCCAGTAGGAAGTTGGAGGTAAAGGGGTAGGTTCTCTTGCTCCCCTTCCCTGTCATAGGAACTACCTTTGGGAGGGTAGGCATTGACATTGTGGGGCCTCTGTACTCAAACGGCTCTGGGCAACAGCTTTTCTGGGTATTGGTGAACCACGGCACTCACTACCCCAAAGCCATACCTCTGAGGACAGTGACTGCACCTGCATTGACTAGGGCACTGATGAGAATATTTACCTGAGTTGGATTCCCCAAGGAGGTTTTGTATGACAGGACCACCAACTGCATGTCAGCTTACGTGAAGTACATGCAGGTTTTCCCAGGTGTGCTGTATCCTACAAGTTCTCCACCCATTACTACCCCCAGACCAACTGGCCTGTTGAGAGATTCAAAAAGACCCTCTAATGCATTATTATGGTCCTGTCAGAGCCCTTGAGGCGTAAGTGAGACATCCTTTTGCCATGCCTGTTATTTGCCTACAGGGAAGTTCCTCAGAAGGAGATAGAGTTTAGCCCCTTCAAACTTCGGTATTGCCACCTTGTCAGTGGGTCTCCCAGCCCTATGAAGGAGGAGTGAGAGCAAACTCCCACGAAAACTCCCAAAGATGTAATAAGTTACATGTTGGATTGGCGGACTCAGATGACGTGCTTTTGAAAAAAAGCCACTGAGAACCTGGAAACCAGTGTCATGCTTGACGTGGCCCGCTGCGGGCCACGGCAGGGAAGTATATACCTCCCTCGATCCCGCACTAGAACAAGTCCTCTAGCGCTTCCGGGTTACTCACATTGGTGTTTCCGGTCGGGGCTGCAGTATTTCCGTCTTTGGCATGGCGCCAGTGCTCGAGGGCTCACGCTTCCTGGGTTACGGGCGCGTCTCTGCGACGTTCCTTTTCCATTACCTGAACCGGTTCACCTTCATTTGAGGCTTCCTGGGCTCCCGGCATGCCTCGCCATTCCCGTGTAGGTGATCCCTCCCTTGGTCTCGCCTCGTGTTCCTGTGGACCTCGGTTGCGGTGAGTGCTACAGTTTCTGAGGTTCGAGGGACCTACAAAGATATAACGACAATCATTATTACGGTAAAAACGTTCAATGCGCATTGTGCTTTTCAAAAAGTTTGGCCATATATATAAATATATAATACATATCTGTGCAGGTTCCTCCGTCCTTGGGGATCTGCCTTGTCCAGATTTTGTTTATGGTGTTCCTGTGTATTAGAAAAATATTTCTGTAATTACTTCCTGAAGTAAGGAAGCACAAGGCAATATCAAGGCGCAAACCAGCAGATAGCTAGTGTTCTTATTTGTTCTCTTTAGTTAAAAGCCATTCCTTGCTTGACTTAGGTGAGTGCTATTCACTCTTCCTTGATTTTCCTACTGTACCTAATGTTGATATTGGGTGTTATGTCACTGATACTTGCTATTTCCTTATAGATAAGCACCACCATGTAGTTCTCAAATAAACTGGTTACCTAATGGAAGCGGGGAATTATCCAGGTATCTACACCATAGTCACTTCACCACCTGTTTAGCATTTCAGACCTTATTGCACATATCTTACCTTCTTCCTTGTTGTCCTATTTAGGAGTCCTCCTGACTGCCTGGGCTTACATTCGACTGGGAGACATCGTGGGAAATTTGTTTCTCTCATTTTCCCTACCCCTCTTCCCCTGATTTACCATTGTTGCACTGACATGGTTGGCACGATAGGTGCATAGGGGAAGTTGGGACTTTCCCATCTTGCATGTTGTTTCTGCGGAAACTTAGGTAAGAGCCTGACAGCCAGCCAGGAATTCATGAAGCTCTGGCAGAAGGCCACTCTGGTGGAGTTTCAACCTTGCTAAAAAGTGTGGTTGATAGAGCCTGTGGAGCTCCGGGCCTTGTAAGACCAGTGTACTGGGTCCTATGAGGTCAAGGAGCAAAAGGGGGAGGCCACCTACCTGGTGGACCACCGGACCCCAGGAACCCTTTGAGGACCCTGCATGTCAACCGACTCAGGTTTTAGAGGTCCAAAGTCACCATACTCTTGGTGACAGTTGGAGGTGAGGAGGAGTAGAGCGAGACTTTCCCAGATCACATATTCTCCAACGATCCAGATGGCTCAGTAGATGGTGTGAACCTCTCCCCCCTCTGATGTCACACCAGGACAGAGAATGCCACGAGCTGCGGAACAATACTTCTCCATGTTCCCACATACCCTGATCTCACCACTTAGAATGCCAATTACATCAATACAGAGAACAGCATGCCTGTCAAGAATAAAATCTCCAGGCTATCAACCAATGTCACAGATGAGGTTTCCAAGATGCAGAAGTTAAGGGTGATTAAGCACTCCAATAGCCCATGGTTCTGTCCATTGGTTCTTGTTCCCAAGACTGCCCCTTCAACCACTATCCCATAACTCTGGTTCTGTGTGGAGTACTGAGGGCTCAACTGTATCACTAAGACGGATGCAGACCCCATCCCCCATTCCAATGAGCTCACTGATCAGCTATGAGCTGTCAAGTTCCTGAGTACTTTGCACTAATGTCAGGGTGCTGACAGATCTCCCTAACTGAGCGCGTCAAGGAGAGGTCAGCATTCTCCACCCAAGGACCATTTTCAATATGGAGTGATGCCCTTTGGAATAAAGAATGCCCCTGCCACCTTCCAGATGTTGGTCTGTCGGTTCTTGGCTGGGTTGAATGACTTAATTGCTGCCAAGTTAGATGACATTGCGGTCTTCAGTTCCAGCTGGGATGACCACCTGCACCATCTCTTGGCAGTGATTTTGGTCCTGCAGAGTGCCGGCCTGACTATCAAAGCCATTAAGTCCTCAATAGGGCAGGCACCAGTTATGTACTTGGCTCACCAAGTCGGTGGGAGCAAAGTCTTGCCAGCCCAAGAAACAAACCATCCTGACTTAGAAACCCCCAATACACAGACTTAGGTGAGAGCCTTCTTAGGCCTCACCAGATATTACAGGACATTTTTAAAGAGAGACTGCATCATTGTTGACCTTTTAAGAGATCTGACTTCTAAGAAGCAGCACAAGAAGGTGATGTGTGACAGAAAGTATTCAACACCTTGAAAGAGGCCATTCTGCACAGTACCAGTGCTCAAGTCACCTGACTTCTCCAAAGAGTTGATAGTGCAGACGAATGCATCAGAGCATGGCATTTCGGCTGTTTTCTCACAGCTAAATGGTGATGGCCTGGACCAACCTGTAGCCTTCGTCAGCTGGAAGCTATTTCCCAGGGAACAGAGGTCGAGTGCAATAAAAAGGGAAGCATTCACAGTGGTCTGGCCACTCAAATTGATAACGTACTTGTTTGGGACTTACTTCCAGGTTCAGACAGTCCACAGACCACTCAGGTGGGTGATGTAGATGATGGGTGAAAATCCCAAAATGTTGACATGGATCGTTTCTCTACAAGGGAATGAGCTTCATGGTGAAACATTGCTCTGTACTGACCACGCCAATGCTGATGCTTGTTCCAGGTTTTCCTGACTTAATGATGAGAACTCCCATAGTTCGGGGGGGGGGCATATATTAGATCAGACATTCTTGACGTGGTATTCCCAATTTTTTGCCTTCACTCCCCTGCTTTTGCTGAACTCTGTGTACTTTCCCGCTACTAACCAGTCAAGTGCTTGTGCTTTCACCTAAACATGGCAAATTACCATACACCCAAATGGCACATTTATTCTAAATCTACATATAAGTCCCTGCTAAATGATACTACATGTAACAAGGACCTGTTGATTAAATCCTACAAATGGGCTGCAGCACTCATTATGCCCTGACTAAAGTAGCACTGTAAAAACTAGTGACATTTAAATACCAGGCCTTGGGTACACTTTGTACCATAGAATAGGGACTTATATGTAAGTTAAATATGCCAACTCAGAGTACGCAAATGTTACCGTGTTAAATGGAGAAGTGCAAACACCTCATCACTGGTTAGCAGGGGTAAAGTGCACAGAATTCTACATCAAGCTAAAATATAGGGTGCCGGCAAAAAGTTTAAAAATCCGGGATGACCAAGAAGAAAAGGCTAAAATCCTACACGCAACCTCCAATTAAACAGAAAGAGGAAGCTATGCATCTGTCAACGTTCTTTACAGTCCTGTTTCTCCTCCCCATAAGAGCAATGTATGGCTCAAAATGTTGCCCTCAACACAGAACTGAATGAAAATAAATCTTGTGGCTACTCGGAACAGTGGCACCAAGGCATAGGGGATGGTGATTGCCAAGATGTCTTTGTTCTGTTTACCTTTTTCTTGTAAGGAATTAAGAGTGTGTTCTACCATTGCCCAAACACTATGGGGACTATTATAGTGTCAGGCGGCCTTATGTCCGCCCAAAACCATCACGAAAACGGGTCCAACCGAACGACAGTCGATGGTCCCAACCACCTCATCACGATGCGACCAAACACGTTCGGTCGCACACTGCCATTCCTCTATGGGAGCTCGTGTTACGGCCGTAAACCAACCGTAGCACAAGCTCCCATAGAGGAATGGCAGTCTGTGTTCATCCTTGCACCATGTGGCAGGTACCTCAGGGTGCCTGCCACACGGTGCAGGGATGAACAGGGGAGTACCATAGATGCCCCTCAGACCCCAACCGGAGGCCGCAGAGGCAAGGGGGCCCTGCTAGGGGCGCCATACTCCCTTTCCGACAGGCTTTCCATGTTGGAAAGCCGGACATGGAAAGCCTGTTGAGAGACCAAGTATTGTAATCCCAAGAGCAGAAAGACCGCCCTTTGGGATTATTGGCCGACCTTCGACTGGCCGACAGGCAAGCCAGCCGGAAAGACTGGCCGGTTTAATTTCCGACCGTCAGCATTGTAATGTGGCGGTTGGAAATTAAAACGAGATGTGGCCCCGAACGGCTCTGACCGATGGTCGGAGGCCGTAGTAATCGGCCCCTATGTGTGTGGCTTATGGTTATATGGAAAGTTCAAAATAGTATTTAAGATTATTGTTGAAATGGCGAAGAAATGGATGTGGACAACAATGCACAAGATTGCTTCTTGCTAATGTATGTTATTTCTCAAATAATATAGAAAATATTATTATGACAGCCTCTACTGAGGAGTGGTCAATGAATTATCAAAAAGGATGGACAGTACCTGTATTGCTAGGTTCTGCTATAAAGTACAGAATAAATGTTTTCATAGATTGCTGTCAATTTCTTCCATTCACTTCATATGATCTTGCTTCATACCAGAAGGTGTAAAAAGATAAATGCAGTCTAAAACGGTACTACACCAACACATCTAAGTGCTGGCATTGGATTCTACCTGCTACCAGATTATGGCCTCTCTGGGATCAGAACACCGTTAGTAACCTATCGACCTCTTCCTCTATTTATCTTATCATTTGAGCTTCAGGATATTAATCTGATTTTTTGGGCATATCCTCATTCTCCAAATTCTCCAAGAATGGCTCTTTTCATTTAAATCCTTAGTATTATCAAATTATCCTATCACAAGGATACACAACCAGACATTCTTGTTTAAAAAGTTTTTGCACAAAGATGTATAATATGTGCATGTGAAAATGTATTACTTGGAGGAACACAGCAACTCTTTTAATGCACCAAATCTCTCAAAAGTGCCATATGATTTCCGTACTCAACCAGCCTACATGGCATGAATTTGCTCAAAACTATTACTTCCTATATAGGTTGTCTGTTCTATACCTACTGGAGCAACTCCCTACATACAAGGCCTCTATTTTAATGCTGGGATTATCTGAAACAGAGACATCACACCTTGATAAACCTGTATTTACAGACAAGATTGTAGAGGTTGCCAAGCAGATATCCTCGGGCAAATCGGCAGAACCAAATGGATTCCCCATTAGCACAGCCACCTTTGGATTTATTTGAGGGTGCCAGGGTCCTTGGGTCCTTCCCACCATACTAAAATAAGCGAGGCTCACATTATAACCATCTGGAAGTCAGATCGTCCCCCAGAGAGTAGTTATTTATACCGGCCAAGATCCCTCAGTAAATCTGAGGCAAAAATCCTTGCTAAGGAACTGGTGACACGCCTTGCCACAGTCATAACTAACTTATTACACCCTGATCAAGGCGGCTTCATGCCACATCAAGCTACTAGACACAACATCAACTGCATTGTTAGTGCCCTGACAATGACACATAGAGTGACTGAACTCCTAGCATTCCTAATGATTGACTTCAAGAAAGCCTTTGATAGCATTTCATGGAGCTACCTCTTTGGACACCTGGCCTTTAGATCATGCTTTTTAGCTTACACCAATATACTCTGCACCGGACTCTGAGCCTGGGTTTGGGTGGGAGGGACATTGTTGCACCCCTTCCCACTGGAAAGATGGGTGACATAGGGCTGCGTATTTTTCTCATTATTGTTTGCCATAGCGATTAAGCCCTTGGCCCATGAGATCTGACAAAGTGAGTGGATCTCCAGGTTCCGAGAGTCAGAGAACCTAGAGGAAAAAGAATTGCTATAGGCGGATGAAATCCTCATTTACTTAAGCAATGCATTAAATCCTGGCCCTTTTGCGATTTAGACATTAGAGGAATTTGGTCAATAGTTCTGGGTTGAAAGTCAACTGGTCTAAAACAACGATCTATTACCTACACCCCACAGATGTATACATGCCTTGGGTTGAGGTCACTTGGACCCAGATAAACACACAGATTATCAGATATCTGGGGATCCAACTCACTCATGCTGAAGAGATAGCCATAGCAGATAATGTATCTCCACTGTTGGAATGTGCCCATACAGACACATACAACTGAGTATCTTTTCCTTTATCAATGATGGGTTGAATCGTTTTGCTGAAAATGATTACCCTCGCGAAGATCCATCACACTCTACAAAACGACTCTTTTGTCCTCCCACAAGCCTCTTACACATCTTGATGTCCCTTTTCAGAACAGTCTTATGGAACAAGGATCACCCCTGGGTCTCACTACTAGCCCAGTGCTGCAAATCAACATTTGATGGAAGCCTAACAATGATTGACCCAATATCCTCTTACAGAGCCACACACTTGACTGTCGTGAATGAGGGGATCTACTCCCCCTTAGTGCGCTCTATATCAGATCCAGCTTATGCAACTGAGCTGTGAGCTAAGGGCAAGGGCTCCTGAATCAAATACTTTTGTCGTCATATCTTTGGTATTGAAAGTTTAAAAGACAGACAGTCATCACCATCCAAGGCATATGACAATTGTATGTTAATGAGAGACTGTAAAGCCTCATAGAAGAGAAGTAGCAGGAGCATTTGACAAGTGCAATACATGTCCAGCCATATATATTTCTAAGTCTCATTACATAAAGATGTACACAATCTTGTCCTCAACGGTAGGTGTGAATAGCGCACTATGGATGACATAACATCATAACAGGGAAGGGGGAGGGTGGGGGGTGGAGGGGTTGTCAAGGGGAGGGCAGGGGAGCAATCCAGGAGGGTGTTAAGCAAATCTTGTGCGAGGACTAGAGAGAAGCTCTTCACTGCACTTGCGGGTGGGTTAGTGCACTGTGGGGTTACCCTCTCATATGGAAGGATTGCATCTTCAAAGAGTTGGAGGGCCCGAAGTCTGGGAGGAATATAGCGGGAGTGCTCTAGTTTGGAGAAGTGATCAATCACTGGCTTCCAGGTGTGTGTGAATTTGGATTCGGTATACGTGATCCGTCATGTTAGAAGCTCCATCTCCATGACATGCCAGAGACGTATGAACCATGAAGAAATAGGCGGGGTGGAAGGCTTCTTCCAGTGAAGAGCAATGGTCTGCTTGGCCGCTCCTAGCACGTGGGAGATGAGGCGCCAATCAGAGTGAGTCATGGCTGCAAACTGGTGAGGGCGAATGCCCAGAAGAATCACTGTGGGTGAGCTTGGTACAGGAAAGCCTACAGTGTCTTTGATGCGACTCAGGAATTCCTTCCAGAATATGGTAAGCAATGGGCAGGACCACGAAATATGGAGAAAATCGCTGACTGGCATTGCCAACAAAGGGGAGAGATGGCCGGGAACATTTTCTGTAAACGCGTCGGAGTATAATACCAACATGTCATAGGTTAATAGGCAGATTCGCGTTGTGGAATACTCCTGTGAATTTTAGGGATATCACGCCACAGTTGTTCCCAATGTTCTGGTGGTATTTCCTCCCCGGAGTCTGTGGACCACTGCCTTTGATATGTGTGGAAGTGAATGGGAGAAGAGTGCTGTAAAACCTGATATGTGCGGGGAAATCAAGCCCCTTTCCCCATCAAATGAGCGCACCAACGCCTCAAAGGGTGTAAGCAGTCTAGTTGCCCCCTGCATGTAAGTTAAGGTGAGTAGCCAGTGCCGGAGTTGATTGTATTGTAGTCTGGAAGTGTCTATGAGATGGAAGGCTTTCTTGCATTGTTCGAAGGTTTTGAGTGTGTCCCGCTCAAATAGATCCTGAATCGTGTGACATTCACCCTCCCCATGCTGAGAGTGAATGTGGCTGCAAGGCTGGAGAAAAGCTAGGATTATGGGCCACTGGGGTGCAAGCCCGGGAGAGCCTGGAGAGCCAGGCCAGATCCCAAAGGGATCTACGGGCAACAGCGCGGTTCATGTGGAACCAGTGTTTTTCACTTTTTCCAGACAATCTACTCCGATATGTAGCAGAGGTGAGTCGCCCAGTAATACTCCGGAAGGTTGGGACAGGCTAAGCCCCCACGGGCCCTGGGTGACATGAGTAGCTTGTTGGAGAATCACAGGCGTCCCCTCCCCCTGATGAAGGAGTTCAGATCGCACTGGAGGTGTTGGATATCCACTTGGGGGATGGGTGTGGACAGGGAATGGAATAGATACAGTACTTTTGGTAGAATGGACATCTTGACCGCGTTGAGGCGGCCAAGCCAAGATATGGGGAGTGTTTTCCAACGGCGTAAGTCCTCCAGAACAGCCGCCTACAGACAGAGAAGGGGTCAAGTTTAGACCTAGATAGCTAATCTAGTGAGAGGCCCAGTGAAATGGGACGAGTGCTTGGAGTTCAAGCACCTAAGAAGAAGAGAGGAAGAGATTCAACGCCTGGGATTTAGCCATATTGATTTTGAATTCAGAGGCCTTCATCAAAGGAACAGAGAAGAGATACTAGCGCCTGCAAGAAGTTTCTAGGGGCAGCTAATGAAAGTAAGAGATCATCCGCGAACAAGGCTACTTTGTGCTCATGACCCCCGAAGGGAATGCCAGTGATATCCGCTGACTGGCATATGGCCTCAATCCAATTCTTATATGGAGGGAAATGTGCAGTATCTTCTTTTGTATACATATAATAGATTTAAGTTTTAGATTTCTTTTCTTTTATATATTTTAAATATACACATGTATATATATATTTCTCCTTGGGACTTACTACTTCCCCTCTTCCTTGTTTCCTTGTTGTAATCCTTTGGAATGTTAAAGTTCTAGAGGTGACGGTTATGACAGTTGACTGGGAGCATGCTGAGGAGATTGGACATGAATATTGTTCCTGAATAAACACATCTTCTTCGTCACTTGTTTCTTTGGATTATTTATAATTACAAACAAAACTCCTGTCAGGAACATCCCCAGAAGCAAATGTAGTGGTGGGAACATGGAAGGCTTGAACAAACAAATTGAATAGGTCAAAAAGAAGACAGGTGAAACTCACCTGTGGGTGGGAAACACCTTTCCGGTCACCTCTTTGGAGGGTTTTAGGTGATGGAGCAGTCTGGGGATCTCACTGCTGGGCGATGTTGTGGATGATGGAGCATTACAATTTCTTTATGATATTTAAAAGGAATCTGAACTTCTCCAAACACAGTATTATAATTACCTTCAATTTAGACAAGCTATCACGCGCTATCTAGCTGATCTAGTAGATGTACCTGGTTTTAGTCCCCTGGAGGCAAAGCTGATTATGTCTCAGCTCCCATCACAAGGGAAAAAGTCCTGTTCGAACAGAACCCTGGTGAACAACTCTCCAAAAACCTTTAATGAGCTCAAAGAAGCCTGAGAAAAAGACATCAGCAGCCTAGAAAAGGAGGAATGGACTTTCTCACGTAAGGCGCAGCGTGAGGATACAATCTCCACCGATTTCATTTAAAACAGTTCACATATCTACATAGAATTTACGTGACCCCTGAATGAATGTCAGTAACGATCTGAGTACCTGTATACTTGTGCTATGTGGTGCTGTAGGGTGATATTTTTATTTAACTGGTTTATAACTCAAAGCTCAATAAAAAATATTTCTTTTGGAAAGTCACCTATAAATCCAAAAGGAATAGTGCAAACAAAAGTGCCTTCCATTTTGTCCTGCACAAAACTCTCCTGATCTTTCTTTGGTGGCTTGAGCCCTTTACTTTGGCTCTGACCATATTCTTTGGCTACTTAGGTGTACATCCTTGAACTCTGTGCCACCAGTAGGGTATTTGGCAGAAACAGGACCTACCCTGATCCAAAGTCTTGCTGACTGAAGCAGTTTTGGGACCCTCTGCTCTAACCCTCTGGGGAATGGCAGTTTGCCCAGGCATCATTTTGGTGATTATTACAATACCAAGGACTATGGTAATGCTGACCCCCTGACAGAAAAACTCCCCCTCATTGATACGCAACTCTATCTGGAACAAAATATCATGTGTGATATCCAGAGGCAAGCCCACCAAACAAAATTCCAGCTATGGGGAACACTTAGTAAGTATCCAGACTGATATTGCCTAAAGAAAGTGTGCCTCACCATATATATCACCAATTCCCTACTGAGCCTGGTGACTCTCCACATAATACCCCAGATATAAAATGTGGCACGTCACGTGTTCAGGGTTAAGTCAAGTATGCACTCTTCCATATTACCAATCATCTATCAACCAGTCATTGTGGCAAGGTCCAGATGCACCTCCAACGTCATATCACAAGATATGTTACATTTCCTCACCCAAAAGACAAGCTCACAAAATCAATAATGGACGTCCATGAAATTCAGTTGCTGAGATACCTTCCATCTCAGCAGCTCGGTTCCAGCTCCTCTAACCTTTTCCTCAGCTTGAAATTTCCATCAAATAAAGTCTTTGATGTCCCTACCTATATTACAACTGCTTGAGGTAAGCCTTAATAGTTGGTACGCAACACTCAACTGTGTACTACCCAAGTATACATGGCTAGAGTTGCTGGGACCTGTTTTACCATTCCACCATCATGCTGCAGGCTCATAGCATTCTACAGCCTCTCCAAAACGTTTGACTCTGCTATCACAGTTTGAACACCCTGTCCACCCTGTCCTCTGAGTCATGAGTGAGCACTCAATGTGCCATGCACTTTACAATCATTTTCACCTAAATGGAGCACAGAGTGACACTTGGGGGCGATGACTCTTATGAATGAAGGAATGGGTATATGTAGGGTGCGCTACGACCTCACTAAATAATCATGGTATTGACATTGGTTTGAGTCAGGCAATAGTGTCAGGATTTGCAGGCATTTCAGTGTGGGGCAAACACAACGCCAACGGGTTTTGTGCCATCACCAACTGCAGCACTGTTCAATTACAGGCTGCAGTGCAGGCGGGAAGATATCCATTGGGAAAATAAACGTGGCACAAAGTCCACATACCGGTGTCAGAAGGGCCACCCTATGCAGTCCACTACTGTAAGTATAGCCACATTCTCAATCTCTTTCTAAAGAAAGATGGTTAGAGGTGGACCTAATGTAAGGTGGATGTCTGGTGCTGCTCACTGTGTCTGTGTTTTCTCTCTTCCCTGCTGACTAGAAGAGAGCATTGAAGACACGTTTCCAGCAACTAACTACACTTAGCAACCCTCAATCTTCGACAAATTATACCTATAACCATCAGGACAATTCCTCTACCATGCTATGCCTGTCCAGTAGTAGCGTCTGTGTTCTTATGATTGTCCTGCCATCCACTGAAGTCTATTTCTGATTCTATTGCACCTAGGAAATCCTACTGAGGAAGTGATAGTGGTGTCCTCGCCCTGATAGTACACCGTCCATCGCTGGGCCTGGACAGTGTTCTGCAAGGTGTGTGACCTTAATATTGTTTCAAAAATTATGATTGACATACATATTGTGAAGTCAACAATTTTGTAGGACAGAATATTGCAGGTAAGAATACTGTTTATTGTATATATATTTTTTAATGTAGTTGTATATGGTATAATTTTTAATCATTTTGTTGTGTTTCATTTGTGTTATACGTTATTATTATTTTAATGTTACGTATGAGTAAGTGGTTTTTAGTAGAGCTTATTTTATTTTTTATTTCGCAATATATTTTAAGTATTTTTTTTTTTTTATTTAAGCATGGACCTCTGATCGGCTCAGAAAGTTGAAAACACAGAAAAGATTTGTGTAACCTCTGCATATAGATGGTAAGAAAAAACAGACAACGATATGATGTAAGCATGGGAGGTAGTGTAGAAAGTTAGACAGAAAGGGCCCCGGACTACGTCTCGATGGATACTGACATGTACAGAAGTGGTTAAGGATAGCTTGGAGTTCCATGTTACCGCAAAAGAGTGATCGCAGAACTGAGAGGTGAGTGAGTTGAAGGTTGAGCCGAAGATGCCTGGACTATTGAATGAGAATCGTATCAAATGCAGCTGATAGATCTAAACATATGAGGTTGGAAGAGAGGTGACTGCGATGAACTGATGTGATTATGTTTGCAGCATTGTGAAGGCAGGTACCATGAGCCCTGACCTATTAATTTCCAGTTTCCTGTACTGGGGTGTATAGATTGAGATTTGGGATGTATTCACGCTGGTTGTGTGTGAAGTTTGCACTTTTAATTGCATGTTGGTGAATAGTTGTTATGGTGGATAGGGTGCACCGCTTTCAGGTTGTGGAGGATGTGAGAATTGGCAGACACATGAGAGCCATGTGGCAATCATCAAGACGGGTTGTACCAGTGCCACCATTCAATAAAAATGTAGTATATGTGCGATGTGCATTGCCTTCTTTGTATGACTGTCTCCTTCTATTTCAGCCTATCTTTACTCTTTCCTGTTTTGTTTGTGCGTTCTTTGTACCCATTGTTAATTCGCTCCAGGCATAGTTGCCTATGTGCTGTGTATTTCCACCACTTTCTCGTGCTTACTTGTTTTTTGGAACCATATGTGTGTTGCTCTAGAAGATAAATATAATCTCAGGCTTAAACGTGCAAGTTTTGTTGCTCATTTCCTATTTGATTGCCTTGTTTTGAGATGCCTGCATGCTCATGGGCCACGGCCTGGTGTAGATTGTTGCATATTTGATTTTGAAATGTCTCTCTGGATCATCTTTTTGTCCAAATGAAGTGAACTAATGAAAAGTATAGACTTCCCATTTGAAGAAACAGAGATGCGCTGCCATGTCGCTAGGGGCTCCATCTTTGAGCCTCTACTTTTCCATATATTGTACCAGTAAGTCTGATCTTTGGCCAGACAGGTGTGTCCTTCCACCGGTATTTTGAGAGCGCATATTCATCTTAAATTCTCAACTATGGTGGGCATCACTCTTCAAAGCTGGAAGGCCGAAAACTTACCTTTTCTTTACCACAAAATTATCGAATTCCTCTTCGTTTTCGCCTCAATCAGCTGCATGCCGGATCCCAGCTTTCTTGAACCTCTTATTCGCTTCAATACTCTCTTTCGACAACAGTGAAATCTCTTGGCTTCTCTATGGAGTCCTTTCTGTCGCTCCTATTACATATCAACAGTGTGGCTAAAGCTGTCTTTGCAGTCTCCAGGCTTGACTTTTGAAACTCCATTCTTGCAGGCACACCGCAGACGCGCCTCTCCCCATAGAAAGCCATTCTCCACTTCACAGACTAGTTTCCACCACCAAAAAATCAACTACATTTCCCAAATTCTTCAAGAGATTCACATGCAAACTCTACTTGGCAGGAACCCCTTCAAGTAACGTTGTTTAGCCTGTAAATAAGTACAAATAAACAGATCTTCCTACATACTGACTTTGTCAGGGGGCGTACCAGAGGGAACACAGCATTGATTGAGGTGTCTAAATTCAAAACAGCGACTCGCTTGAATCGCTCCGGTGACCTTGACAGGAACTTAATTCATATTTACACCAAAACCCAGCATTCACCCTCTCCTCCAGGAAACCACTCAAGAAGCATCATCAATTCTGTATTTTTGCCAAAATGTATCTGATCTGTTCCATTGCCTCATTGCCTAAACTAATTTCGACTGCTATTCCTGATATATATATTAATTTCTCTGTCAACTCTTTTGTGCTTGTTTTTTAATTGTAAAGCGCCTAAACGTCTTCTAGGTGTAATGCTTTACCAAATAACTGAAGATAGAAGAGTTTCAGACAGTGGCATAGCACAAAATGAGGGGGCCCTTCTGCAGAATGTGACGAGGGGTCTCTGAGTGTCCCATATCTCACAGATATTCATTCAAATTGGGCTGAGTGGGACCCCCTTGAAGGGTTGGGGGCTCCTTGAAGGCTTGAGGACCCTCTGCGCCTCAGGAACGGCAGGGGTCTGGGGTTTCCGTGCAACACAAGGGGCACGAATGAAACGACTTACTGTGAAGCGCCATGTTGGGTTTTTAAAAGAAGAACTGTGCCCATCAGAGAATGGAGGCGCGGCTCTTGGTTTGCAGAACTGCCTAGCAGGCGTGAACTTTCCACTCGGGGCTCTCGCGCCCGGCGTATGCAAATGACGCCTCCTTTGTTCCTAGGTTGTCTTACGATGAAGCGGGCATCGAGAGATGTCACAGCTTCCACGGCCAGGGCAGGTGCGCGGGTTGTTAGGGGATATTTTCTGTTCCGAAGACCATGCCGTTTAAAGATTAGAATCCATTTCCCTAAATGCAAAACTTCTTGTTCCTAGGGGAAACCGAAAAGGAGAAGCTTCTTGTAGAACAATGCCATGCCTTGGGTCATAAAGAGCGACTCAGAAGTTCCCAGTCCAGAGTAAACACACTTGTGGTTGTGAAAAATCACCGGGGAAGAGGTGTGCTGGAATGTCTGCCACCAGAAGCATTTCGAAGCAAGAGACTTACTTGGGGTGGGGCGGGGGGAGAGACACACACAGAGGCTGAGCTGTACCACATCTTTTGGTCAGCACAGGTGAGGCAATTCACAATCGCCTTTCTTGATTTTTTAACGCTACCGTCGCGCTCCTCTTAGGTAAGCGAAAGACATGGTGCCGGCGCATTGCTGGACTGCTATGGCTCTCGCAGAAGCAGCCCACCAGCAGAGCCCTCACTCAGCGTCTTTTCTGGGAGTCAATTTGGAGCTGCAGAGCACCCGGAAGTATCCAGAGGTGATGTGCAGAGTTAAAATAATCAAACACATACATACATAAATAAATACACACACACACACACATATATACATACCTACATACATACATATAAATGCTGGAACGAATTCCCAGGCATTGTCATGGTCAATTTGAATTCAATTGATATCATCCTACAAGAAAATGGCCTTTTGTAGGAATTATAGTTTTATTTTATTAATGAATATTTGTTTTTGCACAAATCCGATTTAGATGAGTCTAAACACATTATTTCAGTAAGGCCGAATGTTTAACAAATAAAATATAAAGTAGTACATAGGAGCAAGGAAGTAAGAGTGAAAGATCAACCAAGAACATTTAAAATTGTTGGATACTAAGGGTAAAAACCCATAAGGTATAACATAGAGAATGCAGATGTTAGCGTTAAGGAAAAGTAAGTCATGAGAGGGGGGAAATGAAGAAAAAAAAAGGTTAGAGATAAGTTGACCAGCGCAGTTCCAACACACCCCATCTTTTAGAAAGCTGTGTGTAGTGATGTCAATAAAAAAGAAAGGGGCACTTTACCCTTTTAGGACTCCTTCATCCATAGTGGGAATCACAAGAATCCTCTCTCTAAATGAGCCATGTAATCAAGATATTTGGGCTATTTGTGTTGTTGTCTGTCTCCAGATAAATCAGCATATTATCTACATATTGGTAGGAGATTCCAAAACTGTGTAAAATATCTTTATTGGTTGGAGTGTGAAGAAACCCAATAGAGCAGTGATACTCAAAGTACGGCCCGGGGGCCGCATGCGGCCCTCCTGACCTTTACATGCGGCCCCTGAGCAGCAGCAACACTGGGCTGCGGTTTAATCGACTCAGCACTAAGATTTAACAAATTTTAAATATACAGCAAGCACTTGTTTAAAAATTAATTGCAGTTAAACAAAAGGAAGTAACTTGGCCCTTAACGTCATTTTCAAAGACAGTGAACATGTTAAAATATAGACTTTCAAAATTCAAAAAGTGTATTTCATTGACCTGTGGAACCATTTCACCCTAATAAATCAAATTATAGCAGTGCATTCACAAGAATTTTTTTTTAAAGTGATGTTTTTCAAACATGAATTTAAAAACGTTCATGTCCCCCACCCCCCCCACCCCCCACATCCTGGCAACAATGCCATTAGTGATTACATCCAAGCACAGGACATGGTTTTGTAAATCACATATCCTGACATCATGCATTGTGGGGTGGTTTCAATGCCACGTTTATGCCACGTTTATAGACTTTTTCCAAGCAAGGGATGGAGCTCCACTGTCTAAGGCTTTTTCAATCGACTTGGGTTGGCTCTCTTTCAAATTTAATTTCTAACTCTACAGACATTGCCTTTGTACAACATGATGTTTCTCACAGTAGGTAACAATCGAGTTGGCCCAAGACGAGTATAAAAAGCATGAGCACAATTAAGTGTGAGCTCTCTACACCATGCAGTCATCAGACTTCCTGAAGCAGCAGTCATAGACAAACAAAAGGGCAGACAGTTCCTAAAAATGTCCTCAACTTGAACAACAGAAACTGCAGTCCCACCCCTCACCCCTACCATCCACCAAATAGCAGTGTTCAGGAAGAACTAATTAGCAGTTCTATGCAAAGAAGGCCCTCATGGAATGTCTAAAGAGGGTACTGACTCCATCCTCCTTTAATTGGTGTCTGGGTCTGCCCCCCTCCAACCACAGGTCTATAACCTGAGGGAAACCACCTTTGCACAGACTGTGGGCCATGCGCAGTGAGGTCTGGCTGTCTGCAGTGGGTTGGGAACAGGGCAAACCCACCGCCATGAACACCTGAATGACATATGGAATAGGGTGTCAGGCACCAGCTTTAGGTTGGGCACCTGCAAGGATTTGGGTGGCTGCTGTGGGTAGGGCCCAGGCCTGTTCAGAGGTTTGGCACCAGGGGGGTCGTTGGGCACCCGCATGGATTTGGATGGAGGGGTGGTGGGAGGCCAATCACATAATCATGGTAACAGCATTCAGAACCGCAGTACTCAGCAAGGATCCCAGTAAGGTACAACAGTACTGTTACTGGTACAGCAGTACCAGAAGACCATTTGAAAAAATGAGAAGGGTCGAGTCATAGACCAGACCCTACAGTCACCCGCCATTGTGTAGACTGTGGGGGAGGGAGGTGGATGTTGGCTGTCTGCAAGGGGATTATCACCGGCCCAAACCAATGCTGTGCACAGTTGAAGCCCATGTGCAGCGGGGGGTTGGAAACACACCGGGGTTGGGTGCAGGGCCTGGCCAGATATGTCATTAATTTTGTCATTCAAAATGTCATGAGTGATATAATATGTGAGGTCATAAGCTGTGCATGACTGAGGGGCACGTTATAGTTAGTTGACTAAACTATTGCTGGCACATTAAAGTTTTTTTTCCCAGTTTTTAAATTCTGGTTCTTATCTCATTACAACATTTAAACACCTAACTATAACATTACTTTAACCATTATTTTTTCCATGAATATATTTATACATAGATAACAGTATAATGGTCCATGGTTGCCTTTGAGGGGTTATGGTTAGATCACAAACAACACGATCGCAGGCCAAGTGGTTTGTAAATGTTAGCATAAGATCAAGATGGTAATTAGGATTATATTACACTTGTTATGCATTAAGTAGTTTTCATATTATATTTATTTTGGGATACGCAGCTTGAAGAAGTTGTTACTTTCAAAGCACAGCTAACAATGGACAATGAACACTGATTGCAATTGGGATTTGTAAATTTTGTTTAACTTTCTTGAATTCTTTGTTGATAAAACATTTGGCAATGAGGAGTGTCAGTGGATTTATGTGATGCAATGTTTTCTGCAAATACCACCAAAATGTTGTTTCTAGCTTAATTGGAGGAATTCAGCCTTATTTCCTGTTAATTTGAGTAAGAAGGACCTCGTTTATATGAATAGGTTTTCCAGGAAGTCTATAGGGTGGAAATGTTTGATAGGCTTCATATTTTTACGTAAAGTTGAGTATTTGTGACTTTTGACTCCTTACCACACTATCTAGCACTAATTATTAATCACATTGGTGGTCTATACTCAGGATAGCTATAGCCTATAGGGCAATTTGGCAGTGCCAGAAAGGTTGGTTTGACAGGTCAGTGTGTGAGCCGTTTTCTTGACTGTTAGTGGGACTTTTTGATGGTCTGGTGGGTCGTTTTTTAGAGTTGATTACCTGATATTACCACAAGCATTGCCTGGAAAAAGCACAAACTGCATGCAGTCCCCCATACCTTGCAAAACACCTATAGAGCATGTCTACATAATTTCAAATCCACCCCAATTTTCAGAATGTGGGACACTTTTTTAAGCTACCCGATTTACAAATGGGGACCACTTTATTTTGTTGCCTAGTCCTATTTTACTTCCAAATTGAACCGTGTTTATCTTCACCAAGTTAATTTAGTATTCATGCTATTGCTTTCCTGCCTCTTTAGAATTTCAAACACACTCAAAAAGTGTTATCCTGAGCAGTTCCTTGGGAAATTACCCTCTCATGTGGAATCTTATGGAGAATGCAGACTTCCAAACATTAAACTGAGGCGAAACTCCATGTTCTCAGCTATATTACACTGCAGTGGTTACCACATGTGCAAAACAATGGGTTAGATACTACATCTGGTAATACCTTATGCTGTAATACCATATCCCAAAAATTATACCATTCAGAAAGGTTGCAGTATGACTAAAATCAGTGATAACATCACAAGAAAATAGCAAAAACATCAAACTGGTGGTAAATTGTTTACAAGCACTACACAGGGCCTTAGCCTAGAATAGACATTCATATGCACTCACGTCTCTACTTAATTTGAATCACCGGTTGCTGGTGGGGCCCACAGGCACTTATGTTTGGGGACCTGGCACATTTTTTGCCTCATCAGAAATTGATAGAGAGAAAGCGAGCTGAATAAACACAAATGGGAAAGATGGAAGGAAAGACAAATGGAAAAACTGTTGCAAAGGGAGAAATAGGAACTTGCAAAAGTGAAATAAAGTAGCAGGATTTGTCTGGTAGTGGATTAAAGATGTATGAGATGGATTAGGGGCTAGGCAGCTTTGGTATTCGGAACACCAACATTTCATAGCACTACCTGCGGGCTTCTTAGTAGAGCTGTGGGCACCGGTATTCATTCTTTTACAAATTAACCTCTAGCTCATTGGCTTTGCAGCTACACACAGAAGGAGATCCCACTATTACCTCTGTTTGCAGAATAGCATGACGAAAGGCAAGAACTGGCACAAATGTTTCAAAGAAGGAGTGGGAGGATGGGCCAACTCATAAGATTCAAATTACAACTCCATTCCATGATCTCAGAGCATATTTTCAAATCTCACAGGTTTGAAATGGAAACCATAAAGTAAATTATTGCATTCATTGGTGAGTAACTCACTCCCCACAATCAAAGCAGCCTAGCAATAACATCCATGCTGAAATTTCTTTCTGTACTACATTTCTATACTATAGGATCCTCCCAGAATAGTGTGGTACCCTAGGACATGGCACCTCACAGCCACATTTTCCCAACATCCATGCAGAGAGAAATGGGCCAAACCACATATATTATTCCCTTAGAAAGCCAATTCACTGCAATGATGAAGAGGAGTTCCTATGTCCTTGCACACTTACTAAATCTCATAGGTGCAATAGATTGTACTCATATCCACCTGATATGTTTCCGCATCCGGAAATCAAGACTGAGCCAGTGTCTCCTATTAGGTCACCAGTTTGACTCGAGATCAACCCTCAATACGGCGTACCCGCCTACTCACCTCATTCAGACACTGGACGGATCTGAATACCATTTCTCACCGCTTTTCACACATCCCCGTTTTATTCACCGTCACTTTTAACTTCGCATCAGGAGGCACTACACTCTCATTGAGGTCTGCGTGTAATCAGTGGCCAAACCGCCCGTCTTACATGCAAATTCGGAGGGCTTTCCACATTGGGCCCCTCTCACCAGGAACTGTGACATTTACCATTTGTTCCTCATTGACCCCCTGGCCGGGTTGGAATTATCACCAGCCTCGCAACACCGCATTGTATTCCTACATCGCCACACAGCCCTGAAGAAGTCACAGGATACTTCCCCTATGTGCTGAAACACGTGTTGGCTGGTTGTTTTTCATTGTTGCATCATTAAATACATTTGAATAATACACTGGTATCGACCACAGATATTCGTAGAATATGAGACATTTCAACCATTGTTATATCCTTATAATGTGTGCCCAGGACTGTGTTCTTATATCCACCTGATATCACCAATGGCAAAGGCATACGTGTCCTAAAACAGGAAAATGAAATAATTTGCTGCATGATTGTACAGACGATTGTGATGCAGAAGATTTGTTTTCATGCATTTGCTTGTCATGACAACAGTACCGGATTTCTACATACTGAACAGATTCATGCCTAACAGAAGGAGGCATCACAAAGACCAATGTTGTGGATTTTGGGTAAGTAGGCCTGCACGTGCATAATAACAGACAGCTGTAAAACAGGTATATCAGCAGTCATCTCTGAAATTACTCCTACTGCAGGCTGTCGCTTTGGACCTGTGTTTGTGACCTATGACCTTTGGCCTCTGCCTTTGATCAGACAACATAATATGGGTTGTATACTGCAATTTCTGGATGCTGTGATATTTGTAGGCATGTTTTTATTATGTTTGGATATCTATCTATCTATCTATCTATCTATCTATCTATCTATCTATCTATCTATCTATCTATCTATCTATCTATCTATCTATCTATCTATCTATCTGTCTATCTATCTATCTATCTATCTATCTATCTATCTATCTATCTATCTATCTATCTATCTATCTATCTATCTATCTATCTATCTATCTATCTATCTATCTATCTATATATACAGTGAAAAAAAACACAGGTTTCAGGGACGTTATAGTTAGGTTGACATTTCACTCATACAAAAACAGAGAAATTTGGCATTATAGTTAGCAGAGCTAACTAAAACTTGCGCCCCCGCAATGCACTGCTGATGATGTCACATATTACATCACTTTTCACATGGTCAGTGACATCACTGATGACATCTCAAATGACATCACTGATGACATCATCCTTTGAGTGTTTTAAAAAAGTTAAAGAATTGTATATATATCCGCCACGGTGTATTGAAGAATGAGTGGCTGTATGAGTGTCAGAATGGATGATTTCGTGGGTGTGTGACTGAGTGATTAAACGTGTCTTAGTGAATGCATAGGTGAATGACTAATCTGTGTGAATGTCTGTATCAGTCTGTCAGTTGATGTGTAAGAGGCTGTATGAATTGGTAAGTAGCTACATGAGTGTCTATATGGGTTAATGATTGGCTGTCTGAGTACATGTATGGGTGTCTGAGTATCTTTCTGGGTGGGTGAGGGGGTGTATGACCCACTGCATGGATTTGTGAGTGGGGGAATGCATGGGTGTATGGGTTCATGAGTGCATCTGGAAAAGGCTGTATGGTTGAGTGAGTGTGTGTATGGCCGTTTTGGTGAGTGTATGGATGTTTCAGTGCTATATGGATGAGTAACTGCATTGTGAAAGGCAGTATATGTGAGTGTTGGAGTATATAAGTGACTGTATGTGTGAGTGAGTGATTGTGAGAGTGGCTGTGTGGATAAGTGTGTGTTTGTGTCAGTGATTGTAGAAGAGAGTAAGTATGTGTTACTATCTGTATGAATAAGTGAGGTGGTGTGTGTATAACTGTTTAGGTGAGTAAATGGCAGTGTGATCGATTCTTTGGGTGACTGACTAGGTGTGTGAGTACCTCTATGGGTGAGTGTCTCTATGGGTGTATGATTGCATATATCAGTGGCTTTATTGATGAGTGACTGCGTGTATAATTAACTGTATGGGTGAGTGAGTGGATGTGTGTGTAGACCTATGAATCAGTGTGTGGGTATGTAGTAACTGGTATTGGAGTGTCTATGGTTTTGAGAATGGTAGTCTATATTTTAGAGTGGGTGTATGAAAGGTTATATTAGGGTGTGAGGAGGTTCATCAGATATTAAGTGGATGATGTCATGAGTGATGTCATTTGAGATGTCATGAGTGATGTCACTGACATGTCATGAGTGAAGTAATATGTGACATCATCAGCAGTGCATTGCAAGGGCGCGAGTTATAGTGAGCTCAGCTAACTATAACGGCTAAATTTCTCAGTTTTTGTACGAGTGGCATGTAAGCCTAACTATAACGTCCCTGAAACCTGTGTTTTTTTCACTTAATTTCTAAGGTTTTTTAAATGCTAATTCCTGAGTATGCAAAACAAACTATTGATGGACAGAATGCAGCACAATGTCAGAGATTGAACCCAGTACAGAGATATGGGCCTAAATCCATCGTTTTTTGCTCACCATGCCATTCCAGTTTGGACCCAGCCATATGCAAATCAGTCTTGACCCTGTGCTCAATGGGAACAGTCCAGCCCAAACTGCCAGGCCAGGACCTCCCTGGACTGGAAACAAGCATCCTAGGACCAGTTTCGGGGTTTCTGCTAATTCCTGATTATATCGTCCCTGAAACCTGCGTTTTTTTCCACTGAATTTCTAAGTTTTTTCTAAACGCTAATCCCTAACTATAATGTCCCTGAAACCTGTGTTTTTTTCAGTGAATTGTTAAGGTTTTTTAAAATGCTAATTTTTAACTATGCCTACATAGGTAGAACATGTACAGAAAGAGGAAGAAAGGCACAGAAAGAAGCAAGAGAAATGCAGAAAGAGGGAAGAGAGGTGCGGAAATAGGATAAAAAGGTGCAGAAAGAAGCAATAAAAATGTATAAAGACGCAACAGAAGTCCTGAAAGAGGAAGAAAGGTGGAGAAAAAAGCAAGAAAGTGCAGAAAGAAGCAACAGAGGTGCAGAAAGAGGCCTACTTTGACTGTACCTTACCACAGACTCATACAAAGTAGCCTAATCACTAATCCTTCTCCCAAGATGTTTTAAACCTCACTTTTCTCTTGAAGGTTCACTATTCATTGACTGCTCAGAATGTTAGGCCTACCAAATGTAAAACAGCAATCCTAACCATATCACTGTTGTAAGTCTGACCAAGTTTGTGAAGGTATGCATGCGTGTGTCTCTGCTTTTACCTAGTGACATGTTATATAAAAATAAACATACAAATACTTGAATACCTGTGTTTCAAACTGCATACACTGTAAATTTGTGTACAAAAAGGTGTATGTATTTCTTTCTGCTCATAATGCAGGGCACAAGGGTATTCAATAATATATTTGAGGGGCTCTATAACACCTACAAACATAAGACATGTCTGCCTGTGCAACCGAATGACAGATCAGAACTAAAAGATTTGACCATCTACAAGAGAAGCTACCTGCTTTTTAGGCTACCATCTTCAGATACATAACACATGTGAGAATACATGTACAAGTAGACATATACCTCAGTCACGAGAACAAGCAAATCTTTAAACTTGACAGCTTGCACTTCCCGTTTGAATTTCGAAACAGGTAAGAGAAGTACAGAAAGAAGCAAGAGAATTGCAGAAAAAAACAAGAGAAGTGCCGAAATAGTAAGAAATGTGCAGAAAGAGGCAAGAGAAGTGCAGAAAGGGGCAAGAGAACTGCAGAAAGAGGCAAGAGAGTTACAGAAACAGGCAAAGGAGGTGCAGAAAGAGGGAGCAGGGGTACAGAAAGAGACAAGAGGGGTGAAGAAAGAAGCAACAGAGGTGCAAAAAGAGGGAAGAGGGGTGCAGCAAGAGGCAAGAGAGGTGCAGAAAAAGGGAAGAGAACGGCAGAAAGAGGCACGAGAGTTGCAGAAACAGGCAAAGGAGGTGCTGAAGGAGGGAACAGGGGTGCAGACAGAAGCAAGAGAGGTGTAGGAAGAGGGTACAGAAAGAGGCAAAAGGGGTGCAGAAGGAGGCAAGAGAGATGCAGAAAGAAGCAAGAGCAGTGCAGAAAAGAACTTAAAGAGGTGCAAGAAGATGCAAGAGGCAAGAGGGGTGCAGACAGAAGCAAGAGAGGTGCAGAAAGAGGAAAGAGGAAACAGGGATGCAGAAAGAGGCAAGAGGGGTGACAAAATTTGCAGGAGGTGCAGAAAGAAGCAAACGAGGCACAGAAAGAGGCAAGAGAACTGCAGAAAGAGGCAAGAGAGGTCAGTAAAAGGGAAGACAGATACTCAATGAGGCTAGAGAATTGCAGAAAGAAGCAACAGAGGTGCAGAAAGAGGCAAAAGGGTTGCGGAAAAACCAAGTGAGGTACTGAAAGAAGCAAGAAAAGTGCAGAAAGAAGCAACAGTGGTGCAAAAAGAGGCAAGAGAAGTGCAAAAAGACGCAAGAGAAGTGCAGAAGGAAGCAAGAGAAGGACAGAAAGATGCAAGAGCTGTGCAGAAAAAGGCAGGAGATGCACAGAAAAAGGCAAGTAAGGTGAAGAAAAAGGCAAGAGAGGTGAAGAAAGAGGCAAGAGAAGTGCAGAAAGAAGCAACAGAGGTGCAGAAAGAGGCAAAAGAAGTGTAGAAAGAGGCAAGAGATGTGCAGAAAGAAGCAAGAGAAGTGAAGAAAGAGGCAAGAGAGGTGTTGAAATAGGAGAGGAGGTGCGAAAGAGGGGACAGGAGTGCAGACAGAAGCAAGAGAGGTACAGAAAGAGGCAAGAAGGATGCAGAAAGAAGCAAAAGTGGTGCAGTAAGAATGAAGAGAAGTGCAGAACGAAGCATTAGAGGTGCAGAAAGAGGCAAGAGTGGTGCAGAAAGAGGCAAGAGAAGTGCAGAAAGAGACAAGAGAGGTGCAGAAAGAGGCAAGAGAGTTGCAAAAAAGAAGCAAGAGTAGCATAGAAAGAAGCAAGAGAAGTGTAGAAAGAGGCAAGAGATGTGCATAAAAAGGCAAGAGATGAGCAGAAAAAAGGCATGTGAGGTGCATAACAAGGCAAGAGAGGTACAGAAAGAGGCTAGAGAAGTGCAGAAAGAGGCAAGAGAGGTACAGAAAGAGGCAAGAGAGTTGCAAAAAAGAAGCAAGAGTAGCACAGAAAGAAGCAAGAGAAGTGCAGAAAGAGGCAAGTGAGATGCAGAAAAAGGCAAGAGAGGTGCAGAAAGAGTCAAGAGAACTGCAGAAAGAGGCAAGAGAGTTGCAGAAACAGGCAGATGAGGTGCAGAAAGAGGGAACAGGGGTGCAGACAGAAGCAAGAGAGGTTCAGAAAGAGGGAACAGAAAGAGGCAAAGGGGTGCAGAAAGAGGCAAGAGAGGTGCAGAAAGAAGCAAGAGAACTTCAGAAAGAACCTACAGAGGTGCAGGAAGAGGCAAGAGGGGTGCAGACAGAGGCAAGAGAGGTGCAGAAAGAGGAAGAACAAGGCAACAGGAATGCAAAAAGAGGCAAAAGGGGTGATGAAATTTACAAGAGAGGTGCAGGAAGAAGCAGGAGAGGTGCACAAAGAAGCCAAAGTGTGCAGAAAGAGGCAAGAGAAGTGCAGAACGAAGCAACAGATATGCAGTAAGAGACAAGAGGGGTACAGAACGGGGTAAGAGAGGTACAGAAAGACAGAAGACGAGTGCAGAAAGAGGCAACAGGGATGCAGAAAGAAGCAAGTGTGGTGCTGAAAGCAGCAAGAGAAGTGCAGAGAGAAGCAACAGAGGTGTAGAAAGAGGCAAGAGAAGTGCAAAAAGAAGCAAGAGAGGTGCACAAATAAGCAGAAGTGCAGAAAGAAGCAAGAGAAGTGCAGAAAGAGGCAAGATACGTGCAGAAAAAGGCAAGTGAGGTGCAGAAAAAGGCAAGAGAGGTGCAGAAAGAGGCAAACGAAGTGCACAAAGAAGCAACAGAGGTGCGGAAGGAGGCAAGAGAAGTGCAACATAGGTTCAGAAAGAGGTAAGAGAAGTGCAAAAAGAGGCAAGAGATGCACAGAAAAAAGCAAGTGAGGTGAATAAAGGGGCAAGAGAGGTGCATAAAGAGAGAACAGGGGCAGGAGTCAGGAACAGGGGTGAAGAAAGAGGCAACAGAGGTGTAGAAAAAAGCAAGAGAAATGCAGAAAGAGGCAAGTGAGGTGCAGAAAGGTGCAAGAGAGGTTCAGAAAGAGGCAAAAGAGAGTTGAAGAACCAGGCAAGAGAGCTGCAGAAATGTCAAGAGAGCTGCGGAAAAAAGCAAGAGAATTGCAGAAAGAAACAACAGAGGTACAGAAAGAGGCAAGAGAACTGCAGAAAGAAACAAGAGAAGTACAGACAGAAGCAAGAGAAGTGTAGAAAGATGCCACAGAGGTGCAGAAAGAGGCACAAGGGGTGCAGAAAGAAGCAAGAGAGGTGCAGAAAGAGTGAAGAGGGTGCAAAAAGAGGCAAGGGAGGTGCAGAAAGAGGCAAGAGAGGTACAGAAAGATGCAAGAGAAGTGCAGAAAGAAGCAAGAGAAGTGCAGAAAGAAGCAAGAAAAGTGTAGACAGAGGCAGGAGATGTGCAGAAAAACGCAAGAGGGATGCAGAAAGAGGCAAGAGAAGTGCAGAAAGAGTCAAGAGAGGTGCAGAAAGAGGCAAAATAGGTGCAGAAAGAAGCGACAGTGGTTTATGCACCATTATTTCCAATTTAACACCCACATTTACCAATAAGTAACAGGTGACCATTCCAAGTTTGCAAAGGTCCTTCCACCACCCTGTAACACTTATCGCTGCATTTTTAGTAACATTTGCGCAGTTTGAGCTACAAACAAGTTTTATTTGTTTAAACCTGCAGATTATGCAGCAGATGTTGGATTATGCTGCAAATGGGGAAATGTATAATAATTCAAAAATCGGTACAGCCGAACAGTCGCATAATTCCAGTGGCTCTGCTCATACCTCTAACTAGGTCCAGAAGTGCTCCTCAGTGGTTTCTTCTTTTTTTGTCTCATTGAGTTTATAGTTTAGCTTCTATGGAAACGAGGAAGACTAAACCTGAGGTTACCACTCCACAGCACAGACTACCATACCACATAATTATTTTCCATAACACATAATCCCACGCTACATAATTCCTATACACTAAATACCACATAATTTCACTCCACAACATACCACATAAATCCACTACACACAATGTACATCCACTTCACTCCAAAAAACATTCATAAAACTGTTTTACATTTACAACTACAATAGCTCTAACTCTCGCAAATGCTATTACATTGCAAATGCTTCTTTAACTAGTAGTCACTTTTGCAGAGTGGTGGGGAAAGGGGGCTGGGCCTCTGACCTGCGCTTAGGAATTGCACTTCATATGACTTACAGGAGGTACCAGGAGGGATTCTTGGTACCCAAGTCCCTAAGGAGTAAAGTAGACTTCATCCCCCAACCATTAGTATGCCAGGAGGCATGTTTGCACAGTGGTAGACTAAGAGGGCATGGCCTCCGCAGACCTCTTAGCAATCCCACTGACTCAGTTCTCCTTGCCACCGCCCCCCGCCCCCTTGTCGCGGGCCTATACCAGCGACTAGAGCCCTGTGCAGCGGGACTGGCGGGGCCTGCGAGCTAGAAGGCAAATCAACGTGAGCAGCCCGAGGGCACAGCAAGAGTAGTCAAGACTAGGACCCTCTGGACTGGCAGCCCCATGCTGACGAAGGGGAGCCCACCTCTTCTTGTTTTGCTGTATTCTGAGAATTTGGCGTGTACATAATAAGTTACAGTGTTAACGCTTGGGTCAAAGTGGGAGTGCTTTGCTGTATAATCAATTGTCTGTAATAACATCAGATCGATCCCACCGACTACATTTTTATGTAGTGCTTACTACCCCTGATGAGGCATCGAAGCCCTTGTGCCTCTGTGATTTGAACAATTCCAGCACCCTTCGACGATTAAAGATGTTGCGGTGCGGGATAGCTGCGGCCCCAGGCGCTCTCAGCAGGGTCTTCGGAGGCAAGCCGGCAGTGCCCTTCACGACCTTGGAGTGCACGTGGAGACCTTACAGCTTGGCACAGGTGAGACGTCTCGGTGTCAAAGGTTAGGGCTAGTGACAAGAGTCCTGAGGCAAGTAATGCTATGAGGTTGGGAGAGTAAATGTCATCCACCATGGCCGCCAGATGGTGAGGAGCTCCAGGAGGGAGCTCCGAGGCTGAGGAATGCTCAAGCAAGCTGTAATCCTTGTTTGGCCTCGCATCCCGTACATTGGAACCACAAGCCGATATCGGAACATTCGACCCATGCTGGGGAACCTATCTGAATGGGGACTCACTGTCGGTGGCCGGGACGCTTCAATAAAGGACAGGAGAGGTGCCCCGGCAGGTCGTTGGTTTTCGCCGCATCCCTGGATCGATGGTGGTGACTGCGGCTCAAGGTGAGGCTGGGCCTTTGTTTTCGAGTGTGGCCCAGGTGGCACTGCCGTTGGGTGAGGGCTCGGCTGGCTGGAGTACCCGACGAGATTTGGTCCAGGTGCGGACCTGGAGTTCGCTTGAGGTTCTCGCCCAGGCTTGAGAGGCCTGCACTGCACCCTCACCCCCCTGAAGGCACAGCAGATACTGTAAAAACATGGTTGGTTGGGCCCTGACCTCTTGTGATTTAGGAGATACACTGCTAGAAATGTTTTACACTGCAGTTAATATGGCACTTTAAAGTTTAGTGTATATACTGCATATAATTGTATGATAACTACCTTCCTGCCTTATGCTTGATTCCGGACTGTGCCTTGGCATTTCTTCTTCGGCCTGAGCCCTGATTGTATCTCGGAATTTCTACCGTTCAACCATGTGCCCACCTTATCCCACCCGGAACTTGAATCTTGTGCGCTACGGACCAAACTCCTGGTCCATTAACTACCCAGACAAAATGACCAGTAATGCAAAAAAGAACTTCAAGCATAGTATTCTAAAACAACACCCGGAAACACTCATTGTAGATAACTACCACACAGCGACCAACGGCAACACGAAAACTAACTTCATTTTCTACACAAATCGCCCGGCTAAATGGAAAAACACCTTCTCTCTTCACCTTCAAGTCACCAAGTCAGTAATCATTCCCTATGGTGAAAAAATCTCCACTACCATCTCCCGACCTTCAAAGGGGAATTCACCATCTCCATCTACAGAACTGGAACCATTGTCATACAGGCCACCGACCCGCACCTCACCACTTTTGACCGCCACTTCCCCACACTTCTTTCCTCGTTAACTCAACTGAGCCGTCAAACCATATCTCCCCAACCCACCATCAACCTTACTAATAACGTGGAACTGATCCCATCTCCCTGCCCTGAAGAACCTCTCTCCAATTCATGGACATCCACCATCACTCACTATAATCAAACTACCCCTATCATTACTCTCCGACGCCAAGCACCCACAACTATTACATCTACTAAGCACACCAGTAACAACAAACTCACAATTAACAAACACCACAAGACCGATCTAAATCTTGACAGCTCGGACTCTAACCTCTACCCTCCCGTGACTGAAATCCCCACAGGCACTCTCCACTCGACCCGTGATAATCTGAACCCTCCCTCACAAACTACCTCTTTCTCCAACACAGACCGTTTTCCCCCGACCCTTATTTCCCCCATGTCCAACGTCATCCCCAATCCAGTGGTCTCTCTCCCCCCTACTACCACTGCACACTCCCCCGTCGATGTCCCACATCCACAGACACAACCGGTCTCCACCGATTACCTCACTGACAACCCCCGTGACATCCCCATGGCCAACGTCGTCACCAATCCTTTAAACTCGTTCCCCCCTATTATCACTACTTGCTCCCCCTCCGCCGTCGCACACCCACGTACACAACCTGCCTCCACCGCTAATCTCATTGACATTCCCCGGAAATCTGACTTTTTACCTAGAATTTCTCTCCTTCCTCACTTGGACAGTAGACCCTCTACTCCTCCTTTGAACCCCTTGAATGGGAGCATTACTAATCCGGCTCCCCGCATCCAACCTCTCCCCTCTCCTAACCCCACTGATTCTGTCCAATCCCCGACCCCTGTTCACTCTCCCACCAAAGAGTTCTCGGCCCCTGCCTAAAACCTTAAACTTTTTCAGCTCAATAGCACAGCAACTGAACAGAATGGAGCTGAAAATTAACTCCCTTGCTGCTGATTTCCAATACTTACAACAAGATCTTCTCAACAGGACCAAGCCGCCGTGCTCCCTCTCCCCGGGTAGATTTCCTCCCACCGCGCTCAATACGGCTCCCTTGGCCCCTCAGTGCAACCCTCGTCCCTCCAGTCCACCAGGGAGTCAGGCACTTCGACCCAACCGGGATCGCCAACCCTTTACGATACCGAAACCTGAGGAGATCAACGACTCTTACCTCACTTTGAGCCAGAAATCAGCCTCTTTCCCCATCCCTGTTATTATCGGCACTAACAGAATCCCTAAAAATGTCCACTCGCCTAGACCTCCTGCTCAATACTCCTCTATCCACCTTACTCCCCCCATCATCGAGGCTCCCCGTCCTCTCTCTTGCATGCTCCTCAACTGCAGATCAGCAGTACAACACGCCACAGTCATTGCTGAAGCTCTACTCGCTGAAGAAATTGACATCGCTTTCCTCACTGAATCCTGGCTCAATGTCCACTCCACACCCATTCCTGACATTCTCACCCCTCCAGGGTACACCATCATCAGACAAGACAGACCGATCAAAACGGGGGGAGGACTAGCCATCATCCACAAGGCAGGAATACAGATTACCAAACTTAAACCTGCAGAATACCTATCGTTTGAACACCTGGGTGTCGAACTCAATGCCAAGGGCACCTCACCCATCAAATTCCACACCATCTACCATCGTCCTGGAGAGCGTATCCTTTTCCCCAAAGAACTAACAGACCTAATATCATGGTTCTCCTTGACAGACACTAAAGACGTGTTCCTGGGCGACCTCAATATCCACTGGAACGACCCAGAAGACTCCACTGCCCAGAACCTATCCAACCTACTTGAAATCTATAACCTCAAACAACTCTGCAATAAACCAACTCACATCAAAGGTGCAACACTGGATGCGATCATTACCAACAATGATCTGGTCTCTCTGAGAGCGATTTCTCCCATTGACTGGTCCGACCACCACCTCATTCTGTTCAAGATTGATGCACTTGTCTTTCACCAACCTATTCGTGATGACAAACCTAAACACTGGACCAAAAATATCAAAGAAATCCCTTTATCCGAACTCGAATCCAGGATTCATGCCCATCCTCAACTCCAACCCTCATCATCGACGGCCGATGACCTCACTACACACTTTAACTCAAAAATGACAGAGGTTCTAGACCAAGAAGCCCCTCTCAAACTCAAACAATTGAGGCAACTCAGACAAACGGAAAGGTCTTGGAGACTAAACCCCTCGACCTTACACCTAGTGCAACTTAGATCTGCTCGGCAAGCATACAAAAAACACATTTTCTGTGAAAAGGCGTCTTTCTTCTGCAGCCAACTAGATCTGGCAAAAAACAGACCGAGAGAACTCTTCAACATTGTCAAAAGCCAAACTAACTGCACTCCCTCTCAAGAAATCAAAGCCACCAATGAGCGTTGTGAAGAAATTGCCACCTTCTTCACTAATAAATTCTTGAAAATTGATCAATCCTTCATCCAAACCTCTTAACCTGCCCCACTCTCACCACCCCTGATCATTCAGAAAGAGTTCTTACCAAGGACAATCAGGTCTGCCTCCAGCTAAAAAACAATGCGCATTGGTCCGACTTTGAGCTAATGTCGGAAAAGGAGGTTTTCAGTATAATTTCTAACCTAAAACCTTCCTCCCATACTATGGATCCCATCCCATCCACAATCATAAAAGAACTTAACCACACCATTTCCCCTTTCTGGACAAAAATCATCAACGCTTCTCTCACCTCAGGCTGTGTCCCAGACTCCCTTTAACTTGGACAAATCACACCCATTCTCAAAAAACCAGGGGCCGACCCTACTGATCTCAACAACCTCAGACCTATCTCCAACCTCCCATTCCTTGCAAAACATTGGAGAAATGCATTCTCCACCAACTCAACAAACACATTGATGAGTTCAACCTCCTCGACACCTTTCAATCAGGATTCAGGAAAGGCTGTAGCACGGAAACAGCTATGCTCAACGTCTCTGACGATATTCACAAGGCTTTAGATGAAGGTGATGCCTGCCTACTCATCCTTATTGACCTATCTGCGGCATTCGACACAGTAAATCATCCAGCGCTTCTGGAGACCATGTCGAACCGCTCCGACATCAATGGTAGAGTACTAAAATGGTTCACCTCCTTCCTTCAACACCGCTCGCAACAAATTAAAATCAACTCCTGTCTCTCAAAGCCAACAAAAGTCACACTTGGGGTCTTGCAAGGCTCGATCCTCTCCCCGGCCCTCTTCAATCTTTTCATGGAGCCCCTCACAATCATCTTGAAAAAAGCTGGAGTGAATTACCACCTTTACGCTGATGACACCCAAATCTATTTCAAAATCAAGTCTCCCAGCGACATCCAACACCTCAATGCCACTCTAACCGAGATCCAAACTTGGTTCAATGCTAACCACTTAAAACTCAATCCAGATAAAACAGAACTAATCCTATTCTCTCCAAAAAGCAACCATCGTCCAATCCAAGAGTGGCTCAAGAATCTGGTCGCCCTAAACTGCCCCATCGTGCTATCTGAGTCAGTTAAGTCTCTAGGCATCACCCTTGACAAGAACTTATCTTTGGAGGCCCACATAAAAAACTCTGCAAAAAGTGCTCTTTTCTCTCTAAAACACCTCAAGAAATTGAAACCTTTTCTTCCCCATGATGACCTCAAGACAGTAGTCCAATCCCTAGTTCTCTCTAAAATCGACTACTGGAACACCATCCTAACAGGGACTGCAAAAGCTCACCTAGCCCCTCTAAGGGCAGTGTTGAACATGGCCGCTCGACTCGTATCTGGAGTAAAAAGATTTGATTACATCACTCCAGCTCTCAACTCCCTCAACTGGCTACCCATGGAAGGGAGGTGTATTTACAAACTGGCCTGCATCACACACAAAACCCTTCACTCTCCGGCCCCTAACTACCTGAACAACAAACTGATAAGAGCAGGTCAATCCAGATCACTGAGAAGCTCCAACTCACTCCTTCTTATTCCTCCGAAACTGAAAAAGGAAACCACACAATACCGATCATTCTCTGGCAACACTCCCAGGATGTGGAATGCTCTCCCTAGAGTCCTCAGATGCAACCCCTCCTTCTCCTGTTTAAAAAAGGACCTGAAAATCCATCTCCTCAACAAATACCTTCCTGACCAACGTCAACTAACCTAGACTTCAATATCTGAGTTTACTCCTCTCTCTTGACATTCAAGGATAGTTGGTGACCGGACTGTGTTAACCACCTTATCTTCCATGCTGTCTTTTTTTTCCCCTGGTTTTGCTTCCTTACTGCCTGCCTACTATGTAATGCAATTTCCGTCTGTTTTTCTTTACAGTATGTATGTAAAGCGCTCTAATACCTACAGGTCAAGCTAGCGCTATATAAAACTTTTAAAATAAAATAAAATAAATGAATGGGACTTACTGGATGTAACAGGAGGGGTAGTTGGCCCTCAAGGACATCATTGGGGCCAACTACCCCTTCTATTACCTCCAGTAAGTCCCACACAGCAGGATCGCTAAGTTCTCATAGAAGGCCACGCTCCCTTTTCCCACCACTCTGCAAATGTGCTTCCTGATACACTCTTGGATGGGGATTGAAGTCCCATTCGCTGCTGGGGTTGCTTAGGGGCCAACTAGCCTACCTGTTACCTCCAGTAAGCCCAACACAGTGGGATTGCCAAGGTGGACACAGGCCACGGCCCATTTCTCCACCACTCTGCAAACGCTCTTCCTGGTGCAGTCTAAGATGGGGGGTGAAGTCCCCTTCCCTCCCGAGGGTCCCTGGGGGCCAACTAGCCCTTCTGTTACCTCCATGAAGCTCCACACAGCTTTATTGCTGAGAGTGGTCAGAGGCCACACCCTCCTTTTACACCACTCTGCAAAACGTGCCTCCTGGCGCACTGCTGCTTAGGGGGTGGAGTCCACTTTAGTCCTGAAGTCCTCAGGACACAAGGAGACCTCATTGCCTCACCACCAGTGTGCCAAGAGGCGCGCTTGCAGAGTGGTTTAAAAAGGGGCATAGTCTCCTAGCTCAAAATACACGGAGAAACAACCCCTGCGACAAGATAACCTCTTAAAAACCACAGAAAAGGAACAGTGATATGTTATCTGTTTTTGTTTTATTTATAGAAATATATATAATTGCTAATCAATTTCTTTTTTTTTTTTTTTTTGATTAAATCATTTCATTTTTTTGTAAATAAATATTCATACATCACTAACTATAAATCAAACTGAAGTGGACGAAGCAATACAATCAACAAAGAACATATATAAAAAGTGACCAAAGTACAATTTACAGAATAGTCATAAACAAATATCAACAATACAATACAAAGATCATATAATCATACATTTGCGCCAATAAATACACAATTACGCCGACGCGCGTTTCGGAGTCTTCCTTCTTCAGGGCGGTATAGGTATTACAAGGGCGGAGAAGTAAATGATGATATAAAACACTAAATCACACAAGACCGAAGAAATAATAAACATACATTGGCTTTACGCCTCGTCACAAAAAAATTCTGTGGAGAAAAGGATAACGAGGTTATCAATTGTCAAATATACGAAAAATATACATTTATCGAGCACATAATGCTTCCAAATTGCTAGAATATGCGGAGAGCTAAAGTATAAAAATACAAATAAAGAAATATAGATTGGAATGGAAATAATAATAAACGTCCTTTGGTGAAAAAGTAATAGAGTACCCATTGTCCATAGGAAGAAAAACAATAAAGATTTGAAAAAAGAGAGATTTTTTAAAAAAGAATAAAAAAGAAAGAATAATGATACAAAGATGATTAATAACAAATAACCTAAAAGTGCGACCCCAGCAAAAACACTAATAAAGAAAACATACTACACACTTGTTATCTTGATAGGGAAGCTCACAATCCAATGTAGCCAGGGGTGGATAAAATGTAAGAGCTTTCCCAGAACTTAGAACGCAGCCAGGTGTGGAAGTACCAGATCTAGTTCTTAGATTGATAATACGTCTGGTAAAAATAGGGAAAATAGATATAAAGAGCCTCAGTATTAAATCACACAGGTTTCTTAATGCTAGGGTAAGTACTAATGCAAAAATGATTACACAACACTTACAAGATACTCTGGAGTAGTCTTGATAGGGATATGGGCATAGACTCACAAGGTACGAATTCTTGCAGGAGATGCCAAAACGCTAGTCCTGTCGACTCAAATCTACAAGTAAAATTGTCTGAAAAAAGACGACATTTCTTAATATCTAGTAAGCTCCTAAGAGTAGTAGTCACTGAATATAGGAGGTCAATTGCTTAAAACTTACAGGGTACATGTAGATATACTTCTAATGGCAGTGCCGAAAATAGGCGTCCAAATATATAAGTCGAATGCCCAAAGCATCTAGCTGTAACTCAGACCAACAGGCGGTTTGTGTTCAATAGAGTCTAGCAGAAGAAACAAAACAACAATGTTTTAGGGGACGAGGATCATAAGTATCTGGCATTTGTACAAAAAAGTAAAGACTAAGATTAACTATAAATCCGACACAATCGCCCCAACAATCTAGCTGGAATTAAGATCAGCAATCGGTCTAAGTTCAATATGGTCTGCCCTAAGGAACAGAACAACAATGTTTAGGATACAGGGACCATTAGCGTCTGGCATTAATAAAAAAGCGCACAAGCTAGGATTGACTCTACATCCACTGCAAGACAAGATAACAGGAATCAAATAGCTGAGCTATTCACATAGCAAGAACTTACTTAACTGGAAAAGAATTAGATCGCCGAAAATAGAATTCCTCTTGAACCCACCGCTGCGTAGATGGGTCACAGATCGAATCGTCGTTTAAATAGTACAGGTATGAAGGCGGGAAGGATCGAAATCGCCCACACCTGTTGGTGATTAAGTGACTCAAAGAGTCTCGTATTCAAGAGCTTATGCAGCGTGTAATAACGGCCGCCATCTTGGAAGAGGGGCATAGAAGAAGGATAGGGATCGAGGTAGTGAATCTAAAACTACCAGAAAAGGTCTGTGTCCAGGTATGGAACACAAATATCCCCTTATCAAGGATTATTTAAAGGAAATATTTATGCTAGAGCAGTATCGTTAAGAGGATAATAGAGTGAGTACGGATATACAGCCTGCTACAACCTGTGGTAACGAGCGCCATCTTGGAACGGGTGCAGACGGAGGAGAGGACCATGCTCTGACACAAATATCCGCCATCTTGGAAGGCGAAAGATCGATGAAATATATCTAAAACAGCCAAAATAGATCTGTATAGATGTTTTAAACAGAAAAATCCATATATCCGGCATCACTTAAAGTGGATAAAGAAAATGAAGGAGTATCAACCCACTATGTTTGCATTCAGTCCTTCCCTTACACCCGAAGGCCCACTGCAAAACTTGTGATTGGGGCATAACTACTCCAAATGTTGTGAAAAACCCCTCCAAGCAGAAATGGAGGATGTTCCTTCTTAACTGCCGTTCCCTGCCCAAACACCATACTGAACTGGCCATGCTGATAGAGGAGCTCAATCCAGACGCCCTCTTTCCAACAGAGACATGGCTTCAGCTAGAAACTGATCCTGCAATAGCATGGGCCACCCCCCAAGGCTATACTATTAAACATTTGGATCGCAAGACTGGCAGAGGTGGAGGTCTGGCTATTATCTATAGGGACAACTTTAGATGCCGCATCACTCCCTCCCCCATGCCAGCCTGTGAGAACCTACATTTCACTCTTGAGTTCTCCCCATCCACTACTTTCTCCGGTATCCTAGTCTATCGACCACCTGGCACCCTCAACAACTTTATTACTAACATGACGGATTTAGCTGCCAACCTAGTGCTCACCTCGGCAAATTTCACCCTGCTGGGCGATCTTAATTTACACCTAGATGAGCCACTTGATTCAACAGCCAATAGTCTTTGAAGAAACTTTCAGTCCATTGACCTGGCTCAGAAAGGCTTTCAATCAACGCATGTCAAGGGACATCTCCTAGATCACATCTACAGCAATCTAGATAGCTTAACCGTCGAGGCTCCAGTACCACTATCCTGGACCGATCATTTTTTAGTACCTTTTACATGGTCCACTTGCTCCCCCCCCCCATCTCACAAAATCACAATAAGCAGCGGGGAAGAAAATGGGCCTCCCTCCCACTTTCTAAGTGGAAACTGGCTCTTGTAGAACACCTACCCCCAAATGTGACCAATCCCAAGACAGCCATTGTCAATTTTGATAACTGGATCTCCAGTTCCCTTGACCTAGTCCTACCAGAGGAATCTTTGCACTTAATAAACAGAGCCAAAGTGGCCCCCTGGTACTCCCCGACTCTCAGGACTATGAAGCAATCTTGCCGCAAACTAGAGAGAGCCTGGAGACAAGATTACTCACAATCAAAGCAAGTTGAGTATAGAGCCGCAATAAAGCTCTATAAAAATCAAATAAAATCTGCGCAAGCCCATTTTTATGAAGCCAAAATCAATCTAGCTGCAAACTCCCCCAAAGAAATTTTTAAAATAGCCAAATCTTTAATTTCTCCCCCTCCCCCCGAGCGTCTGTCACCTGACGGCGCGCAAACCCGTTGCAATAATTTAGCCACTTTCTTCTCCCAGAAGATCCAGGCCATCTATTCTATATTTTCTACTGGCAGTGGTGACATGGACCACACCACCACCACAGATTCTGACTTCTTAGCCCCCAGCTCACTGGATGAATTCCCCCTCCTAGATTCCGACACTTTAGACAGAATGCTTCTTAAAGTCATCTCAGGATCCCCCAATGACCCAGCACCCCCGCAAACTCTCAATAAGGTGATGGACATCATCCGCCCTGTCATTCTGGATGTCCTTAATACTTCCATCTCCTCTAACTCCGTCCCAGCACCATGGAAATGTGCGATGGCTAGGGCCCTTTTGAAAAAACCCACCTTGGACCAGAACAACTTGGCCAATTTCCGCCCCATTTCCCTACTTCCCTGGATGAGCAAACTGCTTGAAAGGCACATCAATAATATCTTAGTGGACTACTTAGAATCAAATAGTCTGCTATGCGCCTCTCAGATGGGTTTCCGCCCGCAGCATGGAACTGAAACTGCTCTCCTAGCAGTGACGGAAGAAACTAGATTGGTGCTGGACCGGGGAGGAAAAGCAGCCATCATACTACTCGACCTCAGTGCCGCGTTCGACACTGTCAACCATGCCACACTGCTACACTGTCTGAAAGGCATGGGCGTGTCGGGCGCGGCCCTGGAGTGGCTGACCTCCTTCCTGGACGAGCGCCTCTTCCAGGTGTTTGAGGGCAAAGCAGTCTCCCCTAAGCAACCACTTAGATGTGGGGTTCCTCAGGGCTCCTCCCTGAGCCCCACACTTTTTAATGTCTATATGCGACCTCTAGTGGAGATAGTCCAGCTCTTTGGTGTGCGTATTGTCACCTACGCGGACGACACCCAGTTGGTGGTCTCTCTGGACCACACTGAGGAGCCGTCCAACACCCTGGGCCTCTGTCTAGAGGCCGTTGCTAAGTGGATGCAATCGTCCTGTCTCAAACTTAACGGGGAGAAGACAGAGATTATGCTATTGGGTAACCCTCCTCCGACCATTTTGACATCAATTTGGCCCACCTGCCATGGTGCTCCCCCCCCTCCCAAACCGCAGATAAAGAGTCTGGGAATCTGGCTCGATAAAGCGCTGGACTTCTCGGTCCAGGCTACCAAAACTGCCTCCACGTGTGTCGGCCTAATGAAAATGCTCCGCAAAGTACTCCCTCTGCTTCCTTTCCAGGCGAGGAGAATCATGGTTCAGGCCCTGATACTCTCCCGCCTGGACTATGGAAACGCGCTATATCTGGGTGCCCCGGCTTCAGTGACCAACAGGCTTCAAGTCACGCAAAACTGCGCCGCCCGATTATTATTCAACATCCCCCGCTGGCAGTCAGCCAAGAAAGCTCTAAAAGAATTGCACTGGCTCCCGATGGCTGCTAGAGCACAGTTTAAGGCTATGTGCATTGTGCACAAATCTTTCCATCGAACAGGCCCTGCCATCCTGTCCCCCTTAGTTGTGCCCTACGCTCCATCCAGAGCCCTTCGCTCGGGATCATTGCACCTAGTTACCACTTCTAAAATCAACAAAGCACGTTGGGGCGGCCGTTCCTTCTCCCATACTGCTGCGAGACTTTGGAACTCCCTCCCCTTAGCCCTCAGAGAAAATAATAACCGGCTGGGTTTTAGGAAAGCTTTGAAAACCCACCTGTTTGCAAAAACGTGCTAGTCTCACCCTGCGGCCCGCCACAGTGATCAATTAAAGCGCTGCGAGGCCTCCGGGTAGTCTATGCGCTATATAAATATAATTTTTCATTTCATTTCATTTCATCATTAAACAGAAGGAAAAACAAATCCGGGTATAAAGCCTGCCACTGGTACAACGTGTGATTATGGGCGCCATCTTGGGAGGGGTGCATATGGGAGAGAAAATGGGTTACAACAAGGAGTGGTCCATGCTCTGACAGAAATATCCTATTGAACAGGCCATTCAGAGTAAATCTCTGAATAATTATAATATAGTAAGAAAAATATGGGGACTAGCGGGGGAAGGTAGAGAACGTGGCCAATGCCATGTATATCATCAGTTGCCATCTAGAAGCTGTGTAGCTAAAAAAGAAAACATAAGAATTACTAGGAAGCCCCCAGAAGGAAAACAGAGGCATCAGAGTTCAGGATTAAAAAACACGTATCAATTTGCAGGAATATATTAGTAATCAGTACTGGGGATCAGATAATCTACTAGTAAAAGATTATGGTGGTACAGAAGAAGTCACGGTAACAAAGGACTATATTCTCACAGGAAGATAATGCTAAGAAGTTATATAGCACATCAAAGTATCAATAGATGGCATTTTCCCAGGGAAGGGATTCGTTAAGTCCATTGTCAAAAGTTTGAAGAGTAAAAATCCAGAAGACTTCTCTCTTCTTCCTGAGTGATTCGATATTGTGATCTTTAGGTGTTTTGATACGTTCCAGGATTAACCATTTAAGGTCTTTAATCAAATGCTGTTTTTCAATCCAATGTTTGACTAAAGGAGCTCCTGGACGTTTGTTGTTAATGGATGATTTATGCTCGCAAAAGCGGACACGCATCTCTCTGCTCGTCTCACCCACATAGCCTTTGCCACACGGGCACAAGATTAGATAGATCACATTCATAGTCCTGCAGTTCGTCATTTCTGTAAAGGAGAAAGTCTTTTTGCCCCATTCAAGGGTCGGAGTAGTCTTAACAAAAGCACATGCCTGGCATCCGCCACACTTATGCGAGCCGAGAATAGGGGAAGAACCTGTAATGGAGCGTTGGATCAAAGGTTTATTAGTAGGCAAAATTGATTTCACCAATACATTTCGCAAGTTCCTATTCCTGCGAAATGCAAAAATGGGCTTAGGTAAATCTCCCTGTTGGTTACCAGAATTAAGGATATGCCATGAAGAGTTGATCACTTGGCGGAGTTTATTGTTAAAGTTAGAGTGCTTAGTAACAACCACCAGTTTTTCCTGGATAGTTCTACTTTTGGGGATCAACAGAGTGTCTCGATTGTAATATTTGGCCCTTTTGTACGCATCCTTAATAATTCTGTTGGGATATCCCCTATTCCTTAGCTTGTTTTTAAGGGTCTCTGCATGTTCATCAAAGGATTGAATACAAGTACAGTTCCTGCGGAGGCGCAGGAACTGGCTGAAGGGGATACTATCCTTCTGGCTACGGGGGTGGTAGCTTTCGTATTGGAGGAGGGTGTTGCGGGCCGTAGGTTTAGTGTATAAAGATACCTGAATCTTATCTTCAATGACCTTTATCCAGATATCCAGGAACTCAATTTTTTCTTTGCTTGTTTTAGAAATGAATTTCAAAATGTGGATCGCAAAGATTTATCCAGAGGATAAATTCAGAGAGTTGCTCCTCCGGCCCCCTCCAAATAAAAAAGATGTTGTCAATAAACCTATGGTAGTAGGTGATATTCTCCGAAAAAGGTGCTACCTCATTGTATATAAACCTCTTCTCAAAGACCCCCATATACAGGTTAGCCACATTAGGGGCACAAGCGGCTCCCATACTGATGCCAAGTATCTGCTTGTATATTACCTGATCAAATTCAAAGTAGTTCTCATTTAAAACAATTGCCAGACACTCAAGAATGAAAAGGTTGTCTAAATTATTAGAGCAGTCATTTAGAACGCTTCTCACAGCCTCCAAAGCTCCGGTGAGGGGTATATTAGAGTATAGAGCCTCTATGTCCATTGAGACCAGAATGTCTGTAGCAGGATTAAACTCAATGCCCTCTATCTTAGTAATAAGGTCTCCTGTGTCCCTAATGAATGCGGGTAGGTTGCTGACTAATGGGGCCAGGAACACATCCACAAATTTAGAGAGAGGTTCCGTAAGTGAACCAATCGTGGAGACCATGGGTCTGAACGGAGGTCTATCCAAGCTTTTGTGTATCTTAGGGAGGCCATAGAGAACAGGGATCTGATAATGTTCTCTATTGAGATATTCAAATTCTTGTGTGCAGATACTTCCGGTGTCTAACGCTCTTCTCGTGATGTCAAGGATATTATTCTTGATTCTTTGATCAGGATAATTCATCACCTTAGTATAATTCTCAGGGACACTAAGCATTAAGTAGATTTCAGCTTTATATTGGTCACAATCCATAATGACGATACCCCCGCCTTTGTCACTCGGTTTAATCGTGATTTCCTTATTGTTAGCAAGATTTTTCATGGCTTGGTATTCGTCATAGGTCAGGTTATAGGGTGGTTTGGGTACAAAGCGCATCATTTGCTTGATTTTTCTGTTGACAACCTTTTCGAAAATCCCTACCTCAGGGCCAACCTCATCAAGACTAGGAGTGAAAATGGACTTAGGTTTCAGTCCCGATTTATTCTCAATTTCCTGTGTGTCACGGTTTGCGAAAAATCTATTAAGGCGGACCTTTCGGAAGAAAGATTGCAAATCCTGATTAAGTTCAAACTGGTTGAGACCAGTGCTGGGTACAAATGAAAGGCCTCTCGCCAGGAGATCTTCAACATGAATGTCTAGTCTGGTCCTTGAGAGGTTAAAGATAGGTATGGTTTCAACTTGAGAAGGGGGATCTATTCTCTCCAATATTGATTTTGTCTGGTTTGGAGGAATTGTGGGGGGTTGTTTTCTGTATGTTGGTATCGCCCCCTCTCCTGTGTTATGTATCTCCCTCTCATGTTCCCGCGTCGGTTGCCTAAAAAACGGGTATTTCTTCTCTAGCCATCAAAGGCACCTCTTCAGTTGCCATAGTTGTCAAACGACCCATGGCTATCCTCCCCTTCAGATCCTGACGTATCTGAGAATGTTAAAATTCTCTTGCTGGACCAATATTGGTGATCAGGCTGGTTGGTATAATCCCTAGAGCCATTGTAATAGTGAGCTCCTAAATATGGATAAACTCTCTCCTCAGAAAAGAATCTTATGTCTTTGCGTAATTTATCTGTCTTTTTCTTAATCAGGTAATCACTGAAGGAACTCAACTCGCTATTAATATCATAAAGTTTCCTTTTAGCCTCTTCTACTGGATTGTTTTTCTTCATGGCTTCTTCTAGCTCAGCGATTTCCTTCATAAGTGTCTCAACCACTTCTCTGGCTGTCTCGATAATAAGGATCATCAAGTCTCTTGAGCATTTATTTGCTATAAGAGACCAGCGCTCAAGGAACTTCCTTATTTCAATAACTTGTAGATTTGAGTCGACAGGACTAGCGTTTTGGCATCGCCTGCAAGAATTCGTACCTTGTGAGTCTATGCCCATATCCCTATCAAGACTACTCCCGAGTATCTTGTAAGTGTTGTGTAATCATTTTTGCATTAGTACTTACCCTACCATTAAGAAACCTGTGTGATTTAATACTGAGGCTCTTTATATCTATTTTCCCTATTTTTACCAGACGTATTATCAATCTAAGAACTAGATCTGGTACTTCCACAACTGGCTGCGTTCTAACTTCTGGGAAAGCTCTTACATTTTATCCACCCCTGGCACAGGAGAGGGGGCGATACCAACATACAGAAAACAACCCCCCACAATTCCTCCAAACCAGACGAAATCAATATTGGAGAGAATAGATCCCCCTTCTCAAGTTGAAACCATACCTATCTTTAACCCCTTCGGCGCTCATGACGGAACGGTTCCGTCATGAGCGTCGGTTGAGCTGTGCTCATGACGGAACCGTTCCGTCATGACCACGCCCGCGCAAGCAGCGCTCAGCACAGCGGGGGAATCCGCCCCGCATGGAAGGGGTTAACCTCTCAAGGACCAGACTAGACATTCATGTTGAAGATCTCCTGGCGAGAGGCCTTTCATTTGTACCCAGCACTGGTCTCAACCAGTTTGAACTTAATCAGGATTTGCAATCTTTCTTCCGAAAGGTCCGCCTTAATAGATTTTTCGCAAACCGTGACACACAGGAAATTGAGAATAAATCGGGACTGAAACCTAAGTCTATTTTCACTCCTAGTCTTGATGAGGTTGGCCCTGAGGTAGGGATTTTCGAAAAGGTTGTCAACAGAAAAATCAAACAAATGATGCGCTTTGTACCCAAACCACCCTATAACCTGAACTATGACGAATACCAAGCCATGAAAAATCTTGCTAACAATAAGGAAATCACGATTAAACCGAGTGACAAGGGCGGTGGTATCGTCATTATGGATTGTGACCAATATAAAGCTGAAATCTACTTAATGCTTAGTGTCCCTGAGAATTATACTAAGGTGATGAAATATCCTGATCAAAGAATCTAGAATAATATCCTTGACATCACGAGAAGAGCGTTAGACACCGGAAGTATCTGCACACAAGAATTCGAATATCTCAATAGAGAACATTATCAGATCCCTGTTCTCTATGGCCTCCCTAAGATACACAAAGCTTGGATAGACCTCCGTTCAGACCCATAGTCTCCACGATTGGTTCACTTACGGAACCTCTCTCTAAATTTGTGGATGTGTTCCTGGCCCCATTAGTCAGCAACCTACCCGCATTCAGTAGGGACACAGGAGACCTTATTACTAAGATAGAGGGCATTGAGTTTAATCCTGCTACAGACATTCTGGTCTCAATGGACATAGAGGCTCTATACTCTAATATACCCCTCACCAGAGCTTTGGAGGCTGTGAGAAGTGTTCTAAATGACTGCTCTAATAATTTAGACAACCTTTTCATTCTTGAGTGTCTGGCAATTGTTTTAAATGAGAACTACTTTGAATTTGATCAGGTAATATACAAACAGATACTTGGCATCAGTATGGGAGCCGCTTGTGCCCCTAATGTGGCTAACCTGTATATGGGGGTCTTTGAGAAGAGGTTTATATACAATGAGGTAGCACCTTTTTCGGAGAATATCACCTACTACCATAGGTTTATTGACAACATCTTTTTTATTTGGAGGGGGCCGGAGGAGCAATTCTCTGAATTTATCCTCTGGATAAATCTTTGCGATCCACATTTGAAATTCATTTCTAAAACAAGCAAAGAAAAAATAGAGTTCCTGGATATCTGGATAAAGGTCATTGAAGATAAGATTCAGGTATCTTTATACACTAAACCTACGGCCCGCAACACCCTCCTCCAATACGAAAGCTACCACCCCCGTAGCCAGAAGGATAGTATCCCCTTCAGCCAGTTCCTGCGCCTCCGCAGGAACTGTACTTGTATTCAATCCTTTGATGAACATGCAGAGACCCTTAAAAACAAGCTAAGGAATAGGGGATATCCCAACAGAATTATTAAGGATGCGTACAAAAGGGCCAAATATTACAATCAAGACACTCTGTTGATCCCCAAAAGTAGAAATATCCAGGAAAAACTGGTGGTTGTTACTAAGCACTCTAACTTTAACAATAAACTCCGCCAAGTGATCAACTCTTCATGGCATATCCTTAATTCTGGTAACCAACAGGGAGATTTACCTAAGCCCATTTTTGCATTTCGCAGGAATAGGAACTTGCGAAATGTATTGGTGAAATCAATTTTGCCTACTAATAAACCTTTGATCCAACGCTCCATTACAGGTTCTTCCCCTATTCTCGGCTCGCATAAGTGTGGCGGATGCCAGGCATGTGCTTTTGTTAAGACTACTCCGACCCTTGAATGGGGCAAAAAGACTTTCTCCTTTACAGAAATGACGAACTGCAGGACTATGAATGTGATCTATCTAATCTTGTGCCCGTGTGGCAAAGGCTATGTGGGTGAGACGAGCAGAGAGATGCGTGTCCGCTTTTGCGAGCATAAATCATCCATTAACAACAAACGTCCAGGAGCTCCTTTAGTCAAACATTGGATTGAAAAACAGCATTTGATTAAAGACCTTAAATGGTTAATCCTGGAACGTATCAAAACACCTAAAGATCACAATATCGAATCACTCAGGAAGAAGAGAGAAGTCTTCTGGATTTTTACTCTTCAAACTTTTGACAGTGGACTTAACGAATCCCTTCCCTGGGAAAATGCCATCTATTGATACTTTGATGTGCTATATAACTTCTTAGCATTATCTTCCTGTGAGAATATAGTCCTTTGTTACCGTGACTTCTTCTGTACCACCATAATCTTTTACTAGTAGATTATCTGATCCCCAGTACTGATTACTAATATATTCCTGCAAATTGATACGTGTTTTTTAATCCTGAACTCTGATGCCTCTGTTTTCCTTCTGGGGGCTTCCTAGTAATTCTTATGTTTTCTTTTTTAGCTACACAGCTTCTAGATGGCAACTGATGATATACATGGCATTGGCCACGTTCTCTACCTTCCCCCGCTAGTCCCCATATTTTTCTTACTATATTATAATTATTCAGAGATTTACTCTGAATGGCCTGTTCAATAGGATATTTCTGTCAGAGCATGGACCACTCCTTGTTGTAACCCATTTTCTCTCCCATATGCACCCCTCCCAAGATGGCGCCCGTAATCACACGTTGTACCAGTGGCAGGCTTTATACCCGGATATGTTTTTCCTTCTGTTTAATGATACTCCTTCATTTTCTTTATCCACTTTAAGTGATGCCGGATATATGGATTTTTCTGTTTAAAACATCTATACAGATCTATTTTGGCTGTTTTAGATATATTTCATCGATCTTTCGCCTTTCAAGATGGCGGATATTTGTGTCAGAGCATGGTCCTCTCCTCCGTCTGCACCCGTTCCAAGATGGCGCTCGTTACCACAGGTTGTAGCAGGCTGTATATCCGTACTCACTCTATTATCCTCTTAACGATACTGCTCTAGCATAAATATTTCCTTTAAATAATCCTTGATAAGGGGATATTTTTGTTCCATACCTGGACACAGACCTTTTCTGGTAGTTTTAGATTCACTACCTCGATCCCTATCCTTCTTCTATGCCCCTCTTCCAAGATGGCGGCCGTTATTACACGCTGCATAAGCTCTTGAATACGAGACTCTTTGAGTCACTTAATCACCCACAGGTGTGGGCGATTTCGATCCTTCCCGCCTTCATACCTGTACTATTTAAATGACGATTCGATCTGTGACCCATCTACGCAGCGGTGGGTTCAAGAGGAATTCTATTTTCGGCGATCTAATTCTTTTCCAGTTAAGTAAGTTCTTGCTATGTGAATAGCTCAGCCATTTGATTCCTGTTATCTTGTCTTGCAGTGGATGTAGAGTCAATCCTAGCTTGTGCGCTTTTTTATTAATGCCAGACGCTAATGGTCCCTGTATCCTAAACATTGTTGTTCTGTTCCTTAGGGCAGACCATATTGAACTTAGACCGATTACTGGTCTTAATTACAGCTAGATTGTTGGGGCGATTGTGTCGGATTTATAGTTAATCTTAGTCTGTACTTTTTTGTACAAATGCCAGATACTTATGATCCTCGTCCCCTAAAACATTGTTGTTTTGTTTCTTCTGCTAGACTCTATTGAACACAAACCGCCTGTTGGTCTGAGTTACAGCTAGATGCTTTGGGCATTCGACTTATATATTTGGACGCCTATTTTCGGCACTGCCATTAGAAGTATATCTACATGTACCCTGTAAGTTTTAAGCAATTGTCCTCCTATATTCAGTGACTACTACTCTTAGGAGCTTACTAGATATTAAGAAATGTCGTCTTTTTTCAGACAATTTTACTTGTAGATTTGAGTCGACAGGACTAGCGTTTTGGCATCTCCTGCAAGAATTCGTACCTTGTGAGTCTATGCCCATATCCCTATCAAGACTACTCCCGAGTATCTTGTAAGTGTTGTGTAATCATTTTTGCATTAGCACTTACCCTAGCATTAAGAAACCTGTGTGATTTAATACTGAGGCTCTTTATATCTGTTTTCCCTATTTTTACCAGACGTATTATCAATCTAAGAAATAGATCTGGTACTTCCACACCTGGCTGCGTTCTAAGTTCTGGGAAAGCTCTTACATTTTATCCACCCCTGGCTACATTGGATTGTGAGCTTCCCTATCAAGATAACAAGTGTGTAGTATGTTTTCTTTATTAGTGTTTTTGCTGGGGTCGCACTTTTAGGTTATTTGTTATTATTCATCTTTGTATCATTATTCTTTCTTTTTTATTCTTTTAAAAAAAATCTCTCTTTTTTTCAAATCTTTATTGTTTTTCTTCCTATGGACAATGGGTACTCTATTACTTTTTCACCAAAGGACGTTTATTATTATTTCCATTCCAATCTATATTTCTTTATTTGTATTTTTATACTTTAGCTCTCCGCATATTCTAGCAATTTGGAAGCATTATGTGCTCGATAAATGTATATTTTTCGTATATTTGACAATTGATAACCTCGTTATCCTTTTCTCCACAGAATTTTTTTGTGACGAGGCGGAAAGCCAATGTATGTTTATTATTTCTTCGGTCTTGTGTGATTTAGTGTTGTATATCATCATTTACTTCTCCGCCCTTGTAATACCTATACCGCCCTGAAGAAGGAAGACTCCGAAACGCGCGTCGGCGTAATTGTGTATTTATTGGCGCAAATGTATGATTATATGATCTTTGTATTGTATTGTTGATATTTGTTTATGACTATTCTGTAAATTGTACTTTGGTCACTTTTTATATATGTTCTTTGTTGATTGTATTGCTTCGTCCACTTCAGTTTGATTTATAGTTAGTGATGTATGAATATTTATTTACAAAAAAATGAAATGATTTATTCAAAAAAAAGAAATTGATTAGCAATTATATATATTTGTATAAATAAAACAAAAACAGATAACATATCACTGTTCCTTTTCTGTGGTTTTTAAGAGGTTATCTTGTCACAGGGGTTGTTTCTCCGTGTATTTTGAATTACTTATTCCCTGCTACTGTACCCCGCTATCTATCAGTACAGGGACCCTCTGATGTTCTTATTGCATAGTCTCCTAGCACCTCTCAGCAAACCAGCTGTGTAGGGCTTACTAAAGGTACCTGGTGGGCTAGTTGGTCCCTAAGGACCCTCAGTAGTGACGGGGACTTCACTCCCCAACCAAGATCGTGCCAGGAGGTGCGTTTGCACAGTCTGCAGGAAGGGGGCGGGGCCTCTGGAGACAGGCCGGCTTTTGTTTTCTGCCTTCTTTTAGGAAGGGGTTACTGTGTGGCCCCCCTTCCCTTAATACATTTTGTGCCCTAGGGACCCCATCCCCCAGTGCCTGACCCTTTAAAAAAAAAAAGATTTTAACAGGAAGGGGGCCGTGCGGACCCCATCACAAGGCCGATTTTGGCCCCGGGGACCTCATCCCCCGTGGCATGGACACTACTATTTGTTTGATAGAGAATCTCTATTTAAAGGCGGGGCGGCCATGCGGGCCCCCTTCTGAGGCCATTTACGGCCCGGGGACCCCATTGCCCGGGACTTTGCCTCTTTTCACCAAAAAATAAAAAAATATCAATTTTATTTTGAGGGAGGGGGCCGCGCGGCCCCCCTCCCGGGCCATTTTCGGCCCTGGGGAACCAATCCCCCGGGGCATGGCCTCACAGTTGGGACGGCGGGGGAGCCCTAATGCCCCTGCGGTCCCTGCCAGCCCCCGCCTCCTGTGGGAGCCGGCATTGCTTTTGGACAAAGGGAGCTGCAAACATTCAGCTCACTTTACCCAAAAGCAAATTTGATTCGCTTCATGGAAGCAAGAGCAGTTTTTCATCTGTCGCTTCCATGAAGCAAAGCAGAGTTTGCTATGGCAGGGCAGAAGCAGTGCGATGCAACAGGTGGTTATGCCCATGTGTCAAATTTTCCTAACACATAACTGGTATTTTATGGAAAGTTCAATGTCTGGAAATTTACAGCTTATGATAATATCATTTTGGAAAAGGATCTAAGTATTTTTTCAGGAATACTGTGCCCAAATTTGTATTCACTGGCCCTCTCAGTTTCAGTAATGTAAACCACAGTGTTCTACACTGGTGTCTATATTTAAATCAGTTTTCTGGCATAGTTCCTGGAGTGCACTTGCTACATTGCCTGCAACTAACTCGGAACACCTTAATGCAGAAAATGTCAAATTTATGCTAATTATATTGCTATCGTAATTCTTAAGATTCCTGTCTAGAAAGAAATATTTGAAAAGTCGGGTCGAAACGTCGACAGATATCTCCAATCCTTGGCCTGCACCTCTTTCTACATCCCCGCCCAACCAAGAGATGATGCCTCTCTGTGCCTATTATTAAAAATGTTAAAAAATATTGTCAGAAGGATGTATTCTGGACAGGCCATAACACACTGGTGCATGTTCTACTAATAACCAGTGTGGATTATAATACTGTTGAAATTACCTCGTTTAATTACCTTCATTTTGAAGTCTCTTCTTTTCCCTTTTACTACACCCACGAGCAGTACTCCTTTGCACCCCTTTCTTTGAGCAACCTTTCGATTGGTATATACTCGGTAATGTGTTTACCTCCATGTTATACTTAAGGAATTTAAAATACAAAGTTACTTAAAAACAGTGGGTGTCTTCACTTTCCTTGGTTCTTGGTGCATATTCAAAAAAAATGTTTTTCCTTGTATTCCTTACCATATGCTGATTTTTTCAAGCAACAAATTTACTTAAATTCTGAAAGTCCTTAACTTGGTGCTTTCTAAAAAAGTCCAGGACCTTTTGTTAATTATACCACGAAAGTCTGGCATGGGTCTGTTCCTCTTAGACCTATGTTGGACACCCCTGGCTTAGATAGTTCAACTTTGAGTTATTCAGTGCAATCTCACGTATACTAAAGAAGGCATAACTGCCTGCAAGACGTGTTGATTTGATCAAAGACATTCCACTTTCGCAAGACCTGTGCGATTCCCTGGCCTCCTTCTTCCACCGCAAAATCACAGACATCCACGACAGCTTCGACAACCAGGCGGCCACAACAGCCCGCGACACCTCAGACCCCACGGCCACCGCCCACGGCGACCCCCTCCTCACCTGGACCAACATCAACGACGACGACACCATCAAAATCATGAGCACCATCCACTCCGACTCCCCGTCAGACCCGTGCCTCCACCACATGTTTAACAAAGCCAGCACCATAATCGCACCCCACCTCCGCAAAGCCATCAACATCTCCTTCGAGACCGCAACCTTCCCGGAGAACTGAAAGCATGCCGAGATCAACGCTCTGCTATCGAAGCCCAAAGCAGACCCCAAGGACCTCAAGAACTTCCGACCCATCTCCCTGCTCCTGTTCCCAGCGAAGGCCATCGAGAAAACTGTCAACAAACAGCTGACCCGCAACCTCGAGGAGAAGAACATCCTGGACCCGTCCCAGTCCGGGTTCCGCAGCAACTACAGCACCGAAACTGCCCTCATTGCTGCCACGATGACACCAGGGCCCTGCTGGACAACGGCGAGACCACGGCCCTCATCCTCCTGGACCTGTCAGCCGCCTTCGACACCGTCTGCCACCACACCCTATGCACCCGCCTCCACGACGCAGGAATCCGAGGCAAAGCATTGGACTGGACCACCTCCTCCCTCTCCGGCAGAACACAGAGCGTCGGCCTCCCTCCCTTCCGATCCGAAGCCACCAAGATCATCTGCGGCGTACCCCAAGGATCCTCCCTCAGCCTGACACTGTTCAACATATACATGGCCCCACTCGTCCACGTTGCCAGACTGCACGACATCAACATCATCTCCTACGCCAACGACACACAACTGATCCTCTCACTCACCAAGGACTCCACCACCACCAAAACCAACCTACACGAAGGTATGAAAGCCGTCGCCGAATGGATGAAGAACAGCCGTCTGAAACTGAACTCGGTCAAGACGAAGGTCCTCATCCTCAGCCCCACGCCTTCGGCCTTGGACGACTCCTGGTAGCCGACCGCCCTGGGAGCAGCTCCTACACCCACCGACCACGCACGCAACCTGGGATTCATCCTCAACTCTACACTCTCCATGACCAAGCAAGTCAACGCCATCTCATCCTCCTGTTTCAACACCCTTCGCATGCTCCGAAAGATCTACAAGTGGATTCCCACCGACACTAGAAGAACGGTCACCCAGGCCCTCGTCAGCAGCAGACTGGACTACGGAAATGCCCTCTAGGCGGGAGCCCTGGCCAAACTGCTGAAACGACTGCAACGCATACAGAACGCCTCTGCCCGCCTGATCCTCGACATCCCTCACCACAGCCACATCACACCCCACCTTAGAGACCTGCACTGGCTTCCCGTCAACAAGAGGATCACCTTCAAGCTCCTCACCCACGCACACAAAGCCCTCCACAACACAGGTCCAGCTTACCTCAACATTGGCTCACCTTCTACACCCCGAACCGCCAGCTTCGCTCCGCCGACCTCGCCCTCGCCACCATCCCCCGCATCAGGAGAACGACCACCGGCGGCAGATCATTCATCTACCTCGCCGCCAAGTCCTGGAACACTCTCCCCAACCTACTACGGCAGACCGAAGAACTACTAACCTTCAGGAGGCTACTCAAGACCTGGCTGTTCGAGCAGTAGCAGCACCCCCACCCACCCTCCCAGCGCCTTGAGACCCTCACGGGTGAGTAGCGTGCATTACAAATGTCTTGATTGATTGATTGATAGCAGCCTCGAAAAAATCCCTTTCAGCTGAGACTCTAGCAATGAAATGTGCAGATCATTAACACATGACCCCAGCATAGTTATAGAAACCTTTACATGCGTTTCCTTATCTTAAATAACAAATTAACTTGTCTATTCAATGAGAGTACTGACGGGTTTCGATTCCCTCTGCTGTTAATGGTGGCATACTCAATAACCAGAGTGGCATATCATCCCACATTGAAAAGAAATCTTTCCACTTAATATTACACATGTTATTACTGAACGATCCTACAGCGAAGGAAGTGTTGTGCTATTGTTCTCATTAAAATTATAATGACAACCTTCCTCATCACTGCATATCTATTTTACAAGAAAGGGATATGTCTAGAAAAATTCAGTGTAGGTTAATAACACCTTCACCCAGCAGTTTTCTTTTCTTCTGGCTTGAATAGCCCTCCTACTGACTTTTAATGGTCTATTAGAGTTAATTGCATTAATTGCAATATAATTGATTCGTAAGTACTATGTGGCAAGATCATACAATATGGAGAAAAAAAACAAAAGTCACCCAGACATCTCAAAGATCAACAAGATTCAGAATTCCCGTACATTTCATTTTTGATATTAGCCATTCAGTTTAGACATTAAGATTGCAGGGTCTCTTGTTCGCTTTTTGTGAGGTTTTGACAGAACTGAAGCATTTACATCATGTAACCGAGCACGTGTAGAAATATTAAATTGAAAACATAACTGGAGATTGCTAAAACTGTTCATTTAACTCGAACGGTACGTGGCACGGCCATTCAATAGAATGAAATTAGTATTATATAATAAGGAGAGAGAAATTAAGGCAGCAAGTTCTAGCCCCATAGGGTAGGTAGTCCCAACATGGAAGAAGGAGATGGTATGGGGCGTGACCCATCTAGTATGGCACACCCTGCCCCTGATCATCTGAACAGAAACGAACCTCAACAAATTCAGGAAAAATCTTCATATACATATGGTTACATGCAAGCAATGGGAGCAACGCAGTGAAAATATTCCTGTCAAACATCAACATCATAGAACGCTCAAGTCCAGCAGAAGTTAGTGCTTGGATGCCCATGTGGTTAAGCACTATGCAAATCAAATATTAGAACTACAAACAGTGTCCAAGATTTGTTGCCTCAAAGGCAGCTTGACATAGGGGTTCAGGCCCTGCCCCAGTCCCATTTGTACGTGGATCATTATCCAGAATAATAATTTGAACATCAAGGTCCAGGATGTTGAAATGGGAGGAAGGGTTTCCACAACCCTACCCTCTTTGAGTTGTAAATCCACAATGCTCTTCCTTCCACGAACTCTCCTTTGCTTGCTGGGTTTATGCGGATAAGGAAAAATAGACTAGAGTGTTTTCAGCAATCTTAAATCCCTTTAGAGAGTGAAGGACTTTGAAGTACTCAGGGCAGTCCTAATGTATTTTAAGGGTTAAGACTTTTTATTGTTTTAAAGCAGGTTAAACGCACACCCAAACAACTCAAGAGAAATAGAAGAAAAACAAAAATAAGAGACACAATAATGATACAACATTTTGAGGGCAGCAACTGGTGGCCTCCGAAGCTCGGCGCCCCCCTGCCCGCTGCCGAAAGCCGTTGTAAAAAATCTAGGCATTTAGGTTGATAGCACCCTTTCTTTCGAGGACCAAGCCAAGTCTGTGGCAGGGACCTGTTTTGGCTTGCTTGGGGCCCTAAGTCCATACTGGGTTTCTTTGACCCTCACACCCGCCAGCTGATTGTTCAAGCTACTGTTCTGGCCAGACTGGACTATTGCAACGGTCTGCTGCTTGGCTCCAATCAGTCTGTGATAAAAAGGCTACAACGCACTTTGAACGCTGCAGCCCGCACACTGTTTGCCCTACCTAGACACTGCTTGGGTCCGGCCTTCTGAATCGCCTGCACTGGCCCCTGATATAGCAAAGAATCTATTTTAAAGCACTTTGATTTATGCACAAAATTCTTGCAGGCACTGACCCTGCGTTTATGAGCGATCTTTGCCGTCCCTACATCCTGACGTGTCCCTATGCTCGGCTGACCTCCATCTGGCTCGTGTTTCTAGGTTCCACAGAAACAGAGCAGGAGGGCGTTCATTTAAGGTGCCAGCGCCGACGCTCTGGAATTCTCTGCCTCTTTTCATCAAAAGCACCTCCAACCTCCTATCCTTTAGAAGGGCGGTGAAGACCGGGCTTTTCCGTTGATCAGTAGCTCCCTCTCCCACTCTCCTTCCTGGCAAGCAGCACTGGGACGTCCCTTTGCCGAACAGCCATGTGCTTTACAAATCCATGAACATACCATAACATAACAACTCAAAGAGAGCCCCCTCCCCCACTTAGGGGTAGCTGGAGAGCTACTTGTAGCTCACAAGCTACTCGTTGGAGAAGCTTCTTGCCAGTATCTCTTTAGTTTTGGACATCGCAACAGTAGATGTGGTAGAGTGCCCAGGCCCACACATTCCCGCCAGCGCTTTTGCAATTTTGCAGTGTTCGGTGAGTGTATTTTGGAGGGAGTGTAATACCAATAGTGTACAAGTTTTAGAACAGCCTCCTTTTACCGCTACACTCTCTGCGAAGGGGCACATTCTATGATATATACTGGCTCATTCCTCATCAGATAGCGATCCAGTTCCGACTCCCACCTTTTTTGTGGAGGTAAAATTCTTGGAAGGAGGAGGGCACCTCAGAAATGTATAGATCTCAGATAATAGATGTTTGTTGTCTTTCTTAGCTAGAACCCATTTTTCAAAGGAGGTGAGGGGTCACTAGCATGGGGTTTAATGGTGGAGTGCGAGACCCAGTGCCTAATGTGCCAATACCTTAAGCTTTCCTTTTCTGGGACTCCGAAGTTTTCTCGTAGTTGTTCAAGGGATTGTATCCCTTGAACATCATAAAAGTTCACAATTCTTCTAAAGTATACTTCCTGCCATTCGTTGTATGCATGTCCCGACACCACAGGAGGAAAGTTGGGGTTTCCTATGATGAGATAAACATGGAAGGGAATTGAGGTGAGACCCCTCTTACATGCCACCCTGTCCCAAACTTGCTGTGTAGCCTTGGTGAGAACCATTTACATTTGAGGAGTCACCGGTCGTACTTGATCAAGTGTGTCTCCTGGAGGATACATGTCACATTTCGAGTCTTTGAGCATATTGAGGAGCGCTATACGTTTCACCGCTACATTGTGGTCCCTCACATCGAAGCTGATGATCTTTAACATATTTAGTTAGGTTAATGATGCTTAAGGTTCCGAGTGAGAGATGACAGCCTTTGGCACAGGGGGTATGAATGCCCAACCGGAGGTTGTGGGCATGGTGTAGGTGTGACAAATTGACGGGTGAAAAAGGAGGCTTAATGTATTTTAATGCATTAGTAAGGTACTGTGTTTTCAGCATTCCCCCATTCTTTGTGCAATCACATGGCTGCATTCATGTTTGATGGGTTCTTGAATGGTGCCACCCGCACATGGTGCCATAGATCACCACCTGTATTATTTACCCCTTGCTTACCTTTATACTTTTAATGATTAAGTAAAATCTCTATTTAATGGCCTCTAATCCTATGTGTACATGTTATTAGACAGTATTGATAACACAGCACTACTTCCATTTGTCTATACAAGAGTTTATGGCAGATAAAGGATTATATTCGATAGGATCTTTATGAGAAAACTGAAGACACATAAGTTGCATAAAATGTTCAACACTATGAGATAGCCTTAAATAAAAACATGTCTATGCCTAAGAATTTAGCTTCAACTCACGCCTTGTTATGTTAGGTCATGTTAACTAGGTATTTATAAAGCGCACAGCTACTCAATAGAGTGTCCCGGCGATCAAAACCTCGTGACGGGGCTGACAGTGTGCTATCAAAAGCTAGAATCATGTACTATTGCTGAAATAACCAAGTTTTCAGAGATTTTCTGAAAGTGAGAAGTTCCTGTATCTGTCTGAGTGCCAGAGGCAGACTTATTCCAAAGTTGAGCAGCTTGCACTTGAAAGGAGCGTCCGCCTATTTCCACTCTGTCCATCGAATTCTGTCCTACAACATCCAGAAAGCTTATCCTCATATTTAGAACTACAAACTCATTCTGTGCACCCTATGACACATTTGTTAGCCAGCTTATCAAACTTTGAGGAGTTCATGCCTCTTTGTTTAGCCATTCTGTGTATGCTGACTTATACCGTCCACACTTCAAAACCTTATTTACTCTTGCCTCTACTAAAGATTCTCCTACTTCTCCGACCGATCTTTATTTATTTTCCGAAGCTCCATAAACTCAGCAACAACTCCCCTTCCTGTAGGGTCTCTCCTGCTGCACCCCTCCTCTTCACCATTGGCACTCCCAAGGCACTGTACACCTTCTAAATTTCAGAATATTTAGATCTGATTCTCGCATGCCCCCTTAAAGTAGAAGCCTTGGTGTACTACAATACTCAGTAGAAAAATGAACTGTCTCTAAAAGTAGCAAGATACCGTTGGGGGAACATATGCATGACCAACACCATCTTATTTTTCACAATGTTGTTGACAAAGAAAGTACTACAGTAATGGGAAACATCGATTAGTACCACAGTTTCCTGGTTGGTCTACCGCAATATGTTCTTCCACCCCTAGAAGGCTATTAATTTTACAATGTAAACTCTCAGTAACATTTCTAGACTGACACACATTTCTAAATACCAGCATATGGCTGGATTTATATCTGCTAGAAAGGGCATTCTACAGACTGCTGTCCCTAGTCTTCAAGATAACCCAAAGAGCCTTTCTTCCTTACCTTTTCAAAACACTCTCCTGCTGCACTTGTGTGAAACATTTGTGATTCCAAAATCACACTTTAATTTTCATGCCCATGTGCCACATCCAGATTTCTGTCTTTCACTACCTAACTCCCCTACACCAGAACTGAGTCCAGAATGACCTATAGGAAAGAACATTTCCGCAGGTAAAATTAGTAATGGTGTTTTGTGTCAGTCTTGTATCACCACTCACAATCACCGTTTGCCCCACCTGTAATTGTAGTTATCGAATCCTATCATGATTTCTAGCATCTGGATGTGTCTTCCTAGATGAATTTGTGTAGTGTTGACAGAAAAGATGTGAACCAACTTAGTTCTGTGTTGTCAAATCCTATGCATGGAAACAGGATGTTGATCAGGTCTTGGTTAACTATGGTAGCAAAGGTGGCAGAGAGAACAAGAAGGATTAGGAAAACAACGATCACTGATGTGATGAGAAATTGTCCACGATGTAGATAAGTTATGTCTCAGTGCTTCAGCTTGTTCTCAAATGGGAGTGTTTGTTGTGTAGGACAGAATTGATGTTAATTAGGTTTTGTATTCGGATATAGACTGACAAATGATAGATGTGGGATGGGCCACAGGTGATGAGATTGTCAGGGATAAGGTTTGATGTTTCCAGTAGCAGGCTGATCAGACTAATTTTGACTACATTGTGAAAGCTTCCTTGTCGAAGAGATGTATTGTTAAGTTGAGCACTGTTGTCATCACTTCTCCAGAAAGGAAGTTTCTAATGTGGGAATGAAGAATTTCAAGTGTATGTTACGACCAGGGCTTAATTTGTCAAAATAAAGGAGTGCCGGCGCCCTTTTCAGAAGCCCACAGCCGGAGCAATTAAATGTTGACGCTCCTAATACCAGGGCTAGTTGTCTTAAATCCACCTCCTTAATCCACTACCAGACTCCCTGACCACTTATCTCACTCTTGCAGGTCCCTGCTTTCTCTTTTTGTGATGGTTTTGCAGTGTTTCTATCCTCCGTCTTCTCCATATGTGTGCTTTTAGCTTGATTCAGAAAAATAAGTGCCAGTGGCCCCACCGGCAACGACCAGCTCAAATTAAGAACTGGTTATAGTACTGTGGGTAGCAAGTATGCCAGAAAGGTCTTTAGGGGTGAAAATTCTGAAGGATGTCAGTTTAGATATGTGGTGTGGAAGGGTGATTCTGTAAGGTGGTGCCTGGTCTTGTCTATTTTTTGATGAAGAATTGATTGTGTGAAGTATGGTCTTGGAAGATCAGGCATTATACTAATACAATGCCCAATCTCTTTTTTTCAAAAACACTATATTTCCAAATTTTTTATAACTGCTGTGGCGATAACAGCAAAATGTGCACACATCTCGATGGAGGCTCAAGATGCTAGAATCATTCACAGTAGTTAGATTGTAATAGGTTACTAACAATGGTAATTAAGTGTCTGCTTGTAGTGCATTCCTGTGAGGTTTTATAAAAAGTGTGATTTTTGCTGCTTCTTCCTTGCATGCTAATAATTATGATGGCTTTCTCTCAGAGAGAGAATCCTCATTGGGTTAAGTGTCAATGTCAGCTTTCAGTTTGAGGCTGAGCGAGTCCAACATGGAGTTGTCGATGGCTATGGGTGCAGTTGTTATCGGCTGGGTTATGAATTCCTGCATGCAATGGATGTCAAAGTACTTGTGGGAGCAGTACTGTTTTTCATTGTGTTTCAGTGGACAGATATGTGGGAGTTGGTGGATTGTCAGACTCTGTTTCCTGGGCCATAAGGCAGACAGAGCTACTGGGACTCAACCGTGGTGGCTGAAGTTGTTTGCCATTTGTATCCTGGGGTCGGTCCTCTGCAGGCTCTGCAAACTGGGAAAAGTACAACCCTTTCTGCACTTGACTGTCTGGGTAGCAATGGCAAGGCATCACATTCTTCTCAGGGAAGTGGTGTGGAGGGCAAAGAGCTCAGAACTCAGACAGTAGACCAACAGACACAATAACATAATTTCCAGCCCAGTATTTATGTAAAAAGAATGTACATTAATCACACAGCTACACTAAATACTAAACTGTTCAATTGGAAGGTAAACAAAAGGAGATGATGGATGGAAAGCTGAAACTTTTCAGCCACTCACCCCCAGTCACAGATCTGAGTGGAATCCATCATCGTTCTTTAGCTCACTTCGCCAACCCAGTTCAGGCCCAGCCATATGCAAATCAGTCTTGACCCTGTTCCTCATGGGAGCAGCCCAGCCCGAACTACCAAGCCAGGTCTTCCCTGGACCTGAAACAAGTATCCTAGGACTGGTTTCGGGGTAACACCCCTCATCAGCCAGGCTAGCTTGAATCCAGTGACAAAGTGAGCAAGGGACCCACGTCTGGGCATACGCTGCCAAATTACAGTGAAGAAAGAAAACATAAGGAGATGATGGACGGAGCACTGAAACATTTCAGACACTCACCCCAAGTCACAGAACTGGGTTGAATCCATCATCGTTCTTTAGCTCACTTTGCCACCCCAGTTCAGACCCAGCCAACAGCAAATCAGTTTTGACCCTGTTCCTCATGGGAACAGTCCAGCCCGAACTGCCAAGCCAGGTCTTCTCTGGACCGGAAACAAGTTTCCTGGGACCGATTTCGGGGTAACACCCCTCATCAGCCAGGCTAGCTTAAATCCAGTTACAAAGAAAGTCGTAATTCTATTTATGATTACACAGTAAGCACTGCACCTCCCACACCTCATCGATATTGACTCCCTGCTCTGGCATTTCTAAGCCCCCAATAAGCTTGGGTTATCGGCATGAATTAGGAGCAGGTGAGGATTGCTGTACTTTTGCTCTCACCCCAGGTATTAACTCAGGCAAAAATGTTCCTCTTGCACATTTAATACCTCATTCTTTTCGGGGCCTGCTTGCTCAAGTGGCAGATCTTGTGGTGCAGCACGCACAACCAGCGTCTCTGCACTTCCCAGCAGCAGCTCCTTGCTTAGGAATCTCAGCAGGAACAAAATCAGGAATAGCTGGATGGTATCAGCATGGTAGGTCTTTAATAGCGGCATAACGTCTTCAGCAGCTGTGATCCTCACAGCCGAGTGCAAATGGATATCCAGGCAAGGCTGTTGCGGCCTCAGGGCCCATATATTAACTTTGATGCGTCTTTGACAGTTGCCGCTTCCCAGGCCAAGAAGGTGTACTTTAGCTGCAACACAGCTCCTCTTCTCTGGCATCAACAGTGGATAGCCAGATTGTAGATCCAAAGCGACAGACAACATATTTGATGGTACTCGTGTAAAGTCTTAGTGCCGCTCACAGGACCGGTGTAGAGAGACCCCCTGATGACCTGGATCGCTCCTGATTTCAGTCCCCAGGGCAATCCGCTCTATCTGGGTGTACCTCACAACTGGAACATGCTGGGATTCTTGTGGACAGCATCTCTTCCTGCAGAGGAAGGCATTCTTCTTCCCTCTCTCAGCATTCAGGCAGTTTCCAGGTACTCAGTTTCTCTAGGAGAGAGACTGTCAGTCAGAAACTAGTTCTTATCATGCATCAGACATTCAATTACTCAAGTACTCTTTGGAGCTCTCCCTTCTTTGGTCATGTAGAACTTGGAACTAGGAGAAAGTGGTTGGTTTGGTCACTACTCACTACCTTTATACACATTTTCTAGACATGGGATGTGGATCCACTATCCAAGGTTTCTGCATCTGTTTGGGTTGATTCTCTTTCAGATGTCATTTTCAGACTTCTCGTCAGTGATGGCATTTATGCAAAGTGAAGTACCTTGTAGCAAATGGTAATGGGCCCTGCTCTAATAAGGAGTGTCCAAAAATGGGCAGAATGAAGTATAAGACGTGCTCACAGCTGTCATAAGCCTTCCTGAAGTAGCAATCAGTTATAGAGAAAAGGGCAGGCCTTGCCTAGAAACATCCTCACCTTGGGCAAAGAGAAATTACAGTCATACCCCTCACCCCTACCATCTATCAAATGGCAGTGCCAAGAAACAACTGATCATCAGTTCCTTGCTAAGAAGATGCACTCCTGTAATGTCTCAAAGTTGTCCTTTCTCCATCCTACTCAGTTCAGTGTTTAGGTCGCCACCATCCAGCCACAAGAATACAGGAAAGTCACTTCTGTGATATCTCTATCCATTGAACTGTTCTCTCACACTACATTCCACCACAGAATGTAGTGATGTCAATGGAATGTTGACATTTGAATTGTGGTTAGTTACATTTGCCTGTTTATGGCTGAGGTGTTTCAATACACAGCTCAACATCTCTTCAAGATCTCCTGATTTATTATGTTGTGAGCCTCTTTGCTACAGCTTCCACTGTCTGGGTGACACGATCTTGAGTCACGCTAGCCTAGGGGCCTCCAAAATAGAGTTGCTGGCCCCAGAATTCAGAATAACACACACACACACACTTACAGTACCTACCATAAATGTTCTACACATGTACTGCACACACCATACATGTGAATAGAATGTCAGCACAAGGTTCTGAGTTTTACATTAGAGTGGAACTTTACACAAGGTGACAAAGAGAAAAAGGTCTGATCACACTACGAATTAAAAAACAAGATATGCTGCTACCATTGCTTAAAGTGATTGTCCACTGTCTACTATGAAGGTACACTAAGTTTGTTCCTCCAGATCACTGTATAAGTACTGGACCTCACATTGTCAAGAACTGAAATAGGAAGTAGAATGCTTGTGATTGCCAGGATTGCATGGGGGTGCATGGGATCAGGCTTGCATGGTAGCTTATCATAGGTACAATGGGAATTGACCTGGCTCTCTGCTTGTCACAATCCCTAAAGGACAAAACAAACGTTTCCACAAAAATTGCCCTGTCTCCTCCCACATTTTGCATCAAAGGCCAAGATGATGATGCCCACAGATCTCTGTAAATAAGGATGAGAAGACCACATTAATTTAAAAACATGATTTTGAATTGACCATTATTGGTGAAAATGGGATACTGAGCTTTTGATTCATTAAAGCTAAATTCAAGGGGATCCTCCTAACATATGATTATTGGGAATTTTAATGTTTGGGTGGACTCCTATGCAGCGATATAACAAATCTGAAGCATTACATACAGAATAGCTGACATGCTTGGGTAATGCTCCAAATCATTGTAGGGGGCACTGACTTGACTGCATTATGTCAAGGAACACAGAGAAGAGCTTGACAAATCTCCACTCAGTAGAGTGGTCAGAACGCTACATTTTAGTGTTCTATATCAACATCACCCACTATCCCCTAATAGAATACTGGAAATGAAAACGTGTAAATACTGACTAAAAGGTTACTGTCAGAAAACATGAGTTGCAGAGAGTTAACCTTTAACTTTGTAATGATACTTGTAGCATTGATATAACTTCTATTAAGATGCAATAAATATGAAATACTATTGCCCCACTGCAAATTGAAAGGAAGAGAACAGCTACTCTGAATGGTATAACTCAATCTTAAGCAATTTAAAGGGATAGTGCACAAGGCTTGATACCTAAGAGTTAAAAATGTACCTTTCTGCCAATCACAAGAATTTGTATAATTCAATATAATTTACTACATAAAAAAATTACAAACAATATGATTACCAAACGTAAAGATCGAAAACATAGTTTACAATTTTTAATACTTATTAATCACTTCTTTTAAAATAAAAATATGTAAAAGTTCTAATTTATTTTAAATCAATATAAATGAATAAATATAAAACAAATAGTTGTATTAAAAATATGTATGTATATAATATGTAAATTACTTATTTTAAACGGACCTAGCCCTCAATAAAATCCTAAACCTAGAAATAAATTAATAACTAATTAATTAGAAATCAATAAAATTAAACAAATGAATATCATTTAAAACAACAGAAGAAAAATACTAAATAATCATATTTTATAAAATAGTGCCCACCTAATACTCATATAAATCCCAGAACCTCGAAAAAAAAATTGCTTTAATGAAATATTTTTATAACATATTTTATATTTACAAAATACGTTTACAAAAAATCTATCTAAATACCATACTACTGTGACATTTCAGTAATCGATATTTTTACATCAATAATATTGTTAAAAATAAAACAATAAACTCACTCTCGATATTTTTGTAGTCATTATATCTCGACCTTGATTTTGAGGTCAAGCGATATTCTGGAGTTGATATTCAGGATCGCCACTAAAATAAATAATAGGTGAATAAAATTAAGAAGCAATGTCCTATTCACAGGCTCCACTATTGTTTGCAACACAGAAAAAAAGAACCTGGAAAGAAAGGCATATGACTGAGAGGAATCTGCAATTGAATTCAATAATTGCACAATGAACTAAGGATTTAAACTTTGTACACGAATACAGCACAAATGCAAATTAAATGAATGCAAATGTGGAGGCACTGAAAGCCAGATAAAAGTGCACGTTCACACTTTATAAAGAAGCAAAGATATAAAAATGTCTCCAGCCAGGTAGTGTTTTTTATGATAGACCCTTTGACTATTCGGCAAACCAGCCTCTTTGGGCGACTACTTAGCATGTCTGTTGGGCAACAGCATCATTTTTTCTCTAATGGCTCACTTTGTTTTAATAATTGATTGTTGTAAATGTGCTGTATTATGACTTCATGCATCTTCTTTGATGGACATGCTCCTCTTTTAGTTCTGTTGACGGGTGGTTGGTATTTTCACAAGTGCCCCCTCGCTTTAATGTGATAATTTCTATGCATCTCCTAAATTATCCCGTTTGATGGCTGGAGACTGCAAGCAGGGCAGGATGTCCTGCATTTGTAAAAACACATAAGGTGCCCACTTAGATCCCCACATCCTTCCCTCTGCTGCGGCCACTGCCCACCTACCCTGCCTGTTCCTGGTCCTTTTGATCCCCTGCCTTTGTTTTTACAGCACGTGTTTTGCATCCTATGCATGACATCATTGTTTTTCTCTGAGGCCCTGCCTGGTGTGCATGAACCTGCTACCTGACTCCCACCTCAATCTAAAACAACTAACACAACACGCCCTGACTTAAAATCCAGTTTAGGGGGCAACATTCGCATCAAGTGCTTAAAATGCATGTTCCGATAGGCACCTGCCTTTCAGGATCACAGTTAAGAAAAACACTTATTAGGTAGGCAACACTTTAGTGTGTCGAACGAATGAAAATGAATGGTGTCTTTTTTCTGGAATAAACAAAAAGCGGCCAGTATTTTGCAGCATACCATTTAATGTTTGAATTATCAGAATTAGAAAAAGATACAATTTTATAAAAAATACGCTGGGTGCATTGCTGTTTAATTTAAAACAGAGAATATTCACAAAAAAGTACTTTTTCACCTTTTTTGAAAAAGTGGGACTTGTGGTCAAAACAATGCTAGATTTGTCGAGTTTAAGTGCATCTGTAAAAAATAATATTAACAAAATGCAGTGCCACATTATGATCCGAAATGGCCAATAGGAACACTGTGCAAATTATTGTATGGAAAAAATGTCCTCAATAAAATCCCACTGGCTGAACAGCTCTTATTATTGTCAGGATGGTAACCCTTTTTAATAGTTCTCGGTCATGTGCGTATTAAGAATGGGTGTAAAGTCTCAGGCAGTCTGCATGTGCTTTCAGTGGCTAGACTTCAGCTACACAGTAGATGTAGGACGGTATTCTCTGTCACTGTAAGAAATTTGGTCATTAGCTTAGAGGGGTGTGAGCCCCAGTCAGGTAATAAGCACAGTCCTTGTCTGCGTGAACCACAAAAGTCACTAATGAAAACTGTGCTTAAACCTCTGGTAGCTTGGCACAATAGCAATCAAGTTTAACTTAGAAGCAAGGTGCAAAGAATTAACGCAGCACTCAAACAGTAATAAATTGAATCCCAAACAATCTTAGTAAAATAGAGAACATTGTAATAAATAACATTACACCAAAGTGACAAAAATCCAATAAGTAGAAGCAGACATATTCATTTTTAAAGTTTGAATTAAAAATAGTAGAAAAAAGCATACAGCACTAACTGCGGGTATCTGGTTGCCATAGACAGGGTCAAAGTCAAAAGTTAAGGCCGATGGCAATGGAGCACGGTCGGATAGAGGGACCGGATCCGTCTCGGTGGAAAGTTCACTTTCTCACTCCGAAACATTTTTGGAAGAAAGTCCTCATTGGGGATTGGTGGCAAGTCAGGCTGCAGTTTTGGATCCAAACAGGGGCCTGTTGACGGTGCATTGCTGAGGTCCTAGTCCTCTTTGCATTGGCGGGAACTGTGGAGCATCCGTTGTAGACGCCAGGAGCTGGTCTTTGATTGTAAGTTCACGCTGGCGGGGTAGTCATTGACGAAACAAAATGCTTCATGCTGGCGAAGTCCAGGGCCTGTGCCTTGGCAGATCTCAACGGCAGTGAATTGAAGGTTCCACATTGGCTTCTGTTGGACCTGGCCCTTTCTGCAGGGTCATCCCCAAACGTTTTGCCTTCCTCCTTATACTTTTTGCTGACTTTGTTTTTGTTGACTCTAGGACTCTGCACACTTTACTACTGCTAACTAGTGTTAAAGTGCTTGTGCTCTCTGCTCAAAATGTGGTAACACTCGCTTATATCCAATTGGCATATTTAATTTGATTATAGGTCCCTAGTAATGTGCACTACATGTGTCCAGGGCCTGCAAATTAAATGCTACTACAGGGCCTGTAGCACTGATTGGGCCACCCACTTAAACAGTCCTCTAAACATGTCTCAGGACTGCCATTGCAGAGCTTGTGTGTGCAGTTTAAACTGCCATTTCGACCTGGCAAAATAATCCTTTTTGCCAGGCCCAAACCTTTCTTTTTAATATATATGTCACTCCTACGGCAGGCCCTAAATATCCCAGAAGGCAGGATACAATGTATTTAATAACTGGGACATGTACTTTTAAGTTTTAAATGTTCCAGTAGTGAAAAACTCTTACATTTGTTTTTCACTACTGCAAGAGTTATCTCTTGCATAGGATAACATTAGGATGCCTTAATACATTTTATAAGTGTAATTTCCACAATGGGAGAAGATGATTGGTTCATGTTTGGTGTCTCTGGAATCCTATTTTAATATCCTATCTTATGGTTAAGTCGGATTTTAAATTCCTATTCTGAAAATGCTACTTTTATAAAGTTGGCATTTTCTTGCCTCAGCCATTTGGTGCCTGTAGTCTGTGCAGTCTGTCTCTCGTCGCATGACTGGGTGTAGTTGGCAGTTGGACATATGTATTCCTACTAGACAATGTGAGTTTAGGTGCGACTGGATGGGCCATCACTGGCAGGATGGGAGAGAGAAGCTGGACCCAGCTTCACTTGCAGCTGAATATGCTGTGTCCCGTCTCCACACAAAGGGCGGCACGCCCCCGGTAGTTAGTCTTGAGCCAAGACAGGGAAGGCAGGGCATCTATGCACTTCAAAACCATGCCTATAGAAGCTTCTCCCCAATTCAAAGGCAGCAACTGTGTATAAAGTACACTTCTGGACCTGTGGATACTCTGCCAGGAAGAAGAACTGCTATGCTGCTACAAGGACTGCCTCTCTGCTGGACTGCTTGCTCTGAAGGAACTGTTGCTCTGCTATGCTGACCTGCTGCACTCTTGCCTGGGGAAGAGGAACTTGCCATGCAACTGCATCTTGAACTCAAAGGGGTAATGTACTGGCCTCCAGATCTAAGGGACATAAAAGGCTCCCCCGCAGCTCCTGAACCCGTCTTCAGTGAGTTCCTGACCCCAGGAGGTGCCTCTCAGGTCCTCGACCCTTGGTTTGGCTCTCAAGTTCTTGAAATAAAGCTTTTGGGTTCTTTGCAAACGCGAACATGCCGTTCACACTGCCACCATGGTTCTGGCACTGAAAATCAGCACGAGCAGCTGCCAGCCCACCTCCTCGCACAGCAGCATCGACAGCCCATGGGGTACGGCCAGCACAATGCTACAGCCCGCCCATCCGCAACGCCCAGTCAGCTCTTTGCACAACACTGACCACCACCTGTGATGCTCTCCTTGCTCCCTGCAATCCTCTTCAATGCGAACAGGACTTTCGGCACAAAACTTGAGAAGGTAAACCTTCAGCGGGACTAATCTGGGACTGTTTCCAACCAGGGCTTCATAATGGTCGGCCTGAACTTTTGACTTTGACCTGGTCCAGTGCTACCAGATGTCAGTGGTTGGCGCTTTATGTTTTAGGCACTATAATACAGTTTATTAATCTAAAATTCATAACTCCGGTTCTACTGATTGGATTTTTATTGCTTTAGTCCTATTTTATTAATTAAATTAAGCTCTATTTTTCTAACCTGGTGTGGGATTTTTCTGTGTGAAATTTTCACTGTTTTACTGCTTGAACTGTTGCACAAATACTTTACGCATTGCCTCTAAGTTAAGCCTGACGGTTCTGTGTCAAGCTACCAAGGGTGAGCACAGGTTAATTTGGGGTCTGTTTGTGCCTTATCTTGACTAGAATAGTGATTGCCGCTTGACTAGGTCTCACACCCCAGTCAACCAACAACCCAATTTCTAACAGCCTCAGTAAAATCCCTTCATGTGGTGACTGAGTAAAGTTGTTGTCGACATGAGGAAGCCTGCACTGGATGTTCAGCCAGATGAACATGACCAGAGATTCGCCTGTGGCCTCTCGTTCTTTTGAGGGAAAAATTCAGGAAAACATTCTAATTGCCGGGATTTACATATAAATGTGAAGTGCACTGCACAATCAAAATTCCACAGAAACTTAGTCTATTCTTTCCATATTGCATCCAAGATAATCTTTATTTCTAATAGGAATGACACAGAACAGCCAACGCATTTCACCCACTACATGTGGACTTCATCAGTGAATAATTTTTTTGTCTTTTAACGTACTGAGGCCTGAAGCATGCAGAGAGTCATCTTATAGGACCATTTAGATTCCCAAAAAAAGGATCGACACGCAGTGAGTTAGTAGTACCAGTACTGTCTATATTATCTGCTTATATTATTGTTGACTGTGGGTGTGTTGGTGGTGTTGCATTCAACCTCAGTCATTCATTGCATGTGACTGGACTTACCAGCAGGCAGGCAGTCACTGAAACTTGTTGTGGCCCGCGCCTGGCCCCCCAGGCCCAGCCATGTCTTTGACGTGACCAACCAGTACCATACTAAACTGTGTGACCAGCCAGAGCAGAGCACAGCACTCAGGAGCTGTTGGCTTGGCTGCTGTGCTGTGCTCACTTTCTTTAGTTGGGAACTTGGGACTCGGGATACACGACGTGAGAATCGAGACCTCTGCGTCACGTCACTGGAGCTAGTTGAGGACCTGGCCTGGGCCTGCTGCATAATTCGTCGACGGCACGGCTGAGGCGGTCCGGACCTGTGCCAGACAGTGCCAAATTGGCACCAAATGACCGCGGTCTCATCCGCGTCATCAACCGTCAACGAATTATGCAGGCCAAGGCCAGGGTCTCAACCACTGCCAGTGACGTGACGCAGCAGTTCAGCAGAGAGCAGATCATCATGCATTGCCAGCCAGGGCCTGGGTGCCGTGCTACTATCAGTATCATCATACAGTATGATGCCTGCCTTGTTCTAATTGTTAGTTGTTTAAGTTTTTATTGTGTCAGTGTTTTGCACGTTTTCCTTTATGGGTGCGGCCCGGTTTCTCTGCTGCTGCTTCATCAAGCAGAAATAAAAGAAATGCTGTGTGCTTTTGCATCACATGTGTGAAATAAATTTTGGATGTGAAAACCCTGGCTGCTGCTTGTTGTGGCCGGCGCGCGCCTGTGGAGACGCGAGACTCGAAACTGCTGCGTCATGTCACTATGACTGGTTGAGGACCTGGCCTGAGCCTGCGCACCACGGAGCTCACCCACAAAGTTTACGCCTCACCACTTTCAAATGTCACCAGCCACCACTGACAGAGAAGTGCGCATGACTGTTTGGCCCGACCAAACAGTCATTGCGCACAGCAGGAGTGTTGTACCACTCCTCCCCTGCTCTGCAGCTCCGCCCCACCTCCTCACGTACGCAGCACAGCAGAAGGACAAAATAAAATTATAATAACTTTCCATTATAATCATTTTATTTTTTCCTTTCTTTTGCTGGCAGTGAGGCAACGCTCCTCCGCCTCAATAGAAGTCAGATATTTGGCCTCTCCTTCTAGCCTTACTAAGCAGAACGCCAAGAACGAATTTAGTCTAGGGTAGGGACAAGATTTCGACAGGAGACACAAATTAAAACAACACTAGGTCAGGTAACACTTGATAACTGATTAAAGAATAAGGGGCCAGAAAACAAGAGACTCAAGGTCAGAAGAGTACAACTCTGTCCTAGTTACAAGGAGACGAGAAACAGGCTGCAAGGTGGACACATGTTCCATCAGAACCAAGCTCAAGAAAAAAACACCCATGAGAAGAATATGAAAAATAATGAACACCACACTATAGAGACACAGCCACCCAGGTACATGCATCATTGAAGGAGCATACAAGTGTTTCCCCAGGCCGAGACTGGTCGAGACTCAAACATAATAGATTTAGACAGAAGGTACACACTGAAACTCTTCTAGAAACCAGCAACTGGGATAACCATGACATGAATAAAACCAATTAGGCTGCAGAATTTGCCTCTCCTGTGTATTACCACCATACAGAAAAGCTTCAGACTACAAAGGACAGACCCACACTTACAAAGGCAGCAATGGTTACCCCTTTCTTACATCCTCTGTGGGGTAGATCTACAGTTGAGGCAGCAGTAAGTCCAAGAATCTAAAGCAGTGAGAAGTGCTTTATTTGTGGTAGTGTGGGCGAGTAGCCTTAGGCCTACCAGAGAGGAGTGTTAGACATTTATTGCACAACAGTGATCAATAATGGACAGACGACTCAAAAAGGAGATCCAGGCCAATTTTAGAAAATTATACTTTGTTTGTACTTTATTTTAAGAACAAGATCTTCATAATAATGTAAGTACATTTTTAATTAAAAATACTTTGCACTTTGTAAAATCGACACAAAATATTTTCAGATCAGTTCAGTATTATCCTTTAGGGAAAACAGTTTTGCAGTTAATCATTAAGTAAGTACGCAACTTACAGTTCCAGTCGTTGGGACCAAAGCTCAGCAGGGGGCAAGGAATAGGTAAATATCAACACTGCACCACCAACAGCACAGGGGCGGCCAGGTGTAGAATTCAAACTCAGAGTTCGGCCTAATTAGTTTCAATTGAGACTGGGGTCTTTGGAGCCACGCTGCTGGTAGGTAAGTGGGACGTTTGCAGGTGCCATACTTTGGGTGTAAGGGCCAGCACAGAGGGGGACACAAATCAGCAGCAAACATACATCACCAGCACCACAGGGGCAGCTGGGTGCAGAGTGCAAATACAGCGTCGGGCACCTAAAGCAATCCTATGGAGTTTCTTCTTTTTGGAAAGAGATTGCAGGTATCAAACCAGAGGGACCAGGCAGAACACCGGCAACAGCTCAGGTAAGTTGAAGAGTTGGGAGTCACAGGGGCATCGCTGGTCGAACTCACCAAAGCCCCAGGGCTGTGGGTGCAGGGGTGCCTTTAGACATCAGAAATCTTCTTTCCGGGCCACTCGCGGTTGGGGGTCAGGATAGGTCAGTCATCACTGGATTCGGAGTCCTGGTCGTTGGGGTGACTTCACTGGGCAGTTGGGCCACTAAGACTCAGGCAATGGGCATCGGATGCATAGTGAGCACGAGTCGCGGATCCACCTGGATCCAGAGTCTATGAGATTGGTTTCTTCTGGACAGTTCCACTGTCCACAGGAGATTGGAGTCTCTGTTGAAGGCAGCAGTCCCCCCAGGGGTTTCAGAGGTCGCTGACTGCAAGACAGGTCGTAGGTTCGTCAAAGCTGGTGACAGGCCGGTAGGGCTGGGAGCCAAGGTAGTCGTTGCCTTCAGTCTTCTCTGAAGGGTCATCTTCTTTCTTCACAGGACGTCGCAGATCTAGTTTCCAGGTCTGGGGGAGCCACCTAAATACTAGATTTAGGAGTGTTTTATGGAGTTGCAGGTAGGGCCAATTAGCACCTTATCTGGGGTGACTATACACTCTAGTATGCCACCCTCCTGTGGGGGGGGGCATAAACCTCGCCCTGATTGGAGGAGTCTCCCCATCTTCAAGATGGTGGGGACTGAAAGATGTGCTTCACCTTGCCTCCCTACCTTAGGGGTGAAGTTGGAAGAGGTCTGCATACCTCCTATTCTTCTGAAGTTTTCACGCCCAAAGAGGGGGTGTAAACTGAGGGCTGCCATCTGCTGCTAGCAGCAGACATTGGGGTTACATTACATAGGCGGCAGGCCTTTGAAGCTTCCCTCTTCGAGCACTGGCCCATCCTGGAGGAGGTGTGACACGTCTTCCCCGGACGTGCATTGTTTCTGGTCTCAGATCGCAGGGGCTCTCTTGCCAGGGGTCCAGAACAGTGGTGTCTGGTGACATTTGAAAGTTGTGAGGCGTAAACTTTGTGGGCGAGCTCTGTGGCGAGCAGGCCCAGGCCAGGTCCTCAACCAGTCACAGTGACGTGACGCAGCACTCTCAAGTCTCGCGTCTGCACGGGCGCGCGCAGGCCACAACAAGCAGCAGCCAGGGTTTGCACATCCAAAATTTATTTCACACATGTGATGCAAAAGCACACAGCATTTCTTTTATTTCTGCTTGATGAAGCAGCAGCAGAGAACCCGGGCGGCATCCATAAAGGAAAATGCGCAAAACACTGACACAATAAAAAACGGAAAAAACAAACAATTAGAACAAGGCAGGCATCATACTGTATGATGATACTGATAGTAGCACGGCACCCAGGCCCTGGCTGGCAATGCATGATGATCTGCTCTCTGCTTCACTGCTGCGTCACGTCACTGGTTGAGGCCCTGGCCTGGGCCTGCATAATTCGTTGACGGTCGACGGCGCGGATGAGACCATGGTCATTTGGTGCCAATTTGGCACTGTCTGGCACAGGTCTGGACCATTTTTTGAAAAAACACGGGCCCCTGAATCAAAGGATAACCCTATCAAGGAATTAAGCTATATTGGAAAAAAGTGTGCACCGGGTAAAGTGCTGTTTTGCAATGGCATAAGAATGACACAGCTCTGGACTGACATCTATATAATATAACACACAAAGTGAATTGATTGTAATCTTTTTTATTATTTTATTTTTTGAAAATAGGTCTGGACCATCTCAGCCGCGCCGTCGACTAATTATGCAGCAGGCCCAGGCCAGGGCCTCAACCAGCTCCAGTGACGTGACACAGCAGTCTCGACTCTCGCGCCGCGTCTCCCGAGTCCCAAGTTCCCAACTAAAGAAAGTGAGCAGAGCACAGCAACCAAGCCAACAGCTCCTGAGTGCTGTGCTCTGCTCTGGCTGGCCACACAGTTCAGTACGGTACTGGTCGGTCAGGTCAAAGGCATAGCTGGGCCTGGGGGGCCGGGCGCGGGCCACAGCAAGTTTCAGTGACTGCCTGCCTGCTGGTAAGTCCGGTCACATGCAATGAATGGCTGAGGCTGAATGCAACACCACCAACACACTCACAGTCAACAATGATATAAGCAGCTAGTATAGACAGTAGTAGTACTACTAACTCACTGCGTGTCGATCCATTTTGGTTTTTCCACGAGTTAGACCAACGATGACTGACTTGATATCGATGGCCCTGGCAGGCAGCTCTGCTCAGATCAGAGAAACTACTACGAGAGGGACTGGAGGCCTCGTTCCGAGTCCGAGGGCAACGAGGTCAGGGCAGCAGAGCTTGACTGACTCAGTGGAAGTGCTCTAGTCCTGACTCTCTCTCACTCAGCCACTCCCTGTTCTGCGTGTGGCTGGCATGCACGCATGGAGGGGAGAGAGCGGCAGAGTGGGGCTGAGTGAGCTTAAGGGCAGGCAGGGGCCAGGCAGCAAATGATGACCATGACCAATCACTGCACATCTTTACAATAAGGCCATGCAGTGATTGGTCAAAATGTCCCATGCTCCTGGACATGTCCCGTCTGACTGCCTAGAGACAAGCAGCCAATCCAGGCGCTGCTAAAACGGAGCTTGGATTGGCCCGGGGCAGGAGACCTCGCCGCTCCCTAGGAGGCCGTGGGGCTGCGGCTTCTACCCACGTTCCCCTCCTCAATTTGCACAGGCGAGAGTGCAAGACCCTCAAGACTGCGCATGTCCGGCTGGCCATGGAAAGGCACCCGGCCAACCCGACATGCGCATTTTGCTGCACTGGCCCCAGGCCAGGAAATGCCTGCCTCAACTACTGTTGCTCCTAACCCCTTCACCACCCCCTACCCCAGCGACGTCACGTGGCATGCCCGCGGCTGAGTCAGAGACAGCTGACTGATTTGTGCCGCGGGCTGATTTTTTTTTATTATGTGCTGCTGCTGGTGGACGGCCGGGGGCAAAATATTCAGTGGGGCGACGCCCCAACGCCCATACAGAGGAACCGCCACTGGTCCAGAAACCTGTCTGGTGGTGGCTGGCTGCCTACAGCCGGTCCAAAACCACTCCAGTGTTGGCTGCGTTTTAGGGGGCAGGTCTGAGGTGCCCTCTGGATACATGTTACAATAAATCCCACACTGGCATTAATATGGATTTACTGCAAGGGGTAGTTTGGTATCAAACACTCTTGTGTTCAGTGAACCCATCATGGTGCTGTGGAACTCGAGTTGTTGATTTACCAGCCCATGTACTCTCTATGGCTTAGCTGGCACTTACAATATTAGGAAGCAGACCCCAATATTGTAGGGGCATATCTGCTAGAGGGGTGACTAACCTATGCCTTCAGGCAGTGTTAGCTGGCATGGCACCCAGGCAGGGTACCAGGTAGACTTTAATGTTTTCTCCCTCACAGGGGCATGCAAGCTGCAAGAACAGTGGCGTGGTCTCAATGAGGGGGGGTCCCATAGGGATCCCAGGCCCTAGGTACCCAGGGTACCATTACTAGGGACTTACAGGGCGTAGAAATACGAATTGGGGTTGTTTTTAAGGAAGAAGCACTGGCACTGGGGACCTGGTTGGCAGGGTCCCTGCGCACTACAATTGAAACCACATCAATACCAGGCGAAAATTGGGGAGCTAACCATGCAAAAGAGGCAGTTTCTCACAATATTCGATGCAACCTTGGAAACTTTTTCAATGGCTTCTGCACCCTGCTAAAACAACAACACAAAAGTTGGACCGCGTCCAGCTCCAGACCCCCTGGCCCCCGCGGATGCCACGACGCCCGACACCGCTATGAGGCCAGCACCCTCCACACACTCAACACCTGATGATCACACACCTGCTTCCTGGCTGCCCGAAGCGCACCCACGGACCTTTCACCTGCCGGAACTGTAGCTTCACCAGCATCCACCCCGCCAAGCCGCCGACCAGAAAAGAACACAACTACCTCAGATGCATCCTCCTCAACACCTGCTCCGCCCGCAAACACGCCGTTGAACTCTGGGACCTACTCGACTCAACCTCCCCAGACGTCGCCTTCCTGACGGAGACCTGGCTGAACCCCGTCTCAGCACCCGACATCGCCATAGCCGTCCCGGAAGGCTACAAGATCACCCGCAGGGACCGCACCAACGGAGTAGGAGGAGGAATCGCCATCATCCACAGGAACATTCTCAGAGTCTCCACCAACACCGACGACACCCTCAGCACCGCCGAGCACCTGCACTTCCAGATCCACACCGACCCCAACACCACCCTCAGAGGAACCCTTGTCTGCAGATCCCCCGGACCCCGACCACAGTTCAGCGACTCCATCGCCGACTTCGTCAGCACACACATCCTCGCCTGCACGGACTACATCCTCTTCGGGGACCTGAACTTCCACCTCGAGAACAACAACAACACCAACTCCACGACCCTGATCGACAACCTAGCTAACCTCGGACTCAGACAACTCGTCACAACACCCACCCACGCTGCCGGCCACACGTTTGACCCCATCTTATCCGCAAGCCCCCACGTCTCCTTCAACCACACCACCGAACTCCACTGGACCGACCATCGCTGCATCCACTTCACCTTCAAGAAGCCCACCACACACCACCACACCCAAAAGATGCCTCGTCGCTGCTGGAGCAAAGTCACCGAAGACCAGCTAACGACCACCCTCGCCCAGAGCCACCCGCCGACCCCACCAACCCCGACACCGCCGCACGCAAACTCAGACAGTGGATCAACGATTGCGCCAACACCCTCGCCCCGCTCAAGAAGCCCTCCAACAGTAACACCAGCAAGAAAGCCAACTGGTTCACTGAAGACCTCCAGGCCTCCAAGCAAACCTGCCGAAAACTGGAGAAGAACTGGCTCCGTGAACGAACACTGGACAGCTACGCAGCCCACAAGAACGTGACCCGCAGACACCATCACCTCATCAAATCCGCCAAAAGGGCCTCCTTCAAAGACCGCCTAGACAACAACGCACACAACAGCAAAGAGCTCTTCAACATCGTGAAGGAACTCTCCAACCCCAGCTCCAACACCAACGGCATCCCACCTTCGCAAGACCTGTGCGACTCGCTGGCCACCTTCTTCCGCCGCAAGATCGCAGATATCCACGACAGCTTCAACGCCACAACCGCCCCAACAACCACTGAGACCTCTGCCCCCAAGAACACCATCCGCACCAACCGCCTGCTCTCCTGGACCAACATCAACGACGACAACACCATCAAAATCAGGAACACCATCCACTCTGGATCGCCGTCACACCCATGCCCACACCACATCTTCAACAAAGCTAGCACAGCCATCGCACCCCATCTCCGGAAAGTCATCAATATCTCCTTCGAGACAGCACGGTTGGTAATTTAGGGCACCCTAGAGAAGCTGTGCCTATAGAGGCCATGAGTAAGAGCTTGCAAAGAACCATTATAATTGTTATTACCATTACTATGGAATGGAGGCATATTTTGTAGCCCTGATTCAATTCTGGGGAAGAGTGTGATCAGCTGCATGAGTAGGGATTGGTGAGACGTAAGGGCTGTAACAAATGGCTTCCATGTTTTCTCAGATGTTGCAAGTACCCAGCAGGGCCAGAAAACCATCCCCACTCTTAAGTAGGCCACAGCTAGAATGGAGGCCATGGAGGCATGACTGGGTCAGGGTACTATGCCCTGAAAGCAGCCCCATTAACTTCAGCCCACCAGGAATATGGCAGAATGGCCAGTCGAGCTTCAGGGCCTATTGCCTGGCAAATGTATATGCATGGTTGCTGTCAGCAGCAGGTGCAGTTGGGAGCCTTTAACAGCCACTTCATTTCATAATCAAGGTGCTTAACTCTGCCCATGTGTAGAAAGGTTCCGGCTAAATCCCAGGTTCCCAGTAATCCGCCTTCATCTGTCCACGTGTTTCTTCAGAAGGCAGGTGCGCGCGCAGCTCAGGGCCCTGCGGCCGCACGATGGACGAGTCCGGCCTCTGTTCAGCATTTGACGGAAGAATGCTCTGAAGCAGCTAACTAGCGACCTGTGGCGCCTAAGAAATCAGCAGCAAATAATAAATAAGTACAGTCCCGGCGTGTACCCGCGGGTGCCGGAATTCCTCTAGATTTAGGTAGCCAGAGTCACCGACAGCGGTCTGCGTCTGACAAGAATCTAATGTGAGCACCGCTCTCCGGAGGGAACTGTCTGCCTGCCATTTCTCAGGGTAACTTTGACGTGAAGATCTCTGAAGGATTGCCTTGCTTTCGAGAGAAAGATTACAGACCATTTAAAAAGATGCTTTCAGCTAAAACCCTCTTAGCCATGATGCAACAATATTAAGCATTCGGCAGAAGGGCCAGTCAGGCAAATTGTACAAGCCTGCTCTTGGCCGGAAAGCTCTGGCTCCAAACGTTGCAGATGGAGATGTATTATTTTTGCAGCCCTTATTTCCCTCAGCTTATTCTATGGTAAGTCTGCAATACTATGAATATGTCTTGTATTGCCCCTGTTCCATACTTATTAAAGGCCAACAGCAGCCTAGTTCGTGCTGTTTAACAAATGACACCCATTTCTAACCGCAGCATGGCAAGACTCAGCAGCAATATTAAAGCAAAAAGCCTAGAGCGGTCTTCTGTTTTATATAACATTGCAGTGGTCCAATAATAGGGCAAACTCTATTTTGCACGTTTTTCTTGGGTAATAGGGAATTGAGCAAAGAGATTTTTCGTCAGACCTTATGACATAGACATGTTTGCCCTATAATAAACATACTGGAAAAAATCTGAAAAGTGCATGCCTCAGGAAGTAATTTTACATGTGAAAAAACGAATTCACAAACAACTTTTCTTTAATGAAAACGATTTCAATTATTTTTGCTGCTTTTGTAAAAAGAGAAGGAAAACAACTTTATTTGTATTTTTCAAAATGCAGAAAACTTTATTTGTTAAATTAAAAAAATATATCAAAACACTATTAAGAATAAAGCCAGGCCCAGGGGAGCTCATACTGTTGCTTTGACTTTTGGCTGCCTTGTGGATTTGTTTGTCGTTTCTTATATAAAAATGGAACCGCCATGTGGGGGGTCCGGACGGTGTGGCCGCCAACGCTTCTTTCAACTTCTGTGACCTCTCTCACGTTGCAGCGACAGTTTACTGACTGTATTCTATGCTCATACTGTCTACTAGCGGCCGGCCCGAAGGTTGTAGGCCCATCTTTGTATATCTTTTGAATTCTGTAATAAAGGTTTAAAAAAAAAAAAAAAAGAATAAAGCCAGGTTGCACCCTAATTTGCTATATTAGAGAAATTCTATTTCCACCGTTCTCCATAACCAAGCATAATAACAGTGAAAAACAGCTTTGGGCCTGATCACAAAACATTTTGACTATTTAATGCCCGTGGTGGCAAGTTAAGGCAGTGCTTCGGTACAAACAACTTTTCCATCCATATTATGAAACCAGGTTACCCTTAATGATAATCTGTCAGAAGAATGTTTGTGGATATTGTAGTGGGCATTTTGTTGTAGATTTACTGTGCTCCATTTCCTTTTTTGCTCTGCAGTGCGTTATTGCTGAATTATTGCAATGTTATTTTTTTTGTGTTGCTGTCTGTTTTGACTGTTTTATTGTATTGTGTCCTGGTATGTTTTAATTGTGCTGATATGTTGCTTCGCATGTGTTATTGTGTTATGTTCTGTTGTATACTTTAGATACATCACCAAATGATACTATATGTCCAATCACAAGCAACACATGCCGTTACAATTTCCATCACCAGCAACCACTTAGACCCCTGTCTAAGATGGTAGGATAACACAGCTCGTGTTCTTCAACAATGTATGACGCCAGCCACACCACAACTGTGCAGGGGCCTGTCTTAAATTACCCCTTTCCTGGCTCATTTTGTGATATGGCCCACTGGCTTTGTTTAGCGCCAGTGCAACTTACAAAGTGTACATAATCTGGCTGTGTGTTATGCAAGCAACAGCTTTGTACACATCCTCTCCCTTACACCCCAGGCGTTCAACATCCAAAGGCTTCCCCGAGGAAAAATTAAGCACTTACTCTGATGAATTATTAAAGACTACATCTAAGGGCACAGTGCACCTTGTTCTCACACCCGCCCCAAGTGTTAAATAAATCATAACATCCTGTTCAGCGCACTGTCACAAGGTTGAAAAGTCACTGCACACGACAGAACAAAACCTGCTTCCACGTTTCCAAGACTGCCAGTGCCCGAGCCTTTGATGGTTCGGGGTTCTTAAGGAAAGGCTTTTTTCCATTTCAACTACTTCCTGTCAATGTGGAGAAATGAGGAAATGAGCAGGAAGCAGGAGGCGGGCCCACCCGTTTCCAGTCGTGTGGCTCATTTGTCGGCTGCTTTATTGGCACCTGGGGACTTGTTTTTGGCGGCTGTCAGATCCCTGCCAGGGAAACGTCGCTGAACGTGTAACATGCGCACCAGGAGCTTAAAAGCCTAATTAGTGTACTTCAGAACCAAATGGTTATTGTATGATAATAAAAACAACTCCTGTGCTAAACAAGTGATTGCTTAAGAAGGAAGGTGTTAGACACCTGATGGTTTCGTTATATATCTCACGCACCGTAACAACGAGGTTGTGTTACTTCAGGGATAATGTTTCACGTCAAATAAAAAGAAAATATTTGTTCGTGCCCCGGAATGTACACATCAAGGTATCCTTTGACTAGAGTCCTCAGTATGGCATCCTTTCTTTGATGAAAATTAAAAGTGAAGATTCAGCCCCCTTCAGGATACATCTGCACCTTCGCTAGTTTGATTGGTGATTTTGAAGATATGCAAGTTATCTGTGGCCGGGAGAGAAAAATGGGAATAAAATACATCAGATCCACTAAAATACTGAAGGCGGTCAGACGCACAGACGCAGGAGATAGAGTGCGGATAAAACACGTCACGATGTGGGTGACGGAGGCATTACAGAAGATGACTGGGGTCCTTTCAATGTTTGTTCTGAGATCCACGAGATTCCTGCTAATCTCTGACTGCTTAGCTTTCCCTGAAAGGAAAGTCTGAGTTGTAATGACAGCTGGCTTCCAAATGACATTTTCTTGCTCTTACTTTTTAGTGGTAGGTGTGAAAATGTAGGAAAGGAAGTCCACTGAAACTGATCAAAACTCGAATTTTAAAATAACTTTATGGGGGTAGGGAACTTGGAAATTGTCCCCATGCGTTGTTTGAGAAAATTGGCATTAAATGGTGCATTTCAAAGCACATTAAGCCAGTAACGCTGACTTCCACTTTAATGATTTTAGAATCACTTTATAAGGGGGCCCAGACTAAGCTCTTAAATTGTAAAGACAATAAGTGCATTTCTTTCGGAGCAGGCCTCTGATGCTGCAGAGTGCTCGAGTGCTTAATGCCAAACCTGCATATTCTTGATCCTTCCTTATGTCTCTTTCTTCCACCATCTTACCATTCCTGTCTCTTGATCTAACTCTTGCATGTTCTTTTTTACCCCTTCCTCATTTGGTCACCATGTTTCTCACTTCATTGACTCTTTCATTATCTGCTGTGGGTCTGATGACGTAAAATAAGCCCCAGTCCTAAAAAATGAGTAATGCTGCATACCGCCTGCACAAATTAAGTAGGGTATCTAACCCTTGAGGACATTTCTTAGATGTATTAATAATGAAAAGAACAATTAAATAGATAGAGCTTGAGAAGATTGACTAGATGTTCTCCAAACTGCTGGTAAAGAAAATAGTTTCAATTCATACAAAACTAGTAACATTTATTGCCATCTTTCACATGTTCAGTGACATATATTGGAAATCGCAATATATCCAGTTACAAACATTGGCTGCCTCCATATGCAAAGTTGCAGACATGGTAGTTCTCTTAGGTCGTTACACAGATTACATTAATGCGAGTTCATTGCAATGTTATTGTTTGATTTTCACAGTTACTGGCAGAACGGCACTATTGTAACAATTTTCGCTCAGGAAATGTTTCATCCAGACAGTGGTGTAGCAAGACCTACTGCCACCCAGGGTGCACCCTAAGTTTACTGCCTGTTACAGGTAAGAGTGGGGTGTGGAGTGATGGCGGGATGGACCACTTGTTCCGGGGGTGGGGAGTCTGGCAGTCAATTGACAACTTGTTCTCGGGGATGGGGGGGGGGGGGGGGTCAGGGGGATGGTGGTGGTCGACAGACATGACTTGCTCACTTCTGCCGCCCCCAAAAACAGTGCCACCCCCACCCCCAGCTATGCCACTGCATCCAAAACTGTCAGCAGGGTTTACATTTTTGTGGTCTTACTACAGACAGTTCCACCTGTCTGCCATGGAGAGCATTGTATATAAACCACTATAGAACCATGCTCATGATTAGATGGTTTTCGTGTGAGTGTCCGTTGCTGTGCTCTTATTGGTGGCTTTTCTGCGTTTGACCCACTCACAAGAGCTTTTTGATTTCACTATCTGTAGACTCGTCAATTGTTCTACTCCGAACTCAGCATTGTTATTTAATACAGCTATGTCTTCCTTCTAGTGACCATTCTGCTTTTCCTCCCTCCCTAGACCCCTATGGACTGACTGTGATCCCTTTCTACTGCCTGCATTCATCTTTCCTCAGACAAATCTATCCTGTACAGACAATATTCCCTTGTTTTTACCTGGTTCCCTTGACTGACCATGCCCGTCTCAGACCCTACTGCCATCTCCCATCCCTCTGCCACTCTTCCCTGATCATGCCCTTGCACGGACCAGACGCCTACTTCAGACCATGCCCTGGGAAACGGGAGCAAGCCAAAGGCAACAGCTCAAAGAAAAAAAAAATTAAAACTATCTTTTGTGTAGAAAAAAAAGTTACTACAGAGGAAGAAAAACATGCAAAAATACTCACATATTTTAAAACATAACCATATATTATGTACTTCATAGTTATTGTTTTTCATATATCACTGTGTGCCCCAATATATTGGACTTTGGGCCATATGTATCAAAAAAGAGTTTTGCGATTCTCAAATTGTGATTTTTAGCGAATCGCAAAATGCAACGTATGTAGGAATTGCAAAAAAGTTTGCGAATCCTACTTATTCCTTATTTGCCAATCGTAAATTGAGATTCGCAAATAAGGAATACCTTCCCATTCATTCCTGTGGGCTACCGCCTTTGTTTCTGGTCTAGTATGTTGGATAACTCCAAACACCGTCCTTAAATTATAAGTTAGATTTCTCCCCGGTACAAAGCCAGCTTGCTCTGGCATCACCAACATTGACACCAAGGGAGCCTGGCGACTGGCCAAAACCTTGGCAAAGATTTTTGTGTCAACGTTGAGAAGCAAGAGTGGTCGGTACGATGCACACTCATCAGGGGTTTTTCCTGGTTTTAAAATGGTTATTATCAATGCCGTTCTCATTGATGGTCGCATTTGTCCCTCCTCGCTCATCTCTTCAAAAAGCACCTTCAGTTGCGGGATTAATTGCTCTGCAAACGTTTTGTAGAACATAACTGTTAATCCATCTTGCCCTGGAGCACTACCTGCTCTCATCGTTTTTAGTGCTGCTAGCACCTCATCCGCATCCTGGGGCTACATCATATACTCCCTGTGAGCGTCATCTAGCCATGGAAGCTTTATATACTCTAAGTATTTTAGTATTTCGTCCTCACCTGCATGTACTCTGGTACTATATAACTCAGAGTAGTACTGGCTAAACCTATTCGCCACCTCTGTTGAATCATGGAGCGTCTCCCCACTCTCCGTGGGTATTTCCGTCACTGCTGACTGATCTCGCATGCCTCTTAGTAGTAACACCAGTACCGCCCCTGGCCTCTCGCCCTTACCGTAGGTCCGAGCTGTAGCACATTTACCCAAGTGTTTCATTTCATCATCTGCTACTTCATGATATTCGTTCAGTGTAGCTTTCAGTTCTGCACAGGCGTCTTCTCCCTCTCCCTCTAATATCCGTTTCTCTATATCGTTTAGGCGGCCTTCTAGATTATTCAAATGGCTTCTAATTGCTCGTAGTACTCCTGAGTGCTTAGACATCGCCTCCCTGCATCTATAAACCTTAAAAGTTTCCCATACTGTCGAGAACTTCTTGACAGAACCCACATTTAATTCAAAGAAGTCGTCTATGGACTCATTTCTGCCTTGAACGCGGCATCTAGCAGTGAATACGGAGGAAATCTCCATGTGAATGGAGCGATTCTCTTCTGGGGGCTATCTATTGTCAAGCGGAGCGGGGAGTGATCCGAGTACAAGCGCGGATGCACCTCGCAAGCCCGGATCCAAGAATTCACTGTTCTAGAGACAAACCAGTAATCTATCCTAGTATGGAGGTCATGGGGGACTGAGTAATGCATGAAGACGCCCTGGTTGGGAGAACTGTGCCTCCATACGTCCACCATATCTAGTCGCAGCGTCGCATCTTGTATGGCTCTAGCCGCAGCTGAGACCCGCCGCTGCGGACCGCCTGAACGATCATGTTCTGGATCCATTACACAGTTAAAATCTCCTCCCCAGAACAACGGCAGTGCACTATATCTGCTGAGTTTCTCTTGTAATTTATCATAAAACTGTGGATTATTATAATTTGGCCCTTATACATTCACAGTTACTATGTCCATCACACGACCCCCGCATCTAGTGATCAAATATCGACCTTCCGGGTCCGATTCAAGGATTTCAAGCTTAAATCCTGATTTCCGGGCCAATCCACGTTAGTACACCCCCAGCGTGTGTGGTGAATCCTGCTGCATGGAAAGAGCCTTCTAACCTCCTAGTCGTAAGCATGCTACTATTGTTGGGCAAATGATTTTCCTGAAACAGTGCTATATCTACGTCATGCCTAGCTACAAAAGACATCACTTTCCTTACTTTCCTAAAGTCGTTTAGTCGCCGCACATTCCACATTAGTAGGTTAATATTGCTTTGGTGTCTCTGTGCCATATCTACTGGTGTCTGCCAAATTACCTCTGATCATTCTGTACTGTCTGACGGCTATGTTATCTGCAGCGTAAATTGCCCATTGCCTCTCAAACATTTCCCATTCTGGTGTTGTTTTGCCATTTGAACAATCCCCCCACACTCACCCCCCTCCCACGCTATGCCCCCCTTAACTTGGCATAGACGATTAACTTGTCCCACTCCCTCCCCCCCTTGTTCCCAACATTTAGGTATCAACACATGTGAGCAACTGTAGCTCAACTTTATAATACTAATTCGGTCAGCCCTCCTTACATTGGGTACCACATGAGGGCGGATGTAGCCCGCTCACCTGTACCAGCACAGTCAGTTGACTGAATACCGTAATCGTCTCAGGCTACTTGGAAATAAAGAGCCATAACAAAGAAAAAACAAATGTTACCGGATCTATATTTATGCTTATTGTTGTGTTGCAACCATTAGCCTCTAGGTGCGTATCTGTGCTATTTACCATTGCTTATTACTAGGGCACCCTCTACTATGCTTCGCAATTCCAGTTACCATATTGTGGTCTGTTGTAAGTCCACTTTGATTACTACTTATAAACAATTAGTGTTTCAAACCTTATGTAACCACAAATGGCCATAAATGGAAAAAGACTGGGTATCTGTCCAGCTTTACTTGACTTCTTCTACTCCGGGTCTTCATGTTCCTCTTCCTGCTGCGACTCTGTGGTGGGGTGTTGTTTCCCTACTTTAACATATTATTTAAGAGCTTTTTGCAATGTTTTAGGGTCAGTAAAAATTCTAGATTTGCCTTGCATGATTACTCGCAGTCTAGCAGGGTATAACATGGCATATTCCAGTTGCTGCTCTTTTAACTGTCTCTTCAACGGAGCAAATTGTCTCCGTGCTTCTTGCTCCTGCATAGTAAAATACGGAAAGAGGGAGATCGTGGAGTCCTCACATTGTAAGTCCCGTTTGTCTCTGGTTGCTTTTAGTGCTGCATCCCTGTCCCTGTAATTCAGTAATTTCGCTATTAGAGGACGTGCTTACGACAGGTGGGCGCGCTCCACTACAAACATTTCTGAAAAAAGTTTCACTGCCTAGTAGGGATACCAGCAGTTTCGCCGTGTAGATCTCCATGTTGCCCAATGGTGTCGATTCTGGGAGTCCTATAACACGTATGTTACTTCTCCTCAATCTCGCTTCTAAATCCTCCGCCTTATTTTGCAGCACATTTAGAAACTTTGCCATTTGCTTTTGAGCGGTGTCCGTTTCTGTTTGCGCTTCTTCGATCTCTGTCACTCTCCTCTCCGTCATATCCAATCTTTCGGCGTGTTTATCCAGCCTTTCAGTACCACGGTCCATTCTATATGCCTGTGAGTCTATTTTGCCATCTATGGCTGTTAAGCTTTTTTGTAGCTCTGCGAACATCTGCCTGACGTCTCTGTCACTGCTCTCTTCTCCTTCTTTGGTTGGATTTGCATCTTGTTCTCCTTCCGCCCCTTTTCCTCTAGTTTTGCGCTGCTCAAAGTTAATCTTGGGTTGCGTTTTGTCGACCTTCCCCATGGAAGCCATTCTCGAAGTGCTGATGTATATGATGAAGTTTCTGCTGCTATAGCACCGAGGGAATTATGTGCAGCCTGCTAGAGAGCTCCTCTCTCTGCTTACACACCACTCTGTTGCAGTGCCCCTTCCACACGCACCACGAAGCAGAACCGCAGGCCACTGATTATCACCTCCCCTTTCACTCCGCAGCACTGTGGCGATGTATATCCACAATGGTTTATGGCGCAAACTACGTATGTGCAATGTAGTTTCCCTACACCGTTTTCCAGGGTATGCGCCCCTCGTGCTCAGCCTTTTAGCTATGAAGGACCGGAGGCCTGGGCTATAACTCCCCAACTTCACACCACAGCCCCTATAGAACTGCCCCCTTTCTTGCTGCTGTGGCGGCAATACTCTTATTTGCGTTGGTATGTCTGTATTGTCAGCTGCTGATTATGTACGTTGGTGCGTACGCCTGATGGCTCGATTTTCACTAGGGATTATCAAAGTGCCAATTACCCCGCTCCCGGCAGACCGCACACATGCTTTAAGGCCTGAGTGCTCAGCTCCATGGAACAAATTGTAAATACTGCAATGCAATCCAAGTCCGGTCGTGACTGCCCCACAGTGTGTCGCCGTGGGTCTACCTTCTTTCAGCTTATATGCCAATACTGGGCGTTAGCTCCGTCTTGTTAGCCGTCTTCCGATCGTGATCAAGGGGGGGTGGTAAGGGGGAGCCTTCCCATTGAATCGTAGTCGTTCGTCCTTAGGCTGCGTACTCTGCAAAGTCGACTACGGTAACTCCCTTCAAGTCAGCCCCACTCTCCGCCCTCACAACAGGTGCTGCACGGCGTCTTGAGCCGGCCTCAATTATTTCTCATATATTGCAGCTACTGCCCGACCGCTGCTGGTGAGCTGGTACCTTGCATCGTCCGATCGCCTCAGCAGCCTTTCGCTCACTTGTCTCGGGTGGTGCGCTGCCCCAACACTGGCGTATGAACCCTCTCAGCTATGCAGACTCTCCGTCCTAGGTCTGCCCTGTATGCGATCGGATCCAGTCTCCGAGGCACTTCCAATGGTGCGTCCCGCAGCTGCGGAACTGGGTGACGCCTCTGTGGCTGCCGGCGTCCTGCACACGCCGCCTGGTTTCCTGGGGGCGGCTTCTCTTCTAGGCCCCAGACTGGTCGCTATTTCCAGCCACTTCTGGTGAGCAGGTACCTTGCTTCTCTCCAAAAGCTGCGGCTGTCCTCCGCACGCTCGTCTCTGGTGGCGCACAGCCCCTGCAGTGATAATTGAGCTCCCTCTGTGCACTGACTTACTGACTGTGGTTTGCCTCATTGTCCGTCAGGCTCAGCCACCAAGTCACCGCTGATGTCGCGTCGCACAGCCGAGAGACAATGCGAGGCCTCCAACGTTACAGCAGTCCCCAACACGCCCCTAGGCACGCCGAGGTTGGACTGCTTCCTCTAGGCTGCAGACTGGCACCTATCTTCGGGCTCACTTTTCTCCATTATTATTCGACGCCGGCGGGCGTACGTAGGCTCTCCGGGTAACCCTCGTCCTGTGCTCCTCCACACCTCGCTTTCGGTTTATTAAATTAGTAAAGGATGCAGGATTATTGGCGGATAGATAGACTGCTCAACTGAGCCCTATTACAAAGCGCCTATCTTGAGCCCGGGCAAGCTCTGCCGCCCATGTCTACTGATTTAACTATGTTGCTGTCACAGGTACCATCCACTCTGTGGTCCCCAGGGCACAACGATGTGGGGTCATATTATCAATGGAACCGGTGAAGGTGAAGTTGACCATCAAAAGAAGCTACCCCGAATACCACAAGACCCTTTGAAACCTGAGGCAGAGGAAGAGATCCACCCTGTAATTGCAGATTTGATTAAGTGAGGCTTTTTAGGACCTATAGTTACTCAATGTAATACCCGATTCTCTTGATCTGCAGAATGGGTAAAGCCAATGTGTACAGGTTCATACGGAGCCTTATGGTCATTAATAATGTGATTATCCCAAACTTCCCTGTAGTCCCCAATCCTGCCACCATCCTTTCTTGCATCCCTGCAAGTGCCCAATGGTTTGTTGTGTATGACATTTCCTCAACTTTGAGAAGAGTTAGTATTTCTTCTCATTCACATTCCGAAGGTCCTGAATTTCATGAGCCCGGTTTTCTCAAGGATTTATAGAGTCCCCTTCAGTCTTTTCCCAGGTCCTGAAGAAGGATCTAGATACATTATTGTTCTCCCAGTGTTCTAGTTTAGTCCAATATGTTGATGACCTGCTTTAGGCATATGTTACTCTTGATCATTGCAAGGAAGGCTCCATCTATCTCCTCACTGAAGTAACTAATAAAGGCTAGACAGCATCAACTTAAAAATTACACTTCTGTTGAATTCAAGTGCGACACCATGGTCATGAGATTTCAGCTGGGAAGTTGCACCTGTCATCTTAATGAGTTGAAGTCATTCGTAAGTTGACCTGCCCTGTAACTGTCTCCCAAGTATGTACCTTTCTGAACACGGCTGGGTATTGTAGACTATAGATCCTGGGTTACTCTGCAAAGTGACACCTTCACAGGGTTATGTAAGAAGGACACCCCTGAACCCTTGCAGTGGTCTAGTGATGACAGTCTGACCGGCTCCTCAAGTCTTACCTTGAGCACTTGCACCATGGCATAGCAGAGACGATATGGACCCACCTCCTCTACGACCTTCTAGAGAGTAATGTTACTGTCAGAGAGATGGGTCAAGCTCAAGGGAAAAGGTTCTTGTCTTGGGTGGGCTCCTTCTCCATCTCCTGACTTTCGTTGTTGAACCTTGTAAAGAGAGGACAACCTTGTTACATAAGTCCTGACTAACTTTTGAATTACCCCCACATCTCTTATTGATGACAGGGTTCCTTGTTACTCATGTACCTGTGATCAACTTGAGAGGCGAGTAAGATATTAAAGGGAAGAATCAGATGTCTTTTCTGATCCTTCATTTTTTTCTTGGCTCTAGATGTGCATGTATTCAGAGATGCTGGACCGAAATCCATGGAACCTAACACTTGGGAACTAGTGAGAAAAATGCACATTCAGTTACCACACACACGTAGATGACGTTTGCCAACTATAAACTTGTGAAACATAACTTCATGCATGAGTCCTCACTTACAAATAACAAGCACGCTTGTTCTTTTAGCTCCGGCAGTGTTCCAATCACACCTCTCCGCTCTTGAGGTTTCACTCTCTTGAAATTAAAGTATATTGTTTCTGTACCTTGCGCTCCCTTTCCATGTGGTGGTAAGCGCTTACTAACTGTTTGAGTTCCTTTTTTTTTTACAGGGTGGTGATCTTCCGGTCAAGTGTGGCATGAATGCTAGCCGATGCTGGACGAAGCGGACATATTGCAACGATGCCAAGGATAGCAGAGGATCTTCCTCTCCAGAGTTCATGAGGCAAATCACATTCACAATATGGAGCGTGGTTTAAATAGTGGCCAGGAAGGCCCAGAGATTTGCCGAATTTTCACGAGAGTTCGACAAATCTCGCTGTACGACATTCAAAGTTGTTCACAGCAAGACGTTGCTGCGCACAATATCATAATCAAATATCTGGCAGTGCAAGACACTGCTTCCCACAATATAATAACCAAAGTTCGAACAGAAGGACCATGTTGCCCACAATATAATGGTCATAATCAGTGCGGGGGAGTTGAGAGTTATATAGTGCTCTCCATGCCACTGGAATTAAGCTATCCTGGCTGAAGAGGGGTGAAACCCCGAAACCCGTCCTAGGATGCTTGTTTCCAGTCCAGGGAGGACCTGGCTTGGCAGTTCGGGCTGGACTGTTCCCATGAGGAACAGGGTCAAGACTGATTTGCATATGGCTGGGTTCAAACTTGAATGGCATGGTGGGCAAAAAAATGATGGATTTAGGCCCAGATCTCTGTACTGGGGTGAATGTATGACATTGTTCTGCATTCTGTCCATCAACTGTTGTTTTTGCATTTGTCACCCCGAGTGGGACGGGTATGCTCAGACGTGAGTCCCGTGCTCTCCATGCCACTGGAATTAAGCTATCCTGGCTGACGAGGGGTAAATCCCCCGAAATCGGTCCTCGGATGCTTGTTTCCAGTCCAGGGAGGACCTGGCTTGGCAGTTCGGGCTGGACTGTTCCCACGAGGCACAGTGTCAAGACTGATTTGCATATGGCTGGGTTCAAACTGGAATGGCATGGTGAGCAAAAAAAGGATGGATTTAGGCCCAGATCTCTGTACTGGGGTGAATGTATGACATTGTTCTGCATTCTGTCCATCAACTGTTGTTTTTGCATTTGTCACCCCGAGTGGGACGGGTATGCTCAGATGTGAGTCCCGTGCTCTCCATGCCACTGGAATTAAGCTATCCTGGCTGAAGAGGGGTGAAACCCCGAAACCGGTCCTAGGATGCTTGTTTCCAGTCCAGGAAGGACTTGGCTTGGCAGTTCGGGCTGGACTGTTCCCATGAGGCACAGGGTCAAGACTGATTTGCATATGGCTGGGTTCAAACTGGAATGGCATGGTGAGCAAAAAAATGATGGATTTAGGCCCAGATCTCTGTACTGGGGTGAATGTATGACATTGTTCTGCATTCTGTCCATCAACTGTTGTTTTTGCATTTGTCACCCCGAGTGGGACGGGCATGCATATAATGCTCATAACCAGTGCCGGGGGGATGAGATTTGTTCCTAGACAGATATCAGGATTTTTAAAGCAAGGTGCCCCAGGTTATACTTGACATGGCAGCATAGTGCTAGGAAGTCATGATGTAGTAACCAATGAGACTCAGTTGATGTGCTATTATGTAGACAAGCAGGAACATCTGTGTGTGTGCACTGTGAAATCCTGACAGTAGCCTCCTGTTATGTTATGTTATTACCACTTGTTATAACGCAGTGACTTACACCCAAAGGTATATCTCAACGCTTCACTAACTCAGGCCTGCAAGACACATTAGAACAACCACATCTTCAGAAGTCTTTTAAACTTGCACAGTTCTGTACATAGACAAATGTGTAGAGGAAGTCTATTTGAATTAAACTGGGCAAGGTGCGAAAAGAATCTGCCACTGAATCTTAAAGTATGGATATGAGGAATCTGTGGCAGCACTTTTTTTGCGGATCGAATCAATCTGGGCGGGTAGTAGTGGCAGAGCTTCCTGTGCAAATACGTTGGGGCTTTCCTAGTTGAAGCCTTATGAATAAGGTAGCATAACTTTAAAATAGCATGCTTCCTGACTGGAAGCCAGTGCAAATCCTTCAAAATGGGTGCAGAGGAGGAGCCTGAGGGAAGATTGTAAACCAATCGGGTGACTTGTTGTGTTCAACATGTAGACATCAGCGTGACATTTGCTGCAAGCAGCAGCGGGTTCCCATAGTCCAGGCGACTCGTGATTAAGGCCTGGACTAGGGTTTTCCTGGAGGCAGAAGGAAGCCAAGAAAAATCTTTTCGTAACAGGCGTATAGTGGAAAATCATGAGGCACAGTCCGCCCACCAAAGCTCCTTGGCCTTTCCAAATAACAGTATCTCAGTCTTGTCCCCGTTTAGTTGAAGACAATTTCTTGTCATCCAGCTTGCTATTTTTCTCATGGAGTTGGAGAGTCGAGATTTAACCGTATCAAGATGGTGTCCAGAAGAAATGACGAGTTGGATATCATCAGCATCAGATATAATCCCGAACCCGCATGATTTGACAATTTGCGCAAGGGGGCCACATAGATATTAAGGAATGTGGTACTCAGAGAGGAACCCTGTGGTACCTCTTTGTTGACAGAGATAGTACACGACTTGAAGGAGTCCAAAGAAATTGTCTGAGCCGGTTTTCTAGAAAGTCCAAGAGCCAATTAGCACTTTGCCATAAATGCCCACATCATACAACCTTCAGATTAATATAGCATGAGAGATGGTGTCCAAATCGCTGAAAAGTCCAACAGTACCAGCATAGCTAGAGTGCCAGCATCCCGGGGCAGTCGGATGTATGACGTTACAACGCACACTATTACAACGCATGCACTTACAACACACTTTTTACAACGCATAATCCATTACAACGCATGACATTACAACGCATGACACTACAACGCATTTTTAAAAAATACCTTTACAACGCACTACCATTACAAGGCATACTACCTTTACAACGCATACCATTACAACGCATAATATTAAATTACATTTAAGGTAAGTATTAGATAGTATAGGGGTAAAAATTACTATTCTAACTCCAGGGGGTGCAACAGTAGGGTAAGTGTTGGATAGTGTAGGGGTAAAAATTACTATTCTAACTCCAGGGGGTGCAACAGTAGGGTAAGTGTTGGATAGTGTAGGGGTAAAAATTACTATTCTAACTCCAGGGGGTGCAACAGTAGGGTAAGTGTTGGATAGTGTAGGGGTAAAAATTACTATTCTAACTCCAGGGGGTGCAACAGTAGGGTAAGTGTTGGATAGTGTAGGGGTAAAAATTACTATTCTAACTCCAGGGGGTGCAACAGTAGGGAAAGTGTTGGATAGTATAGGGGTAAAAATTACTATTCTAACTCCAGGGGGTGCATCAGTAGGGTAAGTGTTGGATAGTATAGGGGTAAAAATTACTATTCTAACTCCAGGGGGTGCATCAGTAGGGTAAGTGTTGGATAGTATAGGGGTAAAAATTACTATTCTAACTCCAGGGGGTGCATCAGTAGGGTAAGTGTTGGATAGTATAGGGGTAAAAATTACTATTCTAACTCCAGGGGGTGCATCAGTAGGGTAAGTGTTGGATAGTATAGGGGTAAAAATTACTATTCTAACTCCAGGGGGTGCATCAGTAGGGTAAGTGTTGGATAGTATAGGGGTAAAAATTACTATTCTAACTCCAGGGGGTGCATCAGTAGGGTAAGTGTTGGATAGTATAGGGGTAAAAATTACTATTCTAACTCCAGGGGGTGCATCAGTAGGGTAAGTGTTGGATAGTATAGGGGTAAAAATTACTATTCTAACTCCAGGGGGTGCATCAGTAGGGTAAGTGTTGGATAGTATAGGGGTAAAAATTACTATTCTAACTCCAGGGGGTGCATCAGTAGGGTAAGTGTTGGATAGTATAGGGGTAAAAATTACTATTCTAACTCCAGGGGGTGCATCAGTAGTGTAAGTGTTGGATAGTATAGGGGTAAAAATTACTATTCTAAATCCAGGGGGTGCATCAGTAGTGTAAGTGTTGGATAGTATAGGGGTAAAAATTACTATTCTAACTCCAGGGGGTGCATCAGTAGTGTAAGTGTTGGAAAGTATAATGTAATATTATGCGTTGTAATGGTATGCGCTGTAATGGTAGTATGCGTTGTAATGGAATGCGTTGTAAAGGTAGTTTTTAAAAATGCGTTGTAGTATCCTGCGTTGTAATATCATGCGTTGTAATGGATTATGCGTTGTAAAAAATGCGTTGTAATGGTAGTGCGTTGTAAAAGTTGCGTTGTAAAGGTTGTTCCCCGGGGCAGTCTGATGGTATCCATGACTGCAACTAGCGTGGTCTCAGTGCTCTGCAGTGCTTTGAATACCGATTATGAGGAGTCCAGAATCTCATGCTTTTCCAAAAAAGCAGCTAGCTGTCCAGTTATATGGCTTTCTAGGCTCTTTCCTAGAGAAGGAAGCAGTGAGATGCAGCAATAGTTAGAAAGGTTTTCTGGAAATGCATTTGGTTTCTTTAGAGTAGGAGAAACCTGAGCGGCTGTCAGAATTTTTGCTGAGTCTAAAGAGAGGTTGTAAAGAGCCATGATGGATGACACAATAGAGTTGTTTAGACAGGCAGAGATGGTAAGAGGGCATAAAACTAGCGGGCAGCCTGATTTGGCATGAGACAGCAGCCCCTGTATTTGTTCCAAGGTGCATGGTTCAAACTTCTCTAGACAGAAGGTGCCATTCGGAGGGGGGAAGTTAAAGTCAACTGACACCTCACGCTGGGCATGAGTAATAGGGAAGTTCTTATAAATTGTATTCGGTTCGGTTCAAAAATCTTTATTCGATTCATACAATGAATCATAAAAGCACAAAGTTAAAAAACATAATACACAAATAAGGTGATCCATCCGTAAAACAAAAATTACAATTCAAAAAATCCATCATACAGCATAAATACAAATCCAATGGCAAAGCACAGTTCTACAGCTAATTTATCCATAGCGTTTCCTAATCTGAAGTGAAACTCTTATAAAATTTAACATGGCACAGCAAGTATCAACAGAAGATAATGACAGCAAATAATCATAGCCTTCTTTATAAGTGCATGGTTGCCGCCCCTTCAGGACAGGTTTAATAAATCTAATCCTTGGATCTTGATATAAGGAGCAAAACAGGACAACATGTATAGTACTTTGGCTAACTCTGTCATTACAGGGACAAGGGGGTAGCTGCTCACACCAACCCCCTTGTTTAGGAAAGGCAAGAAGAAAATGAAGGGTATTTAGCCTAAACCTCGTGAGATAAAACCGCCATTGGACATTAGTTGTAAAAGTTAAATAAAATTGATGCTGTAACTTAGGTACATAGCCAATAGGGCCTCCCAGACAAGGTGAGCCTAAAAATTTCCAGTAATTTGACTTAATTTGGGTTTTTATGTTTCCCTGGATATTTGCAGGATTTTCATAAACATGACCCAAACCTATCTTATTCAACATGTCCCTGACGTATGACAACCAGGGGATCTTGTTTGCATTATCCAGGCTCAAGCAGTCTGAGAGAATTTCTCTCGAGAGCTGCAAATCGTCAGATAACCATATTTTGCCCCATAATAATAGGGGTGACAGACGAATGATGTCAGTCACTCTGGTCATTCCCATTTCATTATGACAGAAGCTATTCGATGAACCCGATGGGATCAGTAATACCCGTTTTAGGAATTTATTTTCCATCACTTGTACCACTGAGGGGTTTTCGGTCCCCCATACTCCTGCCCCGTAGGTAGCCACAGATAAACATTTAGATATATAAAGAGTTTTAAGGTGCGCAACAGGTTTTTGACCCAACTTACCACAGAAGCGAAAAAGACCTTCTATGGAGCGGGTAGCACTCTGGACTCGAGCCTTCATTAAAGGGGCCCAACTTAATTTGCTATTGAAAAGATTTCCAAGGTAATTAAAATTTTCCACCCTTTCAATAGTAGAGTGATTCACCACAAATTTTCTAGGTTTTGTTCCTTTTGGACCACAGACCATTGCAAAAGATTTTCCAAAATTTACCTTCAGGTCAAGATCCAGCATGAAGGTGTTAAAGGCATCTAGGCACAACTGCAAACTGTTTCCAGTGAGGGTCATTAAAACAGTATCGTCTGCATATGAGAGTATAGGAATACTCCTACCATTTACCTTTGGAAAATCACAACAGTGGTCCAACAAGTACTTCTCTAGTCCATTTGTGTATACTAGGAACAAGAAAGGCGCCAAAATGCAACCTTGACGCACCCCCTCAGTTGAGGGAATAGGTTTAGTTGTTTCTCCCCCAGGTCCGAATCTTATAGCCACGGACGTTGCTGCGTGTAGTCTGCGGAGAAGTGTCACCAGGGGTTCTTCGAAGCCCATATCGTCCATCATCTGCCACAGCCTGCTTCTACAAACAGTGTCAAAGGCGCTTGACAAGTCCATGAAGGCAAGGTAAATTGCAGAACTCCTTGCCTTCATGTACTTGCCAATAATTAGCGCCAAATTCAGGCACTGCTCAACTGTCCCCTTCCCACTTCTGAATCCATACTGGGAGTTCACAATTAGACCAACAGAGTCAGCCCATGTTTCTAATCTGGCCAAAATAACCCTCCCCAATAATTTACATGATGCATCGATCAAGGATATAGGGCGATAGCATCGGGGGTCACACCTATCGCCCTTCTTGAAAATCGGCACCACCACTGCCACCTTCCACGATACAGGGATGCGACCAAGAACAACAGCCCTAAAAACATTCAGTAATAAAGGTGCCCAAGCTTCAATATTATGTTTAAAAAAGTCCAAAGGGACAGCATCAGGGCCCGGGGCTTTTAATGATATGCCCTTCCTCAAAGCTTCTTCAACCTCTTCCAGTGTAAATGAAGAGCTAAGAAGCAAAGCTGAAGATGGTACCACCAAATCCCCTACATCATCCAACAAATCCGAAAGTAATAATGCTTTGGGATTAAAGATTTTACCAAAGTGAACTTCCCAAGATTCACCAGTAATCTGCGTCAGTATACTTTCTTTGGTGTCATTTTTAAACAAGGGACGATTTACTACTTCCCAGAAGAGCCTACTATCTTTTAGCTCAGAGGCCTTCTCTAGATCGTCCCAGGCTTCCTCTTTGTGATGGCCTCTTTATAAGCCCTTCTGGTCGATCTTATCAGTTCCTTATTTCTTGGTTTTTGTATAAGGGCAGCTTTTAAGGATTTATGTGAGGCAGAGCATGCGGAGTCAAACCATTTAAAACACCTTAAATTCTTTTTCCCCACTGGTTTTCTAAGGTGCTCAGCCACGTGCCCACATAATTTTTCAAAACTCCCAATGACCTTGTCTGGATCAGACGTCAGAGACAGGCATGATTCGATCTCAGTTTTACAAACATTCAGAATCTCTACCTCAAGGCCTTCAGCATTTATTTTCCCCCACTTCATAGTGACTCCCTGATTTTTATTATATGTTATGGGTTGCTCCCAAACCAAATGTTTTCTACTAGCAGGGGCACTCAAGGATAGCATTAAAGGATTATGATCGCTTACGGCACTTGCGATTACCTCAAGCCTATTAACATAATGAAGAAAGTTACTAGACACAAATACAAAATCAATAGTACTCATTGCACCTCTTGTTCCCTGAAAGGTTGGTATTGGCGATATATTTGGGGCAGCCCAGGGCTCTACCATACATAAATCATTTAGAATAATGATATTATTTAAAGCGTCCCCCTGGGGCGTGTGTTTAAAATGCATCAAGGGCTGTTCATTTAGATCATTGATACCACAGACATTGGAGCCGCCAAATTTGCACAGTGTACAATTAAAATCACCAACCCAAATAACTACTAATAAAGCTCGATCACTACGAGCCTTACATATTGCTTCCTCCAAACTCTGAATTGTAGATACATCATTTCTATCAAAAACATTATGGTACCAATTAATTAACAACACGGGCTCTGGGAACAAATTTTCCAACAAGAGCAACTGGTACCAAGGAGTATCCACTATTTTTGAGGTTATCAGGTTCTTTAGTTTGATGGATAGAGCTGTCATTAACCCACCCCTTGCCCTCCCAGCTAGTGATGGGACCGCCAAAACATTAAAAGATTGAAAACCATCAATTTCCCCACCCGCTCTGCTCCATGTCTCCTGAAAGCACAGGATATCCTGACCACCCACATGCTCCAGCCAAGCTTCATCCTCCATTCTACCCGCAAGACCTGCAATATTCCATGAGATTAGACACAGCCCAGGTTCCCCTAGGCTATTGTCCACAGACTTTATTGGAGTTGCCAGGTCAGGCCCAGTAATTGGTGGGTTTAGCTCACAGGCTAAGTTGCTAACAGTTTGACTATCCGAACGCATATTAGGTTGAGCATTGTGGTCGAAAGCGTCCACCACCTGGTTATCCTCCTGCCTTATCCCCCCGTTTTCCCCCATGACCAAATCTGTGGTAGATAGAATGCTTTCCTTTTTCTTGTCTAATGGTCAATCTAAACCCTCCATTCCCACCAGTGGGTCAAATCGGTTTCTTAATGGAATATTGTTATTTGGCATCCACCCTAGGTATTCCTCCCCCTGGAATCTCCTTCTTGATTGGTCATAGGGGGTTTGCCCAAAATTTTTGAAACTTGTTGGCCCCATGAGAGATCCATCACCCTGGTACCACAAATCAGGATGATTTTGAGGGGGTCGAGATATAGTATTAATCTGAGTCCATCCAGAGTAATTATTACCCTGCACTCTCGACCCAGGAAAGCGAGGGTTAGGGGGAAGATAATGCAAGTTGGGATAAAAATATTCAAGACCTATACATTGAATATCCTCCATTCTAGCAAACCTTGCTTTGTTACAGATTAAGTCCTTGACCCACCTGTCCCTAAAATTAATTAGGATACAATCCCCCTCTAAATCCTTCTTGCTTGGGCCAACCCAAGGGACCCTTCGTACGTTTAATATTTTTGTACTAGAGGCTGGGGGGAGTGGTCTATTGTTGTTGAGCCAGAATATGACTTTATTTGATAGGTCCTGATTTGATTCATGTTTATTTGGTGCGACCACCGGGACACCTGTCAGGATGGCCATAAAAGGTGCAGATTCGGGGGGTATATTCACACATATTGGTTTACTTGGAGGTGCCATTTCATCCAGAACTAATGGGCCGCTCAGTGGAGTTTGTTTAACTTGAGATGAGGCTACTGGCTTAGATGTAATTGAGCTCGGTGCTGCTGCTATAGCCGTAATCGGTATTGACTGAGAGTCCCCATCAGCCACCAGTGCAGGTCTAGTTGGGACTGATCGTACAGGGGTTCGCTGGGAATCAACAGATGCAATAGGCTGGGGCGGATTACTTGGTTTTTGAATAGAGGTTTTGTGAGCCCCCTTCTTTATTTCAATACAATTCCCCTGGGCCTGTGGGAGTTTGCTGTTGTTAGCCAAAATTTCCAGCGAATGTGTGTTAACTGATATTAAGTGCTCTAATTGGTCCAATTTTAGGTTAACTATTTGTGTTCTCTCAATAAGGGGTAACAAGAGATTTTTTACCAGCTTCTCAATATGTGTTAACAAAGCATTATTGTTGTTGTTTTGGCAGCAATGAGTCAGATCACCAGGGTCTCCCATACGTATTACCCTTCCCTTCAAGTGACCTCCCCCTCTTTTACGTTTACTAGTTTTTGTGACTTCTGAAACAGAGGCCGAAACTTTGGGTTGTAGGGAAATGGGGCCCGACAGGGTCAAATTAGGGTGTTGGATCCCATCCCCAATATTGCTCAATACAGAACAATCTTCTATTGGACCGTTCACTACATCGCCCATAGATATTTCTTGATTATCTGAAGTAACGGCTAAGTCTGGGCTGGCTTCCAAGTCGTTTATTATGCTCTTTTCAGGAGTGACCACAGATGCAAACCGACCCAAAGATGAACGCTTCCCCGTAACTAAGTCCAGAGACAAACGCTTTTCAGTAAGAGCAATTTCCTTATCTAATATCCCCGTAGCACGGGTGATAAAATCATCTAAGGTTCCAGTGGCTTTAACACTACTTGACTTTACTGTAACCCGCCTACCCTTTCTTAGTGATGAGGACATCATAAGACTAAAAATAAGAAATAATGTGTACAATTTAAAATATAAATTAGATAAAAGTTTAAAACTTCAATTACACATTATAACTACATTCAACATCTTATCACATTGATAACTAAAACATACTTTGAGTCCTCGAATCCCGAAAGTAAGAGAAAGGGCCCGGCCCATCCCTGTACGTCCTTGGACGGCCTTAGACGGCCCGCCCTTTGCCCGGGCTTAGCCCCGGGCGCTCCCGCGCGCTCCCGCGCGCTCCCGCGCTGCGGATGAGTGGCTGCTTAAGTTTGGAAATTACGTAGGTGAGGGGGGCGTGTCGTGCAGGGAGAGCAGCCCAGGTGTAGGCAATGGGGCTCGCAGGGACTCCTGGGCAATGGAGTCCCCTGCTGCTCGCAGCCCTGTACAGATGCGCTCACCCCGGTGAAGGCAACCCCGTCCAGGCGCTCTTACGGTGTTCACTGGACGCTGCGGGACCCGCGCAGCGGGTCCGGCGAGTTGTTGGGCCGGGAAAGGCAAGAAAGTCAACTGGTTAGTCCCACGTCGATCCTGAAAGCAAAGATGAATCCCAGGGATGGGAGCTTGGTATTCCGCTTTTAATCACAGCTATGCAGGGGGGCGTGTCGTGCAGGGAGAGCAGCCCAGGTGTAGGCAATGGGGCTCGCAGGGACTCCTGGGCAATGGAGTCCCCTGCTGCTCGCAGCCCTGTACAGATGTGCTCACCCCGGTGAAGGCAACCCCGTCCAGGCGCTCTTACGGTGTTCACTGGACGCTGCGGGACCCGCGCAGCGGGTCCGGCGAGTTGTTGGGCCGGGAAAGGCAAGAAAGTCAACTGGTTAGTCCCACGTCGATCCTGAAAGCAAAGATGAATCCCAGGGATGGGAGCTTGGTATTCCGCTTTTAATCACAGCTATGCAGGGGGGCGTGTCGTGCAGGGAGAGCAGCCCAGGTGTAGGCAATGGGGCTCGCAGGGACTCCTGGGCAATGGAGTCCCCTGCTGCTCGCAGCCCTGTACAGATGCGCTCACCCCGGTGAAGGCAACCCCATCCAGGCGCTCTTACGGTGTTCACTGGACGCTGCGGGACCCGCGCAGCGGGTCCGGCGAGTTGTTGGGCCGGGAAAGGCAAGAAAGTCAACTGGTTAGTCCCACGTCGATTCCTCAAAGAAGCCAGCCAACAAATCACATAAAGCTTGTGATGCAGGAATAGCCCGGTTACAAACTCAGGGTTTAGTAAATTTATTAAGAGCTTTGAATATCTCTTTTGCTGAATTTCCTGCTTGATGGATTTTATTAGTTATATAGTTTTTATGGGCCAATTTAATTTTTTTATGGTAAGAAGATGTATAGACGTCTCTGTCAGAGAAGGATTTGGCCAAGCACCACCTCTGTTGAAGTCGTTGCCCCTGGCTTATTCTGATCTTATTTCATCTGAGTACCTTGGCTTGGCCTCTGCTTGTAATAGTAAGTACTTGCTTAAACAGGGCAATCTTATCCAACACTTGCGTAAAAGCTACAATAGTCAGTCAGAGCCATGTCTATATTGGTACTCAGCATTTCCTCTATGGCTTCAAAGACTTTGGGAAAAGAATCCAGTGAGTCTAATTTCCATTGTCTCTTTACTCTGCCGGCCATTCTACTGGGCTTAACAGGTTTATTGTCTTTAGGGAATAGCAACCTGATCAGATAGTGGTTGGACCACATAAGGATAATGGAGGATCGCACCCTATCGCAGGGGAGTTAGTAAAAATAAGATCTAGAGTGTGACCTGCCTTGTGAGTTGGACCTATCACAATCTGTTGGAGGCTGGGAATTTCCATGCCTGACAAAAGTTGGGTCACCTCAGTGTTCACTGAATTTGCACCATGAAAATTGAAATAGCCTAGAAGCAAGAAATTGTTTGATGCCAATACATGTGGTGCAATGTAGTCCGGTAACCAATGGCTGTACTCTTTTTTTTCTCGCCCCATGCGTGCGGTAAATAAGCTCTCCCTTCTAGTAATTAATAATCGAAATCTCAATTCTAAAAATACACAGTTCCACCCTATCAGTTAAAAGGGTATCAAGAAGTACTATCTTAACTGTGTCTCTGAAATCAATCGCTACGTTACCTCCAGGTCTCTCTGTCTAACTTGACCAGAGTGTAGTTTTCGGTCTGGCCAATGGAATATAAGGAAGAGCTGCTGAATTCAACCATGTTTCTGTGAAGAAACATATGTCTGTGGAGTGGGAAACAATACCATCCTATACCTCAGTAGAGTGTTTTGCCATGGACCTAATATTGCAGTATAGGCCCTTGAAGCCCTGAGATGTCCTGAAAGGAATGGGACTAGTAGTCTCCCTGTGAGCTACGGAGAGCGTTTCGCTATTAACGCTGACAGATGCAGAGGGAGAGACAGTTGCCTCAGTGACCACCAATGTGGAAAAAATGAGGGTGCAGGAAAACCTGCACTTATTGCATGATATCAGGCCTTCTAAGTAGGGGGGGAAGCATCAGGTACAGCAACAAGGCTAAGTTCCTAGGTTAGTAAGTTTAGACTTAATGTGATGGCTTTCTATAAATGAAAAGCGCAAGCTTACCATCACACTAGTGTTGCCAGCCAGAGAGGCAGGGGTTCTGTCGCCTGGTGAAGTTCGGGCACAGAAAGCACAGACGGGCTAGCCTTTGGCGTCTCCAACTAGGAGCAAATGCCTAGACCGCTACCTGCTCAAGATGGCGGTCTGAATTGTCAAACAGGAAGCGGAACAGCAGTATGGACTCTATCCTCAACAATTGGCAATGCTGTGGTGGACCAGAGAGTGAGCAAGTGGCATTTGACACACTTTTATAAATGCTCTCCTTCAGGAGAAACGGCGCAAAACAAAACAAATGCCCAAGGTGTAACACTGAAAATAAGGTAAAATTATTAAAAAGACTGGTGTACGGTGCAGCGGCTTTCCTCAGTATTAGCTGTGCGTCCATGCACTCATCATTCTAAAGTAGGTGTCTCCAACTAGGAGCAACTCAACACACAAATGTTGACTTATTTTTCACCGCTTACATCAGATCAGGTGCTCAGACTGATTAAATCCATGAAGTCTGGCTCTCCTAATGACCCATGTCCTCCAAACATTCTTCAACAGATTCAAGAAAGAATGTAACTTACCTAGCTGAAGTCTTTAACATGTTCAGCTCAGGCTATTTTCCAAAAGCTTGGTAAAAAGCATCTACTTCACCCTTAGTAAAGAAGGCCAATCTCCCCTCCACAGATACGAGCAACTATTGGCCTATATCTCGGCTGCCTTTTCTGGCCAAAATCTTAGAAAAGCCATGAACCAAGAGTTAAGAAATAACAGTTGATGGACAGAATGCAGAACAATGTCATACATTCACCCCAGTACAGAAATCTGGGCCTAAATCCATTTTTTTTTTTGCTCCCCATGCCATTCCAGTTTGAACCCAGCCATATGCAAATCAGTCTTGACCCTGTGCCCAATGGGAACAGTCCAACCCGAACTGCAAGGCCAGGTCCTCCCTGGACTGGAAACAAGCATCCTAGGACCGGTTTCGGGTTTTCAACCCTCATCAGCCACGTTAGCTTGACTTCCAGTGGCATGGAGAGCATGGGACCCACGTCTGGGCATACCCTTGCTCACTTTGCCACTAGATTCAAGCTACCCTGGCTGATGAGGGCTGTTAGCCCGAAACTGGTCCCAGGATGCTTGTTTCTGGTCCAGGAAAGACATGGCTTGGCAGTTCGGGCAGGACTGTTACCATGAGGCACAGGGTCAAGACTGATTTGCACATAGCTGTGTCTGAACTGGGGTGGTGAAGTGAGTGGTTCAGTGACTAAATATCGAGGGACATAATATAGAATTCCCAAAATATCGACTCCAAAATATCGAAGTACAGAATATAGAATCCCTATCTACACACAGGTAAGTACTAAAATATCGAATCCAAAATATAGATTGTTAAAATATAGTTAACTAAAATATCAAATTTTTTAAATGTATTAAAAATAATATAAAGTAATTAAATATTAAAAACAATAAAAATAAAACATACTTAAAATAATGTAAAAAAGCGAAAAATTTAAAAATAATAAATGTAATATAAAAAAGTAGAGATTTTGTTGGATAGTGAAAGGGTAAAAATGACTATTCCCATTCTAGTGAGTGCAACAGTAGGGAAAACGTTGGATAGCGTAGGGGTAAAAATTACTATTCCCACTCCAAAGAGTGCAACAGTAGGGAAAGCGTTGGATAGCGAGAGGGTAAAAATTACTATTCCCACTCCAGAGAGTGCAACAGTAGGGAAAGCATTGGATAGAGGGAGGGTAAAAATTACCATTCCCACTCCAGTGAGTGCAACAGTAGGGAAAGCGTTGGATAGCGTAGGGGTAAACATTACTATTCCCACTCCAGTGAGTGCAACAGTAGGGAAAGCGTTGGATAGCGGGAGGGTAAAAATTACTATTCCCCCTCCAGTGAGTGCAACAGTAGGGAAAGCGTTGGATAGCGGGAGGGTAACAATTACTATTCCCACTCCAGTGAGTGCAACAGTAGGGAAAGTAATGATTTAATATTAAAATAAGATTACATTAATTATCAATACCAATAAAAAATTAATCAAAAATTATTGACCAATTAATACAAATTAATTACCTGTTAATAATTAATTATCAAGACATATAAATAGAAATAAATATTTAATTTATTACAATTAAATTACTTCCCACCCTATTTCCCTATAAACCCACAACCCGCTCCAAATATTAAAAAATACAATTAACATAATTATCAATTAATGAATGAATAAAAATTAAATACCAATTAATAAAAATGTATTACTAATTAATAAAAATTAATTACCAATTAGTAATAAATTATCAAGCAATTAATTATCAATACATATAAATGAAAATAAATATTTACTTTATTACAATTAAATTACTTTCCACCCTATTCCCCTATAAACCCACAACCTGCTCCAAATAATAAATAATACAATTAACATAATTATCAATTAATTAATTAATAAAAAATAATAACCAACTAATAAAAATTAATTACCAATTAATAAAAATTCATTACCAACTAATAATTATCAATCAATTAATTATCGATACATATAAATAAAAATTAATGTTTAATTTACTATAATTAAATTACTTCCCACCCTATTCCCCTATAAACCCACAACCCGCTACAGAATTAAATTACGCAAAAATTAAATTACATAACATTCATTACTTTAAAAAAATTAAACATACATTACAAAAATAATACATAATTTGAACACATATACTACCATACATAACACTAAAAAAAATTGATATTATGGAAATCGATATTTTAAATTCGATATTATGGAAATCGATATTTCCTACCCCAATTTCGATATTCTGACTAACTATATTTTGGTGATTCGATATTCGGCCCTATTTATATTTTGGAGTCGATATTCTGGCCTGTCTATATTTTGGATTCTATATTTTGGGCGTTCACCGAAGTGAGCTAAAGAACGATGGTGGATTCAACCCAGATCTGTGTCTGGGGGTGAATGTCTGAAAAGTTTCAGAGCTCCATCCATCATCTCCTTGTGTTTGTTATGAACCAAGAGTTGGCATCTTTTATAAATGGAAACAATCTATTAGACCCAACTTAATTGAGATTTAGAAGCCAACACAGTACAGAATCCGCCTTGATAGTGGCATCGGAGAACGTAAGATTTTTCCTTGACAGAGGAGAAAATGCTGCATTGATCCTGTTAGACATCTCGGAGGCAACTGACACGGGTAATCATAATCCCTTGGTCGACCGTCTCTATTCAATTAGAATTAGGAGAATTACTCTATTCAAATAGAATTAGGAGAATGCCGTTAGGTCTTCTAAAATATTTCCTATCAGATTGGGAACAAAGTGTAGCCCTCAATGAATTTGCATCCAACTCCTTTGTTCCCTCATGTGGAGTGCCACAGGGATCATCTTTAAGCTCTACCCTTTTCAACCTATATGTCACAGCACTAGCGAAACTTATAAAATAATTTGGGTTCTCAGTGATATCTTACGCTGATGACACCCAGATTGTGGTTACGGTTTCAGGCAATCCATACCACGCTGCTGTCAAATTCCATGATTGCATGAGACATATAGGAAACTGGGTGAATAGTAATTGCCTAAAACAAAACTCAGGAAAAACTGACGTGCTCCTGTCTGAAAAAATCCCCTCCTTTTGGTCCCCAAGTTGGTGGCCCCAGAAAATGGGTGCACTGCCTACACCTGTAGAAAAGTTAAATTTAGGAATCCTTTTCGATAACAGATTGACATTTGAAAGCCAAATCAACCAGATTACACCATCTGTTTTTACGCTCTCAAAATGATTAGGAAAATCCTTCCATACATTTTTTTAAAAAACTGCAAAATACAGTGGTCACAACATTAACATTATCCAAATTAGATTACTGCAATGTACTCTATACCAACATACAGCAAAAACTTCTTACCAAATCCAAAACACTGCAAAATGCTGCAGCATGGCTTTTATTTGGAAGGCTCTATGATTTGCCTTTAAAGCACTCCACAATTCAGGCCCTGACTACCTGAGACACAGGTTCTCTTAGTAGATCCCTCCCAGACCACTTCGTTCATCTGCTGCAAAAAATGTTATGGTTCCCAAATTCAGGAAATCCCTTTCAAGAGGCAGCAGCTTTGCCACTTGTACAACCAAACTGTGGAACACTCTCCCTCTCAAACTAAAAACAAAATAAAATACCTTTTTCATTTTAGGAAAGCCTTAAAAACTTGGCTATTTAACCAATAGTTTTTGGATATTGTTCTGACATTACCGCCCCAAAAAAGTAGGGATCCTTCTCACTCTGAGGTGGCGATTCGGATTCCGGCCGCAAAACGTACCGACTGACACGGACCCGGACCGGATACAGACCGACACGGACCAGCGCCGTACGACCCGTGCAGTACGATGCAACTCGTGTGAATTACAACCGACACATACGGAATACAAGCCGTAGGAAAATAGTGAACCGGCTGAAAAACTGACGCGATTTTCACCGACTGACACGAACCCGGAATGAACCTGACCGACCCCTACCCGCGATGTCCGATCCGCGCAGTACGATGCAATGCGTGTAAACCCAGACCAACCCGCACGGAGACCAAGCCGCACGACCGACATGCACAGAAAACCAGGCCCACAAGTAACAGAGATCTCCGCGACCGACGCGTATGAAACACAGAAGATAGTCAGCGTGAACGAGGCGGAGAAGTCCGCACGAGCCAACACCAGTGTCCGTTTCCGTCAGATGAACCTTCATGCCTACAAAACCCAAGACAAAAAAAAGGACCAAACAAGCAATGACAAAGCCAATAAATATCAAATAAAAAAAACCTGGGACAAAGACACACCCACAACTCCAAATATATAAAGGACTACAATCACTACCATGATCCTTTGCAAACAGGAGACACAGCCAGCAGCAAATACCATCACACAGCAATCACAGACACACTCACAACTCACCCATCACACAATTCACACACCATCAGCACCTCATCCAAAAGCACACACACATACAGCCAGCAAAACCAACACCAACCCACCCTCACTTGCACCCTCACACACACATCCCTCACCACCACCACCCATCACCATGCCCCCAAAGAAGAATCCAAAGTTCACAGATAGTGAGTTAGAAGTGCTGGTAGACGAGATCATCAGAGTAGAGCAACATTTGTTTGGTACATTGGTCCAAAGGACCCCCATGTCACAGAAAACCAAGATGTGGGCGAGGATTGAGGACAAGGTGAACGCTCAAGCACCAGCAAGGCGCACAAAGGACGATATCCAGAACAGGTGGTATGACGTGTGCAGGAGGGTCAAGAAACTCATCGAAAAAGATCACGCCCTGAGTCAGTGCACCGGCGGTGACCCTCCTGCCAAACCAGTCTACTTCAGGACCTGGGAGGAGAAGGTGCGGGACATCCTACCACCAGAGAGCGTCCATGGGCTAACAGACATACCAGAACCTGGTGAGTACACAAACAACATACCCAAGATTGTGTGGCAAGGAGACAGTGAAACCATGCACCGCAAGCCAAGCTACAGTAACCAATAGATAATCTTCCCAAGATGTGTATGCACAGTCAGACAAACACAATAACTGCCATCTCATAGTGACTTGGAACTGTGTCATGACATGCACCAACCTACAAACAAATAGAGCAAGCCAGTGGCACAAAGCTAAATAGATACTGCCAGACAGTTTGCCACCACAAACACACTACCTCACAGTGCAGCTGACTGACAGGAAGGAATAGTGGGGATGCAGGTGAAGTGAGTGTATCCAAAAGCATGATGGGGTTTGTAGTCACAGATAATGCTCCACCTCCTGATTAGCCCATCAAGATCTCTCTGAAACATGCCCACATCACAGGGAGTGGAAAATGACTGACAAGATGGCTGACACTGGGTCCTGCTGTGGGGAGCACAAGGCCCTGGTAGGGCATGTGCGCAAATCAGAAGCAGGACACCACTGACTGACATCCTGAAAGACAACTTGCACGCCCTCCAATGGAAGCACGTGTCATGGTGGGATGTCTGGCCGGGTGGGAAGGAGGACTGACAACTCTGACCATACTTACCAGCATGTGGAGACAACCCCCCCTCAATACAAACTCCACACAACTCACCGGGTAGAATGCATTGACCCGCACCTCTGTGAAATATCATCAAAAGATACCCCGTACTGGGTGCTGCTGTGTGAAGCACAGGGCTCTCTTTGGACCTGTAGCCAAAAAAACACCAGGACTTCACAGTCAGCCATCTTGCCATTGCTGTCACACCCCCTCACAGGGAAGCAGAGTCAAGAGGGAGGAAGTATGGGCATGCTGGGAAGGGGGGTGTAGCCAAGAGTATGATGGGAGTCGCAGTCACAGACAGTCTACACCCACCCACATGGCCCATCAAGCATACAATTAACCATGCTTGCCTCACAGGGAGTGGGAAGGGACTGACAAGATGTCTGACACTGGGCTCTTTGTGGGGAGCACAATGCCCTGCTGGGAAATGGGCAACAACAAACACCAGGACTTCACAGTCAGCAATCTTGCCATTGCTGTCACACCCCCTCACAGAGAAGCAGAGTCAAGAGGGAGGAAGTATGGGCATGCTGGGAAGGGGGGTGTAGCCAAGAGTATGATGGGAGTCGCAGTAACAGACAATCTACACCCACCTACATGGCCCAGCAAGCATACACTGAACCATGCTCGCCTCACAGGGAGTGGGAAGGGACTGACAAGATGTCTGACACTGGGCTCTGTTGTGGGGAGCACAAGGCCCTGCTGGGAAATAGGCAACAACAAACACCAGGACTTCACAGTCAGCCATCTTGCCATTGCTGTCACACCCCCTCACAGGGAAGAAGATTCAAGAGGGAGGAAGTATGGGCATGCTGGGAAGGGGGGTGTAGCCAAGAGTATGATGGGAGTCGCAGTCACAGACAATCTACACCCACCCACATGGCCCAGCAAGCATACACTGAACCATGCTCGCCTCACAGGGAGTGGGAAGGGACTGACAAGATGTCTGACACTGGGCTCTGCTGTGGGGAGCACAAGGCCCTGCTGAGAAATGGGCAACAACAAACACCAGGACTTTACAGTCAGCCATCTTGCCATTGCTGTCACACCCCCTCACAGGGAAGAAGATTCAAGAGGGAGGAAGTATGGGCATGCTGGGAAGGGGGGTGTAGCCAAGAGTATGATGGGAGTCGCAGTCACAGACAATCTACACCCACCCACATGGCCCAGCAAGGATACACTGAACCATGCTCGCCTCACAGGGAGTGGGAAGGGACTGACAAGATGTCTGACACTGGGTTCCGTTGTGGGGAGCACAAGACCCTGCTGGGAAATGGGCAACAACAATATCAAACTCTGTCCGAGACTAGCTGTAAACAAGCAGTGTACAGGCAGGCATCTGTTCATATAGTAGAAAATGTCATGTTTGTGAACCATTGATGCCTGTAGAAACATAACTCACATTGTGTGTCTCTTCCAAACACAGGTGGGGCTGGGGACCCAGCACCAAATGTAGAGGATTCCCAGGCCCAGACTCTGGTGGACACTCAGCTCTCTGGTTTGACTCTGTCTCTGTCCTCTTCGGATGACGACGACCAACCTGGCCCCTCCAGTGTGAGTCATCATGCAGCACCAGCAGCATCAACATCTGCCCCCCCTGTACCCACGTCTCCAGCATCTGGAAACAGACAGGGTACCCCCGCCAACACGGACAGACCAAGGCCACTGAACACCCACAGCACAGGGACACAGGACCCCCCGGAAGCTACAGAAAACACCACCAGCAACACCACCCAAGGGGTCCCAGTGTCACCTGTGCGTCCCACCGCTGGTCCTGCCCGTGTGGATAGGGGTGCTGGGAGGGGTGGGAGGCAGAGGGCGCGCCTTGCAGAGGGGCTGGACTGCATGATGACCCCCAACTGGCACGCATCATAGATGCATACCAGGATAGCACCGGAGGATTTGGCCAGGTAGTGGGGATCCTCAAGGACATGCAGCAGGAGCAGGCTGCCCACCATGCCCGCATGGAGGCCAAGTGGGATGCCCTTACTGCGGTGCATCAGGACATACTCCAATGCCTCCGCCAGATCAACACAAACCTGTCCACACCTCCCTGTGCGGCCACAACATCTGTTGCAACACCATCTGCCAGCGCCACAGGGAGGGAGAGGACTCTGGCGGAGAGTCCCCTGCACCGCAGAGGCCTGCACCTGAGGGTCCCCCCCCCCCAGGAAGAAGAGGGGTCATCCGAAGAAGGACATGTGAGAGGCAGATGTCCCAGCACATCCCCAGCAGCGTAGATAGATTACGGGCGTTGCGTAAACCGTACGCAAACCTGTTCTGGACAATGTTCTTTGTGCGCAACCCGTTCACCTTGTTCAATCGCTCACAACTCGCCCACATGACATGGAGGGTTCATGATGGGCCAATGTAGCAGATGACTGTGGACTTTACTCTGGACATTTCATCTACCAGCACTTCCAACTCTAATGTGAACTTTGGATTCCAAAACCAATGTACAACACCCACCATCCTGTGCACTTTCCTCACACATGTTCGAAAATAAAATCACCAGTACACCATACTTGCCTCTGTTGTGATTCCAAATTGTCATGTGTCATGGAGAAGTCGATCTGCTACACAACACACTGCATGCCAAATACTGCAACAATGTGACCAACGTTAGGTGAGTTATGGTGATGTGACACATGTGAGGGAGACACACCACTATGGCAACACAACACATCCTCACCATGGCCATGTTACTCATCACACACAATGATGTTGACCTGAAACACATAGGTATGCACAACCACAACACCTATCCACAGTCAGTGGTAACAAGTCCACAGGTGAGGTAAGCAAATGTCAGTCAGATGTGGGAAGACAGACAACGCACCTAACAAAGCATAGCACAGGTTCATTACACATCAGCAACATGTTTATTCAAATATAGTTGCAAGGCAATTGTACGTTACGGTGGACACACGGTCACAGAGTGTCTGAGAATTGTAGTCCAGGGGTGTGTGGCACAACACTTGATGTCAATTGACTACTCCCACACTGGTGTCGGATTCTGGGTGTTGAGGGTCAGTGTTGAACAAACAACAGGCAAATCACCCTGTGAAGGACAGACACAAGACACAGTCAAAAGCACAGCAGAACAGGAGAGAAATGCAATACACATGCACAAAACATGTCACAATAAACCTACACAAAAACAAGTTAGCAGTACTACCCTATTGTGGAGTGCACACTACCTGAATGGACACATCACTGCACGCATCCAGTCAAGTGGCACACAGACACACTCAGACAGCAACAGAGCAGCCACAACACATTCCAGGCTAACTCCATACATTGACATAACAACCCTGGAAACTCACATTCAGGTGAAGAAGTTGTTGATGAGCTGTGAGCGGACGTCACCCTCATCCTCATCATCACTGGCATCTTGACCCAGGCCAGGATCCTCCACAGGTGCCGGAGGTTAGTCATCGTCATCGTCATCCTGGATGAGAGGCACCTTCTTCCGCACTGCCATGTTGTGTAGCATGCAGCATACAAGGATTATTTTGCACACCTTTGCAGGTTCATATGGGAGGGCCCCTCTGGTCTTGTCCAGGCAGCGAAAGCGGCTTTTCAGGAGGCCGAATGTCCGCTCAATCACCCTCCTGCTCCGACCATGTGCCTCATTGTAGCGCATCTCGGCTGGTGTCACAGGGTTCCTGAAGGGTGTCAGCAACCACGGCATGTTGGGGTATCCGGAGTCACCTACACACACAAAAATGAACAAGTAGCTGAGTTTTGTAGGAGTGGGGAATACAACATTGACAAACACACACAATGATAAACAGTCAGGACACACCGACAAGCCAGGCATGCTGAGCTGGCATCTGTGACATCAGCGTTGCAATGTGACTACTCCTCATGATGTAGGCATTGTGCGCAGAACCAGGGAACCGTGTACACACATGTGTGATAGACATGTCTGCAAGACATACCACCAGAGCATTGATCGAGTGGAAATGTATCCTGTTCCGGTATGCCTGCTCATGTGCCTGGTATCAGGGCCACATGTGTCCCATCAATAGATCCGATGACGTTCGGCATCCTCCCCAGTGTATAAAAGGCATACTTTATTTCAGGGACTTCAGCTGGGCTAGGGAACTTGATGTACAGGTCAAGGAACTGCAACATCCCCTCCAAGACATCGCGTAGCACCTGACTAAACATAGTTTGCGACATACCACCTGCTGTAGCCACAGTGTACTGGAAGGTACCAGTAGCAAAGAAGTGCAGGGCTGCCATCACCTTCACCTCTGGGGTCAGTGCTGTAGGGTATGTCCGGCCAGGTAGCAGATGTGGCGCCAACTGCTCCGCCAACTCCTCAATCAGTGGCCTGGTGCAGCAGTACCGTCGGATGCAGTCGCGTTCCTGCATAGTTGCAAGGTCTGGTAACGGTCGATGGACAGCTGGTGCCCTGCAGAACAAAGATGAACAAAGGAAGATTGTTGGTTCATCCACTCATGTGGCCATGACCAGGCTCAATATCACATGATAGATCATGACATTACACAATGTACTGAGGTGTGTGCTGTTGGGCATGGACACATATGTCACCTACATGACCATCACCTCACATCTCAATTCCACATGTCCACATGAGTCCCATGTAGTGCAATGGCCAATCATCTGGCTGTGTCACCCGGCCTATGTACTGCTGTGACGTTACAAACACACACCACAGTGACAAGTGAGGCCTGATGTCTCCCAGGCATCACAGATCTTTGACATGCAGATACCCAGGGTCCCTATATTGCCACATTGACACTGCCATGGACATGGCGTATCACGTACACACCACAAGGCAAGCGTGAGTCCCACAGGCAGTGGCCACTGTTGTCCCTGCAGGCCCTACATGTACGTCTCTTAGACACACACACATCATCAAGGTAGATGCATAAACCACATGGATGTGGAGACTGTCTCCCATTGGGCACATTTGATCAGACACATCTGAGACACCGCATGCACAGAGACTGTGGGTGCACATCAGAATTGTGGCGACAGGTCTCACTGTGACGTACATGCCATCACCCCTAGGACTCAGGGTGTATGTGACATGTCCTAAACATATCCAACATGAACCTTTGTCCGTGACTCATGCCCATTACTGTACATTTGCACATCACAGTGGTAATGTGCACGACACACAAAGGATTCTGCCCCCATGTACATGCGCATAGCCTGGGAGTGGCTGAACAAAAGTGCCACCCAACAAACCAAATGTGCCCCCCCCAACACACAGGGAATGCAGCCTTACATGCCATGGGGCACTGTGTGGCCAATGCTGTAGTGTGGTAGGTGTGCATAGGTGTCCCTGGCAAGTAATTGTGTGTTGAATCCGTCGAATAGTCACACCAATGAGGTCCGATGCCGGTGACAATGCGTACACATTGCACGGTTTATGACCGAGCCGTGCGTACGCTTTGCCATTGACTGCAATGAGGTCCGACGCGGGTGACTGCGTACGCATTGCACGGTTCATGACCGAGACGTGCGTACGCTTTGCCATTGACTGCAATGAGGTCCAACGCGGGTGACAATGCGTACGCATTGCACGGTTCATGACCGAGTCGTTTGTACGCTTTGCCATTGACTGTAATGAGGCCCGACGCGGGTGACAATGCGTACGCATTGCACGGTTCATGACCGAGCCGTGCGTACGCTTTGCCATTGACTGCAATGAGGCCCGACGCGGGTGGCTATCATGCATACGCGTCGGGCAGGCATGGTCTGAGACAGGCGTACGCCTTGGCCATTGAATCGTATGGAGATGGGTGCATGTGTATTTTCAAAATACGATTTGTACAGCCAGTTGACCGAGCCGGGCGCACCCATTGGCTCTGGACTGTCATGGAGACGGATGCGGATTCAAAACTTGTACGAGTTGTGTGCTGGAAATTCAGTTGGATGCCTACAACAATGTTGCAATTCCTAAGGTTTCATGAAGGTGAAGATTTGAACGATGCGAAAGGCGTGTACGAGTCGTACATTTCCATGGATTGGCCAGATTCATACATTGCAACCGTGTTGGACCTATCACTTGGGACACATGGCACAGATTCTGCCTCTGCAGCACAGATATAAGGCTGGCTCCCCCCCAGGGAACTCACTTGCCTGCACTACATGCTCCTGGACCACATCCCTGCTACCACTGCTGCTTTCTCTGCATCCTCTGGCTCCTGCAATGCCACGTACTCTGGAGAGGGCCCCAGCCTTCACTGAGGAGGAGAACCAGGCCCTGCTGGACGGGCTCCTTCCACAGTACAGCAAGCTGTATGGGAAACCAGGGGAGCAGGTGAGTGTGCAGTCCACTGCCTTCCTAATTGTGCATGTTGTCTGACTAGCAGTGTGTACACCAGTGGCAAGCATTCTCACTGACTACTTTCATCACCCAAAGTGTGTAGGTACATGTAATGAACAGGTGGTCTGCTGCTAAAGTGCATTAGTGCAAGCTTAAACTTCCCAGGCATTGTTAACATTCCCCATGGTTGCACTACCTGTGTAACTCATTTCTCTTTGTGATGATGACATGTATATCCAAATGTGTGCAGCACAAATATGGGGCATGTGTGTTAATGTACTTTTAACTTTGTCATCCTCACAGGTTGATGCCCACCAGAAGCAGGAGATATGGCTGACCATCGCCCGGGCAGTTCGTTCGGTGGGGGTCTACAAGCTCTGAATCCGCAACTGCCAGAAGAGGTGGCAGGACCTTCAGGGTTGGACCCGGATAATAGCTATAGTCTAGCTGAAGCTGTCACCTCCACGCAGGAGGGGCGGACACCGAACCCTGACCCCCCACATGCTCCGGATCCTGGCGCTGGTCTTCCCGGACCTGGATAGGCAGCTGAAGGCCAGACAGCAGCAAGTGTACTATGTCTGACATGCTAATTGCAGTCTTTTGGCCTGGTCACACTTCCACATTACGTAGGGCTTGTAGTCCAATACTCAGGTCCCTCAATTGTGTGATGCACCCTACTCATCTATTCCCCAGGTGTGGCCCCTACAGTCTGTTGCTTGTGTCACTAGGGCACTGTGTCCCTGCAGTCAGCTATGCTTCAGCTACCTGACAGCATCTGTTCCCGTGACTCAGTTTTGTGTTTCATGGGTGGTTCAATTGTTTGCCCAATGCCTGTTATCTGACATGTGATCTGTGTGTGCCCTTGATATGTGTTCCAATTGCTGGTCTGAGTCGCCACATGTGGCTGGGGTATTTCAAACAAACTCATGCAGCAGGGGACTCCAATTTGTGGGCCTCAGGAGTATGTATATCAAGTATGTCATTCTTGCTTAGCCACCTGACTACTGTCCAGGGCCAAACACTGTTTCACGTAGACCTGGGCAGTCATGCCTCCTCAAGGGCATTTAGAAACACTCTGTAATCCCACTCCTGTGTATCAACTTACAGGTTGTGCTTAGTGACATGTGCCTTCAGGTGTCTGCCTCTGTGTCATTATGGTGTGGCTTCCTGTTACGTACAACTGGGGTGTCCATGATTTTGAGGGTCAGCAGAACATCTGAGATGTGACTGTGAGAGACAAGACCTGTGTGACATATAGGTGTGTGATCATCTGACAGCGCACAATGGTGTATGCAACTGTGTACTTCAGGCAGCTGGGTTACATGCACGGCAGACTGTGATGTGCTAATGTACATGGAGTTGTGTTTGCAGAGACTCATATGTCTGATTTGCATGATGTGGGGTCTTCTGGGTCCTGGATATGTTGTTTGCAGGGGGATGGGCAAGTGCACTTGACAGCTGCGGAGTTTGCTTACCCCTGAGCTATGATTGTGACACAGTGCATGCTGTTGTTGTCTGAATGCCCTGCCCCTGTGACAGGAGACAGTGTTGACTGACTTTCCAGGCATGCCAGTGCCATGGCATTTAATTTGCTATGAGTGATCCTGCATTGTGTTGAAGTGTGCACCATGCACCCCATTGTGGCATTGACTATCAGGACATGAGAACATCATAGTGTGTGTTGCTGGCATGCATCACAAGCATGTGAAATGAGTATCTGCACATTCCTTCATCCGGACACCTGTACTGAGTCAGTGGCAAGAGATGTGCTGTGTTTTATAGTGACATACTCCTACATGTTCACTTGCATGGGTTCCCTTGTTGTTGTTAGTTTCACATATTCTAACACACATACGCCACATCTGATATATCTTTGTGGAGATTAAATACCCACCGTTGTTTAGGATTTGTAATATCAGAATAAAAGGCCAGTGCCAGGACGAAATACATTTCTGATACAGACCTCCATCCCATCCCATGTTTCAACAATAACATCTCAACATCATCTTTCGGAATTTGAACAGTCCCTAGGCCACAGAGCTCTTTAGGAATGCAAGAAACTGACAAACACCAAGGCCAAACCCCTCCCATACCTCCTAAAATCAACAGAGCATCCTGTCTCTATATAGCTTCCCAGCAGTCTCAGTCCCAGCCTCCATCCACAATTTACCCTATATTGAGAAGCTACATCCATCTGCCTCAGAAGATGCCACCTGCAGCCCCTAGCACAGTAAATATTGTTTACAGCTCCATCTAGCCAAATGTAAGGTGCAAGGGTGCTTAGAAATAAGCTTTATCCAACTCATTAGCATTTCCACCATGGCATTCTCCTAAAGGCAAGTCCTCATTCCGATGGCCTCTGCATCCACAGCCTCACCTATCCATCACGTGGGCCATTGCAGCTGCTCAGAAAGTTGATAAGCTTCATAGTCAGGTGCACCCATGCCACTCCGAACCGATGAATAGGCAGCGTTTCCCAACACCAGCCTACATATATTATGACCCCAGATCAATCTACCCAAAGGTGAACGCAATTCTTTATAGAAATCAACCAGAATCCTCAGAGAAAGGGCCACAAAATAGTAAAGCTACTGAGGTAATACCAGAATTTTGGCTATTGCCATACGGCCCATCGGAGAGAATGGTAGCCCTGTCCAAAACGGCATTGATTGCTTTACTGCTGCCAAGGTCCATTCCAGATTTCCCATAAGAAATCATTCATTATCTCAATATATATGCAGACCACTAGATAGTGAAACAAATGTGTCTTCCACTGAAGCACCATACCCAGGCCAGCCCATCACTCTGGTGGATGTTCATGCCGTAAGGGAAGTTAATCTTTAAGCCAGATAGTTGTTCAAAATCCTTCAGCACCTGCATCACAGCTGGCATATATGCAACCGGGTTACCTAAGAACAACAAGGTGTCATCTGCATAGAGTGAGATAATATGTGCTCCTGCCAGCAGAAGTATACCCCAATTACAGGCCTAGGTGTTTAACAAAATGGTTAAAGGCTTCATTGCCATTGCAAATAGCACCAGTGACAGGAGGCACCCATGCCTAGTGCCCGCATTAGTGGTGACCCACATAAGAGACTAATCCATTTTTTAATTACTTCACGTAAATCCATATGCACTAAAAACTCAAATAACTAATACTGCAGAACTGTATCCAACGCCTCTTCAAGTGATGCAACCAGTGGCAGTGAGTCTATCCACTGCACCAAGTCAATCACACAGAACAGGTGGTGAAGATTCAAATGAGTGTTCCACACAGGAAAGAGCATGCCCTGATCTGGGTACACCACTGTCCCAATCACACGCAACAATGTATTTTCTAGTCTTTTCCCAAGGGTCTTACGTTCTACACTGAGCAGCGAGCGTTGTCTATGAAATGAAAGGAAATGAAATTAAATGAAAGAATAAATGAATTAAATGAAAATAGGACTTCTAAAGCGCAACAAATACCCAGAGGTATCTCGGCGCTGAGCCATAATGCAAAACCAGAACTATTATAGAAGGTGTTGGGACTAAAAAACAAAGATTTTAGATTTTTCCTGAATTCCATTACTTTTGCCTTGAATTTTAGTTCTGTCTGGAGTGAGTTCCACAACCTAGATGTATATGATATAAATCCCCTCCCACTCAAGTTAGCTTTGTGTAATCTGGGGGTTACAAGATTTCCAGAAGTGGAAGAGCGCAGAGAGCGTGCTGGGGTGTAACATTGAAAACATTGCATCAGATAGTCAGACCAACGCCTTGTTGTGCCCTGAAGGCAATACATAGTGCTTTAAACTCAATTTGTGTGCATATAGGGAGCCAATGAAGTTGAACCAAAGCTTGAGAAGCAGATTTGTGTTTTGGGATGCCTAGCAGTAATCGAGCTGCTGCATTTTGCAGCATCTGTAGCTTCTTCAAAAAGCGCTTTTGAATATTGATGAAGAGCACATTGCAATGATCCACTTCAGAAGAAATAACCATCTTTTTAGGGCAAGTGGAACATAAGGCAACACTTTCCTAAGAATTTTCAGAATATAAAAATACGAGGAGGTGATGTGGCTTATTTGTCCTTTGAACGATAGCTTGGTATCGATAAATACACCCACATTTTTTGCTCTACTGCTTGGGGTAGGTAGAGTCCCTAGTTATTGAGGCCACCAGCTGGGGGACCAAAAAGAGGGGTTGTTGCCGAACAGCTAGACCTCAGTCTTTGAGGGGTTCAGCTTCAAACAGTTTCTACTCATCCACTTCCTGATGTGGAGTATGCAGTCGGGAAACAGACCTGCCGTGGCCTCCGGATTACCGGTTAGAGACTACATTCTGTGTATCGTCAGTATAAGAGACCAACAAAAAAACAAAAGATTTAATCAGTGCTGCAAGTGGGGTGACATTGAGGTTAAATAGTGTGGGGCTCAGAGATGAGCCCTGAGGCACCCTGCAAAGCAGTGAGAAGGCTGGTGAGGCAAATTCGCCAACTGAAACTGTTTGAATCCGGTCAGCTAAAAAGGAAGCAATAAACTTGAGTGGGTTGTCTTTGATCCCAATTGACTCAAGTTGGCCGATTAAGAGAGCATGATTGACTGTATCAAATGCGGCCGACAGATCTAAAAGGATCAGGGCCGTATTTCCACCATTATCTATAATCTGTCTGATTTCCTCCATAGCTGAGATCAGTGCTAGCTCAGTGCTATCATGACTACGAAATCCAAACTGCGTTGAATCAAGACTCTTATTGTTGTCTATGAATGTTGTCAATTCCTGGTTGACAGTTTTTCAACCAGTTTAGCAGGTAGTAGGAGTATAGTGATTGCCGGTAATTAATAGGGTCACCCGTATCTAAATTGGTTTTTTTTAATAGTGAGAGAATTGACCCTATCTTCCAATCTTTTGGAAAATAACCTACTTCAAACAGGTTGTTAAAAATAGTCGTGAGGTATGTGGCTATCACCTAGGGAACCAGATGAATTATTTTGGCTGGGTATGGGTCCCGTGGTGAGCCTGATTTAATTTGGGTTAATAGTTTTAACGTCTGATCCATTGTCAGTGGCCCAAATTGAGGCAGAGTGCTAGTATTATGACTACAGTTAGACAATTTATGTTTGGGTCTTCAGGCTGCTTAGCATGTAAGAAAGAGTTGTACACTGACTTAACTTGGTCTTGAAAATGGAGGGCTAGCTTGTTGCAGATTTGTTGATTGGTATTAGGATTTTTAATTTCAGAAAGTTTCGATAATTGTTATACTTCACATGGTGGTCAGGGAGTGACCACCTTGCTAACGCAAGCACCATCCAGTGGACAGTGGCAAAGAGCACTTGGCAAGGGCCTCCATATAAATTTTTAACAACTTAGGTGTTAGCTTTTCCTCAAATGTACCATAGAATTCAAATGGGATCCCATTTAACCAGACATCTTACCCATGACTACCTGAGATATAGCTTCACCAATCTCTTCCACTGAGTGTGGCTGGTCTAACCCCTCCATGTGCTCATAAGATAATGTCAGCAGAGGAACCAGGTCTAAGTATTTGGAGACCTTAACCACATCTACCAAGGAATGTAGGTGAATAAATCTCACAATAATAGTATGCAAAGACTTGATCAATTTTCAATTGCAAGCTGGGAATCTCCCCCATCTTTGATCGTATGCACATAAAGGCTTCTGATTCACATCTGGTCCGATCAACCATGCCGACAGTCTTCCAGCTCAATCACCCACATTATGACACCTGGCCACATGCGCCTTATAATCCACCCTTCTGAGTCTGTCATCCAGTTCGGTATACCTTGACCGAGCATCTATGAACTTGTCAGTGCAATCCTGGTCTGTGACCACCTGACACTCCAACTCATGCATCCTGTGCTCTTCCTCACAGATTTCCCTATGCAGGGTCACAAACCCCGCAGGTTACTTAAATACATGGTCCCCTTATCACCACCTTGAAGGCATCCCATTCGACAGCGGCGCTCGAGGTGGACCCTCATTTATGGCAAAATGCAGGTCTATTTGCACTGAATACAGTATCATGAAGTGCCTCTGGCTGTAAACAATAGAATGGCACCCTCTGAGTGTCTACTCCCCATCCGAAGGACAAATGTACTGGACTATAGTCTGATATAGACATGGGCTGATGATCTATTCTGGATAGGAGTCTCTCTATCCATCTCGTACCCAAGAGAACATTTAATCTTGTATAAAGGATGTGTAATGGGGAATAATATGTAGGTTCACTCACTTTCGGGTGTAGTTCCTGCCAAAGATCGACCTACCGCCAATGCCTTACCTAGGAGGAACGTGTTTTTGCATACTTATTCACTGTGTGCTACAGGAAGAGGGGGAATGGCCTATCAATGTCACAGTTTAGAGCTGTATTATAACCCCCTGCCTAAATACCTCAAAAGTCACAATATTGAACCAATAAAGGTGTTGAAGAAGAACAAAACTGAACCTGTCTTCCACTAGGTAATATACCCTGAAAATGTTCAACGGCACCCCTTCAGTCTCCCATGTATTAACACATATTGACCCTCCAGGTCTATATGTGTGTATGTATATTGTCGAAGAGGACCCCAAAGACCAAACCAATGTTCCTCTAGCCACCGAGGAGTAGCTAGAGCCAGCTACATAAATCCCCCCTTCTGCAGCACAGTGTTTCTATATCTACAGCCTGCAAGTGAGTCTCCGGGAGATGCCCTATATTTGCTCCCTTCTCCTCAAGAAGAAATATATTGTATGTCTGCTTGACAAAGCACCCATATCCCTCACATTCCAGGTTACACATCTATATGTAGCATGCATATCAATGAAGTGAGGGCATGTGCAACATTTCAGCTAACCTTGCACTAACCCCAACCCCCCCCCCAAAGGATAAGTCTCCAACGTGGACCACACAGTTTTTCTTGCATGCAAGTTCTCCAAAAGACAACCCTCTGGATAATTAACTCTCTCCTATTCTCAAAATCAAATGTACACACAACATAGTGTACTGTCAACATAATGAACAGCATAGCATAGCAAAATATGTTTTCACCACCCAGGTGAACCAAAACCATTTTGACTAGGAGTGTAGGGCTTCATGCGTCACTGACCCATTGCAAATTCTCGGGCACATCCAGGACCCATGCCTCACAATCCTCCTTCCCAGCCCATTGAAAACCATCCCCATCCCCACACCTTAATACATCTTTATCAACCAGGATGTCTGCTGCAGTCACACTATACTTTCTGTCAACACAGGTGTGATATCTGGGCCCCCACACAAAATGTTAAGAGCTCATGGTCTGTTTCTGCTCCTGCTGACACAGGACTTGCATCTGGTTCTAGCCCTTTGGACTGTCTATATTGTTTTAGGTCCACCACCACTGGAGCAATCACCTCTTCAGCTTGTTGTTTCGTCGGCCTTCCATATTCTCAGCTCTTCCTCCGCACCCTTAGGCATGCCGTTTGTGTCCCTCTTTTTTGCCATTCCTCCATGTCGTTCTGAGATAATCCATTGAAGCCCAATCAGCTCCACACATCTACAGGAGTCTCGAAAAATGAGCCATGTCATCTTTAGTCACTCTGAGCCTCACAGGAAACAACAGACTGCAGCTGATTTCCATCTGCCTCAGCTTAGCCTTGACTTCAAGAAAGGAGCAACAAAGCTTCCGCATTTCAGGTTTATAATTTTGAACAAGATACAGTTTACTTCCTTATACCGTCCTAGGACCATGCTGATGGGACACTTGTAAGATCTGATCTCTGTTCCTATAATTAAGTAGTCTAGTTACTAACAGCCGAGGAGGTACTCCACGGACAGATGGCGTCCCGGGACTCAATGCACTCTGTCTACCATAGATGCCCCCTCAAATACCCTTTCAAGCAGCCAATTTTCTACAAATTCCTCAACATTTTGCCTCTCCAGCTTATCAGGAAGTCCCGTGATGCAGACATTATTTATATGAGACCAACTCTAAGCATCCATGGCCCTCTCCTGTAGGTGAGACCCCTGCCGTAAGTGACTTCAATGTGATTGCAACTCTCTGACTGAAGACAGCGTAGACTGATTGCCCATCACTCTATCTGCCAGTTATTTGTGATCCACATAGCAAAGACCCAAGTCAATCTTGACTTCATTTATTTTCACTTCCATATTTCCCTTCAGGTCAGAAATGGGTAGAAGATTTTTTTCAAATTGTTGTGTTTGCCTTTCCAATGCAGACTCAAAATTTCGGGCAGGAAGACCCTTATCATTGTGACTCACTTGAGGAGCCTAAGCAGAGACCCTCACAGTTGAGGCCTTATCAGTTCTAGACTTTACCATTCTGGCTAACTGCATGGGTATACAACCAACACATAGAACTGATTGCTGCTTCTGCACTTTTGATATTCACTTGCCACCACAGTACCATGATCAAAGGGATTCAGTCCATAGCAATCCATCCCTGTGCCTCTTTGAAAATAATAAAAGCCCCCTCCCCTTCCATGTGCTTGGTAGAACAGCACAGAGCTTCGACCTACATTGACAACTTGACAGTCTGCCTCCCTGTTAGGGGGTGTCCATCAGAGTACAGCACACCAGAATCTCATAGGTGGCAAAATAATATTGGCTCGTCAACATAGGACCCACGATTTGCTCAAGGAGATCATGTGTCTTCACGCTCATATTTGGCAGCAGTCTATTTTCCCCACGAGGGATCAAAATCACTCCAGGGACCCAACATGCCCTCCCCCATCAGAGATCCAGTGCATCGCATTCAACATTCAATATTGAAGTCTCACAGCTACGCATCCACTTTATGCAAAGACCCCCCCAGCCAGGGACTAAAGCCAGCACAATGTAACTGTGTCTCAGAGTTCAGGAGTGAGAGTCGACACCCTCTGGAGCCAAATCACCATTACTTATCTTTGCAGCACCCATATGGCGAAATTAATGCTGCCTCGGTCACTACATACACGGTAAATATCCAAGCTTCCTTCTCATCTCCGGCTAGACCCTGTAATCATAACAGGCCCACGCCATTAAACTGCTTTGTATCACTAGTAAGGACCACGGGCCACTGCAATCTTCTTCCACCCTCCGCCAACGATATTAAATACACCACCAGCGACCCAGGTCCAGGAGCCGCTGAGGTACCCTGGGCTCCACCTCACTGGAGCTGGGTCAGGAATGCCTTCCTAAACACCTTGGTTCAGCTGCAGATAGGCTCGGCTGCCAATTTGTGGCACGGCTCCTCGCATCAGCCTAGGTCCAATCGGTCCCCCAGCAGAACCCAGAGCAGACCCCTGATTTAGGCACTCCAGAGCCAGGGTGAAGGCCTCAGCCACCCCAGGGGGCCCATGTGGTTCTATTTGTGGTTCTATTTAGCCAAGAAACATCCTTCTTCATTGTGTGCTTAGCGCAACCCCCTTAAGTTCATAATACTGTTCTTATTTTAAAACATTTTTTGGGGAAAATCACCAAACAAAGTACATCATCACATGGATAAAATTTGCAATAGGCAATGTAATGAGCATAACCAGTTGGCTATTGAGTTGACCAGATACATCAACCAGGACCTAGAGGGTCACAGAACATGTCCAGCAGCAACTGTAACGCAAAAAAAGATCCGACATCAGGGATCAGAGAACCTAGCTAGATGGGAGGGAGGGGTCTACTTAGTGAGTAAGACACACCTCAAATAGAGAAAAGAAAATACTTTTCTTGAGTCCCCTCACTCACCAAAGGTTTCCCCTAGGTGACATGCTTCATCATTGGGGCCATCCCAAGCATCTACTGCTTGGGGCGTGCTGCGACTTGCGACAGTTATGTAAGAGCACTATTTAGTGAAGACTATGTGTAGTGCAGTGAGAGGGGAGTGGTGTGGGTTTAAATTAAAAATTACCTGGCTAGTGAGCATAAATGAGTTTATTAGTGCTCCTAGTTGGTAAAGGATAAAAAGGAGGGTTAATAAAAGGGAGGAATTAGGTAATAATGTGCTAATAGTCCCTAATATTGAAAGCCAACATGTTTCGAGGTTATCCCCTAAACCTCTTCTTCAGGACCGCATGGGGTCCAGCCCCATGTGTACCACTCCGTGCAAAGACCTATAATAAGGTGATAAAGTAAAAAGGAAAAATAAACGCGCACATTAGTGTCAGCGTAAATCAATTACAAACGGTTAGATTGAACGCGTAGTATCTGGAGGATTACAAAAAACATACATGTTAATACGCTGCCTGCCCAACGATGTCGTGGGCAGGTGATTCATCTAAGAACAATTTCAACCGTAGGTGATGGTGCTCATGCCTGAAACTTAGAATAGGTGTAGACATCCAATGTAGTCTGGTAAAACACATATGAAAAGACATTACACTCGTGATGGGACATCCGACATAACAGACACAACATAAAACATATATAGTGGCGTTTGGACCTACTTAATAGTTAATCAAAATTTGCCTCATGGTCAGCCGGGGTGGAGGAGCCTAAATAACCCTAGGAGAGAGTGGGGGTTATAAAGCTTAGAGTTGGTATGGCGTTACAGCCCTGCAGAATGGACAAAAGTTTAAGTTAGTGAAAAAAAGGAAAGAGGGGCCCAAGGTTGCAAGTTAGCCCCAGACGCAGGAGAGAGAAAACTTACTTGACTCGGCTTGCCTCCGTCAAATTGACCTATTGGATCCCATCGGCGGACCGCATCTTAGCATGTCCTGGGTTCCAGTGGTTTAAATACTCTCTGAGATTGTTAGAAAATGCTTAGTCACTGGCTCTTGGAAGAGAAGAGCTGGGCCGTGTGTAGCGGCCATCTTGAGTGTAGTAGGCAATGCGTTTTAGGTCTATGAAAGTTGGATAAGGATTGTAATATAATTGTGAAGGGTGCAGAGCACACTAGCATTGAAGGGGAAGAGTTAGAGAATTATTAGGAAAAAATTATTGAAAGCGGACAATGGCGAGTCTCGAACCTGGGAGGTCGAGAGGGAGTTGTCTTAGTAGTAGGAGGAAACACAATAATGAGGCGGCCATTTTAGCCTAGTCGGCTAAGGAAGGGAAAGATAGGGAAAGACATAGTCCCAGGCACAATTGAAAAGGGTGGGCACTGGCTCATAGCTAAAAATGGGAAAAAATGACTAATGAGGAAAAATTTAAGGTAACAAAAGAAAAAGAAAAAGTAAAATTAAAAATTAATGGAAAGGAATTAAGGGCAAAATTAATAGAATTAAGGACAAAATTAGAATGATGCAAGACATTGGAAACAAAGGTATAAAAATGATGCACATGGTTTTCTTAAAGTAAAGATTATTAAGCAAAAAAATAATTAAGAAAAACAGGTAATAAAAATTAGGAAAAAGGACTAGGGGTGAGGCAAAAATCAGAATATACAACAAGTTAAAAAAGGAAGAATGAAAAAAGCAAAATATGTCCGTGAGGTTATGCCTGTTTATCTGACAAATTGGCCCCACGGGATATTGTCATTTAATTCTTTGGTATCGGTGCGCAGTTTGAAGACCCAGCGTTGTTCTTTTTCTAGCAGTCTATGCTCGAGGTTGTCACAAGGCTTAATATGCTCCAGGACCACCCACCTCATGTCGTTAGGTGTGTGTTGCATGTCGTTAAAATGTGCTGTCATTCTGGTACTTGCTCTGTGGCATCGGATGTTGCTGCGGTGTTCACAAATCCTTGTGCTCACCTTCCTAGTTGTCATGCCCACATAGTGGAGATTGCAGGAGCATGTGATCAGGTAGACTACACCCACTGTGTTGCATGTCGTGACATTTCTGAGTTCCCATGTCGTGCCTGTGTTGAATTGGACCGTTTTTGTGGCCGAGGTCAGGTGGCACACACTGCAGTTATGACAGGGGTGATGGCCTGTAGGTAAAGTGCTTATGGTCTTTTGCATGTTCCTCTGGTTCCCCTTTGGGCGTGTGTGTACCAAGAGGTCGTGTAGATTCTTTCCCCTCCTATGTGAAAACATGGGTGTTGGGATATCAAGGTTGCCGCTGTTAAGGATCCTCCAGTGTTTTTTTACCATCTTGGTGATTTTGTCCGACGCTGTGCTAAAAGTGGTGATGCAGATGGGTCTCCTGTCTTTTTCGGTTTCCTGTTTAACGTACTTTCTAGGAGGGCATGTCTGTTGTTATTTTTTGCTCTCTTCTTTGCTTTATTGATGACATGTCTTGCTTTATTGATGACATGTCTTTCAGTTTTTTTGCCAGGTCTCTGGCCTGTTCCTCATAGTCGCACGTTTCCGTGCAATTTCTCCTTAATCTGAGGTATTGGCCAAATGGTAGGTTCTCTTTGAGGTGTCTTGGATGGAAACTGTCGTAGAGCAAGAGACAGTTCTTCGCAGTGGGTTTAAAATGAGTAGTGGTTTTTAGGTGTCCTTCAGCGGCGTAGATGTTGAGGTCTAGAAAGGTAAGCTCAGATCTGCTCATTGTGTGTGTAAATTTGAGGAAAGGGTCTTGTAAGTTCAACCATTCTAAAAACAGATTAGCCTCTCTTTCATCGCTATTCCATATTACTAGGATATCATCTATGTATCTCTTCCATTCGGTGATCAGGAGCCGAAAGGTGTTGTTGTCCGAAAGGATCTTATGTTCTTCCATGTGGTAGACATACAAACCCACTACACTAGGAGCGAAGGTGCTGCCCATACTGGTCCTGTGTTGTTGTTGGAAGATTGTATCTTCGAAACGGAAGACATTTTCTGTGGGGGCCCATTTGCAACATTCCAAAACCATATGTCGCGGTGTATGGTAAGGCCAGGACACTCCATAGAGAATGTCTTCTAGGATGTCCAGGGTTGCCTTATGGGGTAGGCTTGTGTAGAGGCTTTCCACATCAAGACCTATGAGAATGTTGTTACTGGGGTCGAAGGGTAAGTCCTTGAGGAGGGAGAGGACTGCTTTTGTGTCTTTGAGGTAAGTATTGGTATTCTGAATGAGCGGCCGTAGGAAAGCATCCACAAATTTTGATAGTGGTTCAAGGATGGAACCGATACCTGAGACTATAGGACGTCCCGGGGGGTTCTCCAACTGTTTATGGATCTTTGGTAGTTTGTGGAAGTATGGTATTGTGGAGTGAATGTTGATCAAGAAATCACCCTCTTTTTTAGTTACCCAATTGTGGGCCAAGGCTTCTTCCACCATGCTGGTTATTCCAATTTGTATATGTTCGGTGGGGTCTTACCAATACTTACCTCAAAGACACAAAAGCAGTCCTCTCCCTCCTCAAGGACTTACCCTTCGACCCCAGTAACAACATTCTCATAGGTCTTGATGTGGAAAGCCTCTACACAAGCCTACCCCATAAGGCAACCCTGGACAACTTTCATAGACCTAAAACGCATTGCCTACTACACTCAAGATGGCCGCTACAAACAAAGCGCTACACACGGCCCAGCTCTTCTCTTCCAAGAGCCGGTGACTAAGCATTTTCTAACAATCTCAGAGAGTATTTGTTAGACCTGACATCCTTGGCGTGGGTTTTTCCCCTATCTTTCGCCTCTGCTACCTGGATTTTTGATGCTGTTATGGATTTCGTTTTTGCTGGTTTAGATGCTTTGGACACTCTGCCACTGCTAATCAGTGCCAGAGTGTAAGTGCTCCCTGTGTAAAATATCATATTGATTGGATATACCTGATTGGCATATTTGTATCACCATGAAGTCCCTAGTAAAGTGCACTGTGTGTGCCAGGGCTGGTAATGACAGATGCTACTAGTGGGCCTGCAGCGCTGATTACGCCACCCACATGAGTAGCCCTAAAATGATGTCTCAGGCCTGCCACCGCAGGCCTGCCTGCAGTCCCCGGACTGCCATGTCACCCTGGTCAGTGTCCCCACTGACTAGGCCTAACCCTTCCCTTTATGTGCACATCAGTCATCCCTCTGGACGGCCCGAGGTACCCCCCTGGGCAGGGTGCAGTGTATGTAAGAGGTAGAGAATGTACTAGTGCAGGTACCATGCTCTGGTAGTGAACTGCGGCCATTTTGTGTGTTCACTGCTGCAAGGTTATCTTGCTCCATAGGCTAACATGGGGGAGGCTGGTGCCAATGGCTATCCGCCTATCTTCTCATAGGAACAAGATAAGACATGAGTGTTTGATATCCCTGAGCTCAGCATTTAATAACACATCTTTTAGGAGAGGTTGTTTTTAAATCCTGAGTTGGAGAATAGTACTTTTTAGAGAGTAGCTGTTCTCTTGTCTGACCCTTCTGTGTGCCTGGGCATGCTTGTGGATTGACTGTCTGGCTTGAGAGTGACAGGGGCTGGGGATCCCCCAGGAGGTTGGCTGAGTCAGCCCTCTGCTGAATGGCGACATTTGCAAGTAGAGTGGAAGGAGGAGATAGCACCTGGGAGTGAATAGGGCTGTGCCTGCCTGCCACACTGCTGGCTCCACCTCCTGCTGGGCGGCTGACGACTCTGCCCCTCACTCTGAAAAGAAAGCAGAAGCCAGGAAAACAAAGTGCTCCAGCAACACCCAGAACTGGATCAGACCGGGCTCAAGACCCACTTGCACAAAGACTTCAAAGACTTTTAGGGGTATAAGTACAAGACCCCTGACAACAGAATTTTAGATTCTACAATCAAGAGGAACCTCTGCCAGAAGAAGGACCGCTGAGGAACTGAAGGAAGATTGCCTTGCTGTGTGCTCTAAGGGCTGACCTGTTCTGCTGTTCAACTGAAGGAGAGAAGAAAGGCTTGCTGTGTGCTGTACCCCTGCCTGCTTGTACTACCAAGACTTTGCTGTGTGCTGTGTCTGAAACTGAATCTCCAAGGGCCTGAGAAGAGCTGGCCTCCTGTCCTGGAACCCAGGGTTAAAAGGTTCCCAAGAAACTGAACTAAGCTATCAAGATTGTGCTGCACCGGCCTGGAGTGGGAAGTTGCCCGCAGCTGCTAAAATCCCTGTTACCGTGAGGGTTTTGCACTGCCAGAGGGCCGCACAACGCCCTGCATTCTCGCCGTACCTTGCCGAGGCTCCCGAAGCGAAGATCGAGCCCGCTGTCCTCTCATTGGTTGAGAGGATCGAGCCCCCTCACTAACGCCGCGCTGGGATTGGTCAGTGACCTCAGGACGTCCCGAGAAGCCGGCGGAGTGGTGCCCGAGTCATCTGCGTGACCAGTCTTCATCAAAGAGTAGCGAGTGTATCCAGCGTGCCCCCAGCCTGTGAACCCAAGAAGAGAAGGGCCGCACTGTCTTCCCGCCGCTCGTTGGATTGTCGAGAGCGGGCGGAAGGGCGGACGTGACCGGCCGGGGCTGTCAAAGGAAGATCTGCCCACGCTGAGGCTGCAGCATAACGCGCACGGTGAGACAAGCCGACTGGATATTACAGCCCTGCTGTAATACCCCCCTAAGATAGCGAGTAGAGACTTGAGACTGTTCTTAACATAGAAGAAACTTCCTAGTAACCTAGTGCAACCATTAAGTTCATGTGCAACATATCCTGTAAGTGATCATATTTTCCTCTGCTACACTATATAAAGATATATTTTTGATATATACCTGTGTGGTCTACCTTTGTGGTGTACGAGGGGGGGGTCATTGTGGGATTGAGTGCAAATACGTGACACATTGCCTTGGGGATAAGCCTGACTGCTCGAGCCAAGCTACCTAGAGGGTGAGCAGGGGTTATCTACCGTGTGTGTCCCTGTACCCTGACTAGAAGCAAGGGTCCCTATTTGGTCTAAGGTGCTTACCTCTGCCAACTAGAGACCCCCAGATCTAACATTATTTAAACCACTGGAACCCAGGACACGCTAAAATGCGGTCCGCCGATGGGATCCAATAGGTCAATTTGACAGAGGCAAGCCGAGTCAAGTAAGTTTTCTCTCTCCTGCGCCTGGGGCTAACTTGCAACCTTGAGCCCCTTTTTCCTTTTTTTCACTAACTTAAACTTTTGTCCATTCTGCAGGGCTGTAACGCCATACCAACTCTAAGCTTTATAACCCCCACTCTCGCCTAAGGTTATTTAGGCTCCTCCACCCCGGCAGACCATGAGGTAAATTTTGATTAACTACTAAGTAGGTCCAAATGCCACTATATATGTTTTATGTTGTGTCTGTTATGTCGGATGTCCCATCACGAGTGTAATGTCTTTTCATATGTGTTTTACCAGACTACATTGGATGTCTACACCTATTCTAAGTTACAGGCATAAGCACCATCACCTACGGTTGAAATTGATCTCAGATGAATCACCTGCCCACGACATCGTTGGGCAGGCAGCGTATTAACATGTATGTTTTTTGTATTTCTCCAGATACTACGCGTTCAATCTAACCGTATGTAATTGATTTACGCTGACACTAATGTGCGCGTTTATTTTTCCTTTTTACTTTATCACCTTATTATAGGTCTTTGCACGGAGTGGTACACATGGGGCTGGTCCCCATGCGGTCCTGAAGAAGAGGTTTAGAGGATAACCTCGAAACATGTTGGCTTTCAATATTAGGGACTATTAGCACATTATTACCTAATTCCTCCCTTTTATTAACCCCCCTTTTTTCCTTTACCAACTAGGAGCACGAATAAACTCATTTATGCTCACTAGCCAGGTAATTTTTTATTTAAACCCACACCACTCCCCTCTCACTGCACTACACATAGTCTTCACTAAATAGTGCTCCTACGTAACTGTCGCAAGTCGCAGCACGCCCCAAGCAGTAGATGCTTGGGATGGCCCCAATGATGAAGCATGTCACCTAGGGGAAACCTTTGGTGAGTGAGGGGACTCAAGAAAAGTATTTTCTTTTCTCTATTTGAGGTGCGTCTTACTCACTAAGTAGACCCCTCCCTCCCATCTAGCTAGGTTCTCTGATCCCTGACGTCAGATCTTTTTTAGCGTTATTAGTACCTAGGAGGACGAACCTAGCCATATCCTCCTCTCCCCTCTCCTTATTTCAGCAGCAACTGTAGTCAAGTATTAATATATCTTCAGCAACAATTCCAGTGATGGTAAAGTAGAAGAAAAGGAAACAAAAAGGAGACACAAAGCAAGTAAGTATAGAGGGTTATTGAGTGCCATAGAGAGTGGATTGCAGGTTCATATGCCACTCGACCCAAACAAGGCCCTGATAAAGAAAGAAGTGTCAGGGTAGAAATGTAAAGCACTGAGATGATGAAATTAACATATAGAGGGAGTGGACTATAATTTTGGTATATGGGAGACGTATGAGGATAGAATGGGCAATGTGGAGGGTGGAGGTAGGGGGCTTGAGGAGATAAGGCACAGAAAGAATAATGGGATAAGATGCGGCCCATGCAGGTAAGAGCGGTAGGGCCGGGCTGGAGGGGGGGATTCGACAGACGACCACAAGGGAAAATTAAATGAATAATTAATTTTCTCTCATAGTTGTCTGTCGAAATCACCACCCACCCGGCCCCACCGCTTACCTGCATGGGCAGTGGCTGAATGGGATGATGACAACAGAAGAAAGCAACAGATTAAAAACCTGGGTGAAGGTCAAGGACGAGGTCTAGATTTAGGTGTAGTATCAAAGCTATTTTTAAGCAAAAATGGTCCCATTCATATAGAGTAGGTATAATTTCACAATTAATACAATAAGAAATTGGAGTTATACAAGTGGTCAATGCAGAAGATAAATGACATTTTAATTATAATTCTGAAGCAATTAATAAACAAAACGGTGAGTGAGCTAGCCGTGACGAGGTAAAAGGGAAATCAGATGATTTCCTTAACCCAGGCTGGTGACTTTAAAAGGTGACTTTTTGGTGCGTGAGAGATTGCAAATACAAAAAAGTCAGATCAGCATCTCATACTCAACAATCAAATGTAAAATACAGTATAGAGTTTAGAGACGTAAGTCGACGACGTTTCGATCCCCATGAGAACAGTGGGATCTCTTCAAGACAAAAGCGATGACAAGAATGCCTGGGAAGTTAGTGTGATAGCGATAGGGGCGTGACCTGCGGCCGTGAGTGGCGAAGGCGCGTTGGCGCGAAGGCCGGAATCGGTCGCAATTCAGAGTTCCAGTACCAGGTACCAAGGACACGATGCGGGTCAGGCAATAGCATCAGGATGTACGCAATTGAGACCTCGAAAGGGATGAAGAGTTGGGTCCCGGCCGATGGGAGAGGGCTTGGTATCTGAAGACAGAATAATGCAGGGAAAAGTGGCCACAGGCTCAAATGAGCAAGGGTTGCAGGTCACCTGGTGGAAGCTCGGAGTGTACTCGCTCGTACACTCCGAGCTTCCGCCAGGTGACCTGCAACCCTTGCTGCTCATGACTGACCCGCATCGTGTCCTTGGTACCTGGTACTGGAACTGAAAAGATCCCACTATTCTCATGGGGATCGAAACGTCGTCAACTTACGTCTCTATACTCTATACTGTATTTTACATTCGATTGTTGAGTTGGAGATGCTGATCTGACTTTTTTGTATTTGCAAACTCTCACGCGCCAAAAATTCACCTTTTAAAGTCACCAGCCTGGGTTAAGGAAATCGGCTGCTTTCCCTTTTACCTCGTCACGGCTAGCTCACTCACCGTTTTGTTTATTAATTGCTTCAGAATTATAATTAAAATGTCATTTATCTTCTGCATTGACCACTTGTATAACTCCAATTTCTTATTGTATTAATTGTGATATTATACCTACTCTAGGTGAATGGGACCATTTTTGCTTAAAAATATATGTCTACCCTTGGTCCCATCTGACTTCTAGGGTTTCCTTGTCTCTTACTTTGTAGTATCAAAGCTAGGCATGAATCCTTACCACATCCTACAAAATAAGAATTCAAGACTAAATCAAAATGAGCAAATAATCAACTGATGCTTTCAGTATTTACGACGCTGCTGAATCGTCCTGCAATTAGTCAACACCCAAACCCAAACATCCTGTTCCCCTATATGCAACAGGTGAAGTGCCATAAAGAATCAGTAAAAGTTGAAAAGAGATGTCCAATCTAACACAAAGGAATAAGCCCCATATATTTTCAAAGACAATGAGTTGGTCATTGAGTTAATATACTAGCCAAACAAAGCTTGCCACCATCACCACCATTTCCTTTAAACAAGCTTGTCGTTGGTGGAGAATTTAATTTCCATCTCTTAAGTATACTGTATACAAAGTTTAGCATCCACCAGCAATGTGGCGAACCAACACCTCCAATGATTCATCATATAAGCTGTGTCCAATACATTGTGCCCCACTACCTTTGTAAAATTATATGTGCCTTCTTTGCGATAGCCTGGATTTGATTGTAGTAGTGCATTAGTATAGGACAGGACCCGAGACTGGAGATATCATTAAAGTCACATTCAATACACATCCACCACAGAGAGTTAGGATCGGTCCAACTGAGTGCTGGCTAGGGTGACCAGAGTCAGTCAAGCAAAACTCTGGAGCAGCAAACCTTTAGGCAGGTTTCTCAGAGCCCTTTTCATGAAGAAGCAAGCTCATCCGGTGTGGTGTGTGGCTTGGCAAGTTGTTCCTGTTATCGGTCACAAAGTGAGAATTTTGCAGGTTAGGAGAACAGTTTACCCCATACGGTAAGATAGGAACCTGAGTTAATTCTCTTATGCTTACCCAATGTGTTCTGATATGAAAAAAGTCGAAAGTCTGGGAAGCGATATGGAAAGGTGGCTGCAGCCATACATGCATTATGAGAGTTACCGATTTGTCGTGTTTCAGGTCTGCTGTGAAGGGAATGGCATACGTTCTGTTACTTATGATTAGTACATGGAGTACGACATTCCCACATGACAATCACCTCTACGTATGTCTCTCTCAATGACCAGTCTGGCAAATATGTCATTATTCTTCAGAGAGAAGTATATCAGACGTGAAAGTTGATGTGGTGTCCATGTTAGGCTGGCACAAGCCTTCTAAATGAGTCGCTGCGTGTAATTTTGTGATCTCTAGATGTGGGGCTTCTTTTTTCCATTTGAATCTTGGTATTGATCCGAAACATTAGTTGTCAAGAGATACATTAAGTAGCATGCCGTAAATAGAGGTAACTCTAGGCACCACTGTTATCTTCACTGTCCGCATCTTGCCCCACAGTGACAGGTAGGCCTTCGAAAAGCAGAGGAATTTGTCAGAGGTTTTATCCATCAGCAGGCCAGAATTGTGACCCATCAGTGGATTCCCTCACACTGTGGCAGTGCTCAATTGTAAAAAAAAAAAAAAAACATAAGGTCCATAGGCCCAAGGTTTTTCTTAGAAGCCCAACACTAGCTTGTTGAACAGCAAAGATGTCAATACTAGGGCTGCTTAGTCTTGATCCAACCTCATGCCTCCTTCATCTGCCATTCTGCACTTCCTGTCTCTTTAGCTCACTCTTTCAGGTTCTTTTTCATTTAATTCTCTCTTTGTTGTGTTTTTTTAATTAGTTTGCCTCTTCTCTTTTTGTCTCTTTGCTGCCTTTCTCTCTAACACTCTGGGTCAAAGTTTGATGATGAAAAATAATCCCTGGTTCCCAAAATTGGGTACCAATGGGTCCTACCTGCAAAGATAGACACAATAAGCACTGCTCAGAGCTCTTCCTCACGAAATTCAATACCAAAAAGAAAGAGCATTTAAATAGAACTTGAGGGAGTTTATTGGTTGTTCTCCACGTTGTCCAGTTAAGCAAATATTGTCAATTTCTATACTATCAGTAACCGATATTTCTTTTTCATCTTTGCTTTCTCTGTTGGTTGCTGTTTTCCTAACTTTATCTTTCTCCTTTACTCTCTCTTGCTCTGGGTAAATGTTTGATGATGAAATAAAATCTTGGTCCCTAAAGCTTACCACCGGCAACCAACAGCACAAATGACGCACTGCTAAAACACAAATGTTAATCTGAATGTGATACATATATACTCAGTGATGACAACTGTTTCTCCACTAGGAAACATTTGATGGCAAGGGATCACTGGTTATTAATAATTTTGAAAGAGTATTATAGCACAATGTAAACAGGTAAAAGCCGTAAACATGCATCTAGGGTCTGAACTAGGTATGTTCCCCTTACAAAACTGCTGACCAGTCAAGGTTCTGTTTTTAATTATTTTACTGTACTCATTTATTAAGTGGTTTCATAGAACAACCCTTTCGTGATTACTTAATTTATGGGTGTCGTTTCTTCACTCAGGCCCGCACCGTGATATCTGGCTCCAGAAAATTTGGAGCTAATCGGGTTTGCAGAATGTAATCACCGGCAACTGGAAAGCAGAAGCGATATTCAGCATATATTCTTAGCAAGCCAGCCATGGAAGCATTAAGATTGTGTGATTACCCAGTTGTAGGCGAAAAATTAGCGTCTGGAAGACAGATTATCTGAGGGACAGGAAAAGATATGATATTGGGTAGAGCAGCGACAGCAGTTGCACAGCAGTGCTGGAAATGCACGGACTGACTGCATATATGTGGCGCTCACTGGTTGAGTCTAGGTCTAGAGTAGTTAAGGCAAGAGAACTTATTTTGAGCCCAGGGCACATACATCATTGGGGATATCCAGTTAACACCCCGCGCGATAAAACCAACGAGTATTTTGTTCTCTACCAGACTGTAATCACTTGGCTGAAATAGTCAACTCATGAAAAACCACATAAACAGAGGAAAAAACCAAAATAAAAATTACTCTTTGCATTGTGTTATTTTTTCTGATATTTCAGTTGGGCATTTAAAAAAGGACATTTATAGATAGTTGTCTGGTTGCAATAAAAAGCAAGCAAGCTGTGCAACTGAAAAAGCTTTGGCAATCTGTCCTGCCAGTGCACACCAAACTTGATACACAAGTATGGGGCAGGTTTTGTTGTGAAATATTCATTCATTCATTCATTTTTCAAGGCTCAGCTTTTTACCACCATTGGAAGATTGTGATGAAGGTCTGAGGTGATCCTTAAAAACCCACATGTCTAGACTTTGTTAGGGCACCGACTTCCACACTCCCTCGTTCTATTGCCGTTCCCACTCTGTTTTGTCATTTCCGTGTGTGCCCTGTTTTCAGCCTCGAAGGGGATCTCAGTCAAGTAACAAAAACTACTCGGCTCGCGTTGGTTGGCAGAATCCGCCTAGCAGCTGCCGCGCGCTGTGTTCCAGGCAAGCCACAGCTATCCAGATTCCCTCTTGTCCTATGACTTATGCCTGAGTTGTGGTACGGCATCTTGAGCTGGAAGAGCCACTGATTGACTGGCCCGGAGACACTGCCAACATCGTAGTGTAGTCAGTTTACTGACCCCCTGAGTCCTCTGCCCGCTCCGCTCACGCGCCTTGCTCAGGCCCAAATGACGCAATGCTCAAAGTCTTCCAAGCCCACCTTAAAATGGAGATTTACACAAAGCGCTGTTCAATTCTTTCCACAGAACAACACTTTGTAGCCTTTTCAGTCACAGCAAACAAACTTCCAGAAGGGACGTAATATTTTTTGTCGCCTTCAACAGCAAAGCCATCTAAACAAAGCAAGACTGTATGAGGAATCGTGTAATTTAAGTAGGAGAATGGCGAGCTCTAAATTCACCTACAGATTTATTTTCTGTTTGTTACACTCCTTTCTTCACTGATTATAGCTCCACTGCCGAGGCGCCCCGGAAGGAAAAGGTTAAAGTTTGCTACAGATATTCATCAGGAGATGGACATTTAATCTGTAATCTCCCGTCTTTGGCCCCTCCTTTGGATTAACTCATTACCCTGAATAAACGACGTGTCATTCCCATTATTTATGTTTCGCTGAAGCCAAAGTATCCGGGCCTCGTTTTGGTAAATACAATTCATTTAGGCCCTTTCAGGATTAATCTCCCCCGCTAACGTCTTTCCTGTTCCATGCGCTGTCCCTTGTTTGCTTTTATGTTTTCCGCAGCGCGTTTATAAAGGGATAATCTTCTCGAGAGCAGGCTGCGTTTTTGTGCATAAACGGCTCGGTTTGAATGCTTCATTGATATGCCATCAAAAGCAAAGTGTTCAGCAAGAATACTGCTTCCGGGGGTCCTGGAACAACAATGTGGGAACCACTGCCTTTCGGTCTGACGGAAAAAAGTGAGCAAGGAATCTGAGTTCTAAAATAGAAAGGTTTTACAGCTGATTTCGGAGAAGGGATGCTACGTCTACGCACGTATCGAACCCTAGATCCGTCACTTCCGGAACTGCCTTATTATTACCATCGTTGATAAAGAAACGGAAGGTGGCGTCTAAAGAGGCTGACTGCACGTTGAGACCTGTGAAATATTATGGCAGCAGTTCACAAAGCTTCTTCCAGGAAGATGCAGGGCAGGACTGGGAACTCAAAGCAGCCCTGGCAATTTTGAGGGACCAATTTTGACGGACGGGGGAGAGAGGGAAGCTAGGGGGGAGGAGCGGTGCAACTGTGAAGCACTGCTGCTTTTTTTAGTGGGGGCTGATATTGCTGCACCGCTGCAAAACCAGCTCCAAGTAACCCAATTCAAGTCAAAGGCTTTATTTCGATAAAAACATATCATAAAAGCTTTACAATTAAAAAAAAGAGTTTAAATTCATTTAGGTTAAAATCCAAGTTTTTCAATAAAAGAAAGACATATCATAAATAGATGTTAAGAACGGATTAAACAATTTCTTTAAGCCTTTTGCTTCTGATGCGCCATGCCCAAGATAGAAATTTTGATAGGGCGCAAGCATACAGAGGGCGGGAGTCAGACATTAAAATACGTAACGCCTCAATGTAGTGCCTAGTACCTAAGGAACGGCACAATTGCTTAAGCCATCTTCTTCTTGGGTATACATACTGCGGGCATTCAAATAGAAAATGGGCCACAGACTCTTGTCTAGATATACAAAATGGACAAAATTCAGTGGTCTGGGCAGGGGGTTTCCACCGGGAAGTAAAAACATAAAGTGGGAGAGTCCCGGTCCTAAATTTAAAGTAAAGAGATCTATCAAAAGGTCTCTCAATAATGTCAAGATACAGTTCCCGGATCGGCTGATCCTTGAATTCCAGAAAGTCCTCCGTGAGTCTACCCAATGTACAGTTCGTGTTTCGTTGGGTCGCAATCCAATTCCAATATAGAGACTTAAGCGTAGCTTTCGGGGGGGAAGACCTATTTTCCCATGCTGCGCTTAGCCCCAGATTGCACAAGAGGATTTTCATGTCACTCAGCCACTTTATCTTGTGCCATCCGGGGAGTGACATAACTTCGGAGAGGCCTTTGGCATATTTAGCTAGTTCCGGGACTCGCCATAGTCGGGCCCATAGCAGTAGAGGGCGAAGTTTCGCCAGGTCACCAATAGGACGACATCCTAGATCAAGCATCAGTGGGGTCGTGGGAGTACCTTGAGGGAGTGACATGATGGCCCTACAAAACTTTCTCTCAGCTCTTGACAACTCGCTAGTATTGCATGAACCCCACAGCTCAGCCCCGTAGAGAGCAGAGCTGACTCCCCTTGCTGCATAGATTTCCACAACAGGGGCTATAGGTCTAATAGCACAGGAGCGCTGTTCCTTCAGTAGGGCCCCTGTTACCCTCTTATGGGCTAGCAACATCTTGCATAAGTGGGGGGCCCATTGCATATTATGAGATAAGCGGATCCCTAGGTAATCAAACACATCCACCCTCCCCAAAGGTACGGCATTTAATTTCAAAGGGCGCACAAGTTTTTTGGGGGGGTTCATCACAAGATATTTTGTTTTGTCAGTGTTGATTACCAGGCCCCGTTTAGCGCAAAAGAGTTGGAAGTTATTTAATAATTTTTGGAGGCCCATAGGGGATTTGGAGAGTAAAAGGGTGTCGTCCGCGAAGAGGAGGGTAGGGATACGTTCCCCTGCCAGGGATGGTTCATCTGAAGGATCTTTCAGCAGATGCTCAACCTCACCGTTCACATATAAGGAAAAAAGGGTGGGGGCTAGAACACATCCCTGGCGGACCCCTCTCTCTACCGGGATTCTACTAGTTCTCTCTCCATCCCTGCCCCATCTAATCTGGGCAAAGTTGTTTTCATGCAACCTTGCAATTAACAAGAGTAAGTAGTGGGGTACCCCCATGTCAACAAGGACTCTCCAGAGGGTCTCCCTGGGTACCAAATCAAAGGTAGTCTTTAAATCGATAAATGCGAGATAAAGACTGCCCTTGCCTAAGACCACCACCTTCCAATACACTAGTAACAATCTAAATGTCTGTTCAGTGGTACCAGTGCCTGTTCTAAAGCCTGCCTGGTAGTCGGAAAGGATGTTGTTTTCGTCGATCCATTGTGATAATCTGACCAGCAGCACCTTCCCGACTACCTTTTGGGTTATATCCAGCAGGCTTATAGGTCTGTAGTTAGACGGGTCGTCCCTGGCCCCCTTTTTAAAAATAGGGACGACCTCCGCCCCTTTCCACGATGCCGGAATAGGAGCTCCCCTACTAATGGCATTGATCAAACAACAAATGAATTTGCCCCAATTCGGAATATCCGAACGTAGCAGGTCCCCGGGGATGCCATCTAAGCCGGCTGCTTTTTGGGGCCTAATGTTACTAATTGCATACTCGACTTCGTTGATCGAAAAAGCAGAATCTGCCAAATCTACCTCCCAGTCATTGAGTGTCGTGATTGTGCCTAACGTGTCGATTTCGTGGTCTGCACTTCTTAGTGGGAGGTCGGGAGTTACTAACGCCACCTCCCGCACCAGATCATCATTAGAAGTGGCTATGGGGGAAGTTTTAAGAATATCCCCAGTTTGACTAGCATACAATTTAGTAAAATGATCGACCCATACTTGACTTGTGATATTACATGTGATGAGATCGCTGTCGGGTCTAGTTTTAGCTCTAATTGTATCCCAAAAACGCCTTGAATCTTTCCCCAAGCTGGCCTCTTTTAAGGAACACCAATATTCAAGCTCCCACTCCTTTCTAGCGCTTGCGAGGGTTTTCTTGTATAATGTCCTAGCTCCCTGAATCACTCCTTGATTTTTGCTTTTGATGGCCTTAATCAAGAGTGATTTTGCATGTCTACAGGCAGATGTATACCAGTCATGTTTCCCCCTAGGGTTCCTAGTTACCTTATTCTTGACCAGATGCTCCTCTTTAGAAAACACATTCCCAATAGACCTAAGGGTTTCCTCAAAGATGGAAGTGACCCAGCCAGGGGTCGAAAAGGCCGGGTCACTGTTGTCCAACTCCATTTGTGAGGCAATGAGCAGTGTGTTTATAGTGTTGAGTTTGGTTTCATCCTTGGAGACCAAACTCCACTTCAAACGTCTCCCACAAGAGGAGACAAAGATTTTGTTAGCTACCTTAGGAGATGTTTTAATCCTTTCGTTGGGCCAGGGATTCCTAAGGGACAAGGAAAGCGAATTATGGTCGCTTTCAACGGTAGACAAAACAACCATATCCTGGACAAAACCCCAGAGAAAGAGATCTAACATGATATAGTCGATCCTTGAGGTATAGTTAGTTCTATTAAATGTGTCCGCGTCCAAGTAACAAAAAAACGCCCCCCACTGCTGCAAAACTGTCCACCACCCTTCAAGTCTCCCGGGGAAATGCCTGATGCTTGCTACGGCCAGTCCAGTCCTGGGCAGAAGTAAGAGTTAACGCATGATCAAACCTCAACGCAGGCGCGCAACACCCATTGGACTCGAAGGGCTTCATCCCCCCCCGTCGCGTGTGGCAGCCCGGGATGAGACAGTGTTATATGCTGTAGTCAATGTTAAGTAAGCCTGAGTCATTCACCTGCTCCTAGTTGAGTGTGTGTGTGATGTCAGCTCATGATGTCATTGTTAGAATGTTATAATCCAACTGCAGCATACTGACTGATGCTGAAGATGGTTGGCAGTTCAAGAGCTGTGTAGTCTTCAACTTCAATAAATTCACTTTATTTCTACCTGTTCCTGAGTGAATTACTACAGAAACTTGGCGACGAGTTGACTACACAGCAGAACCCACGGGAATCTACTATCAAATCTAAAATTTATCGAATATATCTTCTATCATCAAGATCTACTATTTTTCAACTCATCAAAAAATTTTCAGCTTTACCTGCACGGTGTCTATCTACTCATCGTTCATTGCTGTTGTTGGTTCTGCAGTAATATTCTCGCTGTCCTGCGCTTGCTACTGCTCTGTGATTTCCACCGTTCCAAGCTTTGGATTTTCTGTTCCAGATTTAACTTGGTAATGTGCTCCGTTTCTCTACACATCCAGTGGCAAAGGACCTGTGAGTATCGATTGAACTTCACATGGGGAATGTGTGCGTGACTCTCTTTGCTCGCTATTGGTGAATTGGTGAGAGAGAAGGAGTGTTTTTCGTTCTCTCGCAGCCTCACTTTGTCGTGTCTGGAGTTGTTTTCACTTTTTTGTTTGCTGAGCCCTTTTGTAAACATTTTGGAAGCTCTGGCGATATTTTGGTGGAAATTGACTGTGCGTGCTCAGACGGAGCAAGTTGTGTTTGTTCAAATCTTCAGCAGCGGATTTTTTCCTCGTGTCTTCCATTCTTCACGGCACGGGTGATTACGCGCGCATGCGCGCGAGGAATTCACTGTAATTGGAGCTTGGGAGCGATGCTGCTTTCACGCGCATGTGCACGACGGAGTGGCTCAGACTCGAGCATGTGCGTAGGGATTTAGCGAGCATCATAGAACGTCCTGAAAGCATCGAGGCTTTGTTGTTTCCCTGACAACGGTTACCTTGTGCGCAAGGATCCAGCGAGCGTCATAGAGCACGTCCTGAAAGCATTGAGGCTTTGTTGTTTCCTGGACAACGGCTGTCAGAACGCATCGGTTGCCAACCACGTTTGTTTTGCCAACCACGAGTGAGGCTTTTTGCCAACCACGACTCTACTTTGCCAGCCATTTGATAACTGACCCGTTTTTTATCAATTTTATGCATGCAAAGTCATTGCTAACGTGTTTTGGAGATTTCCTTTCCAGATTGACAGTAATTACTGTTGAAACAGTGTTTATTTGTTTTCTTAGATATTTTTTTTTAAAAAATGGGAAATTAACAGTTGTTTTATATATATATATGTAAAACAAATTTTTTTTTATATATATATATATATACATTTAGCCTGTTGTTCACAGATAATTTGTGTTCAGTACTCAATCTAAGGTCCTTTCAAGTATATGTCTTAGTGTTTTAGTCACTAGTCTATGTTTTGTAGGATTTAACAAACATCAATAGATACTAGATGTTTTCAGTTTAACGCTAATTTTGCATTGCACGTGTGCAGTTTCGAGTTCTATTTTATATTTTTTTGTCAACTTTTTGACATGTCAAGCATGCTATCAATCAATGCTCCTCCCGCGTTTATGGAAACTCCAGGTGAACCTCCTGTCAAGTGGGATGTCTGGTTTGATGCTTTCGAGACTTACCTGGGAGCAATAGGTGCACTACGATATCGTCCTGAAAGGAAAAAGTATCTATTATTACATTCTTTAGGATTCGAGGGTAGATCAATATTTAAACACCTACCAGAGTTAGCAGGCAATGGGGAGGAGTTAGACGACTATCAAGTAACAGTAGCTAAACTCAAGGTTCGCTTCGACAAACAACCCAGTTTGATTGTGTTAAGGCATACGTTTTTCAAGCGAAAGCAATCTGAAAATGAGGATGTCGATGGGTACATTTCTATTCTTAGGAAATTAGCTTCAGTGTGTGTGTTTGAAAACTTTTCTCAACAACTCATTCGCGATCAGTTTGTATGTCATGGGAAAGATAAACACATTAGGCAGAAACTACTTTCCATGGACAATCCTACACTTGATGAAACAATCAAAATTGCTAAAAGTATCGAGACTTCCCAGGTTTCACTAAAAGAGCTTGATGATAAACCAGTCGAAAAAGTCAGTTTTGTTGGTGGTGCAAAGAAGGATAAGGGCAAAGCAGGGAAAAACGCCACTAAGAGTTTTTCAAATAATAAATCAGATCCTGCTATACCTAACAATGTATGCTTGCGATGTGGTAATGCATCACATATCAAGGGAGGGAAATGTCCAGCTTAGAATTCAATTTGCAATTATTGTAAAAAAATGGGACATTTCGCAACTGTATGTCTTAAGAAGAAATTTCAAAAAAAGTCGATAGCTTGTGTTGTGGAATCTGCCGATGAGTCAGATGAGGATATTATTTCTGTTGTTCATGATGAATGCTCTGTCAATGAAACACATACACCTCTAACTGGTGATCCTTCATGCTGTGTTGACCCGGTAGTTGAAATAGTGGTGGGCGATAAGAAACTCAATCTTCTTGTAGATTCTGGTGCTAGAATCACAATGATAACCCAGAAGCTATTTCATGAAACCTGGGGAAATAGAGATTTGTTTCCTCCTGATAGATCACCAGTCTTGTATGAAGGACGGAAAATTGATCTTTTAGGCTTCATTGAAGATTTTTTAGGTTTCGAGGGAAGGAAAATAAGGGGGAAAATTTATGTGGCAGTTAAGGGTTTGAACATTTTAGGGTGGTTTCACCAAGGCCTTTTTGGCATGATTTTAAGACCAGGAACTAAGGAGCAAGTGATGCTTGTCACTTCTGATGGAGTGTGTACCAAGTGGAAAAATGAATTTCCTTCTGTCTTTAGCAACAAACTGGGTAAAATTTCAGGTTTCAAACATAAAATCATTGTTAAAGATGGGGCTATCCCGGTCGAGCACAAACTTAGAGGGGTTCCTTTCAGTGTTCGAGAGGACCTTAACAAAGAACTTCAGACACTCTGTGATAAAGGTATTATCGAACCCACGGAGTCCTCCATTTGGTTGTCTCCTTTGGTTGTTGCTCGGAAAAGGGACGGGCAATTGCGTGTGTGTGTGGACCTTAGGTCACTCAACAAAGAGATTTGGGTTGATTCCCACCCTTTGCCAAGAATATCCGACCTCTTCACGTGTATCAAAGGTGCTTGTGTATTTTCAAAGTTGGATCTGGCTAGTGCCTATCATCAAATAGAGTTGCATCCAGATTCTTGTGCCTTAACTGCTTTTGTATCTCCTATTGGTACGTTTCGGTACCGGAGAATGCCGTTTGGATTAGCCTCCGCAGCATCAGTATTTCAGAGGGTCATGCAAAACATGTTAAAAGGTGTGGAAGGTGTCATTGTCTTTCAAGATGACGTCCTTATTTACGCTAAGGATAATGACTCACATGATGCTATCGTCAGACAGGTTCTTGAAATTTTCAAGAAGAGTGGAGTAGTGCTCAAAACTGAAAAATGTAAATTTTCTTGTAGCGAAGTTGAATATCTGGGGCATTTGTTGACTCACGAGGGTATCAAGCCTAGGCAGGGGCTGATTGATGCAATCTTGGAGGCCCCGGTGCTGGAAGATAAGAAAGGAGTAAAGTCTCTTTTAGGTCTCCTAGAATACTATTCTAAGTTTATTCAAAATTACGCATCAATAGTCAGGCCCATTAGTGATTTGCTAAAATTTTCAAGGAAGTTTATGTGATGTGTGGAGTGTGACCAGGCGTTTAGCAAAGTTAAAGAGGTTTTAAAAAAAAGTGATGCTCTCACCCCATTTGATCCGGATCTACCATGTTGTATAACTGTTGATGCCAGTCAGAGAGGGTTGGGTGCAATACTTACACAACAGAATGGGAATGTTGAGAACACTGTTGCATTTGCTTCAAGGGTGCTCAGGAGTGCAGAAAGGCAGTATTCTGTGATTGAGAGGAAACTTCTTGCTTGCTTATGGGCTATTGAAAAATATAGACCTTACATATGGGGAAGACGTTTTAATTTGGTAACGGATCACAAACCTTTGGTTGCCATATTGTCTGCGGGGCCCAGTAAGTGTTGCACTCCAAGAATCACGAGAATGGTTAGCAAACTCCTTCAATATCAATTTGAGGTCCATCATGGTTCTGGGGGTAAGAATATCAGGGCAGATTTTTTATCTCGCTTTCCTCAGAGCAGTGGACATAGTGAAGGGACCAGTTTTCAAGATTTAAATGATGAGGATAATGAAGATTGTTTGGTAGCCTCAATAGATATTCCGGTTCTTGCGGTTGGTTCTGAATCTGATTGGAGGGCAGCATTGTTGGGTGATTGTCTTCTTCAGGAAGTGTGCCAGCTGGTCAAGGATGGGTGGCCTAGTGAGAAATCCTTGTCTGCATCATTACAGACGTACTGGAAGGTTGAGTCAGAAATTTCAGTAGAAGACGGCTTATTGATGAGATGTGACAAGCTCATACCACCTCATTCCTTGAGGGTCAACATTATTAAAGAGGCTCATGAGGGACACCTGGGCATCACTCTTACTAAACGACGAGTCCGTCAGGACTTTTGGTGGCCCAGGATGGATGTTGAGATTTCTACTATGGTTGAAAACTGTCCGGTGTGTCAGACATCAGAGAAAAGCTTGAAGGTCATCACTCCACCTTTACACCCTATCGAATGTCCTTCGGGGCCATGGGATAAAGTGGGTATTGGTATCATGGGGCCGTATGAGATTCTTCCTCTGGGGATGAAATACATTTTTGTGGTAATGGACTACGCGTCCAAGTGGCCTGAGATCAAGGTTGTCAGGGAGGCCAATTCTTCATCTCTTGTCAAATTTCTCAAGGACATATTTTTGAGGGAAGGGTTCCCACAATTCCTGGTTTCTGACAATGGGACCCAATTTTTGAGTGAAGAATTTGAATCTTTTTTAATGCTTAGTGGCATTAAACATCTCAAAAGCTCATTGTATCATCCACAAACCAATGGCCTCGTCGAGAGAATGAATAGGGTTGTAGGTGAGTGTGTCAAGTGGGCAGTTAATGGGAGACATGATGTGTACAAAGCGCTTGAGAGCATGTTGTGGTTCTACAGAACTACACCTCATTCGTCTACTAGGGTTTCTCCTTTTGAGTTATTAAGAGGTAGAAAAGCCAATACGAGTTTTCGTCCAGGTTGGATGGGTAAATGTTATGTTATGTTATGTTATATGGTTCTTATAAAGCGCCTATCACCACTGGTCTCTAAGCGCTAGACAGACGACCAACAACATAATAACGCCTCCACAACCATCTGCCAACTCCAATTAGACCGAAGATGTTACCTTTCCAAACAGAAATGTCTTCAGTTTTTTCCTGAAGGAGAGAAGGTTAAAGTCTACCTTCAGGCTGGGTGGAAGATCATTCCAAAGTTGAGGAATGAGTACTGAGAGAGCACAACCTCCTTTAGTTTTTAAATTGAATCTGGGTTGAACCAGATTAGGGACAGACCCAGAGCGTAAGGGCCTACCGGGAACATACTTCCTCAGGCGCTGTTTGACATATTCCGGGGCATTGCCAAAGAGTGCTTTGTGGGCCATGCAGAGGCCTTTGAAATGGACCCTATGCTTCACGGGAAGCCAATGCAGTTTGCGAAGGAGAGTAGATGCATGCGAACTTCTGGGAAGAGAGAAAACCAGTCTGGCCGCGTCGTTTTGCACAACTTGCAGTTTCCTCATCAGCTTCTGTGATAGGCCCAGATACAAAGCATTACCATAATCTAGCCTCGAGATGACAGTCGCTGAGACGATAGTTTGCAGCGTGGAGGCAGAGAGAATGGTAGTAAGCTTACGTAGCTGCCGCATCACGGCTGTGCAGGAACCTACCACAGCCGACACTTGAGGGGCCATAGTAAGATCCGCATCGATCTTTCGGCCAAGACTCTTCACTACCGTCCCGGGGATAGGGGTTTTGCCGAGTTCTGGGGGCCAGTACAAATCCTCCCAGGGATTGGCTGTGTTGGTCACCACCAACACCTCCGTTTTCTCTGCATTAACTTTGAGGAGGTTGTTAGTCATCCAGTTGACCGTGAATCTCAGAAGATTTCTGACTGATTCATGGGCCTCTGGTGTATCTCCCAGCTGAACCAGTAACTGTGTGTCGTCTGCGTAGTTAAAGACCTCACAGTTCTTGCGCGTGAGTTCATCAATCAGGGGTTGCAGATAGATATTAAACAGTAGAGGGGAGAGTGCGGACCCTTGAGGCACCCCCCAGGTCACATCCCTAATCCCAGATAACTGGTCCCCCATCTGGACCCTCTGAGTGCGACCCGACAGGAAGGACTCCAACCACTTGTATGCCTGGCCAGCAATCCCCAGCTTCGCGATACGGCTCAGCAAGATGGAATGGCTGACCGTATCGAAAGCTGCCAAAAGATCTAACAGAATCAGAGCGCAGGGTTGTTTATTATCTGCTCTTATTCTTAACTCGTCGGTGACCGTGGCCATAACCAGTTCCGTACTGTGTTGTGGTCGGAAACCTGCCTGCCTGGCATGCAGGAGATGGTGTTCCTCAAGATAGTTGGCAACTGCGTTCAGGACATGTTTTTCCAAGATCTTGCTTAGGAAAGGCAGTTGAGAAATAGGCCTGTAGTTTTTTAGTGCTTTAGGGTCAGTACCCGCTTTCTTCAGAAGTGGGGAGACTCTGGCTTCCTTCAGGGATGCTGGGAGGTAACCCGCTTCCAATGAAGCATTTAGTAAATGCAGCAACTGGGGTTAAATACCTGGCAAAGCTAGTTTGAAAATTTTCGGAGGGCAGGGATCACTGGAGGATCCTGATTTAATATGGCTGACCAGTTCTGTCAGATGTTCTCCATCGATGGCTGGGAAGTTAAGCAAAACTCCGGCAGACTGCAAGCTGTCTGTACCGAGTTGCGTTGGTAAGCTATCAGAGAGCGTAGAAATATCCATCAGGATATCCTGCACCTTCTGGAGGAAAAATCCTTGAAAGGTGTCACAGTCGGGCAGGGCCAGACCGCCGCTTTTGTCATTCAGCTGCGTGAGTTCCCTTAGAATAATAAAGGTTTCCCTTTGTTTATTCGTTGCCTCCCTGATCCGGCCCTCATAGAAGGCGGATTTCCTAGCCAGGATGGCCCGTTTATAACTGGCCAGAAGAGTTTTGTATGTTAATGACTCTGTAAGCCCATAATCCCGTCTCCAGCTTCGCTCCACCTTCCTGAGAGCTTGCTTCTTTTCCCTGAGGGATGCATCAAGCCAAGGAGCTCATTTCCCTTTTTTCCGAGTGAGTTCTAATCGTTCTGGAGCTAGTTTGTCTAAGGCAGAGCGGATCCAGGTCATAATGGTCGTGGTCTCTGCGTCCAGGTTCCCCTGCTTCCTCTTCGGAGGGGGGGAGGATAGAAGAGTTGTGACTAAGGAGTCGGCCTCGATCTTCTTCCATGGGCGGACCTTCCTCCTTGTTTGTGGAGGGGCCGCTGTTAAAGGCTCCCCTGGGACCCAGCATTTGATCAGATAGTGGTCTGACCAGATGCAAGGGCTGACATCCAGGATTTCCATTCGAGGCAGGGAGGACCAGACAAGATCGAGGGTATATCCCTTCTCATGGGTGGGCCCTTTTACAAGCTGGTTTAGATAGAGGGTCGCAAGATTGGATCCAAACTCGGCCGCAGTGGGCCCCCTGGGGATCTCCTCCCAATGATAGTTAAAGTCCCCAACTACTACCAGGGACTTATATCTGGATGCCAGATCGGTCAACAGCTCAAAAAAGGAATCATTAAATTCTGGCGAGCTCTGCGGAGGACGATATATTACAAGAAGCAATATACATGAGGATTTCAGTGATATTTTAATCCCTAGGACTTCTGCTCCAGCACAGCTTTCTGCGATGATTTGTGTTACCTTGAGATTCCTTTTGAACATGATAGCCACCCCGCCCCCTCTACTATCCTTAGGGCGGTTATACCACCGAGCGTCGAAGTTGGGCGGTAAGGCAGCTATAATGTCAGGTGTTGAGGCAGTCCCTAGCCAGGTTTCTGAGAGCGCAAGGATGTCAATCTCACCCTCGTCCAGCAGTGTGAACACCTCTAAATGGTGTTTGTAGGGATCGTGTGTTAAGTGAGGCAATTATCAGGCCCTGTGACCTTGTGATGACTGATTTAACCTCTACCTGTAATAGGTCTTCCAACCGAAGACTGGCTAGTGTTATCTCATCTGGCGTAGTTCTCCCTTGATGAAGAGATCTAAGGGTAGCAGGGGTATAGACCCTCGGCCGACCATGGGGGGAGGCCCTACGGCCCGTCCTGGCCCGGACGGGCACAGACGGACTTTCCTCTGGCGCTCCTCCGGCGCGACGCTGCGCGCGTACGCTGCGCGTGACCATAATGGCCTCTAAATAGCGTGTGGTATGCGGTGCTCGCTCGAACTAGAGCGCAGCCCCGTAAAACGTCTTGGTGGCGTCTGAGCCCTACTCCCAAGCTGGCGCTCGTGCAGGGATACAAACACCCAAGTGGTGAATGGTGCTCTCAATGTTTTAAGGTGCAGGCAATGCGGTCAGTGGGGGACAATCAGAACAATTTAATACAAATAAACAGTGAGTATATAATTTTAAAAACAAATTCTGAGCAATTGCAGCAAAGCGATAAATTGCAAGGACCAGCGCGATGTTAGCGTGACGGTCAGTCTGTTGACCGCGCGCCGACCAAATGGCCCCTAAATACCATTTGCCAGGCGGTGCTCGCTCGAACTAGAGCGCAGCCCCGTAAAACGTCTTGGTGGCGTCTGAGCCCTACTCCCAAGCTGGCGCTCGTGCAGGGATACAAACACCCAAGTGGTGAATGGTGCTCTCAATGTTTTAAGGTGCAGGCAATGCGGTCAGTGGGGGACAATCAGAACAATTTAATACAAATAAACAGTGAGTATATAATTTTAAAAACAAATTCTGAGCAATTGCAGCAAAGCGATAAATTGCAAGGACCAGTGCGATGTTAGCGTGACGGTCAGTCTGTTGACCGCGCGCCGACCAAATGGCCCCTAAATACCATTTGCCAGGCGGTGCTCGCTCGAACTAGAGCGCAGCCCCGTAAAACGTCTTGGTGGCGTCTGAGCCCTACTCCCAAGCTGGCGCTCGTGCAGGGATACAAACACCCAAGTGGTGAATGGTGCTCTCAATGTTTTAAGGTGCAGGCAATGCGGTCAGTGGGGAATCGCTGTGTGATGTTGAGGTACTTATGGGTAAGGTAAAAATAAATTCTGATAATGCTCAAGAAAAAGAGAGAACATGGTTTGACAACAAGAAAAGTGTAAAGATGGTTGCTCTTTCTGTGGGTGATCTTGTACGTATTAAGAGTCCGGTACACACTAAGAAGGGGTATTCAAAGTTTGGTGATCCAGTCAAGGTTATTCGTATTTACAACAATGCTGCCCAGGTTGAAGGTGGTTGTTGGTGGAATTTGTCTAGACTTATTAAAACAAGATCTTGCTCTACATCTAAGGATTCAAGTGTGTCAAGCAAAGCACATACCACTTCTAAATTACTTACTGGACAACGTAGAAAAAGTTCAAGAATTCGTGTTATTCCTCATAGGTTTCGAGATTAAAGATTTATGTTAGTTTTCTTCATTGTATAAAATGATTAGTGTTTTAGTTTAGTTTGTCAGGAGAAAAGGAGGTATGTTATATGCTGTAGTCAATGTTAAGTAAGCCTGAGTCATTCACCTGCTCCTAGTTGAGTGTGTGTGTGATGTCAGCTCATGATGTCATTGTAAGAATGTTTTAATTCAACAGCAGCATACTGACTGATGCTGAAGATGGTTGGCAGTTCAAGAGCTGTGTAGTCTTCAACTTCAATAAATTCACTTTATTTCTACCTGTTCCTGAGTGAATTACTACAGACAGCTTCCCGGGCAGACACACAGCCGCACCCGAGCACTTCACAGGTCTTTAAAAGACCATTTGCATGTTAATGAGGCCTTGCTGTTGTTTCACCCCTTCTACGAGCCCCTGCAGCTCCACTCTGCCTATTGCTCACCCCTTCTAAGAGCCCCTGCAGCTCCACTCTGCCTATTGCTTAAAGTTGCAGCCCCCCCCGAAATTTTTTCTTAGCCCCCCCCGAAATTTGGCTCTAGTTGCGCCTCTGCCTCAACGAATACTTGCACGTCCACCTTACGCATGATTTGCAAAGCTGAAATACTTTAACGGTCCCATTGACCAAAGCCATGAAACCGAGTCCAAGACAGTAACTTGATGAGACAAACTTCAACAAAATGCCCCATCCCTGATCTAGCAGATATTATTCGGGAGGTGGGAGACTAGCTTTGAACTCGGTAGTCTCCCGCCTGAATCAAGAGGGTTGACATGTATCTGTACCTTAACACATAGATTCCAATGCAATGCAGAAACTGAGGCACACAGTTTGTTATCACTTCACAAGTACTTAATGAAACTAGGATTTGAAGGCAGGTTTTTGACTTTGTGCAACCCCTATATGTAAGAGATATGCATGCACTGTAAGAATGTCAGATGTATTAGTAGGTATGAGTATTTACACTAATAACATTTTGAATAGTACTTTCTAATTTTTCTAATTAAGATACTTTTGTAGTCATCCCACTGCAGGGTGTCAGAGTGCTTTATATCGCATGCAGACATGACACATTTACATTCAATCATACACGTGTGTTGTGTAAATCAATGTACAGGATGTCACATAAGACAAGGTGTTGGAGTCACACATTGTCTTTATTGTTAGGTTTGTGGGCCATATGTACACATTTTAGGGCTTGCGATTTCCTAATTGCGATTCTTTGTGAATCAAAGTTAGGAAATCACAGTTCCTATTGTATGAAACCCATTTAGTTTCATTTTGCGAGTCCTAATGGGGTTGCAATAGACCTACCCCATAAATATTAATGAGGTAGGTTACAATTTGAAAGGTGTCCCAAATAGTCCTTTCAGGGTCGGGAACAGGGTATAACACATCCAAATATGCATACAAAAAACCCAGCAACCGATTTATTTAAAAGTATGTGTGATTGGATGCTTGATATGAATGTCAGAATGGCTGGAGTTTGGGGGTTTGTCTTATCCATTTTTGTTTCAGTTTGATGAAATTGGTATGATGAAAAATGTAAATTTTTATGTGATTTTGGAACAAGCAATCAAATTTGAAAGTATATATTAATAAAGTTTCTCTATGTCGTTCTTATGAATCTTACATTAATAATCTTAGCTAACGAAAGTCAATAAAAAGATGTTTTTTAAGTAACAGTGGGTTAGTAATGATTGTAGATTGATTCTTTTTTAATAACTGGGCTAGAAGGATTTTTGTATACCTATCACAGAGAAGGTGGGCTGCTGGGGTCAGCAGACCACCTTGACTGTGATTGGTTTTTAATAAAGCAATCCTTTTTTTTTAATGCAGCCCATTTTCCTTATAGGAAAGCTGGATGAGTTTCAAAAACATAATGTGAAACGTTTACGTTTATTTTTTAAGAGTAGGCTGTGGTCTATTGGAACACTGCCTGCTCTTAAAAAAATAATGGTATAAACATTCACAAAGGGGACCCCTTCCCATTTGCGAAATGTTACCACCACCCTTGATGTGTTGATATAAAAGTTATGTTTTGCAACCGTAATTTGGTTTCAAATTATTCATACATACCACTACGAATCAGTATTAGGAAGAGAAGCCCTAAACACACCCCTTCCAAATACAGAAAGGTGAAACACAAGTTGTTATTCATAATTGTAATTTTTGTTTTGTATGCCTCTTGCGAATCAGCCCGTTTGCGACCTCAAAAAAGGTTTTGTATATAACTTAAATACTAAGTTTGTATAGCTGGGAGAAACACAAATTCTGGATTTAAAATGTAATGCAGTGCATGGGGTAGACCTTTATTAAAACACAAAGTTGACTATCAGACTGCTTTTCATAACTCTGCTCCTTGTGACTCCAACCACTTTTGCTGTCCACTTCACCCCCCAATTTATGGGTTCCCAGAAGTGTTTCCAATTCCAGCACTGGCCAAACATCAACCTGAGGACAATATGTGAGTGAAGCAAACACAGGGTGTCAACACACAGTAACATGATCTTCAGACTAAATTGCCAAACAGCATGCCCACACACCTTAGATCATACATGGGCATTTGCGCACAAATACAAACTGGGACTGACTAGCTTGAAATAAACTAGTTCGTGTTTAGGGGCTTGAGGGAGAGGCGAGGTGTAATAAAGCCACAAGTGCCCATATACTTTGTCAATCCCAGGCTGAATTTCTCAAGGTTGTAGAGGAACATGTTTTAGTCTCCTGTGTTCAGTGGTGTATCAAGGGAGTCATGGTGCTTCATGCAAGCAAATTAAAATGTGTCCCTTGTCCCCAGTTTGGCAACAAAGCACAGCCAAAATACAGAGTCAGAGGGACCCTTGTGCTTCTGCACCCTGGTGCCACTGCGTCTGCTGCTTTATTGACAGCTACACACCTGTGTTGCAAGCAGAGGAGGAGGGATAGGACAGTTGAAGCAAGTGCGTACAACGTCTTGGGTAGAAATTCTGCCAATGTGTCTTTTCTTTGAAAGAGCCTACGTGGATTTTAGTGGGATGAATAGTAAAAGCTAAACGCTGCTAGTAAAACACATTTTGGACTGCCGTTGAAAGGTACCTCTCACACTTATCAGAGGATTAGCACCAAATCATTGTCTCTTTAAACAAGCATTTGAAAAACCATTAGTTCTGGCTTTATTCTACCGAAGCATGTAAACACAGGCATTCACAAATGCTTTTTTACACATGCTGTGTGCACTAATGCTTTTTTAGCACATAAAAGTCTGTCCTATTGGCTTTGTCAATGATGCATGTAAAAAGTAGCAAAAAATTATTGCTTTCTGTTTAAAAGGCGTATAGAAAATAAAGAACTGAATGTGACAAACCGCACCATGTTTAGTGTACTTTTCAGATGTAAGAAAGTCAGAGGGAGTGCGGCAGCGCCAATATGGCTGCCTAGTCTCGGAGCTCCGTATCGCGCCGGGAACGCTGTTGTTGATATGCGGCTTCCGTGACCTTAAAAACGCTGGAAATGGGCAAGTAATTGCATCGGAGAATCTCCTGTACTGAAAGATAGCTTTTTTATTCTGTTTTTTGGATCACTTCACCTATTATGGGCCCCTGAACTTCGTACCTGCACTGCAGCCGCCATTTTGTTTTTCTGGTATTTGAATCTCCTCAACACTGGAGTTTATCAGTGGTGCTCTTTTCTCATTTCTCATTTCTTTTCTCACGCTATTGGTCATTTCCTGTCTCACCTGTTCTGAGCCTCTTGGTCTGCCAATATTTACACAATATTTTTCTATTTTTTCCTTTTTCACCATTTTGCAGACTAGTTGTCTTTTCGTCATTGGGAGATTTGAGGAAGGCTACACATATATTTACTTTTGGCTGCATTCTTTTTTCTATTGCACATTTCAACTTTACCTATGGGCAGAAGTAAATGTTTACTATATTCAAATAAAAACAGCGCTTCCAAGGTGTCTAAGTCTGATTCTCCATCTACTGTGCCCTCCATGGACTGTACGCTCACTGCAATTGATATGGCTCAGTCTTCTGCCTCTCGGTCAGCACCTCTGCCTTTATTGACTTCCAAGATGCCAGCAACATCTACTGCTAATAAGCGCCTCAAACAAGACCCTCCTTCTCCTCCTAAGTCTCTTGCTCATGTATCTTTAGATGCTATTTTGGAGGAGATAAATGCTCTGTGTCCATCTGTTGAGGAGACCAATACTTGTCTACAAGTGTTGGACAATAGGTGGTCATCTATGGATTCTCGTCTTTCCTTGGTGGAACAGCGTGTCAGTGATGTCCAGGATGCAGCTGAAAAAATCGCGACACTGGAGAAAGATATCTCATTGCTTAAAAAATCAGCTGAGGATCTTGAAAACAGGAACTGATGCAATAACCTTTGTCAAACACCAATCTAATAAACTGGTCAAAACATCGAAAGAAACCCCCAATCCTATTATATGCTCAGAAGAATTCTCCTCTTTCTTCGCTGACAAAATCTCAGCCCTTGGAAACAAACTCAGCTCCATCACATACCTGTAACCCCTTCCTGACCCGCCTCCTTCTACCGCAACGCCCCCACAGCCTCCACCCAAAAATCATGCTAACTGAACTGACTTCAAAGTCTGTGACGAAGAGTCAGTCTCTTAAATCCTATCTACCCTAAACCCGAATAACCATTTTAATGACCCGCTCCCATCCAACTGCCTTGCTGCTGTCGCCCAATCCATTATTCCAAGCTGGACTGCAATAATTAATGCCTCTCTCCGGCAGGGAATGATCCCTGACTCACTAAAACCCGGCCAAGTCCTTCCCATTCTGAAAAAGCCGTCACTGGATCCAGCCTCCCCGGACAACTTCCGACCCATATCCAACATCCCCCTCCTAGCCAAAGTTCTGGAGAAGTGTGTGCAACAGCAGCTAAGTCAACATATCAACAACTTCCACCTACTCGATGACTTCCAATCCGGATTTCGACCTGGGCACAGCACTGAAACCACCATGCTCCACATCGTTGATGATGCCCTCCAAGCCCTTGCCCAAGGCAAAACCTGTCTCCTAATCCTCCTGGACCTATCCTCGGCCTTCGACACGGTCAACCATGAAAAACTAGTCGAATGTCTCAAACTCAGGATGGGATTGGAGGGCACTGTTCTTGAATGGTTCAGGTCCTTCCTCCAAAACCGATCACAGAGATTCCTAATCAACGGCAACCTATCAGCACCATCCCCGGTCACGGTTGGAGTCCCTCAAAGATCAACCCTATCCCCTACCCTCTTCAATCTTTACCTAGAACCGCTCACTGAAGTACTACACACTGCTAACATTTCCTACCATATGTACGCTGATGACACTCAGATATTCATCAAAACCCCATCTCTCGAAGAGAATCTCTCCCTGAATGAAGCTCTGAAACTCACTGTCTAATGGCTCACATCTAATCAATTCAAACTCAATGCAAAGAAAAGAGAATTTCGCCTTATCTCCCCTCCCAATACCAACCCTGGGATTCACTAATGGATTGAAGCTGTCACAGCCTTAAATTGCCCACCGACAATCATAGATTCGGCCAAATCTCTGGGAATTATCCTTGACAGCAACCTGAACATGCGGGACCACATCAATTCGATGGCCAAATCAGCCAGATTCCACCTGAGCTACCTTAGGAAATTGAAACCCTTCCTTGATGCTCCCAACCTAAAAATGGCAGTCCAAGCACTTGTCATCTCTAGACTGGAATACGGATGTTCTACCCTCTCGGGTTTACCCAAGATCTCCCTTGCACCTTTAAAAGCCTGCCTCAATGCGGCCGCCAGACTACTTACCGGCACAAGGAAATTCGACCACATTTCCCCACACCTGAAAGCTCTGAACTGGCTTCCCCTTGAATCAAGAATACAGCTCAAACTAGCATGCATCATGCACACAGCTTTATATTCTAACTCCCCTGCATACCTTGCACAGAAACTTGTGATTTCCGGAGGAATCAGAAACTCCTGGTCGGCCAGAGACCTCTTGCTCCAACCTGCACGCTTTCAGAGGAAAAAAACATACAATCGGGCCTTCTCCGGGGCTGCTCCAAGAATATGGAACTCTCTAAAACCTGTCATCAGAAGAATCCCCTTTCTGGCTCACTTCAAAAAGGATGCCAAAACCTTCCTGATGGGTAAGTTTCTCACTTAACCTTAGCCTCAACCACCACTATGGCCCTGATATATGGCGGCCTACTGCCTCCCTTCGGATTACCTAATCACCCCACCAAGCACTCTGGCAACTTATCTTGAGTAATTGTAAATGTAACCTGTAAATATGTTGTCTCGCCTTGAGTAATTGTGAAAGTAATCTATCAATACGTGCCCTCTCTCTTGTATGTATCCTGCCCCCCCTCCTACTCGATCCATTACCTGGTGATGCAAAGCCTGTCTATGCAATGCTATGTTTTTCCTGTAAAGCACTCTGATACCCTAACGCAGTGGTACTCACAAACTTTCTCTCGGGGGCCAAATTTACAGTGTGGTTTGTGGCCGAGGGCCGCACTGGTGGGGGCGGGGTCAGTGGGGGAAGGGGGCGGGGCTGGAGCCACAAAAAAACTGTGACCATGAGGTTGAACACAGGTCCCTGCAGCGGACGCCTTCATCCACTGAGCCTCCAGACCCGGCATACACACATCTCTCTCTCTGTCTCCCTCCCTCTCTCTCCCCCTCCCTCTGTCTGTCCTTCTCCCTCTCTCTCCCTCCCTCTGTCTCCCTCCCTCTCTCTCCCCCTCCCTCTGTCTGTCCTTCTCCCTCTCTCTCCCTCCCTCTGTCTCCCTCCCCCTCTCTCCTTCCCTCTCCTTCCCTCTGTCTGTTTCCTTCTGTCTCCTTCCCTCTCCTTCCCTCTGTCTGTTTCCTTCTGTCTCTGAGCTTCCAGACCCGGCATACACACATCTCTCTCCCTCTCTCTCTCCCTCCCTCTGTCTGTCTCCCTCTCTCTCTCTCCCTCCCTCTGTCTGTCTCCCTCCCTCTCTCTCCCTCCCTCTGTCTGTGTCCTTCTGTCTCCTTCCCTCTCCTTCCCTCTGTCTGTTTCCTTCTGTCTCTGAGCCTCCAGACCCGGCATACACACATCTCTCTCCCTCTCTCTCTCTCTCTCCCTCCCTCTGTATGTCTCCCTCCCTCTCTCTCCCTCTGTCTGTCTCCCTCCCTCTCTCTCCCTCCCTCTGTCTCCCTCCCTCTGTCTGTCTCCTTCCCTCTCCTTCCCTCTGTCTGTTTCCTTCTGTCTCCTTCTGTCTCCTTCCCTCTCCTTCCCTCTGTCTCTGTCCCTCTGTCTCCCTCTCTCTGTTTCCCTCTCTGTTACTCTGTCTCCCTCTCTCTGTCTCCCTCTCCCTTCCTCTGTCTCCCCCTGACTCCCTCTCTCGGTCTTCTTCTGTCTCCCTCTCTCTCACTCCCTCTGTCTCCCTCTCCCTCCCTCCTTTTCCCTGTCTCCCTCTGTCTCCCTCCCTCTGTCTGTCACCCTCCCTCTCCCTCTGTCTCCCTCCCTCTGTCTCCCTCCCTTTGGCTCCCTCCCTTTGTCTGTCACCCTCTGTCTGTCACCCTCTGTCTCCCTCTGTCTCCCTCTCTCTATCTCCCTCTCTCTATCTCTATTTCCCTCTCTCTATCTCCCTCTCCCTCTGTCTCCCTCCCTCTGTCTCCCTCTCCCTCCACCTCCCTCCTTTTCCCTCCCTCCCTCTCCCTCTGTCTCCCTCCCTCTACCTCATTCTGTCATCCTCTGTCATCTCACCCTGCGTGTGTGTCAGCCGGCTGAGAGAGATTCCCGGGCACACCAACAGCCGCACCCGAGCACTTCACAGGTCTTTAAAAGACCATTTGCATGTTAATTGTTGTATTTCACCTCTTCTTAGGCCCCGCAGCTCCACTCTGACTATACCTGGAACCGCCCGGCACCCACAGAGCAGAGTCAGAGTCGCGCTGGTGCAACCGGCAGTGTTTAGGAACACTCATTCATTTTTTTTTTTTTAAACACGGGTACGATGTTTGCAAGGTCTGTGGGCCGCCAAGGAAGGCTTGCCGGGCCGCAGGCGGCCCGCGGGCCATACTATGAGTACCCGTGCCCTAACGGGTCAAGTTCGCGCTCTATAAAACACAGAAATAATAATAATAAATAATAATAATATGGCCTTCCGGAGGGTCTTGGAGGGAATGATTTGGTTGCTTTTTTCACTTCCTTTTTTCCAAAGCTTCTAGATCTTTCAGCTTCGACTAAATTAAACATCCCACGTGCTCACAGACTGGCTCCCCGCCTGTCTTCTACATCAGCTCCATCAAAACCTCGTAGAGTGATTCTTCTCTTCTTACAGTTTGCTGACCTTCTCCAAGTGTTAAACTCAGCCAAATCTAAAAAGCATCTTATTTGGTCTGGTGCTACCTTGTTTATTTCCTAAGATATTTCTACAGCAACGGCTAAATGGCAGAAAGACTTCTTTGAGCTAATACCTGCCCTATGGGCCTTAGGTGCACGATATGGACTTTAAAGTGACATTTCAGAATAATACCTCCACATTTGATGATCCTTCAAACCTAAGGAAATTTATTCAGTCTCACTCTACATCATCAATGGAGATTCCTGGTCCTTCTTCTTTCACTTGATTTTTATGCAACCTTTGTTGTCTGTTTTACTAATGTTTGCTTCACTTGCAGGTTGCACCTTGATGCTTGTTCTCTTACTTGTTTGAAGTAATTTTTCTTCTTTAATTCTGTTGCAGGTCATTTGGAGTTCTTTTGCCCATTTCCCTATTCGTCATGTTGGCGTCCTGATGTGATACCTCCTCCCTTGTTGGTTGTACCATCTTCATCTGTTTGTCGCCATTCCTTCTTGTTATCCTTATTTTACCCTTAAATGGTATGTATTACAGTCGTCAGTTTGACATGTACTGTCCCTTCTTGTTTCTTTTGTCCCTTTTTTCCTTTCTCTTTTCTATTTTTCCTTTTTTTCCCTCTCGTATACGCTCTAGTATATTTTCTCTTTCATATCTCTTTTTTTTCTTTATTCCTTTCCTTTCTTCTCATTACTGATGGTCATATGGTTTTCTATGTATTGTTAACATTTTTACATTCAGAGTAATATCGTGGAATGTGAAAGGTTTTGTTAATCCTATTAAGAGACAGAGAATTTGCTCTCACTTGGCTTCCTACAACCCTGATTTGGTTCTTTTGCAAGAAACTCATCATGCAGCAGCCATCAAACTTAAACGTAATGGGTTGGCTTAGTCTTAGTCTCCCCTATGTCTACTAAGAAGAATCGAGTTATTATTCTCTGTCATAAAAAGTTGAACTCTTCTGTTTTATCTAAAGAAATAGATTCCGGAGGAAGGTGGCTGTTGGTTAAATTGCTTATAAATTGTATTTCTCTAACTGTTTTTAATGTTTATGGCCCAACTCAGCCTGACTATTAATTCTGGCCTAATGTTACAAAAAGTGCATTCAATTTAAAGATGAATTTTTTACTTTAGGTGGGGACTGTAACCAGATTATTGATCCTTTCCTGGATCGGAAATCTAATTTTTGTTTTGTTTCTCATAAACCTCACAAACAATTCCTTACTACAATCTCACAAACTCACTTTGTGGATACCTGGCATTTTTTATAATCCAGATGCAATAAAAGTTTCTTTTTTTTCACACCCCCCATGGGTCCTTTACCCGATAGGATTATATTTTTCTTTCTGTCTCTTTGTCTCAAAACATTATTTCTTCTTCTCTTGAATCTATTGTTATTTCTGATCATGCTCCAGTTGTTACTGATTTTGAGTTGCTCCCTCCACACTCCAAGTCCAATAGGTGGAGATTTAACAATTCTCTATTGAAAGATCCTACTTTTTCTTCCTCATTTTCTTCCTTTGCTAATGATTTTTTTTATTGAATGTGCCACCCAATGCTTCTCCCCAACTATGTGAGACACTTTTAAAGTTGCTGCTTGTGGCTTTATTATTGATTATGTTTCCATAAAAAAGAAACACCTTCCTACCCAAAATAACGTTCTCTTAGCAAACATTAAATGCTTAGAGTATCAATTTCATACTACCTCTTCTGACACTTTCTTACAGAAAGTTATTCGGGCTAAGCTGGAATTTAATAAGCCCTCTACTGAGAAGGCCTCCTCTATATTATTACGTAGTAGTGCTCGCTATTATGGGGGGCGTAATAAGGTCAGGTCCCTTTTGGCCAACTATCTTAAATCACAGAAAGAAGTACTCTCATTAAATCCATTCATTCGTCGGACGGGACCCTCCTCATTAAAGATCGGGATATTTTGGATGAATGTACAAAATTTGATAAACAACTATATACCCCGCAGTCCCCTGTTGCCTCCTCTCTTATTGATACTTACCTCAATGATATTCCCTCTCCTTCTCAAGCTACCTTGAATTTCTCATCTCTTTATTCTGATTTCTCGCTGTAGGAAATTTCTAAGGATTTAAACTTTCTTTAAAAGGTCAAACTCCAGGACCGGATGGTTTTACAGTGGAATTATATTTACATTTTTCAAATTTACTCCTCCCTAAGCTTTAACATATTTTTATTTACTTTCAGAAGATGGGTGGAGCAGGCTGCACGTTTCAGGAAGCCACTATATGTCTAATTCCTAAAGAGGGTAAGGATCCCGCTTATTGTAAGAATTATCAACCCATAATCTTTGCCAAAACACTTGCTCTGAGACTTGACCCTTTTCTGTCCCACCACATTGGTAAAGAACAATGTGGGTTTGTCAAAGGTAAATTAACTTCAGATAATTCTCTGCTATTCTTCAAAGTCTTGAATAAGGCTCCTTATCTTCCTTATTTCGTGTAAACCTCCAAAATACAGTCTGATGCTGGTGCCTTCTTCATATCAAGTTGGTATTTATAGAGGAAGTCCACTTCTTGTTCCACAGAATCACATTTTATGACCACTTTACAACTGCTCAGTCGATGGCAACCATTGCGGCCGTTTTTCAACAAGGTTGTTTTTTTCTGCATGTTTGAGTTTTCCTGTAATAAGACTGTGCCGAACTTCATTCCTGAAGTATTAGTCTATAGTAAAAAGGTTTTTAAAATGCCTGGGGATTGTAATATTAGGTAAGAGCAAGTAAGACTTATCAACCTTTGGAAGGCCAACATGACAGCCTTTCTTGGATTGCTCAGATGTTTGTTGGAGTTTTCTGATTTTTCCAAAGTCTGTGAAAAAAGACAGCTATGTGTGAGAAGTTTGGTATTTATCACCTGTAATAGTCTATGAGCACCACAAAGGCTCTTAATCTCTTTTAGTTTCAGGTTAAAGGATTTCTTTTACAGCTGTTATTTTCTTCTTCTGTGGCCTTAAATGGCCCCTCCCTTACAAACGCTCATGGTAGTTTACTTGGTTAGCCGATATTTTACTTTTCCTTAGATTGATGTGTAACCCGACCTCTTTTAGAATAAAAACGACAGCTTTTAAGACTTTTAGGCATGTATTCCAGGTATTGCTATTTATTATAGGAACATCTACGTAAGCCGAAGCATAGTTTCAAGGAGGTTATTACAGGAAAATAATTAGGGGCTGATTATGATTTGGCGGTGCGGGACCGGGTTGGCCCGCCACCCCCTGCTCCCGCACCGCCAAAGTCGACTGCCGGACACCCGCTAGATTAGGAGTCTTTGGCAACCGGTCCTTTGGTGTTCCCACGGTGGTGCCTTTGAAAAAAGCACATCAATGGGAATGTCAAAGCAAGTTCCTGCATGGCATGGACTGTTCAGTCCATGCAGTGCAGGAACTCGGCATGCATGCACACAGGGGGCACACCGTGTGCCCCCCTGCATGCATCCCAGTGTACAGGGGCAACATGGGCCCTGTAGGGCCTCCTTGTTTCGCCACTGCCCGCATTCTCATGGCAGGCTCATCGCCATGAAAAGGCGGGCGGTGGGGAAACTCAGTATATGCTTGGTGGTGCCACAGCGGCACTGCCAAGCAGATTGGTGCCCCAGACCACCATGTCACCGCCAGGGAACGTACTTGTTGTAAGGCGGTCGGACCATTGGTGTGGTCTCCCCGACCACCTCCGCACCTCCACCATGGGTTTAGCGTTCCAATGGAACAGCCAAACTTGTAATCAGGCCCTTATTCTTTGTAATGTCTCAGATACACCATATAACCTGACGGTCACAAATGTGAATTGGTATCCCTTGGCGATGGAGAAAACAGTTTTTTGTTGTCCTTTCAGATTTAGCAGATCTGCCAATGGCCTTTGATGAGATTGTGTGTTTATGTATTGCACATTCATCTAGCAGTTGCACCATCTCATTTATCCAAACCATGGTGTGTGTGTGTGTCAAATTGAGAAATGTGGTCGACCATCCTAAAATTGCTACAGAAGCTAATGGATCATTATGTTTGGCCACTGACCCAATAGGTACATCCCAGTTGCTTTTTGATGACTCTATTACTCCCAATTCTAACATTTGTTTTATGTATACTTTTACAGTGGTTGCACGATGGAACAACACAGGGAAATACATTGCATGCCTTAACCACGCATTTTTTACCCCGCATTTTTTACAACGCATATGCTTGCACAATGTATGCCATTACCACTCATTTTATATATATATTTATATGGTAAAGGTATGCGTTGTATAAACATACACGTGGTATAAACTTGCATGCTAAAAAGGTGCAGAAAAGGAACAACATGGTAAAAACCTCCTTGTAAATGCTTACCGTTTATAGCCAACCTTCTAGCAATGGGAATTCGGGATAGTGTCTGTCCAGGTTCTGTATGTATGGGATTTTATGTCAAATATGTTTTTTTCTGATTCCACAGTAAATATGCCCATAAAACTTCCATTTCACTCATTCAACCATTTTTCTTTTTTTAAGTATTTAAGGATTAGAACACAATCTATCTCTTATGTTTCTGCAGGAGCGTTGTCAACTTACTGTATCAATTGATATGGGGTTCTCTGATTTTTGCAGCAGATTAAAATGAACTATTTGAGCTTCTTTTTTTCCTCTCACAATTCTATCTTATATTTGATGTTTCTTGAGAACCTAATCAGTATCGATAATGCTCAGTCGCCTGGTTGAAAATGTAACTTACTACCTTAATTATAATAGTGTTGTTGATGTTGAACTCTCTCAAAATTTTCTGTAATTGATTCTCTCATTGTACCTAAAGGGTTTAGCAATTGGGTAACATACTCTAGTATGGGGTTACCAGTATTTGGCTGCTCTTCCCCAAACTCTTCAGTCATTGCTAGAAAAATGTGGGGTTTCTGCCAAGCAATCATTCAAAATGCAAGAAGCCAACACTTTCCTGCATTTGACATCTGATTGGCAAAAAGGGTGATAGGTAGCATTTTTGTCTCAATTTAGCATCGTAGCTCTCCACTAATCCATTCAGTTGTGGATGGTAAACAGAGGATCGGAGTTGCTGTGAACCCATTTGGTCATACATTTGATCCATTATTGTACCCACAAAAGTGGGTCCTTGGTCTGTAAGGATTTCTTTAGGAAATCCAGTTTGCAAGGAAACATTTATCACTGGAATAGCTGTATCCATGGTACCAAATTGTTTCAGGGGTATGGCTTTGGACATTGCATGGCATAGTCTAAGATTGCCAATACATTTATGTGTGTCCCTTACTAGAGTACTAAAGCGCCCGCTAAGTCGATACCAACATGAAGAACGGGAAGGTCAATTACTGGAATATTTTAAATTGGTTTCTGAGGATTGTATCGGTTGTCCTTCTGGCAAACTGGACATTCTTTACATTATTCTTTAATGTGAGAAAATGCTTAGCCAATAGAATTGATTTCCAAAGATTTTCTCAGTTTTTTCCTTACCTTATGTCTGCCCATGAGATGAGTTTGAGCTACAGAGAGTATATTTTAATAGGGACCTTTCCCATATAACAAACAATTTTTCTTTAAGAAATAGGGTCTGACCTCAGTATTCTCTACATAATCTTTAGCTTCTTGCCATGCCTCTTGATGAAGTATAGCTTCTCTCGGATTGGCAAGTAAATCCTTGTCTCTCTCCTAGGTACTCTTGTTAAAATTAATAGAGGTGTTCCTCTTTTCCTTTCTAGCCATTATATCATCTTGACTTCTGAACCTTCTTTGCATCCCTAGGGTTGTATTCTTTGTAAAAAGTGGCTTCTGATAGCCAGATTTAATCCTGTTTCATAGTTTCCTTTGGTTGGGCATTGAACAGAGGATTATCAATGCCTTTGATGACTAGTTCAGGGAGATTTGGGACTACACCCACTTGTGCAAAGGCATTTAAGATTTCCCCCCTCTGTAATCAAACTTGTGCTAAAGCATAATACTTCTTATCCCCATGTACACACTTAATAGTTATTTTCTTTTCAGGGACAATTTGTTGTGGGTCCACATATTGACTTTGAATGATGGGTTGTTTACATCCGGTATCTAGCAAGGCTGTTCCTCTTTCTACATTAACTCTTACTAGGCAATGGAAAGATGGGAAGTGTGGTCCAGTACAACTAATACTAATATTTTCATTTATTAACCCAATATCCACGGGCTCTTCTTCTTTTTTTTTAGGGCAGAACTGGGAACTATGGCCCAAGTCACTGAAATCAAAAGGTTGGGGACCTGAAGTTACATCAGGAGGTCCCCTTGTTAAGAATCTCATGTTTTGTGGACGTTTTCTTCTGCTCGGTTTTGCTAATGAACGATCTGTTTTCCAGGAATTATATCCCCAGTTTTACTTTTTCAGTCTTGAGTTCATTGATAAGCACATGCTAACCC